>NC_133327.1:8605100-9317600 GCF_042186555.1 Aquarana catesbeiana
ACAGTGGGGGAGCCAGGGAGCACAGAGGGGATCAGAGATCACTGTGGGGGGAGAGCACAGAGCACTGGGGGGAGCAGTGGGGTGGGACTAGACAGCACAGTGGGGGGAGCATGGGGGGGTAGGGTGGGCAGGGAGAACTGGGAGGAACCAGGGAGCACGGGGGCAGTAAAAGAAGTTGGATAGGAGGAGCGGCAGGGACAGCTGCATATGGAAGACTTGAGCTTCCATATTCTTTCTGCAGCCAATGAATGCCCGCAGAAGAAGCGAGCATTCAGCGGCTGCAGAAGTAATATGGAAGATCAATTCCTCCATATGCAGCTGTCCCTGCCGCTCCTCCTATCCAGGCACACAGGAGGACTGCATGGCCAGCCTCGGCACAACACCTGGGCACTCACTTTCTTTCTGGGCGGTCGGCCAGGCTGCAGCAAGTGCTGGGATGCGATCCATCCACCGGAGCTCCTTCTTCCCCTTCACAGGCAGAGACAGTCATAGAGCAGCTCAGCTGGATAGTTTCCGCAGCCTGGCCCGAATCCTGACCCAAATAGGCAGCCGGCCAGACGCAGAGAGGCCAGATGAGCGGCGCGGGCTGAAGGATCACCTCAGCTGCCTTAGAGCCCCGCATAGACTTCCGGTGTGCCCTATGGCTGCCCGCACGCCTTTTTCCTAGTTCACATTAGTGATCGAGCACAGGCAAACTAGGCGGCCGCGAGGCCCCTGTAAGTGCCGGGCCTTAGGCGGCCGCCTAGCTTGCCTAAATAGAGAGCCGCCTCTGCCTGCAAATAACTCATTGATACATGTCCCCCAGGGCAGTACTCAGGTCCCCATAACCATTGTATGCCCAATTACTTACATATAAGTCTTCAAAGTGGGCGCTTTTGATTTTTCCAGTTCGGGTCTCATAGACTTCAATGGGGTTCCTTATTCGGTTCCAGACTTTCGCAATGTTCGAAAGTTCTGGTGCGAAAACAGAACAGGGGGTTGTTCGGCCCATCCCTAGTCCTGCTCGTTAGAGCTTACAATCTAATGCTGCATACGCATGGTCGGACTTTCTGACAGGAAATGTTATATATATGAGCTTGTTGTCGGAAAGTCCGACCATATGTATGCTCCATCAAACATTTGCTGTCGGACTTTAACAAATGTTTGCTAGCAGGTTCTCAAATTTTCCGCCAACAAAACTTTGTTGTGGGAAAGTCCGATCGTGTGTACACAAGTCCATCGCACAAAAGTTTGCGCATGCTCGGAATCAAGCAGAAGAGCCGCACTGGCTATTAAACTTAATTTTTCTCGGCTCGTCGTACGTCTTGTATGTCACCGCGTTCCCACGTTTGTAATTGTTGACCAACATTTGTGTGACCGTGTATATGCAAGATAAGTTTGAGCCAACAACCTTCGAAAAAAATTCCACAGTTTTGTTGTCGGAAAATCTGATTATGTGTACGGGGCATAAGAGGGAGTGTCAAGTGTCACAAAAGGTAATAGCTGTGGGGAATGAGCTGATGGAGAAATTAATGTACTGTTAGGCGGGGGCAGGAAAGGCTTCTCTGAAGAAGAGGGTTTTCATGGATCATCTAAAAGCAAACAGTGTAGGAGATAATCGGATAGATTGGGGTAGGGAGTTCCACAGAATCGGAGAGGTTTGGAAAAATTCCTGGAGGTTAGCATGGGAGGAGGTAACAAGGGAACTAGAGTGCAGGAGGTCTTGGAAGGAATGAAGAGAACGATTTGGTTGGTATGTTGAGACTAGGTTAGTGATGTAGCTGTAGGGGCAGAGTTGTGGATGGCTTTGTAAGTTGTTGTTAGCATTTTCAATGTAATTAGTTGTGTGAGCGGAAGCCAATGGAGAGATTGGCAAAAGGGGGCAGCGGACACTGAATAGTTGGTAAGGTGGATGAGCCTGGAAGCAGCATTCATGATGGACTGAAGGGGGGATAGCCTATGTAAAGGCAATCCAATGATAAGGGAGTTGCAGTAATCGAGGCGAGAGATGATCAGACAGGGAGTAAACTAGGAGCTTTGTGGTGTCATTGGTTAGGAAGGGGCGTATTTTAGAGATGTTGCAGTGGTTCACGTGGCAAGATCAGGACAGTGATTGGACATGGGGCTGAAAGGATAGTCCAGACTCTAGGATTACATTTAGAACCTTGGCATGCTGGGAAGGGTTAATAGTTGTGCCATCAATGTTGACAGAGAGATCAGGGGAAGGGGCACATGGGGGAGGAAATATTATGAGCTCGGTTTTGGATATATTGAGTTTGAGGAAGTAATGTGACCTCCAAGGTGATATGTCTGTTAGTTAAATTAGTGATACGTGAGGAGACTGAAGGAGTGAGCTGAGGGGTAGAGAGATAAATTTGGATGTCGTCAGCTGACCCAGGGAGGATGTGTAGATTGATAATGGGAGAGGTCCAAGAACAGAAGCTTGGGGGACCCCAACAGAGAAAGAAAGAGGAGAGAAGGAAGTGGAATTGTAAGTGACACTGAAGGTGCTGCTGGATAAGTAGGAAGAGAACCGGCGAAGAGTGCAGTCACAGAGACCAAAGGCGTGGGTTTTTCTTTTAAGGAGGAGGTGGTCAACCATATCAAAGGCAGCAGAAAGGTCCAGGAGTAGGAGTACAGAATAGTGTCCATTGTTTTTGGCTGTTAGTAGATCCTTTGTTAGTTTTAGGAGGCAGTTTCTGTGGAGTGTTGAGGGCGAAATCCAGACTGAAGGGGATCAAGAAGGTTATTCTCGGTGAGGTGGATGCTCAGTCGGTTGTAGACCAGACGTTCAAGGAGTTTGGATAAAAAAGGGAGCAAGGAGATGGAGCGTAGATTGTTAAGATTGGTGGGGTCCAGTGAGGGTTTTATAAGTATGGGAGAGAATACAAATGAAAAATAATGTAAAATTAAAATAAATCCAAAGAAAATAATAATGAATGAAAATAAAGTAAAAGTAAAAAAATAAAATAAAGAATAAAATTAAATATGAAAAAAAAATAAAAGTAAAATTAAAGAAAAAGAAAAAAAGACAAAAAAGGTAAAAGAAAAAAAGAAAACAAAGAAATAAAGAAAAAAGAAAGAAAAAAAGAAAAAGGAGAAAAAAGATAAAATGAATAAAAGATGTGAAAAAACAGAACCAGGAAAAGAACATGAAAAGAAAAAGTGGGAAGAGAAAGGGGAAAGGGGCGAGAAAGAAAGGAGTAGGAAACAAAAAGGAATGAAGAGGATAGTACGAGATCTTAGGTTAAGAAGTAGAAAATCGGAAGAATAAACACTATTTACACTATTTACAAAGTTCAGTCCTGAACTCGTCCAATAACAAATTATCTCTCATCAAGGAAGAAGGTGAAGCATAAGTTAGAGGAGTTGTAAAGGCAGAAGGTTTTTAATCCTAATGCATTCTATGCATTCCTTCTGTGTGCAGAAGCCTCCGCAGCACCCCTCTAATACTTACCTGAGCCCCATCTCTCTCCAGCGATGTCCACAAGTTTATTAGCCATCTGGGCCTCTCCTCTCGATTGGGTGACACAGCAGTGGTGCCATTGGCTCCTGCGGCTGTCAGTCAAAGTCAATTAGCCAATCGGGGGAGATGGGATGGAGCCAGGTCAGGGCTCCATGTTTGAAAGGACTCACGGAGCTGTGACTTGGCTCGGGTGCCCCCATAGCAAGCTGCTTTTTGTGGGGGCACTGGACAGGAAGAAGGGGCAAGGAGAGCTGAAGCGGGACCCGAGAAGAGGGGGATCCAGGCTCATTTGTGCAAAACCAACTGCACAGAGGAGGTAAGTATAACATGTTGGGTTTTTTTTGTTTTTAAATGAGACTTTACAATCACTTTAAGCCCCCTGGGCTGTACAATATTTAACGTGAAAAAATGGTAAAAATGGTAAAAATACCTACTCGCGCATATGGAAAATTAATTTGTTGGGGAGCAGCACGTTATAATGGTAAACAAGGAAAAATGAGAAAAATGATTAGCTGTCTAATTACAAACCGCGCTCCTATGCAAAATCACTCTATGTAAAGCAACATAATATAAATGGCGAAATCGTGGAAATTGTGAAATACTGTCTGCCAACTGAATATTAAATCATCAAAGTGAAAATGACAAACAAAAAATTAATCAAATTAATCAAATGTGCAAAATTCAAAGAAAAAGTCCACCATTATTATCCAATGTGTACGACAGATATGTGTCAAAATAGTGTTCAAAAATTGAAAAATTAAAAATAAAAATGAAATATAGCTTCTGGGTGGATTAAACTTCTAGACAAATCTTTCTTGGATACGGCAAAGCATCAAATAGCAGTATTCAATCGCCATCACCAGCCCCATGGCGTTTAATGTTATTTTTAAGTTTTTAATTTTTGAACACTATTTTGACACATATCTGTCGTACACATTGGATAATAATGGTGGACTTTTTCTTTGAATTTTGCACATTCGATTAATTTGATTAATTTTTTGTTTGTCATTTTCACTTTGATGATTTAATATTCAGTTGGCAGACAGTATTTCACAATTTTCACGATTTCTCCATTTATATTATGTTGTTTTACATAGAGTGATTTTGCATAGGAGCGCGGTTTGTAATTAGACAGCTAATTATTTTTCACAATATTTAACGTGTAAATCCAATAAGCCTCCCTGCGTAAGAGGAGACAGTTATGGTCACCCCCTCTTACAGGATGATCGACATGTTCAATTACATGACCCTAAGTTAGTGTACCTGATGTTCTTTCGTCAGAAAATGTACAGCCACTGGTTTGGTGAGGACAATAGGAGCATCAGTCGCTGTCTTACTAAAGCTGTCCTGAAGTCACTCCTGTGTCCCTGAAATCTCCGCTTAAAGGGGCCAATCATCTTACCAACGTATACCAGTGAACATGGGTGTTTCAAAAGTTATACACAATATTCAGTATTAGGCTGGGTTCATACTGGTATGACATACGTTCCGGGAGCACATGACGCATGACGTGTATAAATCAATGGTTCCCTATGAGAGCTGTCTTAACTGGTCTGACACAAATCGGTCCGACTTTGAAAAAGGTTCCTGTACTACTCTGGTCTGACTTTGGTCCTACTTCAGCCCATTGAATATCATTGAAGTCGGATCATCATATTAACTGATCCGACTTTGGCATTCGACTTGTGCTCTGAGGATCTTGAAGGGGAACCCCACACCAAAATATATATTTTTTTAAACAGTGTAGGGTCCCCCTCCACACCATACTAAAGCCTTCAGTCTGGATTTTAAAGGGAACCCCCACACCAAAAAATAGCATGGGGTCCCCCCAAAATCCATACCAGACACTTATCCGAGCACACAGCCTGTCAGGTCAGGATAAGAGGGGGACAAGCAAGCGCCCCCCCTCGTGGACCATACCAGGCCACATGCCCTCAACATGGGGTGTGGGTGCTTTGGGGCAGGAGGCCTCTGTGCTCCCCACCCCAAAGCACCTTGTCCCCATGCTGATGGGGACAAGGGACTCTTCCCGACAACCCAGGGCAGTGGTTGTCGGGGGGCTTAGCGGAATCTGTAAGCCCTCTTTAA
The DNA here is from genome assembly GCF_042186555.1 of Aquarana catesbeiana. Lineage (NCBI taxonomy): Eukaryota > Metazoa > Chordata > Amphibia > Anura > Ranidae > Aquarana > Aquarana catesbeiana. Next base: position 8,610,634 of record NC_133327.1, read on the forward strand.
CAAGGAGGCCCCCAGATCCTGGCTCCCCACCCTATGTGAATGGGTAGGAGGTACATTGTACCCCTACCCATTCACCCAAAAAAAGTGTGAAAAAATAAAAACAGTACACAGGTTTATGACAAAGTAGTTTACTTTTCCCTTCAGTTCTTCTCCCTCTGCTGATGTCTTCTTCCGCTGTCAGTTCTTGCTGCGGGTTCTTCTCTCTTTCTGCTGTCTTCTCTTGAAGTTGTGTGAGCTTCGCTCTCTGCTACTTCTTTTATATACATGGGGCGTGGCCACCTGGTGACGTCATCTGGCAACCCCGCCCCTTGTGACGTCACCATATGGGCCATAATGGGGCGGTCACATCACAAGGGGGTGGGATCTCCGAATGCATCACCGGGAGGCCATGCCCCATGTCTATAAAAGAACCAGCAGAGAGCAGAGCTCGGACAACTGCAGGAGCTAACGTTGGAAGAAGATCTAAGGAAGAACCGGCAGGTGAAGAATACAGCAGAGAGAGAGAAGAACCCGGAGGAAGAACCGACAGCAGAAGAAGCCATCAGCTCGGTGAGAAGGATCAGCAGAGGAAGAAGACATCAGCGGAGGGAGAAGAACCAGAGTGAAAAGAAAACAGAAGTAGAAGAGACGCTGGATATGCTACAATAAATTACTTTGTCAAAATCCTGTGTATTGTTTTTATTTTTTGACACTTTTTTGGGGTGAATGAGTAGGGGTACAATGTACCCCCTACTCATTCACATAGGGTGGTGGTCTGGGATTTGGGGGCCCACTTGTTAAAGGGAGCTTCCAGATTCCGATAAGCCCACCGCCCGCAGACCCCGACAACCAACGGCCCTTGTCCCCATCACACATATAAAGAGAGAGAGCGCACAGCTGCCCTAGTGTGATATTGTTTATTCAGTTAAAAGTTGCCCTCACAAGCGGAGATGAATTCTCGTGATTACACCAACATGTATGCCTCCTCTCCCGGCCTGTGGGGGTGACTGGGCTCCAAGACCCGATGAGCGGTGAAGGATGTTTGTATGATCCTAGCTGCAGCGTCCCGCTGAATGGTACGAGGAGCCGCGCATGCACCTGGCTGGCGCTGCGTGGCGTCGATCATGGCCGCGATGGGGAGTGGTAACAAGTGAATCGTCTCCTCAGACAGGCGGGCGGTTGCTATGATTACATGTTTTGGAGGCACGGCCTCCTTCTTCAGGTCCTGTGAATCTACATGTTCTGTGTTGGAGAATTAAATAAAGCTGTGACCTTGCCCTTTTCCAGTTTAATGGTTGTAAGTGTGGTTATTGTACGGGGGGGGGGGGCAAGGGTTGTTTCATTATGTTAATAGTTGTTTTTTCCTAGGCATATGCACCTTAGTAGCCATGCACTGCACCGCCGCACAGTGCATTGGAAGCCCGATTGGCTGAAGCAATGAAAGTTTTCCCAGTCAGGGCACAGAACACTGTCATGATGACTCTATCCAATCATGGCTCATTGCTCTTAGTCCCACCCCACACTATAAAAGTATTGTTTCAATAGCTTCCATTTGCAGTGTGATATTGGTGTGGAGAGAGATTAAGAAGTCTTTGTTCAGTGCTACTAGCAAGTTAGTGTGCTATAGTGGGCATTGTGATTCTATTGTGAGGGTAAAGTACCAGTTACCAGTTTAGTGTTAATCTAGTGATAGTGCAGCATGATTGTAGTGCAGCCGTTCATTTTTACTTTAGTGTCATTTTATGTTGTCAGGGCAGGTTTCCTGCAGTATATTTCAGTGCGTTACTGCACCTTTAATGCAGTATATTTCAGTACGTTTGTGCAAGATTACCTCAGTATATTGCAGTGCGTTAGTGCACATTTAATGCAGTATATTTCAGTGTGTTAGTGCACATTTAACACAGTATAGTTCAGTGCGTTATTACATGCTTACTGCAGTATATTGCAGTGTGTTATTGCATGTTTACCACAGTATATTTCAATACGTTGGTGCACATTTAACGCAGTATATTTCAGTGCGTTATTGCACCTTTACCACAGCATATTGCAGTTTGTTAGTGCTCGTTTAACGCAGTACATTTCAGTGCGTTATTACACGTTTACTGCAATATATTGCCGTGCGTTATTGCACGTTTACCGTAGTATATTTCAGTGCTTTGGTGCAGGTTTCATGTAGTATATTTCAGTGCGGTTGTGCACGTTTAACACAGTATATTGCAGTGCGTTGGTGCACTTTTATTGCAGTACATTTCAGTGCATTATTGCACATTTACCGTAGTATATTTCAGTGCGTTATTGCAAGTTTACCACAGTACATTTCAGTGCGTTAGTGCACGTTTAATGCAGTATATTTCAGTGTGATTGTGCATGTTTAATGCAGTATATTTCAAAGCAGTATCTTTTTAGTGCATTAGTGCACGTTTACTGCAGTATATTTCAGTGCATCAATACAGTTTTGCTGCAGTATATTGTAGTGTGTCAGTGCAGTTTTGCTGTAGTATATTGCAGTTTGTCAGTGGAGTGTGTCTGTGTAGTGAGTAGTACTCAAGTTAAAGCATACCAAACACCATTTTATATTGATTAATGTGCATCCATGTACTGTACACATTTCCCCATGTCTATTACATTTTGTTAATCCTTCCATTATGTTTGGGAGGCCAACAAGGAGATGCAGATGCAGATGTTCCTATGGCACTGTGAAGGGGCCAGCAGCGTCTGTGTCCACAGGCAAAGATGGACACGGTCCTTCCTCAGGCAGGGCATCATTTCCTCTGTTTAGTGATGTTGCCTGTGCTATCCAGCCACAGCATGCAGAGGTGGACTGGCTTAGTAAACCATCCTCACCCTCCTCATCCTTCATTATCCATGCAGAGACTAGTGCGCAGTCCACCGCAGCTGCCAGAGTGTCTTTTTCTGCCTCCTTGTCCACAGCTACTCCTGCCATAGCCCCAACATCAGGCATGGAGGAGTCAGCTGAGTTATTTAAACACAGCATCAACCACTTGCTCTTTGATGATGCACAGCCATTACTTCATCCAGATGTTGGTTCTGAGGTTAAAGAATGAGCCTACAGGGAGGTATATATATACACACTATGTGTTTGTGTATATATATATATATATATATATATATATATATATATATATATATATATATATATTCACACATAAACACACTGTTTGTTTATTTGTTATGTTTTTTACTTTATTTCAGAGCAGATTGATATAGATATATATCTATAGATATATATATCTATATATATATATAATCTGCTTTGAAGTAAAAAAATTAACAAGTGTATATGCTGACATTTCACCAAAGCCCCCCCCCCCCCCCCCAACAGAAATTCTAAAAAAGTGTAAATGTAAAAAAATAAAATAAAAAACTACTGACACCACTGTCCACTGCCCCAACCCCCTCACCCCAAAAAGCATTGTGAAAAAAAAATAAGAAACAAATTAAATTTAAAAAGAATTAATTATTAAAAATAAAAAAAACTACTGACACCGTCCACTGTCACATACCACCCACTCCCTTCCCCAGAAGCACTGTGGAAAAATAGTTAAAAAGGTGGTTTAAAAAATAGTTTGGCGCGGGGTGGGGATTGCGGGCACGAAGCGCCACCTCCCTGAAATGAGTTTACCACCTCCCTGAAATGAGTTTTTGCAGGTTGGGATATCTGTGTTCATGTCACATAGACTTTAACGGTGTTCGCTTGTTCATACAAATTTTCTGCCCGTTCGCATGTTCTGGTGCGAACCGAACCGGGGGTGTTCGGCTCATTCCTAGTCATGAGAATAGACCACTGGCCACAACTTGCCCAGTATGCAATTGAGCTGTTGAGCTGCTGTTGAGCTGCCCTGCATCCAGCGTGCTTTCCGAAAGGGCATTCAGTGCTGCTGGAGGTTTTGTGACAGATAAGAGAGCACGTCTGTCCACAGATTCCGTGGGTCGGGTGACATTTATTAGAATGAATCAATCCTGGATTAGCAGCAGCTATCAATCCCCTGATGCAGATGTCACTGATTAAGTGCCTTCTGGATCTTGAATCTCTGAAAGACTGTCTAGGCTGCCTAGCTTTTGTGAGTGTTGATTTCATCTGGAAAAAATCTTTTGGTGTTTAATGGGCACAACTATCACCCAAGGACCAATTTTTCCACACCTATTTGACAGATGCATATCATTTCAATTTTTGACAACAAGGCCAATTCTTGCTTTCATCAAACCATCACCAACACCCTAAATTTTTCCGCACCTGTTACTTCTATCCAAAGTCTGCGAAAAAGACAGCAGAATTTATCCAAAAAAATCTCTAATCTTGTTTAGTGCACTAAATTTTGGCCTCATCATACAGACTGGCTCCCCAAGCCATTGTTTATAAAATAAAAAAAAGCATTGCAGAAAAAAATTCATTTTTTTGGCTTTATAAATGTCATTATTGCTGCCGCAGGTTCTATACACAGCACAGATGTGCCACTTTACAGGCAGACTAAGGGGACCCCCAGGCACTATATTTAACCACTTTAGCCCCGGAAGGTTTTACACCCTTCCTGACCAGGTCATTTTTTGCGATACGACACTGCGTTACTTTAACTGACAATTGCGTGGCCGTGCAACGCTGTACCCAAATAAAATTGATGTCCCTTTTTCCTCCAAATAGAGCTTTCTTTTACTGGTATTTGATCATCTCTGCGGTTTTTATTTTTTGCTCTATGAACAAAAAAGACCAGGCAATTTTGAAAAAACCTGAATATTTTTTACTTTCTGCTATAAAACATTTCCAATCAAAAAATTTTAAAAATCTATATTCTTCATCAATTTAGGTCAGTATGTATTCTGCTACGTATTTTGGTAAAAAAATCCCAATAAGCGTATATTGATTGGTTTGCGCAAAAGTTATAGCGTCTACAAACTATGGGATATTTTTATGAATTTATTTTTTTATACTAGTAATGGCGGCGATCAGCAATTTGACACTGACAGGGAAGGGGTTAACATCAGGAGTGATCAAAAGGTTAAGTGTGTCCCTTGGGGGTGCTTTCTAACTGTGGGGGGGGGGGTGTTTGACTAGGAAAAGAAAGAGATCCATGTTTCTGCTTAGCATAAACACAAGATCTCTCTCTCTCTTTCCATCTCACAAAACGGCGATCTCCCTAGTTTCCATAAGCAGACCACCGTTTTGCCTCTCTACAAATGTTCGCCGGCGGACATTGTGTGCCCCAAACCTTGTGCATGAAATCACGTACAGGTATGTGATTTTGGGCAGCCTGCCGCAGTATATTTGCAGTAGGCGGTCCGGAAGCGGTTAAAGAAATTTTTCATTTTTATTGTTTCACTTTAAGCATCAGTAAATCACTGCTCATTTTAAAATGATGTTTTTAAAAAACTTTTTTTTCATTGATGCATTTCCACCAGGGCAGCACCCGGACCCCCATAACCATTGTATGTCCAATTACTTGCATATAAGCTTTCAAAATGGGCACTTTTGATTTTTCCAGTTCGGATACCATAGACTTCAATGGGGTTCGTTATTTGGTTCCGAACTTTTGTGATGTTCGAAGTTCTGCCGCAAACCGAACCGGGAGGTGTTCGACCCATCTCTAGTAAGGAATTTGCTGGCTACCATATAGCTGGATCCTTGAGTGGTGCATATATTGGGGTTCGTTCGATTACTCTTACCTGGAATTGACTAACTACTCTATTTGGCCACATATTATGGTGGCCAACTTTCTCTGATAAGAGGTTGAACCTTTGGAGTGTTGGTGATGGTGGAGGATTCCCTTCCTTTACATTCCCATCTCACAGTGACACCTTTATGGACTCAAGCTTATGAACTGATCTTTGTGTCTAGATATCATACAGACACTCTGTCCACACCTTTTAGGTGGTAGTATGGGCAGTCCTGGGGGTGTGGTCAAGGGTGCCCCATCAGGTAGGATGTAGGGGGCCCCATGATTTCTAACAGTGGCCCTGTGTTTAAAGCGGAGGTCCACTGAAAAAAAAATATTAAAAGCCAGCAGCTACAAATACTGCAGTTGCTGACTTTTAATATATGGACACTTGCCTGTCTAGGGAGCCCACGATGTTGGCAGCCGAAGCCGATCTGTCCGTCAGCTCTCGGCTGCTTCCGCCGCCATCCTCTGTAAGGGAATAAGGAAGTGAAGCCGTGCGGCTTCACTTCCTGGTTCCCTACTGCGAATGCGCGAGTCGCTCTGCGCATCCTCTCTGGTCCCTGCTGTGTTCTGTGTCTCACAGAATACAGCGGTGGAGGAGAGTGTAGGCGCCGGAAGTGGCGTAGGTCACCGCAAGCGCCGCGGTGATCTATGCCAGGAAGTGGGAGCAAATACCTGTATTAGACAGGTATCTGCTCCCTCCTCCCCCCTGAAAGGTGCCAAATGTGACACCGGAGGGGGGGAGGAATCCAAAAAGTGGAGGTTCCATTTTTGGGCGGAACTCCACTTTAAGCATTCAGAGAAACACAAAGCAGGTCAAACAGCCCCAGAACTGCCAACCACATTGCACCATTGAAGTAAATGGGTGATCTGCTGATTTGGGTTTGGTGTTCATCTACATGAGCTCTCAAAGGGGTCAGCTTTCTTGAGAACCTCTATTCCACAGCCAGGCAGACACACCACAGCAGAGAAGAACTGAAGATGGCCAGGGACCATTCTAAAGACCTAATTTTCAATTTAACTGTTTCCGAAAAGGAGAAAACAACCTTCAAAAATGTTAAGCATTTTTGGAGGTTGTTTTCTGCATCTAGAACAAATAATAACACTACGTAAAAATTCAAATTCTAATTATCTTTATTAGGTAGCATCAGTTGTATTGCTGACATGAAGGAAACTTCAGACATTTTCAGGCTGAATCCAATTCGGTCGTAGGGGAAGTGTCTCTGGTGTGGAGCATGATTGACTCCGCCCGGATTTCTCCAGTCTTCAGACTTCTTCTTCCTATATAAGATCTTTAAAAACATATTGAAGTTATTACAGTATGGTGAGTGAGCACTTGGGAAGAAGGAAAAGAAAAAGGAAAGGATCTTCAATTGGCTGGGCTAGTTTTTCCATGTATACAGTGTAATAGAGGTTACCTGTAGATCTCTGTGTTCTAATTCTGTGTGTTACATATGCATGGACCACATTTTTGTTCATTTTGCCATTCGGCTAGCAATGTTTTTCTCTAAATCAGGGGGTGCCCAACCTGTGGCCACCCTCATGATGTGGCCTGCGACCTCCTGCTCTGGTATGGTGGGTCGGCAAGAGCAGAGAACGTAAGCTGATGCTTCATGTATAGCGTTGGCTTCTGTCACAGGTGGGGCGATACCAAATTCACTCCACCTGGGACAGCAACAGCTGGAGATACCTGAATGAAATACTGTTATTAAAGGTCAGTTTATTTTCTGTTAAAAAAGAAACAAAAAAAAAAAAAAAGGTCAGTTTATTACTAAAATCACATTGTACATATGGGCATATCTGTTCTGCAGTGGTTACTGAGCTGCTTTCAAACTGACCTGCTCTGCACCTGCGGGTTACCTGCACTGAGCCATAGACTTCTGTTATTTCCTGTGGGTTTGGTGCACTTTCTGAAAACTCCTGAATGCAGGACCACACATGCAGGATATAATAGAATTCTATGGCAAAGTGCAGCTAACCCGCAGGAAGCTACAAGTGCACTGCGCTGCACCCGCGTTGCAGGTAAACACACAGCGCATCAGCGTGAAAGCAGCCTTAGGCCCCTTTCACACGATCGGTCCGATTGAGTCCATCTATCAATTTTTCAGGTTTACCCAATCGGACCCTCCATTCATCTCTATGGAGCAGTAGATGTAAATGGACTTGTGTCTATTTACACTTGTCTACCTCAAATCCAATCCGCTAAAAAAAACAGAAGGGGATCCGTTCTCTTCTGTCTGGCCCCATCGGATCAGAGGGCCCATAGAGTAAAGCTGGCTGTGTCTGTGTCCCCTCTGCATATGCAAAGTGGACACGAACCTGTCATCTGCATGTTCCACTCATATTTGCCCGTGACCAGTTACCAAGTTGCTTAAAGTGATTGTAAGAGTTTTTTTTTTTTTTTTAAATAACAAACATATTATACTTACCTCCACTGTGCAGCTTGTTTTGCACAGAGTGGCCCCGAGCCTCGTCTTCTGGGGTCCCCCGACGGCACTCGCGGCTCCTCCCCGCATCAGATAACCCCCTAGGAGAAGCACTCTCCCGAGGGGGTTACCTTGCGGGCTCCCGAGTCCAGCATTCGGCATCCATAGACTCAGTATGTATGACTCCGCCCCGGCGCCCAGGTCATTGGATTTAATTGACAGCAGCGGGAGCCAATGGCTGCGCTGCTATCAATCTATCTAATCAAGAGCCAAAGAACCCTGGGCAGAGAGACAGCGCGTCCCCGTCGGTCAAGTTCTAGGGCTCAGGTAAGTAAAACGGGGGGGGGGGGGGGGGGGCGGTCACTGCCAGGTGTTTTTTCACCTTAATGCACAGGATGCATTAAGGTGAAAAAACACGAAAGTTTACAACCCATTTAAGTGGCCCTCACTCTTCAAAAGGTTGTGCACCCCTGCTCCAAATAGACCCCCTATTGGCCTCTCAGAGATCTCTCTGTAAAAACCTGCAAAACAACAGTAGTGTCATCTTGATGCTCAACACAATAAGGACACTCCTGCTTTACATAAATAGATAGAAGGATAGATGATAGATAGATAGATAGATAGATAGATAGATAGATAGATAGATAGATAGATAGATAGATAGATAGATAGATAGATAGATAGATAGATAGACCTCCCAAGCCTATGGTGTTGATTGGAAATTGATTGGCAGATGGAACTTACATGGCGAGGGATCGGTACACTCCGGATAGCACCGTGGGGTGCAGCACTTCTGCTTTCCAGGACAGTCACCGTCACTCTTACACTTTGGTGTCGGTGGGGGAAAACCACATTTTTTACCATGTTTTGGGCACGTTCCACATTTTACTGTAATACAAAACACAGCCAGATGAAATAATATCTTACCTCAGGATTTCCAGATCTACAGGAAACTGCAAGAGGGATGGAAACAGGATACAGATGCAGAAAATAAAGCTCTTTATGTAGACAAATATTGGACCTGATTTGGTAAAGCACATGCTCGTAGGTTGATCCTCCATACCAACCATGGATCCTGTGCTTCTCTCACTCTCACCCCCGAGCTCATCACTTTCCCTCCTAATTCCACATACGAAAAATGTGTGGCCGCTTTGCACATGGAGCTTGAACAACTTTATTGATCTGGCAGCAGCCAAGTTTTGACCAAGTTGGCCAAGCTCCTCTGGCTTGGCGATATGTGGCTTTATCGTACACGCCCAAATGCCGGCACATCAATTGCATTCAGACAAGCAAATCATATCCTTGGGGACTTTACTATGTTGATGTAGGCTACAGCTTATATATACACCGATCAGCCATATTGTTATGACCACTGGCAGGTGAAGTGAATCACATTGATTATCTTGTTACAATGGCGCCTGAAAGTGGATGGGATATATTAGGCAGCAAGTTAACATGTTGTCCATTAAGTTGATGTGTTGAAAGCAGAAAAAATGGACGAACGTAAGGATTTGAGGACTTTGACAAGGGCCAAATCATATTGGATAGAAGACTGGGTTAGAGCAAATCCAAAACTGCCACTCTTGTGGGATGTGCCCAGTCTGTAGTGGTCAGGACCTACTAAAAGTGGTCCAAGGAAGGAAGACTAGCGAATCGGCAACAAGGTCATGGGCAGCCACTGATGCACGAGAGGAGGGGAGGCTGGCCTGTGTAGTCCGATCCAATAGAGGAGCTACTGGAGCTCAATTTGCTTAAAAAGTTCATGCTGGTTCCGGTAGAAAGGTGTCAGAACACACAGAGCATCACAGTTTGTTGTGTATGGGGCTGTGTAGCCGCAGACGGGTCAGGGTGTCCATCCTGACCCGTGTCCACAGCCAAAAGTGCCTACAATGGGCACGTGAGCATCAGAATTGGACCATGGAGCAATGGAAGAAGGTGGCTCGGTCTTATGAATGTAAGAATGGTTTGAGGAACACAACAGCTCGAGGTGTTGACTTCACCTGCAAATTCTCCAGATCTCAATCGAGTATCTGTGGGATGTGCTGAAAAAAACAAATCTGATCCATGGAGGTTGGGAAACTATTTGTGGAGGCTGACAAATGGTAGGCTTGGGCAGCCTGATAAGATTGCTTTTTGTGTAGTTAGTGTCTGGACACAGCTAGGATTCGTTTTTTGGAGTTTTTTCAACTGTTTAGTTTTGAAACCCTGTACAGCTTTGTAAATAGCACCAATAAACACACCACTGTTTGTCACTATATTACCAGACTGGTAACTGTGCCTGAAAAGGTTGCTCATCTCAGGGAGCAATATATTCTCTGCTTACCCCCAGCTCACATATGGTGGAGGACAGTGGGCAGTTTTAACAAGAAACTGCTATTTATAGGGGAAGTGACATAAAATGGAGAAAATCATAAAACAATTGATGTTGTCCAACATTGCACAGCAGCAAGCAAACGCTGCACAACAGCAAAACTGAACTGTAACAGGCAAATACCCAATATCAGGACGTAAGGATTTGAGGACTTTGACAAGGGCCAAATCATATTGGATAGAAGACTGGGTTAGAGCAAATCCAAAACTGCCACTCTTGTGGGATGTGCCCAGTCTGTAGTGGTCAGGACCTACTAAAAGTGGTCCAAGGAAGGAAGACTAGCGAATCGGCAACAAGGTCATGGGCAGCCACTGATGCACGAGAGGAGGGGAGGCTGGCCTGTGTAGTCCGATCCAATAGAGGAGCTACTGGAGCTCAATTTGCTTAAAAAGTTCATGCTGGTTCCGGTAGAAAGGTGTCAGAACACACAGAGCATCACAGTTTGTTGTGTATGGGGCTGTGTAGCCGCAGACGGGTCAGGGTGTCCATCCTGACCCGTGTCCACAGCCAAAAGTGCCTACAATGGGCACGTGAGCATCAGAATTGGACCATGGAGCAATGGAAGAAGGTGGCTCGGTCTTATGAATGTAAGAATGGTTTGAGGAACACAACAGCTCGAGGTGTTGACTTCACCTGCAAATTCTCCAGATCTCAATCGAGTATCTGTGGGATGTGCTGAAAAAAACAAATCTGATCCATGGAGGTTGGGAAACTATTTGTGGAGGCTGACAAATGGTAGGCTTGGGCAGCCTGATAAGATTGCTTTTTGTGTAGTTAGTGTCTGGACACAGCTAGGATTCGTTTTTTGGAGTTTTTTCAACTGTTTAGTTTTGAAACCCTGTACAGCTTTGTAAATAGCACCAATAAACACACCACTGTTTGTCACTATATTACCAGACTGGTAACTGTGCCTGAAAAGGTTGCTCATCTCAGGGAGCAATATATTCTCTGCTTACCCCCAGCTCACATATGGTGGAGGACAGTGGGCAGTTTTAACAAGAAACTGCTATTTATAGGGGAAGTGACATAAAATGGAGAAAATCATAAAACAATTGATGTTGTCCAACATTGCACAGCAGCAAGCAAACGCTGCACAACAGCAAAACTGAACTGTAACAGGCAAATACCCAATATCAGGAAATGATCAGTGCTGTGCAGAAACAAAGGCAGACAGTGTTTGAAAAATGAGCAAGTACTTTGGAAATAGACAGAAAGGCTTTGACAGAAGTGGTACAGACCCTTGCATGGAGGTCTTCTGCTAAATCTACAGGTGTTCGTGACAACCCCACAGCAATCTATGTGGGTGACTTTCTGTCCAATATGTCCTCTGATGATGGTCTTTCTGCAAATATTTGGAAGAACTGCCAAGAAAAAAAGGTTGGCCTAAAAAAAACAGTGGTGGCCCCCTCGCTATCTGAGGAATCACAGAAAGCCTACTATGATTTTGAGAGTGCAGAAGTTGTGTACTATGACAAGGTCAAGCGGGAAAAACACAGCTGGGTGTTACCTTGACAGCATAAGCACAGTGGGTCAGCAGCTGGTCCTCCCAAGTAGAGAATCACCACGATCATAGATGGTTGCCCTCATCCACTTGGTCCAGAAGTGGCTGCAACTGGTGTCCCTGTCTAGGCCACAGAGCATGTGGTCTTGGATCGCTACCTAAGGCCCTTGCCTATGATAGAGATCCTACAAAAATGGATGAGTCAAGGGGACCCCAAGTTGGCTGATAATCTTGTGGAGCTTGTTGAAAGGTTCTATGCAGCTTAGAACTTGGTCGTCTCTGCTACAGCCCCAAGGACTTTCCACCCAAAGCCATGGTCTCCCCCCCCCCCCCACAACTGGTATGACTGTGTCAGGGGACATGGGTGGTAAGCATGATATAGAGGAAGGGGGGAAACTGTTGGTGTCAGGTCTGGAGATTGGTGTCCCAAACCAGGGTAGTTATTGCCTGTCATCAGACCTGACTGGGGAAACATTAAGCATTTCCATTGCCAGGAACTTGGACATGTGGCAGCAAACTGTCCATTGACCGATAAGCCTATGCAATGTCACTTTTCTTTCAGGGATAGACAACAGTCTTTGTTTTCCACTGTTTCAAGAACTGCCGTGCCAGTAGTAGGAAAGAACATGTGCCGTGTGTTGGTGAATGATATGCCTATTTTTGGCCTACTGTGATTTATCTGGTCAGAGTTGTACCCCAATTGGTGCATAATGCAATAATTGGCAGGGATTTCCCTAAATTTTGAGAACTTCGAAATCATCCAGACTTGATCACAGTATCTGAATCAGAAGAAGACCCAGAATCCTTGGCCTGTGCAGAAAATTTGGCTTCAGAGCATTCCTCTCAGGGGTCACTACATTTTCCTTTCTCTGTTTTGGCAGGACAACTGGAGGATTCTGGGGAAGACCCCTCTGCTGGGCACAAGGGCCTTTTCCCAACAATCCTAGGCTGTGGTTGTCCGGATCTGCGGGTGGGGGGGCTTATTGGAATCCTTAATCCCCCTTTAACAAGGGGGGCCTCCAGATCCCACCCTCACTATGTGAATGGGTATCAGGTACCCGTACCCATTCACCAAAAAAGTGTCAAAAAATAAGACAGTTTTTGACAAATTCTTATTAAAAAATAAAAAATAAACAACAGTGTTCCCCAACATAGATCCGTCGTCAATCACGCCGCCCGCCGACCCAGAAAAAAAAAGCAAAAAAAAAATTGCTCTCACCGACACAGAGGCTCTATGCCTACTGCATGCTCCTCTGTTTGACAGTTATCTTATAGGGAAAGGGCGGGGCCATCTGTCTACGTCACCTGTTGGCACCGCCCCCCCCTTTTGACCAATGCATGCTGGGCCATTTTTTTATATATTTTAAGTATCCATACCAGACCCGAAGGAACTGGTATGGACTGGGGGGGCCCTACGCCATTTTATTAAACATTTCTCTATTGCCGGGCAATGCCAGCATTGTTTTCTTTCCATTCATCTGTCAGTGGGGAAGCCCGCTGACAGATGATGATTCATTGGTTGTTAAGGACGCGGGCGACCGGCTTCCAGGCCTGCTGCTTAACAACCAGCTATTTTTTCACACAGAATTCAAATTGGTCAATCGTTTTTCGACCGATCCGAATTCTAATCGTTCTGAAGAGTTGGAATTCATGAGAAAATTTATAAATGAAACAAATTTTACCGAAAACAAAACAAAATGTAACGAAAACTAAACAAAACGAATTCCGAAACCAAACTAAAAAAATTCTATAACAAAAACAAAATTAGTAACATAACAAATCTATCCGAAACTAAACTAAACACATTTTTCGGTTCTGCACATGTCTAATGATCTGGTAACTGACAATGTTCGCCTCAAATGGATGGCTCAGAAGAAAGAGACAAATAGACGGGTGAACTGGTGGTTGCTGGCTCTACAGGAATGTTATGGTAAAACACAGGGCCGGGTGCTAAGATGGGAAATGTAGACACCCTCTCCTGAGTTCAGTCTTGCTGGGCCACCGTTGTTTCAACCCTAGGGTTGAAATAAGGGGGGGATATGTAGCAGAATGTCTCGCAGGGAGCCGAGGAAAGTCCTCTTTGGAAATACACATCTTCTTTTTTAAAGAAATTTTTTATTGAGCAGATTGTCATGTTACATCTCATACATCAAACATTAGGTTAGCATACATCACATTAAGAACGTCAGAATATCACTTCGTATGAATACCATCGACACTCGCTACTAGTAGCTCTCCTGAGCTCTGCTAGACTCTCTGTTCATTCCTCCAACCTGAGTTTTAGCTCTTTTTTTTTTTTTTTAATAAAGAATTAAAAAATAGTAATAGTAATAAAGTGATTATGATGTCTGAACTGTCGACATCAACCATAGAAACATATTTTCAACTAGAGAAACCAATGTGTTCCCTTCCCACCCCTCCCCTCCCCCTTCAGAGTTTATCTGTCCAGAATATTGTATGCATCCTTTCAACTATCACATTTACTGTACATTTTCATGTTCTGTCTACGTTCGTCCGTCTCCCTCTCCCTCCTCCCCCTTAACCACTAAGGTGTTTTTGGAGTCAGTCCACCTAAACCATACCTTCCTAAAATTCTTAGGGGCCCCCCTTGCCTCATATGTCATTTTATACATGGGTACGTCTGCATTTATTGTTTTTTTCCACATTCCCAAAGGTGAATTGTTCATCATAAATCCATCTTCGGGCAATCAACTTTCGCATTCCGAAGTACATAATTCTGAGAAACAGCTTTGTATTCAGATTAAGCCCAACAGACACCTTATGGGAGAACATATATTCGGAAGGTCAAAATGGTCAGATATGAACTCGGTCACCTGGCACCATAATGGCCTTATTTTAGGACAATCCCATATCATGTGGAAAAAAGTTTCCTCACTTCCCTTGCATTTATGGCACTCTGCGGTGTACTTTCTGTGCATTTAAATAACCTGGTTGGAGTGTAGTATACCTGATGTAAATATCGAAGCTGTTTCATTCTATCCGTGGAGGAGATAACCGAAACAAGGTATGTATCGAGCACCTCCTGCCACAGTTCCTCAGTCAATTCTGGTATAATCGCTGTCTATCTAGTTCTAATCTTATCAGTGAGATCAGGGCCTCCCAGTCCTATCTCCCTATAGTATCTGGATATGTGCTTAGTTGGTTCTGGGTCAATCAGAACCTTTTCCAAATTCGTATTTTGCACTTCCACCTCCCCACTCCCGAACTGAGCTGTTGCTGCATGCTGTAGTTGGGTGTATCGGAAGTGCCAAGTTCCAGGCATGCCAAACTGTTCTCGCAGTTGTACAAAAGAGATCAACTTACCATCCTGGTATATATGGTGAAGATATTTTATCCCATATTTGGCCCATCTACATCCGTCTTCAATTTTGCAAAATTCTCTTAGGGATTTATTACACCACAAAGGACAATTGGGTGACATCCATAAAGGGTCATCCCTCATTCTCTGTGCACATAGGTGAAACACCTTTCCTGGTAGCGCCATAACGGATCCCACCATCCTCCCCGGTATCTCCTTTCTAAACATCATATTCAACAGTGTTTCCTGAGATGTGGCCACCGCCGCCTCCAGCAGGGTAGTGGCGTTAGGGATCTGGGGGAAGCATCGCCAATGTAGAACTACCAATTGAGACGCAAAAAAATAGGATCTCATATCTGGCATAGCTAGACCCCCCCTTGCCAGCGGTAACTTTAGGATTGCCAAAGCTATTCTGGGGGCCTTTGATTCCCACAAGAATTCCACCACTATAGAGTCTATATTTCTGAACAGTTTCACCGAGACATACATAGGTGAATTCGAGAGAATGTACAGCAACTTTGGAAGAAAGATCATTTTAAATAGGTTTATGCGACCCATCACTGTCAGCGACATGTTCCGCCTTCTCTGTACTCTTTCCCGAAGAGCCCACATTACCGGTCTCAAATTGAGGTCCAGATATCTTGAAATGGGAAGTTGAACCACGACCCCCAGGTATCTAAATGACTGGGACAGTTGGATAGGACAATCCACTGGGACCGCCACTGTACCATCAATAGAGAATAGGGATGATTTGGACCAATTGATTTGAAATCCAGAATAGTCTCTGAACTCCTGTATCAATTGAAAAGCCGTGGACAACGAAGCTTCTGGATCTTGTAGATACAGGAGCATGTCATCCACGTAAAGGGAAACTCGTTCCTCAATCCCTCCCACCCTATGTCCAGTCATGCGGGGATTGTCCCTTAATTTTGTCGCCAGGGGCTCTATGGCCAGAGAAAACAAAAGAGGGGACAACGGGCATCCTTGTCTGGTCCCCCGGAGGACAGGGAAGGGTTCAGATATAATTCCGTTTACTCTTACCCTAATTAATGGCTCTGTGTATAACAGCTTCACCCATGATATAAAAGTAGGTCCAAATCCCATTATCTCCAGAAGACCAAACAGGTAATCCCACTCCACTGAATCAAAGGCCTTCCTGGTGTCCAAAGAGGCCACCACTCTCTGCCCTGAATTGTCATGCTCAGTTTGCAGGTTAACAAAGAGCCTCCTGATATTCATTTGTGCACATCGCCCTTTTATGATTAACTAGTTTCAGAATTACCGATTGTAGTCTCCCTGCTAGAACTTTCGCAAGAATTTTGGTGTTGACATTCATCAACGAGATAGGCCTATAGGATTCACATTCTTTGGGATCCTTTCCCCCCTTTATGTATTAAGACCACTAGAGCCTCTCTCATAGAGGGGGGAAGTCTTCCCTCCCGCCTAGCATCCCTGAACACACGCAGGAGTCGGGGTGCCAGTCCACCACTGAAGGTAGTATACCACTACGAGGGCATACCATCCAGGCCCGGAGATTTCCTAGGAGCAAAGGAAGATATATCTCCCTCCACCTCTGCATCCAGGGTAATACAGTCCTCGCTCGTAAACCGAGGGAGGTCAATATCATCCATATCATTTTTTAAGGTACTACCCCCAGGGGAACGCATGATTTGTAAAGTTCTTTATAGAAGTGGGTAAATGCCCGTAGCATGCCCTCGGAATCGCTCACCTCAACCCCATTCTGGTCATAGATACTCGTTATACAGGTGGGCGCATAGTCCGGCTTTGCCAAGTACGCTAACAGTCTACCATTTTTGTCTCCGAACTCAAAAATGCGTCTACGCTGCACAAGTCTAAACTTGGTAGTCTGATCCGTCAGTACCTCCCGATATGCCAGTGTCCTGTCCTGGAGAGTCCGTAGACCTTCCTTAGTCGGTCCTCTAACATATTCTGCTCCTGCCAGAGATACTTCGTGTTCCCTGTCATGTACTGAGGAGGCCAACTGTTTCTTGAATCCACTCACCTCCACCATGAATACCCCTCTCAGAGTAGTTTTAAATGCCTCCCACATAATGAGATCAGATCCAGTGTCCTGGTTTTCCTTCCAGAACAGCTGGATAGCCTCTGTACATTTGATTTTAACATATTCTTCCTGCAACCAGTTAGCCTCCATCCACCAGTGTTGTATTCCTTGTCTCTGTCCTAATGTGATATCTAATAACATAGGTGAATGATCCGAGTGCACTCTGGGTAGGTACCTCGTCTCGCCCACCATTTGCAGTCCCTCAAATTCAACCAATACAGTGTCTATTCTGGACAGCGTCTTATGCGTCTCGGAGTAACATGAGTATTCCCTATTCTCCGGATGTCTAACACGCCATGCATCACAGAAACCATTAGCCGACAGCCACCCTGCCAGTGGCGCCGGAGTCCCCGGTGGCGCATCCAACCTATCCAGTGTCGAATCCGCCACTGCATTCAGGTCTCCTAAAATGAAAATCCTCCCCTCCGCTATCTCTTAGACCACGTGTAGCACGTCATTCAAATGAGACAAGGAGAAGGGAGGCGGTACATATAAATTCACAAATGTCAGAAATCGATTATGGACTTTTATCACTAGAACAACATATCTACCTTTTATATAAGTTTTTATCGCATGAATGTAAATGGGAAAAGATTTTGCCACTAAAAAGGAGACACCCCTAGCATATGAGGAGTGGCTGGGGTGGTACGCCCCCGCAATATGAGCCCTTTTTAGAGATAGAGTCCTGGAGCCCTGCAGGTGTGTCTCCTGCAACAAAATCAAATGTGGCTTATATTTTTTTAGATAATCAAATACCAGCGATCTTTTAAATTTAGAATTAAGGCCTCGAACGTTCCAAAACACCACTCTAAGGTTTACAGCCATATTGAATATATACAAGGACTCCCCCCCCCCGACAATGGGATAGGATACCTTTCAGGGCTCCACCACTCCCCCCCCTCACCTCCACAGGGCACCAGCACAGAAGGTAGACAATACACATTGTATACATATTTGACCTGTGAAGGACTAAACTTCAGTCCTAAAAGCTACCCCTTATAACCATTACTCTCTAATACCTCCCACAAATGACGCGACAAGGTGGTGGAGTAAATGGCCTTGCCGGCCTTTTATTAATAAAATATAAAATCAATAAATAACATTTTTTAAATAACTTTTAAATAACTTTTAATAATAACTTCTCAGAAATTATTGGAGTCTAGGAGGGGAATACACCCACAGGTCACTGCATAGGAACTCTTAAACTTTTTTAAGGCCTCCAGTCGCTAACCCCAGACTGTGAGACAGTACCCAACCTTCTCAGTGACCTAACTTTTCCCCTTCCTGGTTAACCCCTCGTAACCGGAAGGTACATAAAACAGCCCATATTATATATGGGTACCAACCATGTAAACTCTCCATACCATCAATCTCCTCCTCCTCACAGACCCAAACCACTGCCCATCTAACACCAACGTCTCCTATTACCATAACCTTTAGGGAGGGTGGGTGGGAATCTTCTTCCCCCGTCGCTCTCCACTGACGTCACTTCCCCCTCCTTCGCTCTACATTTCTCTCCTGCATCCTCCCCTGCTCCAGCCCCTCCCTTATTCTTAAAGGGGAAAACGGCCAGTGTAAACAGCGTGACTGTGCAGTCCACACAAGTCATGCTGTCCCTGCGCTGATCCCCTGCTCCTCTCTGCTCCGGGACCCTCTGGAAAAAGAGAGCATACAGAACATATATTGACATTTGTCCCAGATTCTTTCCACCCCCCCCCCCTTGTCTCCCTCCCCCTACCCCGCACCCGACCCCAACTTGCCAGGCACTTCATTCCTCAAACATCAGCCCAAAAAAATCGGCACAACAGATGTGAGGCTTAAAAAAACCCCACAGGCTCCAGCAGTGCGAGGAGCAAGTTCAACCATGCATAAGAAAGTTCAACCAAAAAAGAGAAAAAACCCAAAAAACAACAGTCAAAGAGGTGGAAAAAAAAAACCTCCTTTTTTTCTGCCTCCCTCCCTTCGTCCTGTTCCTCTCTTCAAGAAAAAAAAATAAAAAAAACACCAAAAAAAAAACCGTGAGGAGAACCGTCTGCAGATTCCTCAATTTTATAAGAAAGTCTGAGCGAATAAAACAGAAAAATCAATCATAGACCCTCAAATAAAAAAAAAACAGATTGTAGCCCTCTGGACTGCCAGGTAGATAAGGTCAGATCTCATGTCTCTAGTCTGTATATCCTGGGATCATGAAAATAATTCAAGTAGAAAAAGGGCAGTATAAATGCGGCTCAGTGATATCCAAAACTCCTTCTTTCACAGCCATCATCCCCCACCAGGACCCCGGTTATAAGTGTAGAAGTGGTTATGGGGGTCTCGGGGAGATCCCTCCCCTCAGGCGCCCCCTAGCATCCAGCCATTCGGAAGCCTCCGTGGGTGTGGTAAAAAAATGCACCTTGCCATTATCCACAATGCGCAATTTCGCTGGGTATAGCATACTGTAGATCAAGTTCAAGTCTCTAAGCCGTTTCTTTATCTGGTAAAAGGAAGCCCTCTGTTTTTGCGTGGTGGCTGAAAAATCAGCATAAATAGATATCCAGTAATTATTAAACTTCAGTTCAGGCCCTGTCCTGGCCCCTTTCAGGATATTCCCTCTGAAGTGCAAGATCTTTGCTATCATGGGTCTGGGTATTGTTCCCTTCGGTGGAGCCTTACACGGGACTCGATGCGCCCTTTCTATGGCAAACATATCAGTGAAAGTACCAGGAGATATATGCACTTTCAGCCACTCCTCCAAGAACTCCTCAGGATGTTTACCCTCCACTCCCTCAGGGAACCCCACCAGTCTTATATTATTCCTTCTCATGCCGTCTTCCATGTCGGCCATTTTGGGAGTGTGTTCAGAGAGGGTTTTTTTTAATCACTTGGGTGTCTGTGCTCATAGGTCTGACAGTGTCCTTCAAAGCAGCAAAGGCGGTGATCTGTAGCCTGTGCCTTTTCTCTGAGCTTCTGCATATCATGCTTCAGAAAGGAGAATTCCACCTTCAGTTCCCCAAAATAATCTATTAACTTGTTTTGGCACCCCTGTAGGGCTACCATAATTTGCTTGAGGGATGGCTCTTCATTCTCTCCTAGGGCCCTGTCAGCTCCATGCATACTGTCTTTCCCCCTATCCAAGGATCTTCCCCTGCATGTAGTGTGATCTCTCTGCACTCTGGGACTCACCCGGTCAGGGGTATCAGGCACTGGTCTTACTGTGTCCTCATGCCACTGGAGCGGTGGCCATTCCTCTTCCTCCTCTTCCTCCAATGCTGCGGCGCCATCTTGGGATCCCCAGGCATAACGAGCCAGTCGCTCTCCCGGCGTTTTTGGCCAGGGTGGCCCATATTTTACCATCGCCGGAGGCTCTCCTGAGGAGCCTCCACTCATGCCCCAGCAGCCCAGGCCAAAATTCGGGCGTTCAGCTCACAGGATTCAGTCAGGAATCTGCAGAGAGAGCTCCGTCCCAGCCGTCCTCACATGCTGCGCGCCGGCTCCGCCCCCTGGAAATACACATCTTCACGTCTTCTTTCATCTACCTTTTGGGACCTCTGATCTTCTGACCCATTCCAGGTGTTGCACCTCTCCCTTGCAGGCCATTTAGACTCATTTGGACACACAGTCAGGGCTCTGCACCCTGGTGAGCAGACAGGTCATGTCTGTTAGAGCTAAAAGGTTGGTAAAAACTGCAGGCAAGTCCGTTCATTCGGAAAGTCCGTCGAAAAGTCCGCCGGACAAAGTCTGCCGTAAAGTCCGCTCGTGTGTACGTGGCATTAGAGCTAAAAGGTTGGTGAGAGCTGTGTTTGTGGAGGCTGACAAATGGTAGGCTTGGATAGCCTGATAGTTAGGATTGTCTTTTGTGTCATTAATGCCAGGACATGGCTAGGATTTTGTTTTTGAAATTTTTTTTACCTCTATTTTTGGATCACTGTACAGTACCTGTATATAGCATGTAAATAGCATCAATAATTACACCATTGATTGTCATTATGTCACTGGACTGGTATCTGTCCCTTAAAAGGTTGCTCACCCCAGGGAGCATTATACATGTTATTTATTCCCAGCTCACATAATAATATCTGTATATTAGGTATAAAGTCCAATGGTGGGCACCACACTCAGATAAGACCAAAGACTTGCGTGCTTTGTACTGTAGAAGGGCAAGACAGAATTTATAGGTATAGTGTCATGCATTCCCAGTTAGCACTCATTTCAAGTCTCCTTTGGAAAAAAGTGGTCTCAAGGGAACTTCTGATGTGATTTTTGCATATAACACGAGTGTTGGATTTTTTTCCCTACACAGTCTTGTAGGGTGTCCTAAAGTGAGCATCTTAGTACCAGACAGTACAATAAGCATCCTTGCTGAACAACAGCTGCAAGAAATCCATCTACAGGGTAGGTCACCCTAGGGAGTGCCTTGTTTTTGGGAGAACACTATAGGGTTGCATTACTCAGTAAAACACCTTCTCTGAACATAAGAGCTGGGAGCTCGGCATGTATGTGTATGAGGAACTACAGCTGTCTATATATTGTACATATATATTTACAAGCTAAAACATTAATAAGGTTTATATGTATATATAAACTCTATAAAATACTGGATTATACTGCAATACCTTCATAAAATTCAGCAATAATATTTTTGGGTATACAGCAATTTCCAAATCACAAGGGACATTCCATTACCTTTCACTGTTGGCATGCACTGGAGCCTGCACCCGTAATAACAGCATCGCTCGGTGCCTTGGCACTGGTCATCACTGTGGCACTCGAAGGGTGCGGGTTTGACATGCATACACTTTGACTCATCGAAGTATGGGCAGGCATTGTCCTTGGCTGCAGAGAGAGAAAATTGCTGTGATAAGGATGGAAGGAAATAGAGACTGAGAAAAGGACTGTCTATGGGGAGTGTACGAATCTGAGCGATGAAGGGTGATGAGTGTAGGATAGGGCTATGAAGGGTGATGAGTGCAGGCTGGGACTATGAAGGGTGATGAGTGCAGGCTGGGACTATGAAGGGTGATGAGAGCAGGATAGGGCTATGAAGGGTGATGAGTGCAGGCCGGGACTATGAAGGCTGATGACTGCAGGCCGGGACTATGAAGGGTGATGAGTGCAGGCCTGGACAATGAGTGGTGATGAGTGCAGGATAGGGCTATGAAGGGTGATGAGTGCAGGCCGGGACTATGAGGAGTGATGAGTGCATGCTTGGACTATGAAGCGTGATGAGTTAAGGCTCAGACTATGAAGGGTGATGAGTGCAGGCCGGGACTATGAAGGGTGATGAGTACAGGCCGGGACTATGAGGGGTGATGAGTACAGGATACTGCTATGAAGGGTGATGAGTGCAGGCCAGGACTATGAGGGGTGATGAGTGCAGGCTGGAACTATGAAGGGTGATGAATGTAGGCCGGGACTATGAAGGGTGGTGAGTGCAGGCTGGGACTATGAAGGCTGATGAGTGTAAGCTATAACTCTGAAGGGTAATCAGTGCAGGCCGGGACTATGAGGGGTGATGAGTACAGGATAGTGCTATGAAGGGTGATGAGTGCAGGCCGGGACTATGAGGGGTAATGAGTGCAGGCTCGAACTATTAAGGGTGATAAGTGCAGGCCGGGACTATGAAGGGCGATGAGTGTAGGCCAGGACTATGAAGGATGATGAGTGCAGGCTGGGACTATGAAGGCTGATGAGTGTAGGCTAGGACTATGAGGGGCGATGAGTTCAGACTGGAACTATGAAGGTTGATGAGAGCAGGCCGGGACTATGAAGAATGATGAGTGCAGGCTGGGACTATTAAGGGTGATGAGTGCAGGCTGGGACTATGAAGGGTGATGAGAGCAGGCCGGGACTATGAAGGGTGATGAGTGCAGGCCAGGACTATGAAGGGTGATAAGTGCAGGTTGGGACTATGAAGGGTGATGAGTGCAGGCCGGGACTATGAAGGATGATGAGTGCAGGCCGGGACTATGAAGGGTGATGAGTGCAGGCCGGGACTATGAAGGGTGATGAGTTCAGACTGGAACTATGAAGGGTGATGAGAGCAGGCCGGGCCTATGAAGGTTGATGAGTGCAGGCTGGGACTATGAAGGGTGATGAGTGCAGGCCGGGACTATGAAGGGTGATGAGTGCAGGCTGGGACTATGAAGGGTGATGAGTGCAGGCCGGGACTATGAAGGGTGATGAGAGCAAGCTGGGACTATGAAGGGTGATGAGAGCAGGCCTGGGCCTATGAAGGGTGATGAGAGCAGGCCTGGACTATGAAAGTTTACCTAGGTATGTTTACCTAAAGTTTATGTATTTAAACCGATGTTCTATATCTGTGTGTACTACATTGAATTTAATACATTACAAAGGGTTCCAGAAAGAGACAACAGAGTATTAGTTGCCTCCTTTTGGGATGGCGGAAGGGGAGGGATTACTACCTTGGAGGAGGAGGAGTCTCTGTGTAAATTTTAACTTGGGCTACTTATCTCTGTAAACAGCATTTTTACAACATGGAGAAACTGTAAAGTAGCTCAAATCTCTCTGTCTCGGACACAAAGAAGAGCAGATCATGTTTTTATGACTTCATGTATTCCCAGAGAGATTGTAAAAATTTACCGTCCAATGGCAGGAGACATCGTCTTCTACCCCCCGAGAAGCAGCACTTCATGTTCTCTTTGCAGTTTCGGTCACTCTTACATTCATGCTGAAACACGGGGCCATTAACCGGGTAGTTCACATTCTCAGGACACGTTCCAGGTTTCCCCCGATTGTTGAGTATACCTGAGGGGGTTATGAGATGAACCACAGATATTTGCTTAGACCTTCATTTTAGAGATGACCAGTACATGTCCATAGGTTTGTAAACACTTGACTGTAACATGGCTATATAAGTTTGTCCATACATCCAAAACCAGGAGCATAAAATCATGTCTAACCACGTGCTAAAAGAAGTGCCAAGATGTGGATTACAAACCACACCAAAATGCGCGTTAAAATAACCTGTGCCAAAATGTGCGCTAAAGGGCCAAAACGTATGTTTAACCACTTCAGCCCCCAAAAGGTTTTACCCCCCTTTCTGACCAGGCCATTTTTTGCTATACGGCACTGCGTTATTTTAACTGACAATTGCGCAGGCGATGCGACACTGTGCACAAATAAAATTGATGTCCTTTTTTCCCAAAAAAATAGAGCTTTTTTTGGTGGTATTTGATCACCTCTGCTCTGCACCTCTGTTTTTATTTTTTGCGCTATTTAGAAAAAAAGAGCGACCATTTTGAAAAAAAAATATTTCTTACTTTCTGCTATAATACATATCCAATAAAAAAAAAAAAAATTAAAAACACATTTCTTCATCAATTTAGGTCAATATGTATTCTTCTACTTTTTTTGGTAAAAAAAAAAAAAAATCCCAATAAGGGTATATTGATTGGTTTGCGCAAAAGTTATAGCGTCTACAAACTACGGGATAGATTTATGGACTTTTCTTTTTTTTTTTTCTTTACTAGTAATGGCGGCTATCAGCGATTTTTAGTGGGATTGCGACATTGCGGCGGACAAATCTGACCCTAAGTGACACTTTTTGGCGACCAGTGACACCAATACAGCGATCAGTGCTAAAAAAAAATGCACTGATCAATGTATAAATGACACTGGCAGGGAAGGGGTTAACATCAGGGGCGATAAAGGGGTTAAATGTGTTCCCTGCCAGTATGTTCTAACTGTGTGGTGGAGAGACTGACAGGAAGAACACAGAGATCGCTGTGTACTAGGAACAGAAGATCTCCATGTTCTCCCCTGTCAGAAGGGGGGTTATGCCTTGTTTTCTGCCTCTCTGTGAAGCGAATGCGGGTGGCTGGCGGACATTGGGCCCGCCGGGCACGTGCATCGGCTTCTCCTTCATGCACTGGGTGCTCATGCGCCCACATTATCTATTGCATGAAACAATGTACAGGTACGTTGTTTCGCGCAATGGAGCCGACCTGCCACAATATATATATGCGGTAGGCGGTCCTTAAGTGGTTAAAAAAGCGCCAAAATGCACGGAAAAAAAAAACCCACGGCCAGGTGCGCGCCAAAAAAATACGGCATGTTTAAAAATGACAAAATGCACATAAATAATGCCAAAATGCGCATCACTGAACACACTAATGCCCTGTACACACGGTCGGACATTGATCGGACATTCCGACAACAAAATCCATGGATTTTTCCGACGGATGTTGGCTCGAACTTGTCTTGCATACACACGGTCGGACAAAGTTGTCGGAAAATCTGATCGTTCTGAACGCGGTGACGTAAAACACGTATGTCGGGACTATAAACGGGGCAGTAGCCAATAGCTTTCATCTCTTAATTTATTCTGAGCATGCGTGGCACTTTGTGCGTCGGATTTGTGTACACACGATCGGAATTTCCGACAACGGATTTTGTTGTCGGAAAATTTTGTAGCCTGCTCTCAAACTTTGTGTGTCGTAAATTCCGAAGGAAAATGTGTGATGGAGCCTACACATGGTCGAAATTTCCAACAACAAGGTCCTATCGTGTGTACAGGGCATAACATTTGAAGAACTCCAATCAACTGAAGGGCGTGACTTCTGCTATCACAGCGAGAGTTCTGAGATCAGCCTGAGTCTCCATCAGTATCCTGTGTAGTATCTGCTACTGAGACCCGCAACCCGGAAACGAATAGATCCCGGCGGCGAGATGAGCAGAAAACAGTCGGCAGCGGACCGCCTCAAAGAATTTGCAAATTGCGAGGACCGACAAGCAGGACGGCGGGCGCAGCCCCCCCACAGACGCAGAGTGGTGGACCACCAGCTTTGGAAACCCAGGGGCTCAGCACATCACAGCCTGAGAAGCAGGAGAAGCAGCCCAAGCTGACGCTGGACCAAGTAAGCAACTAATGGCAGCCATCCACTCAAGCAATGCAGCCTTGACAGGTAAAATGGATGAGATTAAAATGGATATACAGTGGGGACGGAAAGTTTTCAGACCCCCTTACATTTTTCACTCTTTGTTATATTGCAGCCATTTTCTAAAATCATTTAAGTTCATTTTTTTCCTCATTAATGTACACACAGCACCCCATATTGACAGAAAAACACAGAATTGTTGACATTTTTGCAGATTTATTAAAAAAGAAAAACTGAAATATCACACATATAAACATAAACAATCATCATCACTAGCGATATCAAAAGGTGAGAAACGAGAAAGGGGAGGTTGTTAGTGCAATAGACGATATACTCACGAGTTTTCATAAATATTACATTAATATGTACACATCAACGCTGATATGCACAGTAGAAGAGATAGAGAAATACCTGGAGGATTCAGAATTTCTTAAATTAACGGAGGAACAAAAGGACATGATGGAGAAAGAAATAGAGGAGGAGGAAGAACGAGAGGCTATTCTTTCCTTGGGAAAGGGTAAGTCCCCAGGACCGGATGTTATACCGTTGGAGGTGTATCAGCGTTATGTGGATATCATGGCACCAGTCTTGACTAGGACATTTAGGGAGATCTTTCTGCGGGGAGAGATGTCTCGCTCTATGTATGAGGCAACAGTGGTATTAATACCAAAACCAGATAAAGACAGAAGTGATTGTACGTCGTATAGACCAATCTCACTATAAATATAGGTTATAAAGTACAGGCAAAAATATTGGCTAGGACGTTTAACCACTTAAGGACCGCCTCACGACAATGTACGTCGGCAAGGCGGCACGGGCAGGCAAAATTACGTACATATACGTGATTTGCCTCCCGCGGATGGGGGGTCCGATCGGACCCCCCCCGGTGCCCGAGGCGGTCCTGTTATGTCCCCCGGCGATCGGAGGTGAGGGGGAGGCCATCCGTTCGTGGCCCCCCCTCGCGATCGCCGCCGGCCAATCAGATCACTTCCTTTGCTGCTGTATGCTAAACAGCAGCAAAGGAAATGATGTCATCTCTCCTCGGCTCGGTATTTTCCGTTGCAGCGCCGAGGAGAGAAGACTTCACTGTGAGTGCACAACACTACACACACAGTAGAACATGCCAGGCACACAAAACACACCGATCCCCCCCCCCCCCCCCGATCGCCCCCCCGATCCCCCCCCAATCACCCCCCCCCCTCCCTGTCACAAACTGACACCAGCAGTTTTTTTTTTTCTGATTACAGCATTGGTGTCAGTTTGTGACAGTTACAGTGTTGGGACAGTTAGTATTACCCCCCTTTAGGTCTAGGGTACCCCCCTAACCCCCCCTAATAAAGTTTTAATCCCTTGATCACCCCCTGTCACCAGTGTCACTAAGCGATCATTTTTCTGATCGCTGTATTAGTGTCACTGGTGACGCTAGTTAGTGAGGTAAATATTTAGGTTCGCCGTCAGCGTTTTATAGCGACAGGGACCCCCATATACTACCTAATAAATGTTTTAACCCCTTGATTGCCCCCTAGTTAACCCTTTCACCACTGATCACCGTATAACCGTTACGGATGACGCTGGTTAGTTCATTTATTTTTTATAGTGTCAGGGAACCCGCCGTTTATTACCGAATAAAGGTTTAGCCCCCTGATCGCCCGGCGGTGATATGCGTCGCCCCAGGCAGCGTCAGATTAGCGCCAGTACCGCTAACACCCACGCACACGGCATACGCCTCCCTTAGTGGTATAGTATCTGAACGCATCAATATCTGATCCGATCAGATCTATACTAGCGTCCCCAGCAGTTTAGGGTTCCCAAAAACGCAGTGTTAGTGGGATCAGCCCAGATACCTGCTAGCACCTGCGTTTTGTCCCTCCGCCCGGCCCAGCCCAGCCCACCCCAAGTACAGTATCAATCGATCACTGTCACTTACAAGGCACTAAACGCATAACTGCAGCGTTCGCAGAGTCAGGCCTGATCCCTGCGATCGCTAACAGTTTTTTTGGTAGCATTTTGGTGAACTAGCAAGCACCAGCCCCAGGCAGCGTCAGGTTAGTGCCAGTAGCGCTAACACCCACGCACGCACTGTACACCTCCCTTAGTGGTATAGTATCTGATCGGATCAATATCTGGTCCGATCAGATCTATACTAGCGTCCCCAGCAGTTTAGGGTTCCCAAAAACACAGTGTTAGCGGGATCAGCCCAGATACCTGCTAGCACCTGCGTTTTACCCCTCCGCCCGGCCCAGCCCAGCCCACCCAAGTGCAGTATCGATCGATCACTGTCACTTACAAAACACTAAACGCATAACTGCAGTGTTCGCAGAGTCAGGCCTGATCCCTGCGATCGCTAACAGTTTTTTTGGTAGCGTTTTGGTGAACTGGCAAGCGCCAGCGGCCTAGTACACCCCGGTCGTAGTCAAACCAGCACTGCAGTAACACTTGGTGACGTGGCGAGTCCCATAAGTGCAGTTCAAGCTGGTGAGGTGGCAAGCACAAGTAGTGTCCCGCTGCCACCAAAAAGACAAACACAGGCCCGTCGTGCCCATAGTGCCCTTCCTGCTGCATTTGCCAATCCTAATTGGGAACCCACCGCTTCTGCAGGGCCGTACTTCCCCCATTCACATCCCCAACCAAATGCAGTCAGCTGCATGAGAGGCATTTTCTTTATGTCCTCCCGAGTACCCCTACCCAACGAACCCCCCCAAAAAAGATGTTGTGTCTGCAGCAAGCGCGGATATAGGCGTGACACCCGCTATTATTGTCCCTCCTGTCCTGACAATCCTGGTCTTTGCATTGGTGAATGTTTTGAACGCTACCATGCACTAGTTGAGTATTAGCGTAGGGTACAGCATTGCACAGACTAGGCACACTTTCACAGGGTCTCCCAAGATGCCATCGCATTTTGAGAGACCCGAACCTGGAACCGGTTACAGTTATAAAAGTTAGTTACAAAAAAAAGTGTAAACAAAAAAAAAAACACATACAAAAATATAAAATAAAAAAAATAGTTGTCGTTTTATTGTTCTCTCTCTCTCTATTCTCTCTCTATTGTTCTGCTCTTTTTTACTGTATTCTATTCTGCAATGTTTTATTGTTATTATGTTTTATCATGTTTGTTTTTCAGGTCTGCAATTTTTTATACTTTACGTTTACTGTGTTTTATTGTTAACCATTTTTTTGTCTTCAGGTACGCCATTCACGACTTTGAGTGGTTATACCAGAATGATGCCTGCAGGTTTAGGTATCATCTTGGTATCATTCTTTTCAGCCAGCGGTCAGCTTTCATGTAAAAGCAATCCTAGCGGCTAATTAGCCTCTAGACTGCCTTTACAAGCCGTGGGAGGGAATGCCCCCCCCCCACCATCTTCCGTGTGTTTCTCTGGCTCTCCTGTCTCAACAGGGAACCTGAGAATGCAGCCGGTGATTCAGCCAGCTGACCATAGAGCTGATCAGAGACCAGAGTGGCTCCAAACATCTCTATGGCCTAAGAAACCGGAAGCTATGAGCATTTTATGACTTAGATTTCGCCGGATGTAAATAGCGCCATTGGGAAATTGGGGAAGCATTTTATCACACCGATCTTGGTGTGGTCAGATGCTTTGAGGGCAGAGGAGAGATCTAGGGTCTAATAGACCCCAATTTTTTAAAAAAAGAGTACCTGTCACTACCTATTGCTATTATAGGGGATATTTACATTCCCCGAGATAACAATAAAAATGATTCAAAAAAAAAAAAAAAAATGAAAGGAACAGTTTAAAAATAAGATAAAAAAGCAAAAAAATAATAAAGAAAAAAAAAAAAAAAAAAAAAAGCACCCCTGTCGCCCCCTGCTCTTGTGCTAAGGCAAACGCAAGCGGCGGTCTGTAGTCAAACGTAAACAGCAATTGCACCATGCATGTGAGGTATCACCGCGAAGGTCAGATCGAGGGCAGTAATTTTAGCAGTAGACCTCCTCTGTAAAAAAGTGGTAACCTGTAAAGGCTTTTAAAAATGTATTTAGTTTGTCGCCACTGCACGTTTGTGCGCAATTGTAAAGCATGTCATGTTTGGTATCCATGTACTCGGCCTAAGATCATCTTTTTTATTTCATCAAACATTTGGGCAATATAGTGTGTTTTAGTGCATTAAAATTTTAAAAAGTGTGTTTTTTCCCCAAAAAATGCGTTTGAAAAATCGCTGCGCAAATACTGTGTGAAAAAAAAAATGAAACACCCACCATTTTAATCTGTAGGGCATTTGCTTTAAAAAAATATATAATGTTTGGGGGTTCAAAGTAATTTTCTTGCAAAAAAAATAACTTTTTCATGTAATCAAAAAGTGTCAGAAAGGGCTTTCTCTTCAAGTGGTTAGAAGAGTGGGTGATGTGTGACATAAGCTTCTAAATGTTGTGCATAAAATGCCAGGACAGTTCAAACCCCCCCCAAATGACCCCATTTTGGAAAGTAGACACCCCAAGCTATTTGCTGAGAGGCATGTCGAGTCCATGGAATATTTTATATTGTGACACAAGTTGTGGGAAAAAGACAATTTTTTTTTTTTTTTTGCACAAAGTTGTCACTAAATGATATATTGCTCAAACATGCCATGGGAATATGTGAAATTACACCCCAAAATACATTCTGCTGCTTCTCCTGAGTACGGGGATACCACATGTGTGAGACTTTTTGGGAGCCTAGCCGCGCACGGGACCCCGAAAACCAAGCACCGCCTTCAGGCTTTCTAAGGGCGTGAATTTTTGATTTCACTCTTCACTGCCTATCACAGTTTCGGAGGCCATGGAATGCCCAGGTGGCACAACCCCCCCCCAAAATGACCCCATTTTGGAAATTAGACACCCCAAGCTATTTGCTGAGAGGTATAGTGAGTATTTTGCAGACCTCACTTTTTGTCACAAAGTTTTGAAAATTGAAAAAAGGAAAAAAAAAATGTTTTTTCTTGTCTTTCTTTATTTTCAAAAACAAATGAGAGCTGCAAAATACTCACCATGCCTCTCAGCAAATAGCTTGGGGTGTCTACTTTCCAAAATGGGGTCATTTGGGGGGGGTTTGTGCCACCTGGGCATTCCATGGCCTCCGAAACGGTGATAGGCAGTGAGGAGTGAAATCAAAAATTCACGCCCTTAAAAATGCTGAAGGCGGTGATTGGTTTTCGGGGTCCCGTACGCGGCTAGGCTCCCAAAAAGTCCCACACATGTGGTATCCCCGTACTCAGGAGAAGCAGCTAAATGTATTTTGGGGTGCAATTCCACATATGCCCATGGCCTGTGTGAGCAATATATCATTTAGTGACAACTTTGTGCAAAAAAAAAAAAAAAAAAATGTGT
Source organism: Aquarana catesbeiana (assembly GCF_042186555.1). Classification (NCBI taxonomy): domain Eukaryota; kingdom Metazoa; phylum Chordata; class Amphibia; order Anura; family Ranidae; genus Aquarana; species Aquarana catesbeiana. The sequence goes on from NC_133327.1 coordinate 8,642,181, forward strand.
CACTTTCCCGCAACTTGTGTCAAAATATAAAATATTCCATGGACTCAATATGCCTCTCAGCAAATAGCTTGGGGTGTCTACTTTCCAAAATGGGGTCATTTGGGGGGGGTTTGTGCCACCTGGGCATTCCATGGCCTCCGAAACTGTGATAGGCAGTGAAGAGTGAAATCAAAAATTTACACCCTTAGAAATCCTGAAGGCGGTGATTGGTTTTCGGGGTCCCGTACGCGGCTAGGCTCCCAAAAAGTCCCACACATTGCGACTGTTCACTGAGGACATTATTTTATTGTTATCAAACCTGGAGGATGTTTGTATGTAGTAACATGAATATGTTAGAACCCACCACGGCAGCCCTCCTACACACCACGGCCATTGTATTTTTGTAGGAACGTGAAACTAAGAATTACAGAGGGTTTTGTTGTTGCCGGTTTTGAGGAATGTCAGTGACAATTTACCAATGTACAGGAAAATTGTATTACTTGCCTTTTGGTTTTCGGGGTCCCGTACGCGGCTAGGCTCCCAAAAAGTCCCACACATGTGGTATCCCCATACTCAGGAGAAGCAGCTGAATGTATTTTGGGGTGCAATTTCACATAGGCCCATGGCCTGTGTGAGCAATATATCATTTAGTGACAACTTTTTGTAAATATTTTTTTTTTTTTTTTGTCATTATTCAATCACTTGGGACAAAAAAATAAATATTCAATGGGTTCAACATGCCTCTCAGCAATTTCTTTGGGGTGTCTACTTTCCAAAATGGGGTCATTTGGGGGGGTTTTGTACTGCCCTGCCATTTTAGCACCTCAAGAAATGACATAGGCAGTCATAAACTAAAAGCTGTGTAAATTCCAGAAAATGTACCCTAGTTTGTAGACGCTATAACTTTTGCGCAAACCAATAAATATACGCTTATTGACATTTTTTTACCAAAGACATGTGGCCGAATACATTTTGGCCTAAATGTATGACTAAAATTGAGTTTATTGGATTTTTTTTTATAACAAAAAGTAGAAAATATCATTTTTTTTCAAAATTTTCGGTCTTTTTCCGTTTATAGCGCAAAAAATAAAAACCGCAGAGGTGATCAAATACCATCAAAAGAAAGCTCTATTTGTGGGAAGAAAAGGACGCAAATTTGGTTTGGGTACAGCATTGCATGACCGCGCAATTAGCAGTTAAAGCGACGCAGTGCCAAATTGGAAAAAGACCTCTGGTCCTTAGGCAGCATAATGGTCCGGGGCTCAAGTGGTTAATGGGGTAATTTTGTCTATTGTAAGTGGCGACCAAACAGGGTTTATGCCAAGGAATTCTACCTCAAATAATATAAGAAGAACGCATCTAATGGCACAACTGAGGGAGCTTATCCCCGAGACGAGTGCCTTCGCATCTTTGGATACTGCCAAGGCATTTGACTCTATAGAGTGGGAGTTCTTGCAGGTATCATTGAAAAGAAGTGGATTCGGGGAGAGATTCAGAAAATGCATAAGAATGTTATACAAACAACCATGCTCAAATTTATTGATAAATGGATTATTATCCCCCACAAAAAGGCTATATAGGGGAACAAGGCAAGGATGTCCACTGCCCCCCCAATTATTTTCCATTGCAATTGAAGCACTGACAAATAGATTTAGACAATCTAGAAACTACAAAGGGATTAAGCTGGGTGGAAGGACTGAAAATATAGGCTTTTATGCTGATGATATTATACTATATATGGGAGATGTCCAGACATCTTTAATGGAGGCAATGAAAATAATAGAAATATATGGGACATTCTCAGGGCTCAAGATTAATTGGCAAATATCAGCATTGATGTTGCTTGGGCGAAGCACTGGGAATGGGCCCAGGACCTCATTAAAAATGGTGGAAGTATTTAAATATCTAGGAATAAATATTACCTTGGACCCAACTGAAGCCTTGGAAGCCAATGTATACCCCATGTTGGATTATGTTAAGTGTAAACTGGGGATATGCATAAAATTACCCTTATCAATGTCAGGAAGAATACAGTTGATCAAATCTATCATATTAAATATAATAAATGGGGAAATGGCGTTACCCTATGTGTGTCTGATAATAACTAACTATACCATAAAGTAAACAAAAATATTACTATCCCAATGTGTCTACCAAACCATAAGTAATTCCATAAATGTGCATAAAGATAATACTATGTGGTAATTTGCTTATCATACAGTGTCTAGACTGTGACAATATGCCCCTCAGGGCAAGCACCCTTAGTGTATAATAATGTATTAAATCCAGGGGCAAAATCCCACTAAGAACAGATATCAGCAGCAGTGCAAACTCAGATGAGACTCAATATATACATACAATACAAGGGCTACTGTTCAGGGTGGGGTGTTGTGAAGTGACAACAACTAAATCACCTATATAATCAAAAAAACCTTAAATCATACATAAGCTTCATGTGACATGTATATATACCACAATGTGAAAAGATATATCAGGACCGTATGTGCAAAAATCTACTTAAGTTCATGTACCAATATATATATATATCAGGACTACATGTGCAAATTCATATATGTGACAGAACTCTGTGAAAAAATCCAAATTGTCAGAATTATAAACTCAATGAAGGACCACAGTCTTTGTGCAGTCCAAGCATTAAAAATAAAAATTAGAAGTAATAAATGAATGCATCAGCGGTGACTTCTGTGTTCATCAGAAAAAATTGGTGACTCCAGGTGCTCCCCCAATGTGTCCCCACTCACCAGAAGCAGTCACCCCTGCAGGGGTAGTGGGCATAGAGTGGGCGTCTGGAGTGGATGTTCCTTTGGGTGTCCTGATTGCCTCTGATCGTCCGTGGGTGTATCCCCGTTGTTCAATTTGGGGTTTCCAACTGACGTTTTTCAGAGGTGGACTCCTCCGTGCCTCATCACAATACCAATGTTTTTTCTGATGGTAGAAGAATATGGATGTCTTTCAAAGATAGACGACCTGGATGCAGATCTGTATGGTATGTATATCTGTTCCAGCTTGGCTGACGTTGCGTGCGGTTCCACATTGTGCCTGTGGGTGTCATTACCATCGGCGGGTGTTGGAAAAGCAACGTGTTAAAGCGGATGAGTACTCCTCTGTCCCGGAGACAACTCGGTGGAGGTGGTCCTCCGAGTTGCATTCTGGGAGAGGGTATTTATGGGACAGACGCCATGTTTAGGGGTTTGTTTTCAGCCACCTGCTGGCCCTCCTGGCTGACAGGTATGTGTTAGAGTACCACCTCGTGGTCCTCCGTTCCGGAGGCCCACGTCGCTGCGGTGCGTGGGTGGGCCTAGAAGCCTGTCTGGGGCCTACCACAGCAGCCGAGGAACGGTCCTGAGCTGTCTATCCAGAGTGAAGAAGCTGGACAACCGAGAAGATCCCAGGGGAGGACCCGTCATGGAAGGATCATGCAGAGTGCTGGTCTGGAGAGGGGCCTGGTGACTCGATTGGAGGATGTATCCTGAAGTAGTCTTATTGCATGGTACTACTGGGTTGGCTTAGAGGTCCAAGTACTGTGTCTGACATTCATCGCAAACCAATACATCCTGTGGCAGAGGATCGTACGGGTTTATTTCAAGCAAGTCTGTGGCAGAGACTTTTGTTCGTACTGGCTGCTAGGCAAGTGAGAGAGGCCTATCCAGGCGAGCAAAGATCGTGTCCCACAAAAAGGGGATTGCATTCAATTACAGTATTCAACTTTAAAGGATGTTATAAAGAAACCTAAAGAAAGGTATTTGAGCTTCCCTGCAGTTTTCCTCCTGCCTCTTTCCTGCTACTTCCTTCGTTACTTGGTTCAATAAAGCATAGAAAATGTACTCAAGTGTTGGTGCCTATATCGTCCAGAGGTAAACTCAATGGAACCCTAGACCCGGTGCCGGTGAAACAGAGGTATCGAGAGTGAAGGTAACAGCCCGCTTAAACCAGCAGCTCCACCGAGAGTTAGTGCTTCACAGATATTTCAAAAATTAAATTCCCAGATCACTAAGTTTATATGGGCACAGGGTAGATGTAAACTAAAACTCACAACGTTACAACGACCCAAAACAGCAGCAGGGTTGGCACTGCCAAATTTATATTTATATTATCTGGCAGGCCAATTAAAACACTTAAGAGCGTGGGTAACGCAGGAACAAGAGACAGGGGTAGAACAATACTTATTAAGTAAGATGCAAGTAAATGATCTCTTGGTGGGTCTGGAAGCAACTGACTTGAGGAGGGTTGGAGCAAAAATTCCTCTTCTTATACTGGCTAGGTCAGTATGGAAGGAGGCAAAAAAACTGACGGTATTTACTAATATCCCGCCAGAAACTGCTTTGTGGAATAACCCAACATTTGAACAGTTAGAGGCATTTGAGAATAGTACATTTTGGGAACAGAAAAAGGTAACAACAATTGGACAGATATATGATAAAAATACAATACGACCATACGAGAACTTATGTAAACAATATAACCTCTTGAATAGACAGTTCTATAAGTATTTGCAGCTTCGACATGTATTCCAAGCACAGTTTGGAGGGGAGGTATTTAAAATATCTAAATATCCCCTTATAGGGATCCTGAAAACATAGGGGCCAAAGGGATTAATATCTAAACAATATTCACACCTATTCCAAAGTAAAATATGCGGTGAACCTGAGGAGATATGACTGATCAGGAGTGGGATGAAATCTGCTCCTCTCATTTGAAAGTATCCCCATTCCCCAGCAATGAATAACAGGATAATTCAGCTAAATATAATACATCAGACTTACCTTGGTCCAAATAAGTTGCATAAAATGAAGAGAATGTCTGCACCAAACTGCACACGATGTGGGCAGGAGGGTGCAGACTTTCTCCACCTAATGTGGTACTGTGGGAGTATAAGGGGATACACATGGGCGTAGCATAAGGGGTTGCAGGGGTCACAATTGCAACCCCGCCCCTAGCTCCAGGGGGCCCCTGCAGCCTCCCTGTCATATTATCATATCCTCCACAAAATCCAGCTCCAATCTGCCCTAGGGCCCCACGGCCACGCTCCAGTACTGGGCTTCTACTTTCCCTTCCACAGTCCACACCCCTCTGTTTCCATTGGCTGGGGAGAAGCTGTGAGCCATTTCCTGAATGGAGAGGAGCACGAGGTGAGAACAGCACAGGGTGAGGAAGTGTCTGTGCTGTGTGCTGGCAATATGGAATGGTAACCGAGCTCAGCGAGGCAAGAGGAGGAGAGTGCCATCCTGTAGCCACGATGGGACCAATGGCACTGGTGAGGTATGGCACTGCTCAGTGTCTCCTAGTCACCAGCTGGGATTCTCTGTACCCCCCCACCCAGGGATGTCTACTTACCCCACTTCCCTGACAACTGGGGAAAAGACACACACCTCCGGGAGGTGTCCTTCCCAACAGTGACTGAGAAACCTTCAGAAATTGCTAAAACAAATCCCTTAACACCTCCCCGGGAGGCCCCTGAAGGGTTGCAGGCTCCAGATTTTGTGTCACATGGCTTTGCCCTCCCAGATCTAAGCTGCCCCCCCCAAGCCCTCTGACCACCCCCTCCACCCTGCATGTTATGCCCGGCTGCTGAGCTCCTTTCCCAGTACAGCACTCTATACTGTTCCTCCTCCTCAGGGCTGAAATTCCTTTACAACACAGCCAGTTAGCCATGATCTGCACAGAGTGTATCTGTCTACTGCAACTACACTGCCATTCCGACCAGAGAATTTCACAGGTCAGAAGGGCAACATAAAAGCCAGATACACCCTGTGAAGACTGACAGACTGTGTGTAAAGGAATGTGATTTCAGCCCTGTGTAGTGTGGGGGGGAGCTGTATACAGTGCTGGGATGGAAAAGGAGCTCTGCCAAGTGACCTGCCAGGGGTCCCTGTCCTCTGATTCTCCAGCAGTGATCCCTGTCCTCTGATTCTCCAGCAGTGATCCCTGTCCCCTGATTATCCAGCGGTGATCCCTGTCCTCAGATTCTCCAGCGGTAATCCCTGTCCCTTGATTCTCCAGGGGTGATCCCTGTCCTCTGCTGTAAAGAGGAACTCTGGGAACTCAAAACTCTTAAGCCACTTTGAGTAGCTGACTGGCATTTCTATTGCTAGTTCTTTTCTCTTTTGGGTTGTATACTGAGGGAACGGATATCATATCTGGAAAGAGTGAGAATACCAACCATTTAATCATCATCTACAAAGGCCCCGGCTGGGTTGCAAGCCATCTGCTTTTATTGCTTGCTATTTGGTAAGCTCAATCTACAGCTACGGTGGTCGGGCTTCTCACCTTGTTTCTGTGTGCACACCATGGTGTTTGCTGTAATTTAAGTGCTCCTATTTGATGTCCAGATATATTACACTATGGCCAGTTCTCTTTTCTTTTTTTGGTTTATATACTGAGGGAACGGAGATCTAAGCCTGGAGTGAACGGGATTATCAACTATACAATCACCATCTAAAAGGCCACGGCTGGATTGCAAGCCATCTGCCTTTATTGCTTGCTGTTTGGTAACCTCCTCATTACTGTCCTCAGCCCCCACGCATTACAGTCCTCGCCCCTCCCCCCCGCATTACTATTCTCAGCCCCCAAAATATAAAGTCTCCAACCCCCGCACATTACTGTCTTTAGCCCCCCCTATCACAGTCCTCAGTCCCCCGACATTACAGTCCTCAGACCCTTACTTTAAAATTGTCAACCCCCACATTACTGTTTTCAGGCCCCCAATTAATGTACTCAGCTCCCCCCACATTAAGTACTCAGACCCCCCCCAACATTCAGTCCTCAGTCCCCCCACACATTCAGTCCTCAGCTCCCCCCAAGTTCAGTCTTCAGTCCCCCCCACATTCAGTCCTAAGTCCCCCCAAATATTCAGTCATCAGTCCCCCCAAATATTCAGTCCCAAGCTCACCCTCCACATTCAGTCCTCAGCTTCTTTTCACATCAGCCCCTTCACACTTTTGTCCTTAGCCCCCTTTAACTTCACCCCACCCAACTGTCCTACCTGACATGGACAGGTTGGAGAGGGTGCAGGTCTGGAAGGAGGCCAGGAGCTGCCAGATAGTGATTGGTTGCCAGGACCACCCTTCAGCCTAGCTACCGATCACTTGTTTGTTCTCCGGGCAGCTCCCACCCACCATCCATAACTTTCGTGCCTCCTGCGGTCGGCTCTGTGAGGATGACAGCTTAGCAGCTGCGGGAAGAAAAGGCTCCTAAATGGCAGGATCATGGTGGTCCAGATGAGACAGTGACTCAATCTGCACCTGAACCGCGGTCCCCCATTTAGCGATACCTGTAATATAGCATGCTCTTAGGCTCTGACCATCTCATGTAGCACATTTGCAGTCTCTGGCAGCTTTCTGTAACATTACATTAACTGAATATTAAGTGTGGACCTTGGTGTTGATGGGTTATTAAGGCCCCTTACATCAAGTAAGTTGACCACCACTGTGCTAAACCGTTCCCATCTCTACAGAGGAACAAAATAAAAAAAGGTCTCTTTAGAAATATAATAGGTTTGTCTACATGTTACTTGCTATGTTAACCTTAACTATTAACTTTAATTGCTATATTAACCACTTGATCTCTGGAAGGTTTTACCCCTTTCATGACCACAGCATTTTTTGCTATTTACATTACGCTACATTAACTGGCAATTGTGTGGTCATGCAACAATGTATGCAATTTAAATTTATATATATTTTTTTTCACACAAATAGAGCTTTCCTTTGGTGGTCAGAAAATTGAAAAAAACATTATATTTTCTACTGTCTGTTATAAAACATAAAAAAAAATCTAATTTCTTCATGCATTTAGACCAAAATGTATTCTGCTACAAATTTTTGGTAAAAAAAATCCCAATAAGTGTATGTTAATTGGTTTGTGTGGAAGTTATTGTGTCTACAGACTTTGGTATATACTGTACAGTATACTGGAATTTACACAGCTATAGATGCTATACTAGTCATGGCGGTGATCAGCGGCTTATAGTGGAATTGTTATAGTGTGCAGGGCTATTTGGTGCTAACTGACACTGGCTGGGAGGCTCACAAACTGATAATGACGTTGCTAATGACACTAATACAGTGATCAGATATAATATAGTATACTGACACTGTACTAATAGCACTGGCTGGGAAGGGGTTAACATCAAGAGGCAATCAAGGGTTTAACTGTGTGACTAACAAGTGTAATGTGTGTAATGTGTGCTGCTTTTACTAACAGATCTAGCTGATTTTTCTCCCTGCTACCCAGTGTACCCGTGTACACAGAGTTGTGTGTGTTTGTAAACTCAGAATTCTGTCTGTGGTTGGACACAGTTTATCAGCAGGTTTCAGCCAAAATGATTGGCTGAAACCTATTGCCAAACTCATGTTGTGTCCAATCACAGCATGGGTCAGCAGTGAAAAACCAGGAAGTACACCACGGCGTACGGTACATTGCAATGCCTGGCTGTGTTGCCCACTCACAGTACATCTACTGGGAGGGGGTTGGCAAGAGGTTAATATATCCAAGACATACACATTACCCGTATTTACATTATTTTTTGAATACTTACCCAAAACTTCTTTATCCTCTGTGGGGTCTGTAGTGGTTAGAGGATTGACAGCAGTGGCTCCCGCACAGAACAGGAGGAGTAGCAGGAGGGATCCGGTCTCTGGAGACATGTTCAAATCCTAGAAATCTTTCTGAGAAGTCCGTGAGATGAGGAGGCTTTTATATAGCCCATACAGGCAGTCCCCGAGTTACCAGGAACAGGGTAGAACCTCAGGGTAGATTGCAAAAGAAAAAGCTTCTTACGCACTTTGCCACTTAGACAAATTCCTATTGCATAACTGGGTCCCTATAATGACATAGGTGAATTTAATTGGTCTTGGGCTCTTATATAGAAGAAGGAAGGGAGGCACTGAGAACAGGCAGAACCAGAACCTGCTCCCATACAATAGATAATGGCAAAAGAAGACTTTTGTCATATACTTTACCATGGTGGAACATGCAGTACTTGGTCTTTGGCTCTCAATGGTGTCCCTGGGGGGGGGGGGGGGCAGAGGGGGCCCTGACCCCCCCCCCACATTATGCTGTGCCCCACCATGTGCCCCCCAATTAAAACATTTTTTTTTTTTTTTTTTTTACAAAAAGGCAATATCTAAGAGGGAGAGCGTCCCTAGTCAGCTCCTGCGGGTGATTCCTCCCCCTCCCTCTGCTCGCTGACACTGCATAATGTGAGCGCTCACACAACCACGGCCGCCCGATCTGCTCCTTCCCCTGCATCCTCATTGGCAGGGAGAAGAGCGAGTTGCAGGTAGGACTCCACCAGGACTCTCAGTTACTAAAAAAAAACAGACTGATTTCTCTCGTCCTTAGGACAGGAGAACCAGCCTGTAAATTCCAAGAGATGCCAGACCAGCGCTGTCAATAGCAGGGGCAGGACAGCCAGAGGAGGCTGGGGAACCCCACAGTGGCAGAACACCAGGGCCCGATGGCAAGGCAACCTTTGCAACCCTGATAGTTCTCCCACTGCTTTGAACCCTTATATTTTCTTGGTTTGCTGGTGACATATATCTCTTGTTTTCTGACAACCTGGGGGGCCCCAATACAGTAGGAAGGGAGCTCACTGCAGAACATGTGAAAGGGCCCTTGTGGGATCATAGTAAAGGGCCCCAGGATATATATATATATATATATATATAATTGCATTTTATAGTTGCCCCCCTACTTTTGTCCCTGTCCCCCCATGTGCCCCCCCCCCTAAATATGAAAGCTGGAGACGCCACTGTTGGCTCTTATATGAAAGAAGGAACGGAGGCACTGAGAACAGGACAGAACCTGCTTCTATACAATAGATAAGTGCAAAAGTAGACTCTTTTTGCGAAGTAATCCAAAGGTTTGCATTTCTGTCCGGGTAGTCTTTGAAGTTTCATATCTCTGATACAGACCAATAGGTGACCTAAATCTCCTTTATTGCAGTTAAGCAATATAGCCTGGTCACCCTCTCACCCCCAGGCCTGTGGCTGGGGAGTGACGATGTTTCAGCAGACTAAAAAGGTAATCTTTCTCCTCTTGTCCATGTCTTGTATGTCTTCTGTCAGCACATGTGCATTCAGCTTACCCGATTGACTCCGTGTGCTGTTGTTGTACAGGGGATTACACCAAGTCTTATTCAGCAGCTTATAATAGTGTAGCCAGGAGCTCAGGGCCGTCTTTAATATTGATTGGACCCTGGGCAAAAATTTTCTTGGGCCCCCCCTCCCCCCATACAATTTCGCTCTCCACCTGCTCTGAGACATACAATAAATAGCAGTTAGATTTAAAATCAGTTTATTGTATCAGATCAGGAAGCAATTTTGATTGGTTGCCAGAGGTTACAGCATATAATTACCTCTTACTGACTGGTTGCTAGAGGTTATAGTACATGGTTTCTGCTTGTTGATTGGTTGCTAGAAATTACTGTACGGTAATACTGCTCACTGGTTGCTATAGGTTACAGCAGGGCTGGACTGGGACAAAAATTTGGCCCTGGACTTCATCCAGACCGGCCCACTTTAACTTTGCAAACACACACAAAAACAGTATATAAACTATACGCAATTGCGCAAAAAAATAAGTAAAAACATTCCACTGTATGTATAAACAGCTTTTTTTTATTATTTAGAGAAAAAGATGCATTCCAACATTACAGACGCTTTTAGAATGAAATGTGTAAGTTACACTCCGTTCAATGGCAGGTGTCATAAATAAGGAAAACAGTTATAAATAACAACTTATGTTTGAATATAATATTAACAAGAAACAGTTCAAACAATAACTTGTGAGAATCACAAACATAAAAAGACAGGGAAAAATCCACTCTAACATACAATGCGAATTACCAAGGCAGTATAAATGGCTAACCATACAAAAAGGTCCAAAACCACTGTTAGGGCCTATAGAAGAGGCTTAGAAAACAATTCACTTTTCTCTGCAACTTTGTCAATGATCACTTCAGAGTCAAGAAAGCAGAGGATGTCCTTTTCTGTTGACATCAACATAAAAGCTTCCAGATGTTCTTGTGACAGGTTGGTTCTGAGTCTGCTTTTGATGAACTTGAGTGTTGAAAATGTACGTTCACAAGCAACCTGAGTGATGGACAGGGTGAGTAGGAACTGGTATGCAAGACCTAGGAGGTGGTAGGCATTTGACATTAGATTGAACCTCTTGAGAATCTGGTAGCAACATAGCGGGCATTCTTTATATGAGGAAAACTTTTTACACTGGATTTCAACCTGCTCATCTTCACTCTCATTCTCCAATGTTTTTACCTTGTATTCGTCTAGTGGAGACATTTTTAATCTTTCCCACTGAAGAGCAAAACTGCTTAATTCACACTGTAGATTCTCAGGACTTGCTTCACTGTCAAACATCAGTGGTGAAAGAGACGAGGACTTTAACTGAGTGAAGTTTCTTGGGTCCAGAAATGCAAGGTCAGCATAGAGTGTGCCATGACTCAGGAACCTTCTGTGCAATGTCTCCGTAGCTGTGTCCATTATTTGATTATGTACTGTGACTTCATAAGCCTTTTCTGGACTTGTGATCGTTTCAGCATGAGCAATCTCTCCAGGCATGGTTTTCTTCTTCCTATTTCTTTGTGATGGCAATGTAGACTGAACTTCCAGTTCTATCTCTTTGTCCTGCTCCTGCAATTTTTCATTTGCCCACAGAACAAATTTCTCTGCAACTGCGCTAACTGAGGCAAAATCTCTTGACATATTTTTAAGACTTTCATATGTTGCCATAACCATTCTATGAGCAGACAGTATATCCATCCCCTGTGGTTGAAGGTTTTTGGACAGTGGTGAAGTCTTCTCAAATATTCTAAGGAAGGTTTGTGCCGTCAGTATCATCTCATACTTCAGCAGAGCTTCAACAAATCCTCGTGCTTGAATGCGAGCAGTCATTTTTAAGGTAATATCTTCTTGTATTGCTGTCAATGCAAGAATGACATCCACATAGAGACAATTGTCTGAATTTGCAAATGATCCAAACACTTTCCTGAGAGCGTTATCCTTGGCCCACCACCGTGTCTCTCCAATTAGTGAGAGTCGTCTCTGGTGCTTGTCTTGGCTCTCACTTTCCCACACATTCATCCTTTTATATGACTCACGAAAGAACACTGCGATGTCATTAAGCACTGCAAAAAGTGATCCACATTGAATTACTGTTTGGGTTGTGTCAGCCAAAACTAGGTTAAGAACATGGGCATAGCACCAAACATGCACTTGATTTGGTGAAAATTTGGACATGTGAGTAGAAAAGCCTTTGTAGCGGCCTTGCATGTTAGAGGCACCATCTGTAGCATGTCCAATGCACTTGCTCAAGCCCAAATTGATCTTCTCCGCAAGCTCAAAAACAATATCCACAAAATATTTTCCAGTAGATTCTTTACACTTGACAATGCTAATAAGCCTTTCATGAATGGTGTCTGTAACATATCGCAAAACAATAGAACACTGGTCTTGTGAGATGATGTCTTGTGTGGTGTCAATCTGCACAGAGAACATTACGGCATTCTTTATGTCTCTCACAATGGTCTCCTGAATAAGGTGCTGAATGGTGTCAATGACAGAATTGATGGTTCTTGCAGACAGTAACGTAACCAGGGAACCTCTGCCTTTTGCCCCAGTCTGATGTAGCTTCTTAGATTTTTCAATGCATTCTTTTAAATGCTCTTTCAGACAGACATCATACTTGCTTAACAGGAGTATAATCTCTAAGAAGTTACCATGATCAATATTGCTGTCATCAAGCATGTATGCAGCCTCATTCTCTGACCTATAGCTAAGTCCTCTTTTGCCAATCAATTTTACAACATCAACTACACGCTCCAGTATTTGTCGCCTCTTTCTGATTTGTTCTCTGTGTGAGGACAGCTGACTTCCACTAAGTAAATGTTTCACATCAGATTTAGAGGCATTTAAGAAGTATGCTTCTGCACAGGTTTTGTGTGCCATGCTCTTTTCATGTTCCTCTATGCGCTGATGCACATGTTTCCAGTCTGTCATTCCACTTATGAATGGAGATCTGTCAGCTAACTTGGCAAATGCTATGCAGACAGAGCAATGTAATGCATGGCGTTCTTGGCAGTAAGTAAGCCACCGTCTATTAGTGCCATCCTTGCACCAGAACACTCTCTGTACCAATGGATTTCTTGATGTTTGTTGCGGATGATAATTAAAAAATATCTTCAAGTTTTCGTGGTGGGGACAAATGTAATAATCAATGTTTTCCTCTGTGAATTCACTTTCCTTTGTGTATGCTGCCATTTCTACACTCTCTCCTTGGTTTACATCTCCTCTGTCATCTACTCTCTCATGCGTTATGTCTTCTCCTCTCTCTAATCCTCTGTCTTTTTTCACACCTTCTCTCTCTTGTCTACACTCATGTTCCTGCTCATCTCCTCTATCGTCTTCACATTCATCGCCTGCCTCATGACTGCTGAGGTGCAATAAGCCCAGGTGCCATCCAACTTACCATGACCACTTAGCATACCTTACCCCTTCTTCCCATCCAATAAAAACCACATACAACCATTAACGTTGGAAAGGGCAAGGCCACAGCTTTATTTAACTCAAACATACATTATATATTTAAACCGTGCCAGTCACAGTTGCACTGTGAGCACTCAACTCCAAATGTAAAAGGGAGATGAAGGAGGGGCCTGTCCTTACCATAAGTGCCGGACCGGCCGTCAATCTCCCAATTACCATCAGGGCATAAAAAAGCTTCCATAATTGCTGGCAAGGTCACCAAAACCATAACACACTGTGACATACCATCAAAAATAGGGCGGGAGGGTGGGCAGCTCTTCCATGCTTTCATCCGAAAAGGACCATAATCCCTTGGGGTGCCAAACTCCTGAGCTCAACCAACCCCTGTCCCCTCTTGTACCAATCCCGAGTGAGCCAAATTCACTTTAACTCCTCCCTGGCCATGCCCCCATCAGTCAGGGCTCTCTTTCCCAAGGGGCTCAAGAGGCCTTCATGCTCTCTCTCCTCTCCACTCTCCTCTATTGTGGACCCAGCCTGAGAATGGACATATAGTAAGTCACAACTGTAGGCATAATATTATCCAAAAAGTCCACAAATCTTTATGTTTAAAAAAGGAATAAAAAAATAATGTCTGACTTTCCACAGCAGTCAGGCCTGCGCTGCTCTCAGCTTTTGCTGATGTTCCAGCAAATAATACGTCTAGTTTTACACATTTAGTGGCATCTGCCTCAAGTGCTTGCTTTTTTTTTTCTCTTAACTTCTCAGCTCCTCCTTTACGTTTAGTCTTGTGTTTTAACATGTTTGTTGTTGCACGTCACACCTAATGGGTTTAGTTAAAGTGTAATACATTATTTAAACATTTCTCTAGAATTTCAAAACTGCTTATATACTTCTGGAGTAAACTTCTATTAATCTTATGTTATTATCTATGGTATAAAGGTTTGAACATGCAATACAGACACATAAATACCTGTCATGAATTGGCAAAAGAATTGCAAAATCTAGGACAGGGCAACTGATCTGGAAAAGATTGTTGCATTGCAGATTTTTGCATCTGCATTTTCCAAATACACCAATATGCCATTTGTAAAGTTTTCTTGGAAAAGTTTAATAGTGATTTTAATAGTCCGGCCTGAGCTCATTTGGCTGGGCTTCTCCTGTGGATCACAGGAATGCAATTCGTTTTACACTCCTGTGACCTATTTTCAGCAGAGAGTGGGCTGAAGTCTGCTCTCTACTGATGTCACAGAAATCAGTCCAGGCACCGTGTCATCATGACAATAAAGTCTGGACCTGCCAGGTGCTTGGATTGATAGCCGCCTCAGCCTCTCAGAGAGCCACTGAGAGTCTGAGACAGCCACTCCTCGCTCCTCCACAGCTCAGCACTCCAGTGAGCACGGGGGGGGGGGGGGGGCAGAGCAGAGAGCTGCTGATTGACAGGCAGCAGCTCTCTGCTTGGGGAGCCAAGAGAACCAAGCCATCAGCGGTGTTTGATGGCTCGGTTCTCAGCGCAGAGGCACCGGGGGACAGACGCAGCATCCATCTAGGTAAGTATAAAACAGCAAAAATAAAAAAAATAAAACATACTTCTCTTTTAATTAATCAAAAACTTGGCTGATGCTTTTTGTCAGTTTATATTACACAGAAACTAGCCTTTTACTCCATGATGCAGGAAGCTCCAAAGAGTGGCAGCAACAGCAATGGTAGCAGTGCCAGCTCCTTCTCCTACCCCAGCCAATATTAAAGAAGAGGACTGCAGCCCAGAGAAGGAGAGGCCTCCAGAAGTGTCCTGTTCACATATTTCCAGGGAGATATCAGCTCAGTGGTGCATAAGCACTTCAGCAGAGCTCTCAGCCAACCCAGCAATGATTCCCCAAGCAGTGCTGCTGCCAAGAATGCCAGTACTGCCACTGGTCACTGATGAACTCATGTACTGCCACTGGTCACTGATGAATGAATGTACTGTCACTGGTCACTGATGAATGAATGTACTGCCACTGGTCACTGATGAATTAATGGCTGACCAGTGGTTCCATCTATCCTGCTTTTTCACCAGATCCGGATGAGCCCTGGCGTGGTGCGACGGAGGTCAGATGCCATCCCATGAGCCAGGATCCTGCAGGAGAGCTTGCAAAGTCACCCTTATCATCACCAACATCACCCATTTTCTGTATTGGTGAGCAGGCACCTGCCCATCCATCCACATTCATCTCGCTGTTACCTATAGAGCTGAAGGATAAGCCCATCCATCCACATAGACACTGTATACAGACACCATTGTCTCCATTTATCTCGCTGTTACCTATAGAGCTGAAGGATAAGCCCATACATCCACATAGACACCATTGTCTTCATTCATCTTGCTGTTACTTATAATTCCACAGGATATAATACCTTTAAACCAGCAACCACAGTGCTCTGTCCTTTGCACTTTGCCAATACAGGATGATTCTGTTTCTTTGATTATTAAAGTCAAACCAGTGCATTGCTTTGCTTTGCTCTGCTACTCAGGAATCTATTTAACACATTCTCCTAAATACTAGCTGAGAACCAAAGGACTACATTAACCCCCCCCCCCACCACCACCACCATAAGGAATTGCCTTTAATCTGCTCATAGAACTTGAATTTACCTAGAACTCTCTGAAAGAGCAGGTTGAATTCCATTATAGATAATTGTTGTTGCATGTTTATGACACTTCATTTATTGCTTACACCTGTGGGTTTAGGAACAGAAGGGAGTGGTCTGACATAGCTGAAAGCCATTCCTCTGCCCTTCTGTTGCCTGTTCACATAGGCCATATATCTATGTATGTATGTATGCATAGGGGCTGTCTGTGTTCCATGGTTCTCTGTACTTGTTTATTTGACATTTTCCTTTGTTGTTGCTATTTCACCATTGGTGACATTCTACCTGAAGAATTATTATACAGTGTAAGTTTATATAAAAGGAAGAAAAAAACTGGGAACCTGAAGGATAGTTAATTGGTTAGGGGTTCTGCCCATGAATAAGGGCAGGGCGTGTTAGCACAGCATAGGGATATTCAAAACAAAAATCTAAAAATGTACACACCCAAAAGCTACCTCCTAATGTTTGTTATGAAAAAATGTAAAAACAGCAACACGAGGTATACAAAATTAAATCACAGCGTTCTAATGTCCACTACACAGTACCCCTTCTCCCTACTAACCAAATGTACCTAAAGATAACTAAACCAACTCCCCATCTGGTTGCCCCCCCCCCTAAAAAGAAACCACACCCACTTATCCCCTGAAACCCCTACCCCTATGGACCAGCTAACAGAGACCTCCCTGGGGAGCTGAGACAGCGCGGCTGTAGACTGCTGCCCCCCAAGATGGAACCCCTGGTGACTACACCTGCAAAAGGTTGTACAGTATCTCATAAAAGTGAGTACACCCCTCACATTTTTGTAAATATTTTATTATATCTTTTCATGTGACAACACTGAAGAAATGACACTTTGCTACAATGTAAAGTAGTGAGTGTACAGCTTGTATAACAGTGTAAATTTGCTGCTACCTCAAAATAACTCAACACGTAGCCATTAATGTCTAAACCTCTGGCAACAAAAGTGAGTACACCCCTAAGTGAAAATGTTCAAATTGGGCCCAAAGTGTCAATATTTTGTGTGGCCCCAATTTTTTTCTAGCACTACCTTAACCCCCTTGTTCATGGAGTTCACCAGAGCTTCACAGGTTGCTACTGGAGTCCTCTTCCACTCCTCCATGATGACATCACGGAGCTGGTGGATGTTAGAGACCCTACGCTCCTCCATCTTCCATTTGAGGATGCCCCACAGATGCTCATTAGGGTTTAGGTCTGGAGACATGCTTGGCCAGTCCATCACCTTTATCCTCAGCTTCTTTAGCAAGGCAGTGATCGTCTTGGAGGTGTTTGGGGTCATTATCATGTTGGAATACTGCCCTGTGGCCCCAGGGGGATCATGCTCTGCTTCAGTATATCACAGTACATACAGCTATGCAGACCAATTTGATGCAGTGTTCGGCATATGGTCTGAGCACTGATAGGCTGACCCCTCACCCCTTCAACCTCTGCAGTAATGCTGGAAACACTCATATGTCTATTTCCCAAAGACATCCTCTGGATATGATGCTGAGCATGTGCACTCAACTTCTTTGGTTGACCATGGCGAGGCCTGTTCTGAGTGGAGCCTGTCCTGTTAAACTGCTGTATGGTCTTGGCCACCGCTCTGCAGCTTAGTTTCAGGGTCTTGGCAATCTTCTTATAGCCTAGGCCAGGGATATGCAATTAGCGGACCTCCAGCTGTTGCAAAACTACAAGTCTCATCATGCCTCTGCTTCTGGGTGTCATGCTTGTGGCTGTCAGAGTCTTGCTATGCCTCATGGGAATTGTAGTTCTGCAACAGCTGGAGGTCCGCTAATTGCATATCCCTGGCCTAGGCCATCTTTATGTAGATTGCCATGAGGTGCCATGTTGAACTTCCAGTGACCATTATGTGAGAGTAAGAGAGCAATAACACCAAAATTAAAACATCTGCTCCCCTTTCACACCTGAGACCTTGTAATCCCGTGTACACACGAGCAGACTTCTCATCCGCCTGAACTCCGAAGGACTTTTCGACGGAGTCCCGACGAAACTGACTTACCTACACACGATCCCACCAAAGTCATTTTGAACGTGATGACGTACGACCGGACTAGAATAAGGAAGTTCACAGCCAGTAGCCAATAGCTGCCCTTGCGTCGTTTTCGCTCCGTTGGACTAGCATACAGATGAACAGTTTTTTCGATAGGACTCGAGTCCGTTGGAAACATTTGAAACATGTTCTATTTCTAAAGTCCGTCAGATTTTTCGACAGAAAAGGTCAGATGAAGGTCCGATAAAGCCCACACACACGATCGAATTGTCCGACGGATTCGTTCCGTTGGACCTTTGATGCCAAAAAGTCCAGTCGTGTGTATGCGGCATAACACTAATGAGTCACATGACACCGGGGAGGTAAAAATGGCTAATTGGACCCAATTTGGACATTTTCACTTAGGGGTGTACTCACTTTTGTTACCAGCGGTTTAGACATTAATGGCTGTGTGTTGAGTTATTTTGAGGGGACAGCAAATTTACACTGTTATACAAGCTGTACACTCACTACTTTACATTGTAGCAAAGTGTCATTTATTCAGTGTTGTCACATGAAAAGATAGAAGAAAATATTTACAAAAATGTGAGTGTACTCACTTTTGTGAGATACTGTATATATGTCAAGGAAAGCAGGGACTCCAAAGACCTCCCAAGACCTTGGATGGGAAGCACTACACCTTAAAGCCGCAGTGCAGCACATCATACCAGGTGATCCTACGGATCGGTCGAAAATGAAGTATTGGTCCCACTGATGATTTTCCTTGAATCAATAAAAATAATGCACAACAATACCAGTCCCATATAGTCAGGTAAAGGTGAGTGTGAGTGATATTATATAGCCTTTTATGCACAATGGATGACTCTCGTCCACTGATGCTATTTATTGTTTGGCGCTTTATTGTCTTTCAACACCCTGCTTGGATTTCCAACCATTCCATACCAGCGATATGTTTGGAAATGATCAACACAAAAATAAAAGGACTCAATACATTTCCCAGATGAGCAATGCTAAATAGATCACAGTAGTCCGGTCATTACACAGCACAGGGGTCGCTCCTCCTTTCCGTAACTGACCATCCCAGGTGGGCATATCCGAGGTATGAACGTCAGTTGAAAAGGAGTCCTCGTACACCACCAATCACGTCCAGATGAAGCTACACCCCCTCAAATGTGAAACGCGTTGACGTCATGTCTGCCCAGATGCCACGCTTAGACGCTATTCCCTATTGGTGTTTGTGAGCTTGTCACTCCACGGGAGGAGGTTGATCACATGACCGCTCAGCACTCAGGGAGATCTGAGAAGGACACAGATGAGGCTCTATAACTGGATGGCTGATCAATACATGCTTTCTCATACATGTCAGCCCACCTGTACTCTACACGTAGGGCTTCCTCTATAGATACTGCCCTAAGGTGTTGTGACTTCAAGACGACAGGACATTGACACAGGAAGACGCCAGCTTTGGAAGCAGATGACGGCATCCATCTATTACCGGGGGGGTGGAAATGTACCATGGCTGTTTTCACTTCTTGATACAATTATTTTTTCATGCCAGTTGTGCACTTTACAGACAGCTCACCGTTCCCGGCTTTCTGAGAACACGCTTAGCTCAGGACATTCCGGACCACAGGCTACTCCCAGCAATATTGCTTTATTGGTGATATACATTCACACAGCACTGAACTTTGCTAATTCTGCCCCTTACTTTATGCTGTCCGGTTCCCAAAGTCTGCAGACACCGGTTAGGCACCCCTACCAGCTGGTGCCGACTCTGAGCCCCCCAGACGCCCACTGATTACTTCACGACTCATGCCTCATCCAGCATCTGCTGATCTATTCCCACGTTGGACGACAAGGCTGACACCAATTTAATTTGCGTCCAGACGCTGTTTATGTTTTATGTCCTTGTTTATTGTTGTTTTGTTCCCCCTGTTGTCTGTGGTCGCGACAAACCAGCCTCTTTAGGTAAAGATACATTTTCACTTTTGATACATACACCTGTATTTTGTCCTTCCGTTAGCCCCACTTTTCTCTGTCCCCTCCTGTTTGGGATACTTTTTTCATAGTCTTTTTTGGGGTTGAAGCGCAATTACAGCGACTTATTCAGGCATACACTGCTCACATAGGAGACAAGCCTCTTTTTTCTTATGTATTTTTGTAAAGGTGAGTGTCTGTAGGACCTTTTTATGAAAGTATATGGCACTGAGAGAATTCCATATGTCCAGCAATCTGCTATGATGGTAGATGTATTGTACCTCACCAAGAGTTAGAAAGTCCCACTGCTCACTCCACTTCTATAAGATGTAATGAGGTGAGGGAAAGGCATAAGCATCAATCATATATCTTGGCACAAACCTTGAACAATATGAGCATAATGATGTATGTGTATATAAACACACTGAGCCTTTGATCCGGCCAGTAGTAGAACACTGGGTCCCATAGGGTCTGGGTAACCCGTGAATACTGCCGATGTGATCAATCTGCCTGTATTTCATTTACTCACTACCCTATGTTCTTCCAACGACTCCTATGTAATATTGAGATTGCCAGACATCCTTGCTTGACACAGCCTCACAGCCTCGTAGTGGGTAGGTTCATAAAGCAAATAGAGATGTGTATCCTCAAAGGTGCTGTACGCGCTGTAATATTGAATATTGATTTGGTAAGTGATTTAGAACTTGATGTACAGCAGCTGCAGGAGATTGAATTATTTCTTAACACATAGAGCAAATTTTTATATGTTTATGTATTAAAGCGGTAGTAAACCGCAAAACAAATTTCCAAAAATTGGACCCCTGCAGGATAATACAGTAGCATACTGTGCTAGTATGCATCTCATATTAGCACATTATGAAATACTTACCTTAGAACAAAGCCCTCCAGCCAGGTGTATAACTATAGGGGTCGCAGGGGTCACAACTGCTCCCCTGTCACATTTGTCTACACCTGGATAGGAGGGGTGGTGGGACGGCATATAGAAGAACCGACCCCCTCCATTTTCCTCCTGGCTCCTGCAGCTGCTGAAAGCCCTGCAGGAGCCAGAAGAAAAATTGAGGAGATTGGTTCTTCCATATGCCGCCCCGCCACCCCTCCTATCCAGCCTGGTGCTAGGTGTATCCACAATGTTGACTAGGGACAAGCAGTCATCTATAGCTAGGACTGCCAGCCTCAACTCCTAGCTTCACCCTCCCAACTCTGGCTCTTGCTTCTTGCCTCCAGGCTTCTCCTACCATCGGGCAAGATAAGAGCCTCCAGAAGTGCGCTGTCACTGCTCCCCGGTGCTTCACTCTTCACCCGGTCTTTCTTCCGGGTTCGCAGACTTCAGCTGTTTGACTGGTCAGGCCACAATGTCATCAGTGGAAGTCACGGCACGGCTCTCTCAATGGACGGCACGCCATCCTTTGAGAGCACAGTGCGCATGAGCCGGTGATGTCACCAGCTGTTACTATAATTAAACTCCAAAGATTGCCTGACTAGAAATGCAAATTTTTGTATTACCAAGAGTTTTTTTGCACTTATCTATTGTATGGGAGCAGGTTCTGCCTGTTCTCAGTGCCTCTCTTCCTTCTTCAATATAAAAGACCAATTAAAGTCACCTATGTCATTATAAGGACCATGTTATGCAATAAGAATTAAGAAGAATTAAGTACGTAAAAAGCTTTTTCTTTTGCAATCATCATTATGTGAGGTTCTACCCTGTTCCTGGTGCCTCCCTTCCTTCTTCCTCATATGTAAAAGCCTCCTCATCTCATGGACCTCTCAGAAAGATTTGTAGGATTTGAACATGTCTTCAGAGACCGGATCCCTCCTGCTTCTCCTCCTGTTCTGTACGGGAGCCATTGCTGTCATTCATCTAACTACTGCAGACCCCTCTGAGGATAAAGAAGCTTTGGCTAAGTATTTGAAATAAAGAAAGTCCCGGAGCATTACCGAAGGTATTCCGTGCAGGGCCGGCATGACAGGGGTTAACAGGCTTACGGAGAGGGAGAGTAAAGGGAGGACACTTATGCAGCGTACACACGGTCGGACTTTTCGACTGGACTTGTCCGACGGACCAAATCCGGTGGACAATCCAATCGTGTGTGGGCTTCCCCGGACCTTCAGCGGACTTTTCAAGTCGCAAATCTGACGGACTTTAGATTTGGAACATGCTTCAAATCTTTACGTTATAACGCCGCTGGACCCAGAAATCCGCTCGTCTGTATGCTAGTCTGACAGACAAAAACTGACGGTAGGGCAGCTATTGGCTACTGGCTATCAACGTCCTTATTTTAGTCCGGTCGTACATCATCACGTACGAATCCGTCGGACTTTGGTGTGATCGTGTGTAGGCAAGTCCATTCATTAAAAAGTCAGTCGGAAGTCCGTCAAAAGTCCGTCGAAAGTCTGCTGGAAAGTCTGTCAGACAAGTCCGGTCGAAAAGGCCGTGTGTACGCGGCCTTAGAGTAGGGGCTGGCAGTGCTGTGTGGTGGGGGTGGAGCTGGTACAGGAAACCGGACAGAGAGGAAGGGGAGGGCTCACACAGCTCCACAAGGTGAGAGGAGAAGGAATTTCCCACCCGCCCGCCCTTAAAATTTTAGTAGACATTGTGTGTGGTGGAGGTATGGAGTGACCAAGGGGTTGGTTGTGACAATTGGCGGGGTGCAAGGTCCTTTTTAGGCATATGGGCACATCAAAAATGCATGGTGTATGGGTACCTGCTAGTTGTCTCCGAATCGGTGGTTCCGTGACTGGAGGCCTGAGAAGTGACTAGCAGGTACAGTTCTGAGTTATGACTATTGGGACCTTGTGCCACATTTTCTGTGATAAGACTGGATATATTAAAAAAGGTTATTATGTTAATTATTATGGTATTATGTTAGATTTTACATTTTGGTTAATAAAACTGCTGCTATGGCCAATTCACTCCATTTCAGTGTTGCATGGTCATTAGAGTGAGGGGTGGGGTTATTGGTATAGTAGGCCAAAAGCCATAGTTAATAACATAGTCATGTAAAATACGGGTAATGTGTATTTCTTGGACATATTAACCTCTTGCGGTCCTCCACCCAGTAGATGTACTGTGAGTGGACAACACAGCCAAGCACCGCTACGTACCCATACGCCATGGTGTACTTCCTGGTTTTTTGCTGCTGACCCGTGCTGTGATTGGACACAGCATGAGTTTTGCATCAGGTTTCAGCCAGTCATTTTGGCTGAAACCTGCTGATCAGCTGTGTCCAATCACAGCCAGAATTCTGTGTTTACAAACACACACACAACTCTGTGTACACTGAACAGCGATCTGCCTGTTTTCTCTCCCTGAAAAGCAGGGAGAAGAATCAGCCAGATCTGTTAGTAAAAGCAGCACACGTTACACACATTACACTTGTTGGTCACATCGTTAACCCCTTGATTGCCCCTTGATGTTAGCCCCTTCCCAGCCAGTGTCATTATTACAATTTCAGTGTCCCTAGCGACATCAGTGTCTGTTAGTGTCCCTCCCAGCCAGCGTCAGTTAGCACCAGATTGTCTGCCCTCCCTATCACAGTCACACTATAAGTCACTGATCACCGCCATTACTAGTATAGCATGTATAGCTGTGTAAATTCCCTATATTAATATTCGTAGACACTATAACTTCCACACAACCCAATTGCTTTAAACTTATTGGAATTTTTTTTTTACCAAAGACTTGTAGAAGAATACATTTTGGTCTAAATTTATGAATAATTTAGATATTTATTTTATTTTTTTGGATATGTTTTATAACAAAAAGAAGAAAATATAATTTTTTTCAAAATTGTTGGTCTTTTTTGTTTATATAATAAAAAATAAAAAACCCAGTGATGATAAAATATCACCAAAAGAAAGCTCTATTTGTGTGAAAAAAAAAGAAAAAAAAGTGTTGCATGACCGAGCAATTTCCAATTAAAGTAGCACTGTGCTGAATAGCAACATATGGTCTGGTCATGAACGGGGTAAAACCTTCTGGAAATCAAGTGGTTAATATAGCAATTAAAATATAGACAAATCTATTATATTTCTAAAGTGAGTTGTGCAATGTACAGTGCCTTGCAAAAGTATTCACCCCCCCTTGGCATTTTTCGTGTTTTGTTGCCTCACACCCTGGAATTAACATGGATTGTTTGAGGATTTGCATCATTTAATTTACAGAACATGCCCACAACTTTGAAGATTTTTTTTTTATTGTGAAGCTAACAACAAATAGGACAAAATAACAGAAAAAGTCAATGTGCATAACTATTCACCCCCCCAAAGTCAATACTTTGTAGAGCCACCTTTTGCAGCTATCACAGCTCCAAGTCGCTTTGGATAAGTCTCTATGAGCTTGCCACATCTTACCACTGGGTTTTTTGCCCATTCAAAATTGCACCAGCTCCTTCAAGTTGAACGGTTTGCGCTTGTAAACAGCAATCTTTAAGTCTGACCACAAATTTTCTATTGGATTGAGGTCTGGGCTTTGACTAGGCCATTCCAACACATTTACATGTTTCCCCTTAAACCATTCAAGTGTTGCTTTAGCAGTGTGTTTGGGGTCATTGTTCTGCTGGAAGGTGAAACTGGGTCCTAGCCTCAAATCACACACAGAGGGGTACAGGTTTTGCTCAAGAATATCCCTGTATTTAGCACCATCCACCTTTCCCTCAACTCTGACCAGTTTCCCAATCCTGACTGCTGAAAAACATCCCCACAGTATGATGCTGCCACCACCATGTTTTACTGTGGGGATGGTGTTCTTTGGGTGATGTGATGTGTTGGGTTTGCACCAGACATAGCGTTATCTTTGATGGCCAAAAAGTTCAATTTTAGTCTCATCAGACCAGAGCATCTTCCTTCATAGATTGGAGGACCTGTCTGCTCCCCAGGCTGCAGAGCACTGACTATGTGTCCAGGTGAGTCTAAATGGCCTGCAAGGAAGAGGTGCATGCATGAGTTCAGGCCGAACATTGGCTGTTTGCGTCATTTGAAGAACACCCAAATTTGCTGCGTGTTTGGCGGGTGTTCGCCCCCTGAACGCCCCGCAATGCACTGCACACTGCGCAGTGCATTCTGCGCCCTGATTGGGCAAAGCTTTGCCCAATCAGGGTGCAGTAAAAGCTGGTTGTTAAGGAACGTGGCAGGGAACCAATGAGTCATCAGCTGTCAATGGGCTTCCCCGCTGACAGCTAAATAATAAAAAAAAAAAAAAGGCCAGTAAAAAAATTGTAAAAAAAAAAAAAAAAAAAGACATGAGGTCCCCCCAAAATACATACCAGACCCTTATCCAAGCATGCAGCCTGGCAGGTCAGGAAAGGGGTTGGGGCATGCGACCTCCCCCCTCCTGAACCATACCAGACCACATGCCCTCAACATGGGGGGGTGCTTTAGCACGGGGGGGTCTCTGCCCCACAACCCTGGGCAGTGGTTGTGGGGGTCTGCAGGCAGGGGGCTTATCAGAATCTGGATAAGCCTGCCCCCCCATGTGAATGAGTATGGGATACTATGTACCCCTACCCAGTCATCAAAAAAGTGTCAAAATGTAATAAAAACACAGAGACAGTTTTTGACAATTCCTTTATTGAAAAATAAAAAAAAACAGTGCCCCCTGACATAAATCTATCATCAATTGAGCCACCCACCGCACCCGAAAAAGAGCAAAAAAAACCCCAGCATGCACTGGTCCGTGACATCACAAGGGGGGCAGTGTCACCAGGTGACGTCGCCAGATGGCCCCGCCCTTACCTATATAAGAACTGTCAACAGATGCTTGATTGATTTGAGATCTGGAGAAGTCAACACCTCAAGTTTGTTGTGTTCCTCAAACCATTCTTGAATTCATCAGACCAGGCCACCTTCTTCCATTGCTGCATGGTCCAGTTCTGATCCTCATGTGCCCATATTGGTGCTTTTAGCTGTGGACATGGGCCAGCATTGGTACCCTGACTAGTCTACAGCTACACAGCCCCATACACAACAAACTGCAATGCATTGTGTGTTCTGACACCTTTCTACCGGAACCAGTATTAACTTTTTTATGCAACTTGAGCTCCAGTAGCCCTTCTACCAGTTTACATGGACCAGCCTTTGCTCCCCACATGCATCAGTAAGCCTTGGCTGTCCATGAACTTGTCACCAGTTTTTATTGAATGTTGGTGACAGCCAGGGCTTTTTTTCTCAGAGAATAGGTGCAGGAACTCAACCATGCCCGCCACACACACATACCTCCCAAATGGCATCAAATAGCAGCCCACCATCTGTTATATTTCTTACCTTTGTTGCAATATTAAGCTGAAGCACCTATCCGGCTGTAGTACCTCCCAGCATACTATACTACAGTCACTTGCAAGGGATATCATACAGTAGGAGCATCAACTACTGGTCACCAGGGAAAAAATGGAAATCACGGAGGGTGCAGCCTACCACGCACCCTCTCCTGCCCATGACTGCACTGAACCCTGGGCACCTGTTCTGTATCTCCCTTGTCCCTGTCCGGCACTCAGTGGGATCTGCGCAGGAGATCTGATCTGTGGGAGCTACTGGGAGATAGGGATGAGCCGAACACCCCCCTGTTCGGTTCGCACCAGAACATGCGAACAGGAAAAAAGTTCGTTCGAACATGCGAACACCGTTAAAGTCTATGGGACACGAACATGAATAATCAAAAGTGCTAATTTTCAAGGCTTATATGCAAGTTATTGTCATAAAAAGTGTTTGGGGACCTGGGTCCTGCCCCAGGGGACATGGATCAATGCAAAAAAAAGTTTTAAAAACGGCCGTTTTTTCAGGAGCAGTGATTTTAATAATGCTTAAAGTCAAACAATAAAAGTGTAATATCCCTTTAAATTTCGTACCTGGGGGGTGTCTATAGTGTGCCTGTAAAGGGGCGCATGTTTCCTGTGTTTAGAACAGTCTGACAGCAAAATGACATTTTGAAGGAAAAAACTCATTTAAAACTACCCGCGGCTATTGCATTGCCGACAATACACATAGAAGTTCATTGATAAAAACGGCATGGGAATTCCCCAAAGGGGAACCCCGAACCAAAATTAAAAAAAAAAAAATGACGTGGGGGTCCCCCTAAATTCCATACCAGGCCCTTCAGGTCTGGTATGGATATTAAGGGGAACCCCGGCCAAAATTTAAAAAAAAAAACGACGTGGGGTTCCCCCTAAATTCCATACCAGACCCTTCAGGTCTGGTATGGATTTTAAGGGGAACCCCGCGCCAAAAAAAAAAAAAAAAAACGGCGTGGGGTCCCCCCAAAAATCCATACCAGACCCTTATCCGAGCACGCAACCTGGCAGGCCGCAGGAAAAGAGGGGGGGACAAGAGTGCGGCCCCCCCTCCCTCCTGAACCGTACCAGGCCACATGCCCTCAACATTGGGAGGGTGCTTTGGGGTAGCCCCCCAAAACACCTTGTCCCCATGTTGATGAGGACAAGGGCCTCATCCCCACAACCCTGGCCGGTGGTTGTGGGGGTCTGCGGGCGGGGGGCTTATCGGAATCTGGAAGCCCCCTTTAACAAGGTGACCCCCAGATCCCGCCCCCCCCCGTGTGAAATGGTAAGGGGGTACATAAGTACCCCTACCATTTCACGAAAAAAGTGTCAAAAATGTTAAAAATGACAAGAGACAGTTTTTGACAATTCCTTTATTTAAATGCTTCTTCTTTCTTCTATCTTGCTTCATCTTCTGGTTCTTCTGGCTCTTCTGGTTCTTCTGGTTCTTCCTCCGGCGTTCTCGTCCAGCATCTCCTCCGCGGCGTCTTCTGTCTTCTTCTCCTCGGGCCGCTCCGCACCCATGGCATGGGGGGGAGGCTCCCGCTCTTCTCTTCTTCTCTTCTTCTCTTCTTCTCTTCTTCTCTTCTTCTCTTCTTCTCTTCTTCTCTTCTTCTCTTCTTCTCTTCTTCTTCATTTTCTTCTCCGGGCCGCTCCGCAATCCATGCTGACATGGAGGGAGGCTCCCGCTGTGTGACGGCGCTCCTCGTCTGACAGTTCTTAAATAACGGGGGGGGGGCGGGGCCACCCGGTGACCCCGCCCCCCTCTGACGCACGGTGACTTGACGGGACTTCCCTGTGGCATTCCCCGTGACGTCACAGGGAAGTCCCGTCAAGTCACCGTGCGTCAGAGGGGGGCGGGGTCACCGGGTGGCCCCGCCCCCCCCGTTATTTAAGAACTGTCAGACGAGGAGCGCCGTCACACAGCGGGAGCCTCCCTCCATGTCAGCATGGATTGCGGAGTGGCCCGGAGAAGAAAATGAAGAAGAAGAGAAGAAGAGAAGAAAAGAAGAAAAGAAGAAAAGAAGAAAAGAAGAAAAGAAGAAGAGAAGAGCGGGAGCCTCCCCCCCATGCCATGGGTGCGGAGCGGCCCGAGGAGAAGAAGACAGAAGACGCCGCGGAGGAGATGCTGGACGAGAACGCCGGAGGAAGAACCAGAAGAACCAGAAGAGCCAGAAGATGAAGCAAGATAGAAGAAAGAAGAAGCATTTAAATAAAGGAGTTGTCAAAAACTGTCTCTTGTCATTTTTAACATTTTTGACACTTTTTTCGTGAAATGGTAGGGGTACTTATGTACCCCCTTACCATTTCACACAGGGGGGGGGCCGGGATCTGGGGGTCACCTTGTTAAAGGGGGCTTCCAGATTCCGATAAGCCCCCCGCCCGCAGACCCCCACAACCACCGGCCAGGGTTGTGGGGATGAGGCCCTTGTCCTCATCAACATGGGGACAAGGTGTTTTGGGGGGCTACCCCAAAGCACCCTCCCAATGTTGAGGGCATGTGGCCTGGTACGGTTCAGGAGGGAGGGGGGGCCGCACTCTCGTCCCCCCCTCTTTTCCTGCGGCCTGCCAGGTTGCGTGCTCGGATAAGGGTCTGGTATGGATTTTTGGGGGGACCCCACGCCGTTTTTTTTTTTGGCGCGGGGTTCCCCTTAAAATCCATACCAGACCTGAAGGGTCTGGTATGGAATTTAGGGGGACCCCCACGTCATTTTTTTTTTTAAATTTTGGTTCGGGGTTCCCCTTTGGGGAATTCCCATGCCGTTTTTATCAATGAACTTCTATGTGTATTGTCGGCAATGCAATAGCCGCGGGTAGTTTTAAATGAGTTTTTTCCTTCAAAATGTCATTTTGCTGTCAGACTGTTCTAAACACAGGAAACATGCGCCCCTTTACAGGCACACTATAGACACCCCCCAGGTACGAAATTTAAAGGGATATTACACTTTTATTGATTGACTTTAAGTATTATTAAAATCACTGCTCCTGAAAAAACAGCCGTTTTTAAAACTTTTTTTTGCATTGATCCATGTCCCCTGGGGCAGGACCCAGGTCCCCAAACACTTTTTATGACAATAACTTGCATATTAGCCTTTAAAATTAGCACTTTTGATTTCTCCCATAGACTTTTAAAGGGTGTTCCGCGGCATTCGAATTTGCCGCGAACACCCCAAATTGTTCGCTGTTCGGTGAACTTGCGAACAGCCAATGTTCGAGTCGAACATGAGTTCGACTCGAACTCGAAGCTCATCCCTACTGGGAGATAAGCTATCACTTGTAAGCGTAGAAGCTGGACTTCAGTGTTACCAAGTGATAGTGGTGAGCAGGGAGCAGAAGACCTGAATGAATGAATGAATGAAGAATTTGTAAAACGCTACAAATGCGAACTGAATCGCTTCAAGGTGCTTGATCCGCCCTGAGTTGTCCTGCTTCTTAGAAGAGTATTGAGAAGACCTGAGCCAGAGGTGGTGGAACTGAGTTCCCCCTAGTTCCTGCTGAAAAAAGCCCTGGTGACAGCAGCGATTAAACTGCCGACCCATACTAAGGGATATTGGTGCCAATGAATCCAATCAATCCACTGCACCAATATAAACTGTGAAAATAATGCAAAATGTGAAAGTGAATGTGAAATGTGAATGCTACCAAGCCGCAAGCCCTGGAAGCAGTTCAAAGCTACAAAGTGAAGTGCACAAAATGCAAGACAATGTGAAAACCAACATTGAATACAATACCTAGTAGTGACCAGTGATCAAAGCTGGACATGGGAGGGGTTGCGGGACTTTGAATGAGATTTATGAAAACATAATCTCCATTCCTATTAATTGAGAAGAGAGATGGGGTTTGGGACTTTAAATGAGGAATGCAAAAAAGTGATCAAAGCTGGAGCCGTACGTGCGCTGCCTACTCCCAGTTGCAGATGGAAGGCAACTGAGCCAAGACCTGGGCTCATAAAGCCCAGGTACTCTGCAAACCCCGCCCCCTCTAGCATCACCATGGCAGAAGTAACCTGCCAAGGGGCTCATGTCAAGCAAAAAAGGGGAGGCAAAAAGTGCCATCACCCAAAGGACAGGCCTTTGAAAGACCGCACAGGCAGGGGATGCAAAAGGAGTGTGAGGCTATAGCACTGAGGGTCATAACCCGCCACCACAAGACACTCCAGGAACACTGGAATGAACTGAAAATGAGACAATGCGGAACCGTCCAAGTGCACAAGTAATGAACCCCCCCAAGTCCGGGAGTACAAAAAGAAAAACCTCTACTGCTCTAACCGGACAGATGGACGAATCCGGAATGCGAAAAACAGCAATCCTCATGCCTTTTCCGCACCAACAAAACCCCCTGTGGCCTTTTTGGAATGCCAGTACAAATGCTGCCCAAAACAAGAAGCCCTCATGTACACAGGGAACCTAGGTGAATAAAAAGGTCACGCAACATGGAAAAGGAAACTGGGTGACGACCATCCCTATGCTTGTGGGTTCTCCTATAACCCTTTAAAGCCTATCTAACCCAAAATTCCTTTGTGTGGTCCCTGCAACCTTGCAGCTCAAAGAAGAAAGCTAAACTTGCCAACTTGCGATTAAGAGTCACTGCAGAGATGCTCAAAGTTCGTAGAAAGAAAATAGAGTACAGCGTATTTGACCTCCGTGCCTCTGGATCCACCCCTGTCCAGTGCAAAGATTCGAACAACTCCTGCCATACCTTGGAATAGGCAGACCAAGCAGCCTTACTCACTGAGCGTTGAATCCATCCCGCTGCGACTCCAATGCAATGTTCCACAGCCAGTCGGAACAAGGGACCCCGTGTTGCTCTCCCTTCGGTGAACCTGTCCACTAGGGAGGCAAAGCATCAGCCAAAGTGTTTTCCTCCCCAGGTAGATATACAGCATAAATGAAAGTGTTTCATTGTTGACAAATCAAAAATATGTTCCGCAGTAACTGGACCACCGGCTGCGAAGCCGCTGAGAGTCGGTTAACCACTTGGACCACGCCAAGGTTATCACAATTGAAGAGCACCTTAAAATTCCGTAAAGGAGTCACCCCAAATTTCCACAGCCAATCCAATTGGAAAGAGCTCCAGAAGCACCAGCTTCTTCAAGAACCCAGCCTCCCTCCATGCCAGAGGCCAAGGCGCAGCACTCCATCTACCTCTATAGAAGGCCCCATACCCCACTGAACCTGCCGCATCTGTAAAAAGCACCAAATTGAAGTCACTAATGGGCCCAGATATCCAAAAAGAGCATCCATTTAACAATTCGAGAAAGCAATGCCACACCAGCAAGTCCTCCCGATGCTCCCTGGTAAAACGCACAAAGTGAGTGGGCGATTTGACCCCAGCCGTGGATGCCGACAGCCATCGGCAAAACACCCTGCCCATAGGCATGATACGGCAAGCAAAATTCAATTTACCCAAAAGCGACTGCAATTTGCGGAGCTGAATCTTGCGCTTTCCAATGGTCCCATGAACTTCAGACTTCAGGGCCTCGAGTTTATCTGCGGGCAGTTGACACTCTATAGCCTGAGAATCCAGCACAATGCCAAAGAAAATAAAAAGACGACTTAGGCCCCTCAATTTTCCCGCAAGCCAATGGGACCCCAAAACGGTCAGCGATATGCTGTAATGTCCCCATCAAAATGGAGCAAACGTTGGAAGAAGGCGGACTAACATGCAGTAATTCATCTAAATAATAAATGACTGAGTTGATTCTGGAGGTTTCATCCATAAACTTATGTGCTTATTATCCCAAGGCAGAGACGGTCTGATAGCCATCCGTTGCCTAAACTGTTCATTGTAGCGTAGCCAGGCCACGCCATCATATGTCCTGTGTGCCTCATTAATGGCCCCCAAGTAACAGAAAAGAGTGAAACAGTGCTCAGGAGTCCTTTCCCCGACTCTTTCCAGAAGGGCGAAAGCCTGTAACCAATTTGAAAAAAGTCAGTGGAATTAGCCGGTAACGTCGCTTCTCCTTATCCTCCTTCTTACCTTGCTCAATCTATCAAGATTTAATTTCTCCAGGGGCAACAGCATGAAAATCTCCACATACTCACCCTTCCAAATTTTCTCCTTTACATCCGGATTAAGATGAGAACCCAAAGGGCTCTCAAAACAAACATAGACCTCACACTTCGCGAAATCAGGCCAAGTGAATGGAATCCACCTTTTTACCACTGTCCCCCATCGCCTCCTGCTTGTCCGTCGCCACAGCATACTGGCTTCCCAAGCCCTGAACAATACCTGCGGTCCCCCCCCCCACAGCCAAAGCTAATGGTTGCTCCCCAAACCATCAGGCAATCCTGCTGGAGGGGATGATTCCAGTGCACTCACCTCGCAACTCCGTGGTGTCACCCACGCCGTTGCCAGCTTCGTACTTGCTCCACCACCCGGTTCAAACTGGTTGACCAAATGCCACAAACCCGCTAACAGATCCCGCAGGCCCTCATCTGAACCCACGGTAGCAGAAGCGGAACCCGCTGCCTGTGGAGTGGATGTATCACCGATATTGGAAACTGCCCCAGCACCCAGCACAGGGGCCTTCTGCCTAAAATGGCCTAACAAATCCCGCAAAACAGACTGTACAGATAAAGAAGACAAAACAGAAACACACTCACACGGCTGCCCAGGACTGGGCCAAACAGCCGCCTCGCCAGAAGCCCTCGGAGCCAGATATCCCAGGTCATCGTCCGCCTTGAAGACGGACAGTTCACCCTCCGACTGAACACCCACCTCCCTGCACCCCAGGGTCACCTAAACTGTTTGTTGAGGGTCTGTGCCGCTGGTCCTGCCTTCTTCTTCCAAGATGTGCACCAGACCCACCCACCGACATCCTGGATTAGCTCCTGACACCCCTCAGCTTGGCCGTCCACCACGCAGCATCCACCACTTGGTAAAGGGGGACCGCCGGCTGCCTCTGGAGCTTACTGCAGCTCTCCCCTGCTGAGCCGCCTGCCAGGGACCTCTGCTGATGCAGCGGCTGTCTGCTCCCGACACCAATGACAAGCAGGAGGGAAAGATGCGTTTGTGGCTCCTCTCTCACCTCCCGCCGAACTCTGCCTATGCCGAAGATTCCTCCCAGGCTCGCCTCCTATTGAAGCTGAAGCATGCTTCTCAAAGTGACCTGGAAGGACCCTGTTGGGTCTCCCTTGTTGGCGCTGAGCTGGGGGGGCGGAGTCCAGGCTGAAGCGATCCAGAGGCCTGGACCTCTGAGCATGTTGGACCTCCTGTCCCCCCGAACGTGAGCCAGTGTCCTGCTCACTCACCAAAGCCTCCACCTGCGCCTCTAGCCAGTCTGTGTCCCGAGAGGCCACCGCAGCCCATAGCTGGGAAACAAGCTGGTCCAAATCTGCCATGCCACCACAAGGGGAATGGAGAAAAGGAGGGGGGAGAAAAGGATGCAGAGCAGCAGCTGCCAAGCTTCTTCTCTTCTGTGCTGCTCCTGACTGGACCCTCACACCACACCACTCCCCCTAAATGTCCTACGACCCCTCCCAGCCACATACCACTGCAGGTCACACCACTGTTTAACCTCTTCCCTGCTGTCCTACTATTCATCCTGTCATGTTGTCCCTCCGCTTATTTTTTATTATTTTTTTTGCTCCGGAACTCCCTGGTCCAATATTTGTCTACATGAAGAGCTTTATTTTCTGAATCCTGTTTCCATCCTTGCAGTTTCCTGTAGATCTGGAAATCCTGGGGTAAGGTATTATTTAATCTGGCTGTGTTTTGTATTGAAGCAGTAAAATCTGGAACATGCCCAGCTCCTGTTACATTATGTGCTATTTCCCCATCGTCAACGCGACCAAAACCACTGTGTATGAGTGACGGTGACTGTCTTGGAAAGCAAAAGTGCTGCACGCCAAAGTGCCGTCAGGAGCGTGCCGATCCCTTGCCATGTAAGTTACATCTGCCAATCAACCTCCAATCAACACCATAGGCTTGGGAGGTCTATCTATCTATCTAAGCAGGTATGTCCTTATTGTGTTGAGCATCAAGATGACATTACAGCTGTTCTTGTGCCTGTGATCGCGGATGGCCGGCGGTCATCGGACCTGCTGATTGGCTTCGCTGTGTCCAATCACAATGGGAGCCGGTCAACGGTGGCGTGCCTCCCCCAGACCTGGAAATGCAGAATGACGTACCCCAAATCTCCACATACTCACCCATCCATATTAAGGTGAGAAGGGCCCTCAAAACAAACATAGACCTCGCACTTTGTGGAATCAGCCAAGTGAATGGAATCCACCTGTTTACTGCAGTCCCCCATCGTTTCCTGCTTGTTTGTCGACACAACACTCTCAGGGGTTCCCAAGTCCTGAACAATACCCGTGCCCCCCCACAGCTAATGGTTGCCCCCTGAACCAACGGGCAATCCTGCCAGAGGGGAGGATTCCAGTGTACTCACCTTGCAACTCAGCGGCGGCACCCACGCCATCATCGCCCTTGCTCCACCACCAGATGACCGCCGGCTCAAGCCGGTTGACCAAATTCTGCAAACCCGCTAAGAGATTCTGCAGGCCCGCATCTGAACCCCCGACTGGACCCTCACACCACACCACTCCCCCTGAACATCCTGAGACCCCTCCCAGCTACATACCACTGCAGGCCACACCACTGACCTAACTTTCTTTAACCTCTTCCCTGCTGTCCTACTATTCATCCTGTCATGTAATCCCTCCGCTTTTTTTTTATTAATTTATTTTGCTCCGGGACTCCCTGGTCTAATATT
Source organism: Aquarana catesbeiana (assembly GCF_042186555.1). Classification (NCBI taxonomy): domain Eukaryota; kingdom Metazoa; phylum Chordata; class Amphibia; order Anura; family Ranidae; genus Aquarana; species Aquarana catesbeiana. The sequence goes on from NC_133327.1 coordinate 8,677,305, forward strand.
TGTCTACATGAAGATATTTATTTTCTGTATCCTGTTTCCATCCTTGCAGTTTCCTGTAGATCTGTAAATCCTGGGGTAAGGTACTATTTAATCTGGCTGTGTTTTATATTGCAGCAGTAAAATCTGGAACATACCCAGCTTCTGTTACATCATGTCGCATTTCCCCATCATCAACGCCACCGAAACCACTGTGTATGAGTGATGGTGACTGTCTTGGAAAGCAGAAGTGCTGCACGCCAAAGTGCCGTCAGGAGTGTACCGATCCCTTGCCATGTAAGTTACATCTGCCAATCAATCTCCAATCAACACCATAGGCTTGGGAGGAGGTCTGTCTATCTATCTATTTTTTAAAGCAGGTATGTCATTGTGTTGAGCATCAAGATGACATTACAGCTGTTCTCGTGCCTGCGATCGTGGATGGCCGGTGGTCATCGGACATTTGGCTCCAATGTGTCCAATCACAACAGGAGCCGGTCACCGGCACGTGCCTCCCCCAGACCTGGAAATGCAGAATGACGTACCCCAAATCTCCACATACTCACCCATACAAATTTTCTCCTTTACATCCGGTTTAAGGTGATAACCCAAAGGGCCCTCAAAACAAACATAGACCTTGCACTTCATGGAATCGGCCAAATGAACAGAATCCACCCTTGTACCGCTGTCCCCCATCGTTACCTGCTTGTTTGTCGACACAACACTCTCAGGGGTTCCCAAGTCCTGAACAATACCCGCCCCCCCCCCACATCCACAGCTAATGGTTTCCCCCGAACCACCGGGCAATCCTGCCAGAGGGGAGGATTCCAGCATACTCACCTCGCAACTCTGCGGTGGCACCCACGCCATCGCCGGCATCGCCCTTGCTCCACCACCCGGCTCAAATCGGTTGACCAAATTCCGCAAACCCGCTAAGAGATCCTGCAGGCCCGCTTCTCAACCCCTGACTGGACCCTCACACCATACCACTCCCCCTGAACGTTCTGTGATGCCTCCCAGCCACATACCACTGCAGGCCACACCACTGACCTAACTTTCGATAACCTCTTCCCTGCTGTCCTACTATTCATCTTGTCATGTAATCCCTCCACTTATTTTTTATTCATTTATTTTGCTCCGGGACTCCCTGGTCCAATATTTGTCTACATGAAGTGCTTTATTTTCTGTATCCTGTTTCCATCCTTCTTGCAGTTGCCTGTAGATCTGTAAATCCTGGGGTAAGGTATTATTTAATCTGGCTGTGTTTTTTATTGCAGCAGTAAAATCTGGAAAATGCCCAGCTCCCGTTACATCATGTGGCATTTCCCCATTGTCAACGCAACCGAAACCACTGTGTATGAGTGATGGTGACTGTCTTGGTAAGCAGAAGTGCTGCACGCCAAAGTGCCGTCAGGAGTGTACAGATCCTTTGCCATATAAGTTAGCATCAAGATGACATTATAAAAATTGTCTTGAAGAAAAAGCAGCAACATTACTAGTGTGATTACACTAGGGGGCGATCAAGGGGTTAAATGTGTGTCCTAGGGAGTGTTTCTAATTGTATGGGGATGTGACTCACTGGGGGGAGGAGACAGATCGTTGTTCCTACTTAGTAGGAACAGATGATCTGTCTCTCCTCTCCTGTCAGAGGGGGGATGTGTGTGTTTACACACACACATCTCCGTTCTAGTTCTCGTGCCCACGATCGCGGGTGGACGGCAGTCATTGGACCCGCTGATTGGCTTTGCTGTGTCCAATCACAACGGAGCCAGTCACCGGCAGCGTGGCCCCCCCCCGACCTGAAAATGCAGAATGACATACCTGTACGTGATTCTGGCTCACAGGAGCCGCCGCCTCAAATCTCCACATACTCACCCTTCCAAATTTTCTTCTTTACATTCCGTTTAGGATGAGAACCCAAAGGGCCCTCAAAACAAACATAGACCTCGCACTTAGTGGAATCGGCCAAGTGAACGGAATCAACCTTTTTACTGCTGTTCCCTATCGTCTCCTGCTTTTCCGTCGAAACAACACTCTCAGGGGTTCCCAAGTCCTAAACAATACCTGCACCCCCCCTCCCCCCCGCAGCCACAGCTAATGGTTGCCCCCAGAACCACCGGGCAATCCTGCCAGAGGGGAGGATTCCAGCGTACTCACCTCGCAACTCTGTGTCGGCACCCACGCCATCACCAGCATCTCCCTCGCTCCACCACCCGGCTCAAACTGGTTGACCAAATTCCGCAAACCCGCTAAGAGATCCTGCAGGCCCGCACCTGAACCCACAGGAGCAGAAACGGAATACACTGTCCGTGGGGCGGATGTATCACCGACATCGGAAACTGCCCCACCACCCAGCACAGGCGCCTCCTGCCTAAAATGATCTAAAAAATCCCGCAAAACAGACTACACAGACAAAGAAGACAAAACAAAGACACACTCACATGGCTGCCCAGGACTGGGCCAAACAGCCGCCTCGCCAGAAGCCCCCGGAGCCAGATATCCCAGGTCATCTTCTGCCTCGAAGACAGACCGAACATCCACCTCCGCTAGCAGAACGACCACCTCCCTTGCCATGGGTCTGTGCCCCTAGTCTCACCTGCTTCTCTCAAAATGTGCACCAGACCCCTGACACGCCCCTCAGCTCAGCCACCCACCACGCAGCGTCCACCGCTGTTCCCCGCTGCGCCTGCTCCTTCAGCCCTTCCTGGATTCGGAACCCTTGATGAAGGGGGACCGCCGGCCACCTCTGGAAACAGGCCAACATCCATCACTGCAGCTCTTCCCTGCTGAGCGACCTACATGCCAGGGACCTTGGCTTAGGCAGCGGCTGTCTGCTCCCAACACCAGCGACAAGTAGGAGGGGAAGATGCGCTTGCGGCTCCTCTCTCACCTCCCGCCGAGCTCTGCCTACGCCGAAGATTCCTCCCAGGCTCGCCTCCTTTTGAAGCTGAAGCATGCTTCTCGGAGGGACCTGTCAGGGTCTCCCTTGTTGGCACTGAGCTTGGGGGGTGGAGTCCAGGCTGAAGCGATCAGGAGGACGTTGGAGCTCCTGTCCCCCGAACGTGAGCCAGTGTCCTGCTCGCTCACCAAAGCCTCCACCTGTGCCTCTAGCCAGTCTGTGCCCTGAGAGGCCATCGCAGCCCATTGCTGGGAAACAATATGGTCCAAATCTGCCATACCACCACCTGGGGAATGTAGAGCAACAGCTGCCAAGCTTCTTCTCTTCTGTGCTGCTCCCGACTGGACCTTCACACCACTCCCCCTAAACGTCCTGCGACCCCTCCCAGCCACATACCACTGCAGGCCACACTACTGACCTGAATTTCTTTAAACTCTTCCGTGCTGTCCTACTATTCATCCTAAGATCGAGAAGGGTCCTGAGAGCCTCCACTCACCAGATGCTCAGTGAACTGTAATAAGGGTAGCAGCTAGCGTTAAACACGCCTCACAAATCGTGCAAATATGAATGAATTAAATATATACACTGCGCTAGAAATTATGTAATGGACACCTTTTTGGTTTGGATACCGAAGTGCATACATCAATACATAAATAGCATAAATATGGATAAAAATATTAATATTAATCAATGCGTGCTGTAACAGCTTAAAATAAACAATAATGCTAAGCTAGATAATATGTAATGCACACCCAATCAGTCTGGATACCGAAGTACATACATAAAAAGCAATGCGTGATGTGACAGCTTAAAATAAACAATAATGTGAACATTCAAATGCACAACTCAATCTAAAGTGCTTATGTGCATAACTGTGTAAAATTCATAAAAAAACATATAGATTCATAAAAAGTCCATATATCATAAATTTATTAACATATCAAAAAACAAGGTGCTCATGTGCATATATGGTGTCCAGCTGCGTCACTAATGACCACGATAAAATAGTCCATACAATTCAAACAACTTGGTAGGTGATCCAAAACATGCCAAGGTGTCCTCCCTTTAGTGCTCCCCTTAGGTAGTAAACGCTCACCTTAGAGCGTGCGACTTTGCAATTAAGCTCAGTCTAAGCACGCATATGAACCTCCTCTGGGTTCTGAAAGGGTACCGGAATCCTGGATTCCTCAGTTTATACCTCCATGTTATGTAAAAATAAAAGAGCTTGATAGTGTAATAAAGTTTTAAACATTTTATTAAACAAAGCAAAAAAACTCCTTCGGGGGTACTCACATTTAACAGTGCACCACTCTATAATAAGTGATGAATGAAAGTATAGCAAACAGGTATCGGAGTGATATGAGACTCCTCCTAAGCAGACAAACTGCCTGTCATGCTGTCCTGTCCCCTCCCCAACGCGTGTCGATACGGGATGACGTATCTTCTTCAGAGGGAATTTTGATTGGACGGTAGATCTGTCAATCATATATAGCGTCGGCGGCCATTTTGGTGTAGACCGAGGACACTCTAGTGATTGCTAATTTATTTAATGCGTGTATTCTATGAGAAAACTACTGCTAGGATACCATTACTGGCAATTGGCAGCCCATACTAATTCCAATCAACTCCATTATGCCTAAGCTTTACCGTGACCTGATGGACCCACACAGCTTGCCGCAAACTTGGTAGAAATAATAATAATAGTCAGGCCGACATTGGAGGATTAACATATCATCCCTTATAATGTTACGTATCGAAACTAAAACACACACACACACACACACACACACCACGTCCTTTATCGATGACTTCTATAATAGATCAATTAAAAACATATCTCCATACACGAAAACACTGAAAATAACTGGCTTTAATTGTACAGACTAAAAATACTTCAGGGTAAGCGCGCGAGGGGTAAGGATTTTTCGCAGGCAATTTTTCAAGGCAATGGCTGGTGTTAGTGCTTCAATCATCCCCGGCACCATGGTTGTTATGGTGTCAGGATGATTGAAACACATTATTTCTATCATTACATTGTAATATAAACTGAAATAGTTCAACTCACCATAATGCAGAATCATTGGGAGCCCTGAGCGTGTCACTTGCCACCATCTCTTGTCACTTGCCACGCTGCCTGCCACCAGATGGGGATGTCACTTGCCACGCTGCCTGCCACCAGATGGAGATGTCACTTGCTACACTGCCTGCCACCAGATGGGGATGTCACTTGCCACCATGCCTGCCACCAGATGGAGATGTCACTTGCCACGCTGCCTTCCACCAGATGGGGATGTCACTTGCCACCATGCCTGCCACCAGATGGGGATGTCACTTGCCACCAGATGGGGATGTCACTTGCCACACTGCCTGCCACCAGATGGAGATGTCACTTGCCACACTGCCTGCCACCAGATGGGGATGTCACTTGCCATGCTGCCTGCCACCAGATGGAGATGTCACTTGCCACGCTGCCTTCCACCAGATGGGGATGTCACTTGCCACGCTGCCTGCCACCAGATGGAGATGTCACTTGCCACACTGCCTGCCACCAGATGGGGATGTCACTTGCCATGCTGCCTGCCACCAGATGGAGATGTCACTTGCCACGCTGCCTTCCACCAGATGGGGATGTCACTTGCCATGCTGCTTGCCACCAGATGGAGATGTCACTTGCTACACTGCCTGCCACCAGATGGGGATGTCACTTGCCACCATGCCTGCCACCAGATGAGGATGTCACTTGCCACACTGCCTGCCACCAGATGGAGATGTCACTTGCTACACTGCCTGCCACCAGATGGGGATGTCACTTGCCACCATGCCTGCCACCAGATGGAGATGTCACTTGCCACGCTGCCTTCCACCAGATGGGGATGTCACTTGCCACCAGATGGGGATGTCACTTGCCACACTGCCTGCCACCAGATGGGGATGTCACTTGCCACCAGATGGGGATGTCACTTGCCACACTGCCTGCCACCAGATGGGGATGTCACTTGCCACGCTGCCTGCCACCAGATGGGGATGTCACTTGCCACCAGATGGGGATGTCACTTGCCACGCTGCCTGCCACCAGATGGGGATGTCACTTGCCACGCTGCCTGCCACCAGATGGGGATGTCACTTGCCACCAGATGGGGATGTCACTTGCCACACTGCCTGCCACCAGATGGGGATGTCACTTGCCACCAGATGGGGATGTCACTTGCCACGCTGCCTTCCACCAGATGGGGATGTCACTTGCCACCAGATGGGGATGTCACTTGCCACCAGATGGGGATGTCCCTTGCCAATGTTGCCATGCTGCCTGCCATCAGGAGGAGGGCGGAACAGCGGTGCGGGCAATAGGAGATGTCATCTTTCTCCCACGCCGCCGCACCGCTGACACTACTAGCTAATCTCAATTTTTTTAAAAATGGCGCCGAGCGGCGCAATCACGCTACTGCGCATGCGCCGCCCGGCCGAGCGCTTACGAGCTTTCCCGAGCCCGGCCGGCTTCAGAACGGCGCATGCGCCGTTGCGTGGTCGGCTCGCGGCCATTTTTTCTATGGGCACTGGTGCCCATAATAGACTTTAATAGGCAGCACAAAAGGGGGGGGCGGCCGCGAAGTCGCTGCAGGAGCGGCGCCGCCCCTACACCACTGCCGCCCCGAGGCCTGGCCTCGGTGGCCTTGTGGCTAATCTGGCCCTGGGAACAGATATGGAGAAGAAATTATGATAATATTATTAATAGGATGGTGGCTGTCCTGCCATTCTGACATAAAAACAGAACACCACAACATCCAGATACGCTGGGGATAAATCCCACCTAATATTGATCTATATAGGAAACCAAAGCTCCAGGGAAACCTATGTGTATAAGCGGACAGCCCTCAGGGCATAATCATCCTAAAAATAAAAATGTGAAATATACACAATATATAAATATATATATATATATATATATATATATATATATATATATATCGATCCAGATAAATTAATATATTCTAAGATTATTTTTAAATGATTTAAAATCATTTAAGATAAACCAAAATATATATTTGTGTGGTCAGATCCTGTCTTAGGACGAATAAATAAAATCATGAAATAGGTACCTAATAATTACTTAACAAACATTTAAGATCAAATTCTTTAGTTAACCCATCAGGTGCCAAAGAGCCCAATTGGTGTATCCACCAAGATTCATGTTTACTAATTTCCCTTACAAAATTTGAACCTCTCCAGTGGCGTTTGGGGGCCTCAATGCCCCAGAATTGCATTCCTGCTGTGCTTTTGCTATGAACATCCCTAAAGTGGATAGAAAGGAAGTGTTTGTCAAAACCCTCCCTTATATTTCTGACATGCTCTTCCATGCGATCCTACCACTTACTGACCGGCTCCTGTACATATACGTCGGCACTTTAAAGGTGGATATCTCGGTAACGGCAGCAGCTGCTGCCACAACCGAGGTATCCATCTTTACAGGAAGCGGTCGTGTTTCTTATAATGGTGGTCTCTGCGGCGGATTCGCCGCGAGATCACCGCTATCAGCGGCAGGAGAGGTGCCACCCCCCTCTGCCGCTTACCGGAGCCGTCGGTAGCGGCGGAGGCGATCGGGACCTCTCACTTCCTGGGTATGGAGACGAGTGAGGCTAAGATGGCCCCCACCCGTCTCCATACCATAGGAGGGCGGAAGCAACGTCATAACGTCAGCTCCGCCTATTTGTCTTAAAGGCATATTTTTTTTTTTGTCATTTTTTTCAAACGACAATTTTTTTTTTTTTTTTTTTGCATTTAAGTCCAAATATGAGATCTGAGGACTTTTTGACCCCAGATCTCATATTTAAGAGGACCTGTCATGTTTTTTTCTATTACAAAGGATGTTTACATTCCTTGTAATAGGAATAAAAAGTGATCCAAATTTTATTTTTTTTTAAAAACAGTGAAAAAAAATAAAATAAAGTAAAATAAATAAGAAAAAAAAATTTTAAAGCACCCTGTCCCGACGAGCTCGCACGCAGAAGCGAACGCATACGTGAGTAGCGCCCGCATATGCAACCTGTAGAATTTTTTAAACGTCGCCTATGAAGATTTTTAAGGGTAAAAGTTTGACGCCATTCCACGAGCAGGCGCAATTTTGAAACGTGACATGTTGGGTATCAATTTACTTGGCGTAACATTATATTTCACAATATAAAAAAATTGGGCTAACTTTACTGTTGTCTTATATTTTTATTCAAAAAAGTGAATTTTTTCCAAAAAAAAGTGCGCTTATAAGACCGCTGCGCAAATACGGTGCAAAAAAAAGTATTGCATTGACTGCCATTTTATTCTCCAGGGTGTTAGAAAAAAAAACAATATATAATGTTTGGGGGTTCTAAGTAATTTTCTAGAAAAAAAAAACTGTTTTAAACATATAAACATCTAAAATCCATGACAAGGGTAGCTAAGAGCTTACCCCTGCAGTAACCCTTACCCTTTTTACCTTAACATAAATTTACTATAATTTAGAATAAACACTCGACACCTAAGGTGGGTTAAATGGCCAACATGGCCTTTTATTAACCACTTGCCGACCGGGCCATAGCCGAAAGACGGCTGCAGCGCGGTCAGCTAGTTCTGGGTGGACGTCCGTGGGACGTCCTCCCAGAATACTGCTCAGAATACTGCTCTCGCGCGCCCCCTGGGGCGCGCACCCGAGAACTGATCGCGGCCGTTTACCATGTGATCGCTCCGTCAAATGACGGAGCGATCACATGTCAACAGACCGGCGTCATGTCATGACGCCGGTTCCTCCCGCCCCTCTCTATACCGATCGGTACAGTGCGAGGGGAGAGGGGGAGGGATCGGATGGCAGCACCGCTGTGGGCTGTATGTGTAGTGCCCACAGCGGTGCTCAGTGACAATTACAGTCACATCCATCCATCCCTCCATGCTCAGCCATCCCTGCAATATACCTCGCAATACTCTGCATAATACCCTGCAATACTCTGCATTATACCCTGCAATACTCTGCATAATACCCCGCAATACTCTGCATAATACCCTGCAATACTCTGCATAATACCCCGAAATACTCTGCATAATGCCCCGCAATACTCTGCATAATGCCCCGCAATACTCTGCATAATACGCCGCAATACTCTGCATAATACCCCGAAATACTCTGCATAATGCCCCGCAATACTCTGCATAATGCCCCGCAATACTCTGCATAATACCCCGCAATACTCTGCATAATGCCCCGCAATACTCTGCATAATACCCCGCAATACTCTGCATAATGCCCCGCAATACTCTGCATAATGCCCCGCAATACTCTGCATAATACCCCGCAATACTCTGCATAATGCCCCGCAATACTCTGCATAATACCCCGCAATACTCTGCATAATACCTCGCAATACTCTGCATAATACCTCGCAATACTCTGCATAATACCCCGCAATACTCTGCATTATAATCCGCAATACTCTGCATAATACCTCGCAATACTCTGCATAATACCCCGCAATACTCTGCATAATACCTCGCAATACTCTGCATAATACCCCGCAATACTCTGCATAATGCCCCGCAATACTCTGCATAATACCCCGCAATACTCTGCATAATACCTCGCAATACTCTGCATAATACCCCGCAATACTCTGCATAATACCCTGCAATACTCTGCATAATACCCCGCAATACTCTGCATAATGCCCCGCAATACTCTGCATAATACCCCGCAATACTCTGCATAATACCTCGCAATACTCTGCATAATACCCCGCAATACTCTGCATAATACCCTGCAATACTCTGCATAATACCCCGCAATACTCTGCATAATACCCTGCAATACTCTGCATTATACCCCGCAATACTCTGCATAATACCCCGCAATACTCTGCATTATACACGGCACTACTCTGCAATATACCCCACAATACTCTGCAATATGCCCAGCAATACTCCGCAATACTCTGCAATACCCCACAATTTTTAACCAGTTCCCGCCCACAGTCATATGACGTCCTTGACTTTGAGCGGGGATATCTGAATGATGGGTGCAGCTACAGGCATCATTCAGATATCAGCTTTTTCAGCCGGCGATTTCCTACACCATAAGAATGATCATAGCGGCTGTTCCACTGCTTGATCGTTCTTACGGGAGGCGAGAGGGGACGCCCCCCCCTTCCCGCCACCCTCCGGTGCTTCTACCGACTCACCGCTACGATCGAAGCCAAGATCGTTTTTTTTTTTTTTTTTATTTCAGGCTTCCCAGCCTAGAGGTGAGATGTGGGGTCTTATTGACCCCATATGTCACTGTAAAGAGGACCTGTCATGCCATATTCCTATTACAAGGATGTTTACATTCCTTGTAATAGAAATAAAAGTGATCAAAAATTTTTTTTGGGGGGAAAAAGTGTCAAACTAAAATAAATAAAGTAAAATAAACAAAAAAAAAAAAATGTTTAAAGCGCCCATGTCCGTGTGCTCGCATGCAGAAGCGAACACATACGTAAGTCCCGCCCACATATGAAAACGGTGTTCAAACCACACATGTGAGGTATCACTGCGAACGTTGGAGCGAGAGCAATGATTTTGGCCCTAGACCTCCTCTGTAACTCAAAACATGTAACCAGTAAAAAATTTTAAAGCATCACCTATGGAGATTTTTAAGTAGCGACGTTTGGCACCATTCCATGAGAGTGTGCAATTTTGAAGGGTGACATGTTAGGTATCTATTTACTCGGCGTAACTTCATCTTTCACATTATGCAAAAACATTGGGCTAACTTTACTGTTTTATTTTTTTTTAAAGCACAAAACTGTTTTTTTTCCAAAAAAAACGCGTTCGAAAAATTGCTGCGCAAATACCGTGCGATATAAAAAGTTGCAACAACCGCCATTGTATTCTCTAGGGTCTTTGCTAAAAAAATATATATAATGTTTTGGGGTTCTATGTAATTTTCTAGCAAATAAATTATTATTTTTACATGTAGGAGAGAAATATAAGAATTGGCCTGGGTGCTCCAGAACGCCTGGAGGTGCTCCCTGCATGTTGGGCCTCTGTATGTGGCCACGCTGTGTAAAAGTCTCACACATGTGGTATCACCATACTCGGGAGTAATAGCAGAATGTGTTTTGGGGTGTAATCTGTGGTATGCATATGCTGTGTGTGAGAAATAACCTTCTAATATGACAATTTTGTGAAAAAAAAAAAGAAAAAAAAAATCTTGATTTTGCAAAGAATTGTGGGAAAAGATGACAATTTCAAAAAAACTCACCATGCATCTTTCTAAATACCTTGGAATGTCTTCTTTCCAAAAAGGGGTCATTTGAGGGGTATTTGTACTTTTCTGGCATGTTAGGGTCTCAAGAATATAGATAGGCCGTCAGTACTTCAGGTGTGATCAATTTTCAGATATTGGCACCATAGCATTTGGACTCTCTAACATTCACAAAGACCAAATAATATACACCAAGTTGTACTTATTTTTACCAAAGATATGTAGCAGTATAAATTTTGGCCAAAATTTACGAAGAAAAATTACTAATTTGCTAAATTTTATAACAGAAAAAAAAAAAAATAAATTTTTTTACCAAATTTTCTGTCTTTTTTCTTTTATAGCGCAAAAAATAAAAAACCCAACGGTGATTAAATACCACCAAAAGAAAGCTCTATTTGTGTGAAAAAAAGGACAAAAATTTTATATGGGTACAGTATTGTATGACTGAGTAATTGTCATTCAAAGTGTGAGAGCACCGAAAGCTGAAAATTGGTCTGGTTAGGAAGGGGGTTTAAGTGCCCAGTGGTCAAGTGGTTAATAAAACAACATTTTGTTACAATACACACTGTAAGAACCCACCTAACTACACTATTTCACTAAACAGTCTATATATATATATCTATCTTTTAAGATCCAAGGCGGTACCAATGTAACCATTACCCTCTTAATTTGTGTCAGAGGCACATCCAACTGATTTGCCACCCCAGCCGCTATATATGAAGACTCAGGGCCTAAACCCAGCTAACCTCAGCCACCCCAGGGTCCTTAAGTTGCACGGTCACTAGCCAGTGAACCGTTCCCACTCGAGGATACCATACCTGATGGTTCCCCACCGTTTACCCAGAATGCACCACATTCTACCACCGCCAAGGATCCTAACATGCCCCCACGCAGTGTTAAACAACCCAAAACCAACCACCCATTCAAGACTACCCCCAGATTAAGGGCGGGAGGGAGGGATGCTCTCAACAGGTTCCACTAGAACTGTTACAGCCCCACCCCATTCACATTAATTTATTAACTATTAGCTCCCCCCCTTTGCACCAAATTCCGTCCAATAATGACCACTTAATTACAGCCATATGCCACACCTTTATGACCACACCTTTAACCCTGACCTTGCTGGTTTGCCTTATCACCCTGTCATGTCCCCCCTGCGCTGACTGCGTTCCTTCTCAGCTACGGGCTTCTCTTGACAAGGGTAGCTAAGAGCTTACCCCTGCAGTAACCCTAATGCCGCGTACACACGGTCGGACTTTTCGTCTACAAAAGTCCAACGGACGCTGACGGACTAAAGCTGGCTGGTAATCCGATCGTGTGTGGGCTTCTCCGGACTTTCAACGGACTTTTTTAGCCTCAAATCCGACGGACTTTAGATTTGAAACATGCTTCAAATCTTTACGTCGTAACTACGACGGACCCCGAAATCCGCTCGTCTGTGTGCTAGTCCGACGGACAAAAACCCACGCTAGGGCAGCTATTGGCTACTGGCTATGAACTTCCTTATTTTAGTCCGGTGTACGTCATCACGTACGAATCCGTCGGACTTTTGTGTGGTCGTGTGTAGGCAAGTCCGTTCGTTAGAAAGTCTGCCACAAGTCCGCCGCAAGTCTGCCGGAAGTCTGTCGGACAGGCTGTCGGACTTTTGTAGACGAAAAGTCCGACCGTGTGTACGCGGCATTACCCTTTTTACCTTAACATAAATTTACTATAATTTAGAATAAACACTCGACACCTAAGGTGGGTTAAATGGCCAACATGGCCTTTTATTAATAAAACAACATTTTGTTACAATACACACTGTAAGAACCCACCTAACTACACTATTTCACTAAACAGTCTATATATATATATATATATATATATATATATATATATATATATATATATATATATCTTTTAAGATCCAAGGCGGTACCAATTACCCTCTTAATTTGTGTCAGAGGCACATCCAACTGAGTTGCCACCCCAGCCGCTATATATGAAGACTCAGGGCCTAAACCCAGCTAACCTCAGCCACCCCAGGGTCCTTAAGCTGCACGGTCACTAGCCAGTGAACCGTTCCCACTTGAGGATACCATACCTGATGGTTCCCCACCGTTTACCCAGAATGCACCACATTCTACCACCGCCAAAGATCCTAACATGCCACAGCGCACAGGTATGACTCCTTATACCTGAGCGCTCCGCCACACACGAAGAGCCCTGTGTACTCCATCCTCTAGGCCCAAAAACCACATATCCGTCCCTATCGCGTTAAGGTGAACGCCATCACCCCTGAGGTAACGCCAGGTCTTGGACTCCAAATCCTGATGTCTAATCACCAGGCCCCCATTCCTGACAAAAAAACCGCCCCACCTCCTTATTGACTTTAACACGGGCCTTATTGATTCGATCCACAGATCTGGCTTCTCTCCAAACAGTGCGAGCCACGATCTCGGACCAAACAAAAACAGTGCCCGGGAAGTCACAGCGAAGCCTGAGGAAATCGAACCGAACGTCTCTGATCAGTTCTCTGGAACGCCTGACGCCCAGATCATTTCCCCCAGCATGAATAACCAAAATATCTGGGGCCCTGTCCCAGCGTGCAAATCTATGCACCTCGGCAACCACTCTGTTCCACATCATGCCCCTTACCCCTATCCAGCGAACACTACCCTCTTCCCAGGGGAGACCTAACTGCCTAGCATCGGGTCTAACTTCAGCCCTCCTGGCCCCCCAGTAAACAAATGAATGCCCGAGGATCCACACTAGGCATCTGCGACCTGAAAACAAATAGAGAAAAAACATTGCCCCACCAACCTGGACACATAACAACTAGTACGAGCAGACCAACACATAGAAAAGAGTTAGCATGAGTGTCACCACAAACATGACGACAAAGACCCCCCTCCCTATGCTCACATTAAGTGGGTTCTAACATATAACCTGAAACGATTCGACTCCCACCTGCCGATACGCTTTATCATCTCTGCTCCTAATCCCCATCTTGACGCCTCCGTGGCGGCTTCGATTCGGAAAGATTGTGAGCCGAATTGCCTAGGATCCAGGCCTGCCACTTTCAGACATTTGCGAAAAACCGCAATAAACTGAAAACGCGACAAATACGAGCCACTCTCATGTATCAAGAAAGGTCCCGCACTGGCAGGCCTGACCGCAATAAATTGTGATACCGCCGAAACTGGGCACAGCCCGGCTACCTCACCCCGGAATAACTCCAGGATTACACCTTTTCCAGCCTGATCCGTTTTAGACTTACGAATCACTAAGCTTACTGACACTTCTGTGACAGTCACCTCGTCTCTAAATAGGCCCCCCGCAACGTGCTTGGCAGGGCTAACCAATTCCCCTATGCGTAAAGCCCCAAAAAAGGCCAACTGAAAAGCCACCCGAAACAAGAGCTGCTCGTACCCGTCCCCACACACCCCCGGAATGTGAGCCATAATCAACCACAAAGTGGTGAAGGAAACCGGGCGCCGCAGATCTCTGGACTTACTCCCCTTACGATATCCCTTCATAGCCTGCCTTATTATAAAAGATTTTGTGACATCCTTACCTCCCTGCAGTTTAAACCAAAAGGCCAAACCCGCCAATTTATGGTCCACTGACGATACCGATGCCCCATTCAGAAAGTTTTGAACAATGAAATACAGGACCAATGCTGACACGTCGTCTCGGGGCTCAAGCCCCCCTACCTCCTCCAGCAATGCATTCCATTCCCTCCACGCACCAGTGTATGCACTCCATGTCGCCTCACTCAGGGATTTACGGATCAATCCTGCGGCGACTCCAATGCAATTGTCCATAACCCCGGAGGACAGGGGGTACCATGCTGTTCCGCGTCCGGCGCCAGTCTCCGAAACTCTTTCCACTGTGAATGAGACAAAGCATCCGCAATCCTGTTAGAAACCCCCGGGATGTGCACCGCATAGACAAAAGCATTCAGGTGAAGGCATAACAACACCAAATGCCGTAACAAACGCACCACCGAAGGGAGGAGGCCGACAGGGTGTTAATGGCAGTGACAACTCCCAAGTTGTCACAGTGGAAACGCACCTTCTTGTTCTGAAACGCCCTACCCCAAATTTCCACCGCCAGTACAATTGGAAATAATTCCAAAAGCGCTAAGTTACGCAACCACCCGGCCTCCCTCCAAGCATCAGGCCAACCACCGGCGCTCCACCTACCCTGGAAGAACGCTCCGTATCCTCCAGACCCGGCCGCATCCGTAAACAACGCCATGTCCGCATTGCTAACGGGGCCCGACATCCACATTGACCTTCCATTGTAGGTTCCCAGAAACTCATCCCAGACCCTGAGATCAGCTTGGTGATCCCGGGTCAAGCGAACGAAATGTCTGGGGTTGCTGACCCCCGCCATGGCTAACGAAAGCTGACGGCAGAATATCCTGCCCATTGGAATGATTCTGCAGGCAAAATTTAATTTTCCCAAAAGGGACTGCAGCTCCCTGACCCGAACCTTATGCCTGCCCCCCATGGCCCTGACTTCCTGCCGCAAAGCCACAAGCTTTGCTTCCGGCAAAACGGCATTCCATGGCTACGGAATCGATCGTGATCCCCAAGAAAACCAATTCCGTCGTGGGACCGACCGTGTTCTCCGGTGCTAAGGGAATGCCAAAACGATCCGCCACATGCTGTAACGTGCCCAGCAGTACCGCGCATGCGTTAGAACCTGCAGGGCCTATACACAAAAAATCATCCAAGTAATGGATGACGGAATTGAGCCCGGACACATCCCGCACTACCCATTCCACAAAGGAACTGAATGTTTCAAACAGCGCGCACGAGATGGAGCACCCCATTGGTAGACAACGATCGACAAAATACGACCCTTGCCACCTGCATCCTAGGAGGTGCATGCTATCCGTATGGACTCCACGTCAACTTTTGCCAACAAAGTCCCCCGTCCATACCTGCGTACCCATACTACTGCGGCATCGAACGATGTGTAGGTGACCGCACAGGCCTGCGGATCAATCCCATCGTTTAGTGACGCCCCTTTTGGATGCGAAAGGTGGTGTATTAAACGGAACTTCCCAGGTTCCTTTTTGGACACCACACCCAGGGGAGACACAATTAAGCCCTCAATGGGCGGGGAAGAAAATGGACCGCCCATCCTGCCCAAAGAAACTTCCTTCTGCAGTTTCTCCGTTACTACCCCCGGGAAAAGGCGAGCTGACTGCAGATTATCAGAAATCGGCGGAACCGTATTCAAAGAGCACGGGATTCTGAAACCCACCGAGAATCCCTCCCACAGGAGTCTAGCCGACTCCTGGGCCGGATACCTATTTAGGAAAGGAAACATCTTTTCCGCCCTCACTGGTGTCTTCCCTTTTTCCAGATCCGTCCCCCGCCCTGTTTTTACCTGCCTTGAAACACCTACTGAAGGAATGACTGCCCCCGCATCCTGAGCATTCATGCTTGAAGCGACAGGACCCTCCAAATCGGCACGAGCTGTCATTGAACTGCCAGCAAAGCCCCTTTTTCTTAACAGCCGACGAGCCTGAGGTGGAAGCACCGCCGGCCCCTCCTGGAAAAAACTGACTCCCGCTCCTAGCCGGGGTCATCAGCTTCATCCAAAGCCCTATATCCTTGTGATCCCATCGAATAGCTGACCTGACCGCCTTCCGCTGACGAAACTGTTCGTCGTAGCGTAACCATGCCATGCCGCCATAGACCCTATATGCCTCCCCAATTGCGTCCAAATAGCAAAACAAGGCCGAGCAGCTCGCCGGCTCTTTTTCGCCAACTACGCTAGCTAAGATTGCAAACGCCTGCAACCAATTACTGAACGTGCAAGGAATAAGGCGATACCGCCGTTTGTCCTCATCCTCTTTCTTACTCTCGTCAGGTTTCACGCGGTCTAAGTTAAATTTTTCAAGGGGGAGCAGGGAAAATATTTCCATGTACTCCCCTTTCCAAATACGTTCCCTCACTTCCTGTTTCAGGTGTGCACCCAAAGGACCTTCAAAGCACACGTACACCTCGCACTTCGCCGCATCCGCCAATCTTACCTTATCCACCTCCTTGTCACTTTTGTCCGACAGCTTTTCCCCCGAGGTCTCTCCACTGGGTCCTTGCGGCACATCCGATGCTACTACTACAGCCGGAGGAGCGGAGGAGATTTCCGTTGGCAGCACTTGTTTTCCTGGACTATCCCCCACCACGGCCGCCCCCCCAGGCGCCCCCCCACTGCCCAGCCTTTGCAGCAACTCCCTCAACCCCAACAATACCTCCCTCGTGAGTCCCTCTGACCCCACACTCCCAGAATCCCCCCCGACCTGACCCTGGGCCCCCACACCTGACCACACAGAGGGAGAAAAGAAAGGAAGCATATCAGTAGTGCACTCACCAGGCTGCATGGGGCAGGGGACCCCTCCAGCCGCCGGACCGACTTCCCCCACAGCGTCACCGACATCCTCTTCCACTTCTCCCTCTTCCACGCTGCTGACATCCTCCCTCTGTCTCACCGCTGGCACCTCGGGACCCGTAAGCCGCCTGTGAGCCGGCCGTCCTCTCTCCCCTTCATCCGCCGCCGTTCGTCTCGGCACTGACAGGCTCGCCGGCCTGCGCCGCTCTGAGCGTCCGACCGCTCTGACGTCATCCCCCTGCGCCCCGGCCTTACCCGGGCTCGCAGGCGCCACCTGTGGTCCGGAGGTGCGCGTAGTCGCAACTCTTCCTCGGGCAGACGTGCCCCTCTCGCAGCGCCGTTCCTCTCTTCGGCTGTCAGAGCCACCGGCCGCCTCCCGATCCTGGCCGAGGCCCGCTCCTGCTTCTCTTCCCCGACGGGCTGGCGTGTCGACCGGAACATCGCCATCCACGCCAGCCGCTCGTTCCTGAAACCGGTCGGAGGAGGATGGGTGAGTCGCCATCTGTCTTGCAGGTCCCATCCCCCGCAGGCTCCGCCTAGGATGGGGATTCCTCCCAGGCTCTCCCCTGGCCAACACAGGCAAGCGTTTTGCAGGGGGGCCTGAAGGTTCCGCAAGCGGGCTCCCATTGCGGCGCTGAGCCTGAGGAGTCCTGTCAGGGGTGAACCGCTCAGGAGGCTTAGACCTCCTAGCGCGCTGTGAAGTAGGTCCTGCTTGTGAAGGACCCTGCTGGACTCCTTGTAAGGACACAGACACTTGTCTCTGTATCCACTCCGCTCCATGTATCCCAGCAGCAGCCCTGAGCTGGGCTAGAAGTTGCTCAAGTTCGCTCATCACTTTAAGAAGCACCCCACTGCAAAAGATGATGCTCTCAACAGGTTCCACTAGAACTGTTACAGCCCCACCCCATTCACATTAATTTATTAACTATTAGCTCCCCCTCTTTGCACCAAATTCCGTCCAATAATGACCACTTAATTACAGCCATATGCCACACCTTTATGACCACACCTTTAACCCTGACCTTGCTGGTTTGCCTTATCACCCTGTCATGTCCCCCCTGCGCTGACTGCGTTCCTTCTCAGCTACGGGCTTCTCTAAACGAGGCTAGTCCTTAAGTGGTTAAGCGCCCTTATGGTTCTACCAACATATACGAACAAAGGGACATCAAAAAAGGCCTAAAATCTCTGGAAAGTAGAAAGGATATTGTGATCCACCCAGCTGACAAGAGAGGAGGGATTGTCGTCTTATCTCTAGAACAATATAAACTACATGCCATCACGCCGATAGCCCTATCTCTGTACACGGGTGTTCGCTACTGTTTTATTTTGCCGGCTTTTTAATATGTTTTATGGCGGTGGAGTGTTCCCCGCATTTATAAGCAATAAAAAGGCTTTTTTTATCCATACTACACCATCGGAGCTTTTGTTTTCTGTACTCACGGCCCTCCGGACCAGTGAGTGTTTTGCAGAGTGACCTGCCTGCCCTGGAAATATTGCAAACATCTAAGGACCCTGACATGGGAGTCTTCTTATCCCTGCAGAGGGTTGTATCTGCCTGCGTGTCCGACCTTGCCATAGAGGAGGTCCACCAACTCTGGTAAGCGTTCAGTTTGATTGCTACCTGGATGCACCTGAAGTTTGGAAGTCCTCCTCACATCTTGCTCTTCCACCTTTCCTCTTATGTGGGTTGAGGCGGTTGGACTTTGGATTTTTGATTCCCGTCTATTGGATTCACATATTTTTCATCACTGAATTTTTATTTATGAATGAACATTTTATTTTATGTTTTCAGAACTTTTACCACCATTTTGTGATTTATATATTTTTTTCACATATGATCTATCATGATTGGATAATTATTATTGCAAGCGCACTTATTATTTCTTTTATTCACCGTAAAGCTTAGGCATAATGGAGTAGATTGAAATTAGTATGGGCTGCCAATTGCCAGTAATGGAATCCTAGCAGTAGTTTTCTCATTGAATACACACATTAAATTTATTAGCAATCACTAGAGTCTCCTCAGTCTACACCCAAATGGTCGCCAATGCTATACATGATTCACAGATCTACCGTCCAATCAAATTTGTCCCTAAAGAAGATAAATCATCTCGGGATCGACACGCGTTGGGGAGGGGACAGGACAGCACGATAGGCAGTTTGTCTGCTTAGGAGGGGGCTCATATTACCCGATACCTGTTTGGTATACTTTCGTTCATCGCTTATTATAGAGTGGTGCACTAGGCACACCTGTTAAATGTAAGTACCCCTGAAGGGTTTTTTTTGATTTGTTTAATAAAATGTTTAAAACTTTATTACACTATCGAGCTCTTTTATTTTTACATAACATGGAGATAAAAACTGAGGAATCCAGGATTCCGGTACCCTTTCAGAACCCAGAGGAGGTTCATATGCGTGCTTAGACTGAGTTTAATTGCAAAGTCGCATGCTCTAAGGTGAGTGTTTACTACCTAAGGGGAGCACTAAAGGGAGGACACCTTGGCACATTTTGGATCACCTACCAAGTTGTTTGAATCGTATCTACTATTCATCCTGTCATGTTGTCCCTCTGCTTATTTTTTATTAATTTATTTTGCTCCGGGACTCCGTGGTCCAATATTTGTCAACATGAAGAGCTTTATTTTCTGTATTCTGTTTCCATCCTTGCAGTTTCCTGTAGATCTGTAAATCCTGGGGTAAGGTATTATTTAAAGGGGTTGTAAAGGTAATTTTTTTTTTTTTAAATAACAAACATGTTATACTTACCTTCACTGTGCAGCTCGTTCTGCACAGAGTGGTCCCGAACCTGGTCTTCTGGGGTCCCTCGGCGGCTGTTTCAGCTCCTCCCCACAAGGACTCACCACCTTAATGTGAGCTCCCTCGCATGGTGGTTAGTTCTTGCGGGCGCACTCCTGTGATACAGCCGGCGGCTATAGCCGCTCACTGTATCATTCGGCCCTGCCCCCCGGCGTGCCGCGTCATTGGATGTGATTGACAGCAGCGCGAGCCAATGGCTGGTTCTCTCCCTCCTCCTTGATCTGATGCCAAAGAGGTTCCGTTCACTCCTACATCTTTGGCCCGCCATTTTAACTGTCATGGAGATTTGCCTATACACTACGCGTAATCCATATCTCCTGCTCTGATAAGTGCCCTTTCAACACATCTTGGAAGCAGAAGTGCTGCACGCCAAAGTGCCGTCAGGAGTGTACCGATCCCTTGCCTTGTAAGTTACATCTGCCAATCAATCTTCAATCAACACCATAGGCTTGAGAGGTCTATCTATCTATCTATCTATCTATCTATCTATCTATCTATCTATCTATCTATCTATCTATCTATCTATCTATCTATCTATCTATCTATCTATCTATCTATCTATCTATCTATCTATCTATCTATCTATCTATCCATCCATCTATATTTTAAAGCAGGTGTGTCCTTATTGTGTTGAGCATCAAGATGACATTAGAGCTGTTATGTAGGTTTTTACAGAGAGATCTCTGAGAGGCCAATAGGGGTCTATTTAGAGAAAAAAAATGCTAAACCAAACAACACATGCTTTTGCCCAGCTGTCATTTAACTGAAATATAAGGAAAATTAAGCTGCTCTGCTGTCTGCAAAAAAAGTGCTAATAGTGCTGTGCAATATTATTCCCCGAAATCCCACAAGGAGTCAATATACGATTTAAATTGTAAACTCATATACTCTGTGCAAACGCCAGACAAATATGTCTGTAGGTGGGCGTGCAGTGTGGTGCGGAGGCAATAATTCAATATAAATGCAATATAAAACTTGTCTTGAAGTAATGCAGCAACAGTTCACAATAGACCTGGTGGGACAGCTAGCCAGGCGTGCACATTCACAATTTCCAATGATGTGAAAAAGGAAGGTTCAAGCATCTGTTGAGAGGGGGCAGAATGCGGCCTGGCCGTCTAGTTCCTAAGCAGGTAGGTATCCAGAGAGATGCGACCCTACGCTTCCCCTCCTCGTCAGGAACCTTTCCCTATCGCTAACACACAGACAGGGTACCTTTCACTACTCACTCCATAAAGCATGCCTAACCTAGGGGGCCAGGGTCCTAAATAGACTCTGCCACACCTAAGATGGCTGCTAGAATCACATGGGCGGCCAGCATCCAATCGGATTGCTGCCCCAGTGACTCAGGAAACCATAGAGGAACCCTGTTCCCCATAAATTCCTCTCCCTCTGCATTGCCGCTGCGGTTGAGCGCCACCTGCAGTGGAACAACAGACTGCACCTGCCTACATGTCAAACTCATAAAAGGTGCCTAAGTGGTAAACTAATACACAAAGTGCTATAACCACTCCAGGAATATTTCAATACAAAAACAAATGAATGTATTTCAAAATAAAATGCTTGTACTTTAATCAATAATTAAAAGTGATATACTGTAAGTCCATTAAAACGTGTCCCAGTACACGATAACCAAGTGCTTATCACATAAAAGTTTCAACTTTTCACCTTTTCAAAATGACAATAGGCTAAGCAGTGGGCTTCTATAATTGGGCATTACCATCAGAGGTTTAAGGTTAGGACTTTCTATGACATTTAGGACAAGAGGAGAACCTTGTGGGTGAAAAAATGTTGGGAGGACATTAAAGCTGTAGTAAACGGTCAGATAAAAAAAAAAAGTTTTCCTCCTGCAAGGCAATGTCATAATGTGCTAGTATGCACTGCATACTAGCCTTAATGAGAGGCTTACCTTAAAATGAAGCCCTCCACTGACAGAGCTTCCATCTTCACCCGATATTCGGTCTGGGTTCGCAGGCTCTGGCCATCTGAATGGCCGAGCTAAGATAATGTCACTCCCACGCATGAGTGCAGGAGTCACGACTGCGGCACAGCTCTCTCAATGGACGGCATGCCATTGGCTCCTTCACAAGTGAATATTTCCAAAACGGTGCGCGTTTAGGAGATATTTATAGTACCTGCTTACCTGTAGGTACAACATAAACAAAGAAGTTTACTACCACTTTAAAGGGTAAGTTCACCTTTACAGAAAAATCAATAAGGTGAACTTACACTGGACCCCCTCCTCATCCCCCCTGGTCCTGCTGACCTGGAGCTCGGCGATCTCCCGCTATGAGACCTCGTATAGCTGCCTCTCCGGTCTGGGGCTTAGGAAACCCCTCGGCTTAATCTTCTAAACGTACCTCGTCAGGAGGTATGTTTAGGAGAGTTCTAATTGGTCGGTGCTGTCACATGGGCAGCGCCGATCAATCAGAACCCGCGTAGCCCGTCTTCTCACCGCAGGCGAAGAGGATAGAAAGCCACTGGGATTTCAAATCCCCAGACTGGTAAAGCGGCGATCCAATCTGTCAGATTGGGAGATTGCTGGCTTCAGGTACTGCGGGACCAGGTGCGGTGGGAAGGGGGTCCAGTGTAAGTTCACCTTACAAATTTTCTGTAAAGGTTAACTTACACTTTAAAGACCTGGTATGCTTGATGTGTAACTTTAAAGTGTATCTCCCTTCAATTTTCACTTTGAGTTGCTGTATTGAATGCAGATCCAACTTTATTTAATGCAGAGCCAGGCATGTGCTGGTTGCAGCTGTAAACAAGTTTTTGGCAAAAAAATTGTCTGTATAGGTAGCCCCCCATAGGATCTGGTAAACTCAGGACAATTCGCGTTTTTTTCTGAGGGTTTCCCTAGTATCAATGACTGGTTGTGATTGCGCTGTAGAGTTGGAGTGTAGAAGTTGGACAATTTCAAATTTGTTCATATTGTAAAAAGTGTGACCCGGGGATGCCATAGCTCGGTTGGAGGTTACATTTATTCGTTTAACAAAACAGACTAAAAGCTGGAGACTGGTCCCCTTGAGGGAAGACAGGAGAGGATGTTAAGGGCATTAACAGAAATATTAGGCCTGAGATCTTCAATATTTTAAGTATCTTCCCCCTCTCCTTCCAAGAGATCAGTGTGTCCCATATGAACATATTGAGTTTAATGTGAGTAAGGAGAGCATCAAGAGGTGTATGTAATAATTCCAAAAGGGACCATGGCCCCACCATCCATGACCATCCATGACTCGGGAGCCATGTTGCTGTAGTTAGAAGTGTTGTTAGTCCAATGTATTTCATGCTGTGTCATGCTGGCTAGGTTGTTTAGGCTGGGTAAATTGGCCTCTAAGTATATTTTGGATAGTTGTAAATTTCCTAGTGCAATCCTGGGCCTCCTGCCTCTACATATAACAGCTTGTAAGCACCCCCTACTGACCAGAGGTCATTGCTCTAGCTAGGGATCGTACCTAGAGTACTTGAATTTAATATAATAGTGAGCCAAGCTGCAAAGCACGCATCTGACCCCTTTCTTTATTGTATTTCAGGGGGGGGAATGTAGACCTTCAGACATCCCACCACCAATCAGTTACAAGCACAGGGTCCAGAACACACTTCACTCTAGGGAAAGGACAGGAACCAATGTTTTAACATGAATATTTGCAAGGCCTTGCTAATGCCGTGGATACAGGCTGGGTCCTTAGGTAAGGCCCTGGGCTGTATCTGAGACCTAGTAACAGAAGCCCAGCCACCCAGGAGAGTTGCGTCTAAGATCATAGAAACCACATATCCTACAGGGCCCATCACCATTGGGTCACCACTGCTGCTGGCTGCATTGCCCCAGTGAAACATCCATTATGGTACTATAGGCCATCCAGTGTCCATTACTCTGGGGGGACACAGAATGAGGCAGAAAAGTGCAGGCAATAACTTTCTTTAACTTCCAAGTGATGGAAAGAACAATACCACATATTCCACATATAGTGCTATGGTGCAAATAATATTCCCAGGCTGCTATAGCTTACTTTCAAAGAGAAAAGATTAAAGGGGTAGTGGGTATGGCACTGCTCTCCTAAAATATGTTATGGTAGTGTTTTTCCTTTTAAATGTAAAAAAAATAATACATAAATAAAATATTGCAAAAAAAACCAAGATTGAGTAAACATTGGGCTCTGTGTTATAACCACTCAATATGTGCGCAAAACATTCCACATTTAAATATGCATTCAATTAGTAAATTTGTAAAGTGACAGGTGCTTTAATGCAGTGGGTTCTCAACCCTGTCCTCAAGTACCCCCAACAGGCCATGTTTGCAGGATTTCCTTTATCTTGCACAGGTGCTTTAAATCAGAGTCAATGGCTTGGTATTTTGGGCAGCTATTTTATCCAAGAGAAATTCCCCAAACATGGCCTGTTGGGGGTACTTGAGGACTGAGGTTGAGAATCACCGCTTTAATGGACCAAAATTAGTAAGCATTAGACTCTATGTTAATAAATGTAGATAACCAGTTTTTGATATTTGTAAGAAAGTCCTGGTATAAATAATCAGTCCATATGATTTTTTTTTAAAGGAAATGACAGGTGCTCTTTATCCACGAATATTGCAGGTTTATACTTGTGCAGGGATGATCTGCATGCCTGATCTGGTAAAAAGTGGTGTCATTGGTATAATATTTGAATAATAATAATAGATGGGACACCTTTAATTAAAGTAAAGCAACATAAAATACCAATGTTATGCTTAATCCAAAATGTATTCCATTTGCGTGGAACACCCCCAATTTTTCTCTACTTACGGAGAGGGGTTGCTGTGGTGCACTACAGTTCTATCTTACTCAGGCGTAGACATTCCAACACATGTAGTTTACAATCTCAGGTTAAGTCCATTATAATGGAGGGTCTACAAAGGGGAAAATTGTCCATTTCCACACGTGCACGTTGTTTTTTACGAGGCCAAATCCTTCCCATGCCTCTCTTCCTCACCCTAGCTCCTCTCCCTGTTAATATGTCCTCAGTTCAAGGGGCAGAGAGGACCATACCAACAAGGGGGAATGGAAAGCACCAGCACCACGATCAGCACCACGATCAGCACCACTGTATAAAAAAATTGCTCAACTGACCCCTCTTATGAGCTGGGAAAGCCTCATTTGTCTTTGAATATCAGAATAGTCTGCAATGGGTACAGTAATCTAGTTTTTCATCTTAATTAGGCTCAGAAAAGTTCAGCTCTGGTAAGAGCACAGCAATTTTTATTTCCTTTAATTTAGATAACAGTTTTGCATCCTTCCTGACCACAATTTCACATTTTGGTTAAGCATTGATATAAGACTATAACAACTGGATTCCAAAGCACCATTTTTTTTTTTGGCAAAAGGCTGATATAAGTTTCATTACCCTTAGGTGAGTACATTTCCCTTGTTTAAGAATCTAAATAAACAAAGATCACAAGGGAGCGTTTAGGTCTTCAGAAATAATTTTGTAGAATTCTAATATTAGACCATCTGGCCCTGAAATTTGGCATTAGGAGATTGGTTAATCACCAATTTCCATTTCTACGTTAAGATACAATCATCATCTGTCTGAGATGGAAGGTTGACCTGGCCTAAGAAATTGTCTCAGGTCCACAAATGGACCTGGAAAAAATGTCTAAAGATCCCATTTATTTTCTCTGGGTCATTTTGTATCAGACCTTAACTAAGAGAGGGACAGGCTTGTTGCCAAACCTGAAAAAGTCCACTTCCTTCCAAGACCTTACAATTGTATGAGATTGGGTTAACCAGTAATCACAGACCTGTATCTTCTGAACCTAGTTCTTTCTGTTTGAACTGATTGTTTGAATTCAGTTTACTGTCATGTCACAGGGCAATATTCCAAATATCAAGTCATGGCCCTTTCTTTTTGGAAGTACATAAGCCAATCATTTTCTGCGTGTATATGGCATTGCAATCTGCATATTTCATAATGAAACATGACTGTTGTATAACAGACGTGTTTAACTCCCCCATAAACTATACTACCCCACTCCACTATTCATTAACCGAGACCACACCGTGCTTATGGGGTAACAAAGGCCGTAGCAGCCTACTTTATTTAACAAATATAATGACTCAAATATCAAACATATAAAACGTATAAGCAAAAAAAACATATCTGTTATAAACCTATGAAATCTATTGTTGGTCTGAGCAGGAAATTATTAAACCTCTGTGTTAATAAACCTTCTTGCACTGCAGTCCCTCTCAAATGTATTATCCCTGCCTCAAGCCGACAAGCTGGCTCAAAGACCACCCCTGACCGCAGTGCCCCAATCTCACTTCCCGGCTAACCTCCGTTAACCGGGAACCACCATCAGGACCCCTCCAACGATAGTCCCGATCTCATCCTTCTGATATCTTCTTTCCCTGCACAGACCAACGTCCGCCACAGCAAACAAGGGTAATTCTCTTACCCTTGGATGCCCCTCCACACCCGAAGTGCTCGTTGTATACCATCCTGAAGGCCCAAAGCCCACATATCTATGCCTACCTCGTTTAAATGGACCCCATCTTTTTTCAAATATCTCCAGGTCTCAAATTCCAGCTCTAGATGACGTATTGCTAACCCTCCTTTCCGTACCATGAATTTGCTAACTTCCCTATTAATCTTTCTCCTGGCTCTATTAATACCTTCCACTGATCTAGCCATTCTCCATGTCATACGCGCCACTATATCTGACCATACAATGACCATATCAGGAAATTGCTCCATCAAACGGTCAATATCTGATTTGATGTCCCGTGTAATGTCTAACATGGACCTGATCCCTAAATCATTGCCGCCCACATGTAATACTAACACATCAGGCGGTCTGTCCCTAGCTGCATAACGCTGCACCTCAGGAACCAACCGGCCCCATAACATTCCCGGGACTCCAAACCATTTTATGTAGGCTTCCGTTCTATCAAAACCCAACTGCCTACCATCGTACCTCACGTCCCCTCTCCGCGCCCCCCAGCAGACATAGGAATGGCCCATGATCCAGACCATCCCGGTCGCCGAACCTGAAATTAAAAGAGGAAAACAACATACACTATAGTATGAACATCATTTTTAAAACCATATCCGGGCAGACTGAAGAGTCCTACCCACTTGAATACTTCACAAACCTACAACCAGGTGGGGCCTAATGTAGGACCTGAACCTGTTCGACTCCCACCGCCCAATCCGCTTCACTACCTCCATATCCATCCCTTGTCTTGCTGCTTCTGTTGCTGCTCCAATCCTGAATGAGTGGGATGAAAATACTTTGCCATTCAAACCCAACTGCTCCAAGCACTTTCTAAATATAGCCCCAAACTGAAAACGTGACAACGGCGTTCCGTCTTCGTGTACTAAAAATGCACCCATCCCCGCCGGGCGAACTCGCATGAAAACCCTTACCGCTTCCATTGGGCATAAAGGCGAACCCGGAATTGGAAACACCTGGACCAGCTTCCCCCTGCCTTCTTGGTCTGTTTTTGATTTTTTAAGCCACAAGGACAGCCTTCCCCCACTGCACTCTACCTCCTGGCTCCCAATTCCCCCTTGTACTTTTTTTGAAGGGCTGACCAGTTCCCCAATTCTAAATGCCCCAAAAAATGCCAACAAAAACGCGACTGTAAATAATTTTCTCTCAAATTCCGATGAACACACCTCCCTCAACTTAGCTACTATACCCTTGAGAATCTCAAATGTCACGGGCTTCCTGGTATCCTTCCGAATCACCGATCGACTGTAACCTTTTACGGCCTGCCTCACCCAGAAATCTTTTGTAAAATCAGGCTGCCCCTGTAATTTGAACAAGAAGGCTAAACCTGACAATTGCGCATTGACTACAGATGCAGACGCCCCCTCTTCCATTTTTCTGGCTACGTAGTATAAAACGAGTAAACGTCCTGCTTGCCCATTCGGATCTTCACCCACCTCTTGTACAAACGCCAACCACTCTTTCCAGACCCTAGTGTAAGCTGACCACGTAGACCCACTTACCGACCGCTTTATCCATCCCGTGATGATTCCAACGCTATCCCCCACAACCATTCGGGACAAGGCACTCCTTGTTGCTCCGCGTCCGGCGCCAACTCTCGGAACCTGTCCCACTGGAAGCGAGATAATGCGTCAGCTATCACATTCTCCACTCCTGGCAGGTGTACAGCGTGAATGAAAACATTCAGTTGTAAGCATCTCAGCACCAAATGTTGAAGTAATCTAATAACCGGCGGAGAAGACGCCGTGTTCTTATTGATTACCTGTACCACCCCCAAATTGTCCCCATGGAAACGCACCTTCAGATCCCTGAAAGATGCTCCCCACAGCTCTACTGCAAGCACTACCGGAAATAATTCCAACAGCACCAAGTTCTTAGTGAAACCCGCCGCTATCCAGGACTGTGGCCATGGGCCTGCACTCCATTGTCCCTGGAAGAAAGCTCCAAAGCCTGAAGACCCAGCTGCGTCCGTAAATAGCTCCAGGTCGAAATTACTGACCGATCCTGCCATCCATAACGCTCGGCCATTGAATGACTCCAAAAAGGTATGCCATACCCTCAGGTCATCCCTATGCGCCTTGACCAATCGTACAAAATGTCTCGGGGACTTAATGCCACTTGTACTTGCTGCCAGCCGACGACTGAACACCCTCCCCATAGGTAAAATGCGACAGGCAAAATTAAGCTTGCCTAACACCGATTGCAATACGCGCAATTGCACCTTTCGCAATCCAATCAGCCGTGCAATCTCTGATTTCAGGTCCGCCAACTTCGACGCCGGCAACCTGCATTCCATGGCTTCTGAATCCAGGACGATGCCTAGAAACGTAATTACCGTACAAGGTCCCTCAGTTTTTTCAGGCGCCAATGGAATGCCAAACCTGTCAGCTATGTGTTCCAGCGTTGCCAAGAGCACCGCGCAGATCCTTGACTCAGCCGGTCCTATGCATAGGAAGTCATCCAGGTAATGAATTATAGAATTCAAACCCGAAACCTCCCTTACCACCCACTCCACGAAAGAGCTGAATTGCTCAAATATCGCACATGATATAGAGCAACCCATCGGCAGGCATTGGTCGACGTAGAACTCATCGTCCCAATGACATCCTAGCAACCTAAAACTTTCAGGGTGCACTGGTAACAGCCTAAAAGCTGATTCAATATCAACCTTAGCCAACAGTGCCCCTTTTCCGTACCGGCGCACCCACCCTACGGCTGCATCAAATGACGTATATGTCACTGAGCACGCTTCCTGATCTATGGCGTCATTAACCGACCCCCCTTTTGGAAAGGACAGGTGATGGATGAGCCTGAATTTATTGGGTTCCTTCTTCGGCACAACCCCCAGTGGTGACACCACCAGATCAGCCAAAGGTGCCTCCGAGAACGGCCCCGCCATCCTTCCCATTGCAACCTCCTTACGTAGTTTATTACCAACCACGTCCGGGTGTTGCAAAGCGGACCGGAGGTTGGGTGGAACGGGAGGAACTACCGCCAGCGAACAGGGGATCCGGAAGCCTATGGAAAAACCTTCTTCTAATAATTTTGCCGCTTTCTTATCCGGATACCTACCGAGAAACGGCCGCATCCTTCCCACTCTCACCGGAGTCCTCCCTCTTGTGTCCAGCTTCCCCCGGGTGACCCTTAGCTTGTTTGAAGCATCTGGATGCTGAATGGGCTCCATTGCACCCCGAACACTCATGCTTGAACCTACAAGAACTTCCGAACTTGCATGTCCCTGAGTTATAGTGCCAGCACACCCCTTTTCTGTTTCCGGCCGACTGTCCCTGTGCTGAAGGTCCACCGGTCCCCCCGTGAAAAAACTGGTTTGGTGCCCGTGCAGAGGTCATTAAACGCATCCATAGGCTTATATCCTTGTGATCCCAGCGCAGCTCGTTTCGCACTGCCCTCCGTTGCCGCTGGCCACATTGCTGTTTCGCCTGCCCGCTCAAACTTCCGTACTAGCTCTTTAATTCCGTCCAAGAAACCCAATAAACCTGCCGCACCCAGTGCGTTCTCCCCAGCCCCCCCCCTTGATGTCCCAGACCCAGACCCACTGCTAGGCCCACTACACTCTTGCACTCGTGTCTCAGTTGTAATAGCTGTTGACTTACCGGGCTGCATAGGTGATGCCCCATCAGCCGAACGTCTGTTGTCCACATCTGCTGTCCTCCCCGAGCGGGGGGCTGCCTCTTCTTCCGACTCCGATCGCTCCTCCGCAAGGTTTGGCATCGTGTCTTCCTCCTCTTCCGAAGAAAGCCTATCAGGCCCGCTGGCTGTTGCTGCTACAGACATCCTGTCCCTCCTCTGCGCAGCGCGTCCGTGCGGCGACTTTTGGACAGCCTTACCAGGACCAGTGTGCTGAACCTCAGTCCTGGCGGCCTCCGATCTGCCCCTTCTCTGCTCACTCTGTCCTGGATCAGACCGCTGTGGATCTCCTGCCGCTGAAGGCCCGGAGCTCCCATCTAAATTCCTCCTCTGCATATGACCCTGTTCCATCTCTGGTAGCCTGGGGTAGGGGCCAGCGCGCTCGCGCTCTCCTCGTCTACTAGGCCTAACTGCGGCCCTGTCTTCTCCCTGCCTCGCGCTGCCTGATCTGAGCTCCCGGACGGTTGTTCTTACCGGGCTGCTGCTGTACGTTCGCGCCGTCCGTTTTGGGGGCGGGCCCTTCGCCGATACTCCTCGGCTCCCCCCCGCTTGCCGCTGTGGCTCCGCTCGTTGCTCCGGCGAATACCGCTCCGGAGGTCTGGCCCTGCGTGCTCTGGTAACGCTCCTGCCTGCCAGCCGAGGTGCCGCTTCTGTCCTCATGAGTGCTGCACCTAGCGTCGCCTGGAGCCACTCGGGACCCCGCACCGATGCCTCCTCTCTGAGCTGGGCCAGAATTCTCTCCACCTCTGACATGATGCTTCTCTCCACTGAACTTTCCCCCACGCTTTGGTGACTCATCCCAAGCGGGGGCCCCCTTTATCAATATTCCTCCAGCCCCTCCCCCTTGGCTCTATACTCACCACCCCTAATAAAGTAGTTAATTCCCTGTTAACCCTGTCATGCCCGCCCTGCGCTTATTTCTTGATTGCTATTGCTCCGGGCTTTCTATTTCTCTGAAGCCAGGCATGATGGTAATTACCAGGTAGTCTGGGGTTTCTTTGTTTTTATGTCCTCAAGAGTTATCACAATAGGTAAATGGTCTGAGACCATAGCTCTGAGACCACCATAGGTTCAGTAGACACCTCCTGGGGTAGCAGATTTGTTAACACTAGAAAGGTGTCATGCCTAGATTAAGGTCAGGTTCACACTTATGCGAATTGGATGCGGGTTTCACCGCATCCAATTCGCATGACAGAAGAGTGTGACCGGCTCTTAATAGAACCGGTTCACACAGCTCCGGGGCGGCCGAGGTCTGCACTTAAAAAAGGGTCCTGTGAATCTTTGGCTCAGAATCAGGTGCGAATTCAGGCAAAAATTTGGACCTGATTCGCGAGTGAATCAGTGTACAGGGATGCACCAGACCCCCTGCTGTAAGCCGTGGCCACAGCAAGTGTGAACCCAGTCTAAGACTAGTGCGGGTGGGGAAATGGATGAAATTCCTTTCAAGTGGATGGAGATGCCTCCAGACATCGGTAAGGTCAACAGTCTTGGGCATCATTTTGAGCTGGGTAGATTAAACAGATGTTCGACTTGATGAGGCTTTGGAAGCTGTAAATCTGTCTTCCTGAGAAGAGAACATTTCACTGAATTCCTCACTGGATATAAGGCCGTACACATACCGCCGGGATTTAAGGCCGTACACAAACAGCCGGGATATAAGGCCGTACACATACAGCTAGGATATAAGGATGCACACATACAGCCCGGATATAAGGACGTACACATACAGCCCCGGATATAAGGCCGTACACATACAGCCGGGATATAAGTCCGTACACATACAGCCAGGATATAAGGCCGTACACATACCGCCGGGATGTAAGGATGTACACATACCCCCAGGATATAAGGACGTACCCATTTCGCTGGGATATAAGGACCTACACATACAGCCGGGATATAAGGCCGTACTCATACCACCGGGATATAAGGCCGTACACATACCGCCGGGATATAAGGCCGTACACATACAGCTGGGATATAAGGATGCACACATACAGCCCGGATATAAGGACGTACACATACAGCCGGGATATAAGGCCGTACACATACAGCCGGGATATAAGGATGTGCACATACAGCCGGGATATAAGGCCGTACACATACCGCCGGGATATAAGGATGTACCCATACAGCCGGGATATAAGGCCGCACACATACTGCCGGGATATAAGGATGTACACATACCCCCATAATATAAGGACATACCCATACCGCCGGGATATAAGGACGTACACATACAGCCGGGATATAAGGCCATACACATACCGCTGGGATATAAGGACGTACCCATACAGCCGGGATATAAGGCCGTACACATACCGCCGGGATATAAGGCCGTACACGTACCGCCGGGATATAAGGATGTACACATACACCTGGGATATAAGGCCGTACACATACCGCCAGGATAAAAGACCGTACACATACTGCCGGGATATAAGGACATACAC
This sequence comes from Aquarana catesbeiana, assembly GCF_042186555.1. NCBI lineage: Eukaryota > Metazoa > Chordata > Amphibia > Anura > Ranidae > Aquarana > Aquarana catesbeiana. The sequence goes on from NC_133327.1 coordinate 8,710,235, forward strand.
ATACTGCCAGGATATAAGGATGTACAGTACACATACCGCCGGGATATAAGGCCGTACACATACCGCCAGGATATAAGGATGTACACATACACCTGGGATATAAGGCCGTACACATACCGCCAGGATAAAAGACCGTACACATACTGCCATGATAGAAGGCTGTACACATACTGCCGGGATTTAAGGACATACACATACTGCCAGGATATAAGGACGTACAGTACACATACCGCCGGGATATAAGGCCGTACACATACCGCCAGGATATAAGGATGTACACATACCACCATGATATAAGGACGTACCCATACCGCCGGGATATAAGGATGTACACATACAGCCCGGATATAAGGCCCTACACATACCGCTGGGATATAAGGCTGTACACATACAGCCGTGATATAAGGCTGTACACATACAGCCGTGATATAAGGTCGTACACATACAGCCGGGATATAAGGTCGTACACATACCGCCGGGATATAAGGACGTACACATACACCTGGGATATAAGGCCTTACACATACCGCCGGGATAAAACACCGTATACATACTAACATGATAGAAGGCTGTACACATACTGCAGGGATATAAGGACATATACATACTGCCAGGATATAAGGACGTACAGTACACATACCGCCGGGATATAAGGACATATCCTTACCACTGGGATATAAGCATGTACAAATACCACCGGGCAACCCCAGCCAAGCCTGGAAATGTACCTACTCTCAAAAAAAAAAAAACTCTAACCATACCACTTCTAGCACACTAGAGGGTGCTACATACAAATACCATCAGGATGTAAGGATGTACACATAGTGTACCGGCAGGATATAAGGACATATGTTTACTGTCTGATCTCATCGCTCTGCACTTGTTCATCCAGTTCTGTGTGTGAGAACCTCTAATAACTGAAAGTTATGAAATGAAGGCTGCCAGCTTCTTTGTTTTTGTAACTCATTATGACACATTATTAGTATTGCCACATAAAGTCATTGTACTCCTGAAGTGAGACATTATTTTTACTGCAACACAATGTGCTTGTAACAAATATGAAACACATAAATGTTTCTGGGTGGTTAAATATAAGGAAGCTTGGAGAGACAACTGGGTTGTTCTCAGAAGCTTCTACAAGAATTTTTCCAAATAATGAGCAAATCACAGGTCATAAAATAGGAGCTTACACTCTAATGTCCCCCCACACTCATACACTACTATTATTATATGTATATACCTCTAACATACAGTATACTGCAAAATTGTACATGTAGCACGACCCCCTTGGGGACTTCTTAGATTTACCTGCTCATCTGCACCACCATGACCATGTGAACATTCCAACCCACCTGACACTCTGGGTTCAGACATCTTGGCACCACCTTAAAGTAATAAGTCAAACACTCAATGAGTTTATATTCTATTAACGTTTACTGGATAACTCAAGGAAGATCTTGTTGCACAGAGGAGGTAATAGATCCACTGAACTTTGGATATCAGTCCTAGTTCAGTAGAAGAATTCCCCTACAATAATACAAGTTAAGACAATTTGGCAATAACAGTATATTATATACATGTATGTGCAATGGAGTACCACTTGAACATGACCTGAAAGGATAAGCAAGAGTTAAGCATTAATTCTGGCAAGACTTCTAAAGAGGGAACCCAGGCCGGCCTATTTAACTTTTAATCCTATTGAGAGATCAATCAAACAAGAATGGTATGAGGGCCATTTAAGTAGTAATAACAGCAATGTCCCAGTTGCAGGCCTGATGGTCTTTGCCGGCAGTTGGAGTCCATTAAATATATCCAACAGTGGCAGTGCGTCCATAAGTGCGCACGGGTGCTGCCCTCTTTCTCCAGCTACCCCCTCTATGACCAATGAATAGATTCATGCATTGCTTGGTGCTTGCAGTTCACCCAGGTGTGTTAGAAAAGCAAATGAATATTCGCTTTCCTAATACTGAACCGCCTCATCGCCAATCAGGTGCTCGGGTCTGTTATCTGTCACCTGTTTGGCTGAAATGACAGGCATCAGACGACGGGAGGAGAGGATGGGAGAAGACATGGAGGACATGGAGGAGCATGTCCATGGAGGAGCATGGAGGACATCGCTCGCTGCCTTCACCCACTGCCCACCAAGACAAGGTAAGTGCCAGGCAGACGGCGAGCAGGCGGGAGGGTAACAGTGGCAGCATTCCATGGGCACAGTAGCAGCATTCGATAGGCACAGTGACAGCACTCGATGGGCACAGTGGGATCATTTGATGGGCACAGTGGAAACATTTGATGGCACAGTGGCAGCATTTGATGGGAACAGTGGTGGCAATTGATGGGCACAGTGGCGGCATTTGATGGGCGCAGTGGCGGCAATTGATGGGCACAGTGGCAGTATTTGATGGGCAGAGTGGCTGCGTTTGATGGGCACAGTGGCTGCGTTTGATGGGTACAGTGGCGGCAATTGATGGGCACAGTGGCGGCATTTGATGGGCACAGTGGCTGCAATTGATGGGCACAGTGCCTGCGTTTGATGGCACAGTGAGGCTGCAATTGATGTTTATTTTTCAGAATTTTTCAGTTTGTTTGCGCCCCCCAAAAAATGTTGAGCACCAGCCGCCACTGATATCCAATAAGGTGCAGTAACAAGGCAATAGTATTTATTAGAATGGTTAACACGACAGGTGTCTATGTACAGTGTTCAAATAGAAGTGCAGTAAACCCCAGGGTAAAGCTGTCTGTACACAGTGTCCGAGTGAAGCCACAAAGAAAGGTTTGCAAAGGTGGGCCATTGCCCTTTCACCGACCAGGCCGATTCAATGCCTTCCAAACAGCAGCTCCCGGAGAGGTGTCCTTGCGTCCTATGCGCCCTATGCTTTGCAGTTGTAGTCCACATTGCTACATGCAGATAACACGGAGCCAGTCACATCAGTCTCTGACCACAGGGGCTTACACTCTAATGTTCCCTCACAGTCGCACACCGTTATTACATACCTCGCAACTTTTTAAGATGGGAATGAGGGACACTTATTAGCAACAGTATGTAGGCATAGGACACACCTTGCCATGCCCCCTTAAAGGAAAATTATACCAAAAAAATGACTTTGTTCCAAATCAGGGACAGTACCTCAAAATCAGGGACAGTTAGGAGGTATGTTATTATACATCTATATAGCTATGACATATACTGCAGTGCTGTACGGAGAACACTGAGCCAGTCACATCAGTCTCTCCACCAGGAGTTTACACTCTAAACCTTCCCCCAGTCACACGCTATTATTATTATTATATTTTTATATAGCTCTGACATATACCACATTGCTGTACAGAGAACCAGTCTCTGCACCAGAGGAGCTTCTCCACCAGGTGGTGCTGTTCTGCAGGGTGCTGTTGGCTCACTTTGTTGTGATCTCAGCTGAGAGAAGCAGCAAAGCCTGGGGCCTCTCATGCAGGCTTTTCCAAGGCAAGCATGGACCATATTGGGGAAGTCGAAGGTGGAAGCTCTCCAGAGGCACTGAGGCCTACTCCATGTGCTCAAGCTGCAATGGATCCTGGGCCTGTCCCTATGCAGGAGGAATCCTTACCAGTACTCCAGGATAAAGTGTTGAACAGACTTTGCCGCATTGCTAAAAAGAAACAGAAACTTTCTGTCATGAAAGAAGATCTCAGGAAAAAGAAATCTCTGCAAAGTAAGTCTGGAAACAGTAAGAGGGAAGTCTCCAAGCTGAAGTCTCTGGAGGAGGCATTAAAAAATCAGGAGAAGTTGGTTGCTTCTCTGAAGGAGAGCAGCGGTGTGTTAAGAGAAAAGTGTGAGAATGAGGAGAGATTCCAACAGATGAAGGAGAGTGCCTGTGCCAGTACCAGCCAGAGGGTGGATGCCGCAGTAATGGCGACAATATGGATGGGGGCGTAAGAAAATGGCTTCACATAGTGGCCCCAGTACTACGCCTGTCTCACGATCTGTTGCACCTGAGTCAGTATCTGCCCTCCTCTCTCTCCAGCAGCCTGGGTCATCTCAGGAAGAGGTTGAGAAAAATGGCGGATTGCTGCAGACCATTATAGAAATGGAATCTCCCTTGAGTGGCACCAACCCATCAGATGAAGATCATGGGAATGCAGGCATGTATCCAGACAGAGAAGTTTCTGCTGGCTGTGAGGAGTCCCACATGGACATTAACAGTGCAGAGCAGGAATGTCGCATGAACTCTGAAAATGCAGAGCAGGAATGTCGCATGACAAACCAGATTTCAGAGGTTCCTATGCAGCCAGTTAATGTGTCATCTGTCCCAGTTATGAACTATGCTAAGGCTGTGTCGGGACAAAGTCATTCTGCTGCTGGTGGAAGGGAGCCAGTTGTGCGGAACTTCTTCCATTAAACGCAGGAATGTGGTACAGCTCAGGTGGGAGGGAGAAGATATTCCACCTATCAGGAGGGTGGTTGTGGATAAGATCCTAGCCATTGGATTTAAGGCAAAGGATATTTATGCACTTATCAGTCCGGCTGGTTCCTATGAATATGATTTATCCTTTGTGCGTCCAGAGTTGCTGGATGTGTTTTGGGAGTGGGTTGAGGATGTATATAGGGACGAGCCGGACTGGAAGGGGCTTGTCCCCAAAGTTGTCTCACGTCAGCGCTTGATTAAGAATGTGACTATCCTGACAAGGAATGAGTCTATACCCCCCGAGGATTTATGAGTCTGCTTGAGGAGGTTTGGTGAAACCTTGTGTGTCCTAAAAAAAAGGTTGAGTGTGTATGGGAATGTGGTCCAGCATTTGCCCTCCTCTGCCTTTATTGGTAGAGATAGGATTACTGTCTTCTACCCTGGTCAACCTAAGCTGTGCCATAAATGTGGAGTCAAGGGACATTTCTTCTCTAAATGTCCAGAACAAAAGTGTTCTTTGTGTCAGGAACTGGGGCATCTGGCGAGGGACTGTAACATCATTAAATGTAACCTATGTAATAAGGTTGGTCACCCTTATAGCCGGTGCCCTGAGGCTTTGCACAATAAGCCTGAGTTGGTGGTGGAGGAATAATTCCGTCTGGATAAAGAAGAGTCTGGGTTGGCGGAGGTTGTACCAGGGATCCTAGTGTCTCTGTCCCATCAGAATCTGTGTCTGTGAGGCCGGCTGTGGTGTCAGTGCCCCCCCTGCATGAGAAAAAGCCAAGCCCCCTGACCCTTCTTTCCGCGGCCGCCTCCCACACAAATGCAGCCCCCCCGGCTTGATGTAGCAGCACTTGCAGGCAGGGGCGAACTGACCGGTCTTGTTTTAAATGTTTCACAGTGATCGCTCCAATACCAGCTTAGCGATGGGCGGCAAGCGCCCTGTGATTGGCCGAATGGGGTCATGTGCGGGCAGCCGACATGGGCTTCAGAGATTGGCCCCGGCAGAGCTGGTCACGTGTGGAGACGGGGCTGGTTTGTGAGTGATCGCAGCACGCGTGAGTCCTGCCTCTCTGCCTGGCGCGTGTGTCTCCTGAGGTCTCTCTCTCATCTGCCCTCTCAGTCAGCCTGTGCCCCCCCTCTGTCAGCAACCCTCTCTGTCAGTGCCCCTCTGTCAGCCCCCTCCCCCTCTATCAGTGCCCCTCTGTCAGCCCCCCTCCCCCTCTGTCAGTGCCCCTCTGTCAGCCCCCCTCTCTGTCAGCCCCCCCATCAGCCCCCCTCTCTGTCAGTGCACCCCACTGTCAGCCCCCCCTCTCTGTCAGCCACAGCAGAGTACACTGTGCCAGCCAGCCACCCACCCACTGACCCACCGCAGGGAGCCAGGCCAGCCACCTTTACAGGGGGCACCATGCGAGCCGGCCAGCCACCCACAGCAGGGTGCACCATGCCAGCCATCCACCCACTGACCTACAGAAGGGAACCAGGCCAGCCACCCACCCACTCACTGACTCACAGCAGGGAGCCAGGCCAGCCACCTGTCGCAGAGTCCACCATGCCAGACGGCCAGCCACCCACAGCAGAGTGCACCGTGCCAGCCAGCCACCCACCCACTGACTCACAGCAGGGAGCCAGGCCAGCCACCTGTAGCAGAGTGCACCATGCCAGCCAACCACCCACTCACTGACTCACAGCAGGGAGCCAGGCCAGCCACCTGTCGCAGAGTCCACCATGCCAGACGGCCAGCCACCCACAGCAGAGTGCATCGTGCCAGCCAGCCACCCACCCACTGACTCACAGCAGGGAGCCAGGCCAGCCACCTGTAGCAGAGTGCACCATGCCAGCCCACCACCCACTCACTGACTCACTGCAGGGAGCCAGGCCAGCCACCTGTCGCAGAGTCCACCATGCCAGACGGCCAGCCACCCACAACAGAGTGCACCGTGCCAGCCAGCCACCCACCCACTGACTCATAGCAGGGAGCCAGGCCAGCCACCTGTAGCAGAGTGCACCATGCCAGCCAACCACCCACTCACTGACCCACAGCAAATATGGGTAATAGTATGGTGTATGTATGTGCGTACTTGGCCTAGGGGTGGCTCGTGCCCCCATAAGCGGCCAGTGACTGGCTGCATGTAAGGTGACTGGCGGAGGTGGAGCCTAAGGCTGCATCTTCTCCCTGGGGCGGGGTGGGGTCTGGCTGTGACGATAGGAGGAGGAGAGAGAGAGAGAGGAGCACGAGGGGAACCCACAGGCCATGACAGCAGGCAAAATTGATTAAATCACTATTAATTTTGTAATGTGAGTGTGCCAAGCAGCCAATCACATATAAAGTGCTCATGATGAAAATTTATATACAGATCAAGATATTGCTTTAAAGTGATCTATGCTACAAACTCATTAAACAGTCCAGGGGCGTAACTAGAAATCACAGGGCCCCATAGTAACTAGAAATCACAAATGTTGTATGGGGCCCCCCTGCAAACAGCCCCCCCCACAAAAAAAATAACAAATTCCATTGAACAACAGATTACCACACTCATGTGGCACAGTACCCAGGCAACAGCTTATATTAATTTCGAACAACAAAACAAAAATTGACCAGTAAAATCATTCATCAGTGACCGTGAGGTAAACAGTATATTCATTTCTCAGTGACCGTGACGTGACCAGTACAATCATTCATCAGTGACTGTGAGGTGACCAGTACAATCATTCATCAGTGACCATGACGTGTCCAGTACAATCATTCATCAGTGACCGTGAGGTGTCCAGTACAATCATTCATCAGTGACCAGTAAAATCATTCATCAGTGACCATGACGTGTACAGTAAAATCATTCATCAGTGACCATGACATGTCCAGTAAAATCATTCATCAGTGACCATGACATGTCCAGTAAAATCATTCATCAGTGACCAGTAAAATCATTCATCAGTGACCGTGACGTGTCCAGTAAAATCATTCATCAGTGACCATGACATGTCCAGTAAAATCATTCATCAGTGACCAGTAAAATCATTCATCAGTGACCGTGACGTGTCCAGTAAAATCATTCATCAGTGACCATGACGTGTCCAGTAAAATCATTCATCAGTGACCGTGACGTGTCCAGTAAAATCATTCATCAGTGACCGTGACGTGTCCAGTAAAATCATTCATCAGTGACTGTGACGTGTCCAGTAAAATCATTCATCAGTGACTGTGACGTGTCCAGTAAAATCATTCATCAGTGACCGTGACGTGTCCAGTAAAATCATTCATCAGTGACTGTGACGTGTCCAGTAAAATCATTCATCAGTGACCGTGACGTGTCCAGTAAAATCATTCATCAGTGACCATGACGTGTCCAGTAAAATCATTCATTAGTGACCGTGACGTGTCCAGTACAATCATTCATCAGTGACCGTGAGGTGTCCAGTAAAATCATTCATCAGTGACCGTGACGTGTCCAGTAAAATCATTCATCAGTGACTGTGACGTGTCCAGTACAATCATTCATCGGTGACCGTGACGTGTCCAGTACAATCATTCATTAGTGACCATGACGTGTCCAGGAAAATCATTCATCAGTGACCATGACGTGTCCAGGAAAATCATTCATCAGTGACCATGACATGTCCAGTACAATCATTCATCAGTGACCATTAAAATCATTCATCAGTGACCGTGAGGTGACCAGTAAATCATTTATCAGTGACCATGAGGTGACCAGTAAATCATTTATCAGTGACCATGAGGTGACCAGTGCAGCCTGCAGGACATTAATACAGCAGTTACTATCTAGTGTAGGACATTTACCCCCCAGTTTATATTCCGTATAGCATCACTGAATGCATCAGCTTAATTTAGTTGTGGTAGTATACTGCTGCAGCTTGCTGCTTACTTACCTGTGAAACGTGAATGATCTCTGAATCTGTCTCTGGCACTCTGCAATAAAGTAGAGGTTCCTCCTCGGCGGCGCTGCCTGGCTCCTCTTGGTTGCAGGCTCTGCAGTAGCTCTCGACGCTCCTCCCTCCTCCGGCCGAATGACGTCATGCCGCTGGGATGGGGATGGCGTCGGGCCGGTGTTTTGTCTTCTGTGCAGGACAGTCACAGGAGCTTGCCGATGCTACTCGGCGCGGGCCCCCGACTTAGGGCCCCAATTGGCAGCGGGCCAGGGCCCCATAGCTACCGCGGGCCCCATAGCGACCGTGTGTGTCGCTATGGCGGTAGTTCCGCCACTGAAACAGTCCACATTTAGTGAAAGTTCATGCACTGCAAACTTTGCAGTACATGAACTTTCACTGAATGTGGACTGTTTAATGAGTTTGCATTGATTTCAGCATGCACGGAGCACTCATTAAACAGTCCACATTCAGTGAAAGTTCATTAATTTATACAGTTACGTCCATAAATATTGGGACATTGACACAATTCTAATCTTTTGGCTCTATACACCACCACAATGGATTTGAAATGAAACAAAGATGTGCTTTAACTGCAGACTTTCAGCTTTAATTTGAGGGTATTTACATCCAAATCAGGTGAACGGTGTAGGAATTACAACAGTTTGTATATGTGCCTCCCTCTTTTTAAGGGACCAAAAGTAATGGGACAGATTAACAATCATCCATCAAACTTTCACTTTTTAATACTTGGTTGCAAATCCTTTGCAGTCAATTACAGCCTGAAGTCTGGAACGCATAGACATCACCAGACACTGGATTTCATCCCTGGTGATGCTCTGCCAGGCCTCTACTGCAACTGTCTTCAGTTCCTGCTTGTTCTTGGGGCATTTTCCCTTCAGTTTTGTCTTCAGCAAGTGAAATGCATGCTCAATCGGATTCAGGTCAGGTGATTGACTTGGCCATTGCATAACATTCCAATTCTTTCCCTTAGAAAACTCTTTGGTTGCTTTCGCAGTATGCTTCGGGTCATTGTCCATCTGCACTGTGAAGTGCCGTCCAATGAGTTCTGAAGCATTTTGCTGAATATGAGCAGATAATATTGCCTGAAACACTTCAGAATTCATCCTGCTGCTTTTGTCAGCAGTCACATCATCAATAAATACAAGAGAACCAATTCCATTGGCACCCATACATGCCCACGCCATGACACTACCACCGCCATGCTTCACTGATGAGGTGGTATGCTTTGGATCATGAGCAGTTTTTTTCCTTCTCCATACTCTTCTCTTCCCATCACTCTGGTACAAGTTGATCTTGGTCTCATCTGTCCATAGGATGTTGTTCCAGAACTGTGAAGGCTTTTTTAGATGTTGTTTGGAAAACTCTAATCTGGCCTTCTTGTTTTTGAGGCTCACCAATGGTTTACATCTTTTGGTGAACCGTCTGTATTCACTCTGGTGAAGTCTTCTCTTGATTGTTGACTTTGACACACATACATCTACCTCCTGGAGAGTGTTCTTGATCTGGCCAACTGTTGTGAAGGGTGTTTTCTTCACCAGGGAAAGAATTCTTCGGTCATCCACCACAGTTGTTTTCCGTGGTCTTCCGGGTCTTTTGGTGTTGTTGAGCTCACCGGTGCGTTCTTTCTTTTTAACAGTTGATTTGGCCACACCTAATGTTTTTGCTGTCTCTCTGATGGGTTTGTTTTGTTTTTTCAGCCTAATGATGGCTTGCTTCACTGATAGTGACAACAGCTCTTTGGATCTCATATTGAGAGTTGACAGCAACAGATTCCAAATGCAAATAGCACACTTGAAATGAACTCTGGACCTTTTATCTGCTCTTTGTAAATGGGATAATGAAGGAATAACACACACCTGGCCATGGAACAGCTGAGCAGCCAATTGTCCCATTACTTTTGGTCCCTTAAAAAGTGGGAGGCACATATATAAACTGTTGTAATTCCTACACCGTTCACCTGATTTGGATGTAAATACCCTCAAATTAAAGCTGAAAGTCTGCAGTTAAAGCACATCTTGTTCGTTTCATGGAAATGGACCTGACTGTAGATGGACCTGACTGTAGATCATGATATTGCAATAAAGTACTTCATGCTTCCTGAAATCAATGCAAACTCATTAAAGAGGAGTTCTGACCTCCCCCCAGGAAAAAATTAAAAGTCAGCAGCTACGAATATTGTAGCTGCTGACGTTAATATTAGGACACTTGCCTGTCCAGGGAGCCTGCGATGTCAACACCTCAGCCAATTTTTGGATGGGCTCTCAGGTGTTGCCAGTGCCATTCATGGTAAAGGAAACCGGCCGGTTCCCTACTGCGCATGTGCAAAGTGCACTGCGCTTTCTGAATGGCCCAGCGAGGAAGGACGGAGGAAGGGGGCCGAACTACAGAGGGGCGGCGCAGTCTCCTGGAAGTGGAGAAGGGTACCTCTCAAAAACAGGTACCCCTCCCCGCAAAAGGTGCCGAATGTGGCACTGGAGGAGGGGAGGAAACCAATAAGCAGAGCTTCCACGTTTGGATGGAGCGTCACTTTTAACAGTCCACATTTAGTGAAAATTCATGTACTGCAAAGTGCTCCGTGCTATATAATGAATACATAATTCATATACTCTAATAAGCTGTGATATTATGAAACTGATGAGGCAGCACTCTTAAGCTGCACTGATGGTCACTGATAGGCTGCACTGGTGGCCCCAGATGAGACCACACTGATGGGCACTGATAGGCTTCACTGGTGGCCCCTGATGAGGTCGCACTGATGAGGCTGCACTGATAAGGCAGAACTGATATGCTGCACTGATGGGGACTGATAGTGCTGCACTTATGGGCACTGATGAGGCTGCACTGATAAGGCAGCACTGATGGGGACTGATAGGGCTGCACTGATGGGGCTGCACAGGCAGGGCGGGTCCTAAACAGGAAGGGGTGTGGCCTTTACAGGAAGGTATGGGTCATATTTAAATTAGGGCGTGCACGAGTTTAGTCAGGCCTAGGGAAGCACAAATCCTAAATACACCACTGGTCTGCACCACCTATTGTTTCTCCTAGTGTAGTTAAGGCAGTGGAGGGTGCTGGACCAGCGTGTATGATGGTGCCAACCCCTCCTCCTTGGCGTGGCAGAAGTGCAGCTGGAGGTCAGCAGACACCGAGGGGTGGAGTGGGTGATGGATTGGATGATGGTGGGGGTGAGAAGGGAATGAGAGTGGCTGGTGCAGAATGCAAGGTGAATGAGTGGAAGTCGGGGGGAACATGTGGAAGTTGGGGTGAATGATGTGGAGGGAGGAGTTAATGGGGGGTTTTGAAATCGGTGAGGGTGGAGGTATCTACTACATTTGAGGTGTGGGTGGGGGAGATCTCTGGGGACTCCGCTGTAGGGGAGATCTCTGGGGACCCTGCTGTATGGGAGCTCTCTGGGGACCCTGCTATATGGGAGATCTCTGGGGAACCTGCTGTGAGGGAGATCTCAGTGGACCCTGCTGTAAGGGGGATCACTTGGGACCTTGCTATATGGGGGATCACTGGGGACCCTGCTGTATGGGGGATCACTGGAGGCCTTGCTGTATGGGGGTTCACTGGGGTCCCTGCTGTATGGGGGATTACTGGAGGCACTGCTGTAAGGGGGGTTCACTGGGGAACCTGCTGTAAGAGGGATTGCTGGGGACCCACCTGTAAGGGGGTTCTCTGGGGATCCTGCTGTAAGGGGGATCTCTGGAGACCCTGATGTGAGGGGAATCCCTGGGGTCCCTGATGTGAGGGGGATCTCTGGGGACCCTGATGTGAGGGGGAGCTCTGGGGACCCTGATGTGAGGGGGAGGTCTGGGGACCCTGATGTGAGGGGGATCTCTGGGGAACCTGATGTGAGGGTGGAGCTCTGGGCACCATCTTTTAAGCTGAGGGGAATCTGGTAACCTTAATGTGAGGGGCCTCCCTGAGGTAAGAGGGATAACTTTGGGGACCCTAATGAAAGGGGGACTCTGATGGAAGGGGGAACTCTGGGGACCATGATGTAAGCAGAGAACTTTGGGGAAGCTAATGAAAGGGGGGAACTCTGAAGTAAGTAGGGAACCTGATGTGAGAGATGACTCTGAGGACCCTGATGTAAGAAGCAGGGACTCTGGAGACCCTGATGTAAGGAGGGGGGCTTTGGGGACCCTAAGGAAAGGAGGGGACTCTGATACAAGGGTGAAATCTGGGGACCCTGATGTAAGGGGGTAGTACTGCTGGTTTATAATACAACAAGATACTGTAGATGTTGGTAAGATATACTGTATCAGCTCTACAACCTCACACAAGGGAGCCAAAAATAATATATCATAGAAGTAAAAAGCAGTTCAATAAAGGGGCATTAAACACCCAATATACATGTAACACACATAATTAGAACACAGAGAGCTACAGGAAACCTCTATTATACTGTAAGCATGGGGTATCTAAGAAGAAGGACATCTCCAGCTACAACAAGAAATTCTACCCAGGACTAGGGATGACCTTCGCATTCGAGTCAAACCCATGTTCGACTCGAACATTGTCTGTTCGATCGTTTGCCGAATTGCGAACGATATGGGCCGTTCGCGCCAAATTCGTGTGGCGTGTCATGGCCCATAATTCACTGCGGCATCGCAGTGCATTGCTGGCTGATGATTGGTTCAAGCATGCACTATGACCCGCATGCTTGGCCAATCACATCGCCGTCAGTAGAGAGAGCTGTAATTGGCCAAAGCCAGGGTGGCTTTGGCCAATTATGGCTCAGGGGGTTTAGAACACGCCCCACACTATATAAGGCCGCCTGCACGGTGGCCCTGTGTAGTGTGTTCCGGCGTGCTTAGAGAGAGAGAGAGACAGTGTCATTTCATTTGAGTTAGCTAGATTAGGCAGGACAGTCAGTGAGTTAGCTGCACTTACAGTGTATTGTGTATATATATGCATCCCAGTTGTTTATATATATATATATATATATATATATATATATATATATATATATATATATATACACTGTATTCAGTTTAGCTAGATCCGTTCCTGTTATCTTCCTACTGACAGGCAGTCTTGTCTTGTTACAGTATTTACAGCTACCTGAAGAAAACTGCTGGTGTTCTTTTGATCCTATTAGTACCACAGTCAGACAGCTAGACTATTTACAGTTAGTGTAGTGCGTCCTCCTCACAGTGTTCAGTTAAAGCTACAAGTTAGTTTAGTGTGATCTCTGCACAGTGTTCAGCTAAAACTACAAGTTAGTGTAGTGCGTCCTCCTCACAGTGTTCAGCTAAAGCTACAAGTTAGTTTACTGTGACCTCTGCACAGTGTTCATCTAAAGCTGCAAGTTAGGGTAGTGCGTCCTCCTCACAGTGTTCAGCTAAAGCTACAAGTTAGTGTAGTGTGACCTCTGCACAGTGTTCAGCTAAAGCTACAAGTTAGTTTAGTGTGACCTCTGCACAGTGTTCAGCTAAAGCTACAATTTAGGGTAGTGCGACCTCCTCACAGTGTTCAGCTAAAGCTACAAGTTAGTGTAGTGCGTCCTCCTCACAGTGTTCAGCTAAAACTACAAGTTAGTGTATGCGACCTCTGCACAGTGTTCACTCTAAAGCTACAAGTTAGTGTAGTGTGTCCTCTGAACAGTGTTCAGCTAAAGCTACAAGTTAGTGTAATGCGTCCTCCTCACAGTGTTCAGCTAAAACTACAAGTTAGTTTTTTGCGAGCTCTGCATAGTGTTCAGCTAAAGCTACCTGTAGAAGGTTGGTGGTGTTTTCCTGATCCTAACACTACTGCAGGCAGCTAAATAAGCTACAAGTTAGTTTTTTGCAAGCTCTGCACAGTGTTCAGCTAAAACTACAAATTAGTGTAGTGCGAGCTCTGCACAGTGTTCAGCTAAAGCTACCTGTAGAAGGTTGGTGGTGTTTTCCTGATCCTATCACTACCGCAGGCAGCTAAATAAGCTACAAGTTATTTTTTTGCAAGCTCTGCACAGTGTTCACCTAAAGCTACCTGTAGAAGGTTGGTGGTGTTTTCCTGATCCTATCACTACCGCAGGCAGCTAAATAAGCTACAAGTTAGTTTTTTGCGAGCTCTGCACAGTGTTCACCTAAAGCTACCTGTAGAAGGTTGGTGGTGTTCTCCTGAACCTATCACTACCGCAGGCAGCTAAATAAACTACAAGTTAGTGTAGTGCGAGCTCTGCACAGTGTTTAGCTAAAGCTACCTGTAGAAGGTTGGTGGTGTTTTCCTGATCCTATCACTACCGCAGGCAGCTAAATAAGCTACAAGTTCGTTTTTTGCGAGCTCTGCACAGTGTTCACCTAAAGCTACCTGTAGAAGGTTGGTGGTGTTTTCCTGATCCTATCACTACCGCAGGCAGCTAAATAAGCTACAAGTTAGTTTTTTGCGAGCTCTGCACAGTGTTCAGCTAAAGCTACCTGTAGAAGGTTGGTGGTGTTCTCATACTACAGGCAGGCAGTTGATTTTGCTAGCTGCAGTATCAGTATATATATATATATATATATATCCCAGCTTAGTGCAGCTACAATCCATTAGTATGTCTGGAAGGCCAACAAGGAGAGGCAGACAGTCACAAGCCAATTAAAGAGGGCAAGCAGGCTCTGTGTCTAGAGGCAACAGTGCTGGTCATGGAGACGGTGCATCCTCATCAGCACGTGGCCGTGGGACACGCTTGGCCTTTTTTTTTTGCAGCTGGCCGTGTTGAGCCGCAACATGCGGAAGACTTGGTCGAGTGGATGACCAAGCCGTCCTCATTCTCCTCATCCTCTCTCACCCATGCTCAGGGTACTTTGTCTGGCAAAGCAGCTGCCAACACAGCTTCTTCCCTTGGCTCAATGGCATCAGTGACTCCTTCCCTAGCCCCACCATATCCCCCTGAGGAGTCCCTCGAACTGTTTGACCACAGTATTGGGTACATGCTCCAGGGGGATGCCCAGCGTTTAGAAGGGTCTGATGATGATACTGAGCTAGATGAAGGCAGTAACGTGAGCACGGACAGAGGGGGTGCCCAAGAAGGACAGCAATCCGGCAGTCATGCTCCCCCTGCTGCAGCATACTGCCAGGTTTGCTCCAGTGATGAGGAGGGAGGGGATGATGAGGACTCAACGTGGGTGCCTGATAGGAGAGAGGAGGAGGAGGAGGCACATCACCAACGAGGCAGGATGCCCTCCAGGGGACAGCCTAAGGGCAGCACACTGACTGCATCACACCGCAAAGCTCCGCATGTGCAGGGCGCTGCTGTCTCTGCGCGTTATTCCAAAAGTTCTTTGGTGTGGGGCTTTTTTCAGATGAGTGCATCAGATCGCACTGCTGCTATTTGCAACATATGTCTCAAGCGTATCTCGCGTGGCCAAAACATCTCCTGCTTGGGCACCACATGCTTGACCAGACATATGTTGACCTGCCATGCAGTTCGTTGGCAAGCGTATCTAAAAGACCCACACCAAAGAACAAAGAGGACCTCTTCTTGCTCCTCATCAGCTGAGATCTCCAACCCCACTATACCTTCAGTCCTCTCTGAGACCTGCACTGAGAGGAATGAAGGTGTAAAATTCGGTGTGTCACAGACAAGTACTTGTGGGCAATCTGCTTTCGGTACACCGACGTAAGATTGTACCAGGCAAATTTCGCTGCCCCAGCTGCTGCACCGCCGAAAGAAGTTCGCTCCCAGCCATCCACATGCCCAGCGGTTGAATGCTAGCTTGGCAAAATTGCTAGCACTTCAACTGCTGCTTTTTCAGTTGGTAGACTCTGCCCCCTTCCGTGAGTTTGTGGAATGTGCGGTTCCTCAGTGGCAGGTACCCAATCGCCACTTTTTCTCACGGAAGGCGATTCCGACTCTCTACCTGCATGTGGAAGGCAATGTCCATGCCTCGCTGGACAGGGCGGTCAGCGGTAAGGTGCATATTACCGCTGTCTCATGGTCCAGCAGGCATGGACAGGGAGGTTACCTAAGTTTCACCGCGCATTGGGTGACTCTGCTGTCAGCTGGGAAGGATGCAGGACAAGGTGCAGTAGTGTTGGAGGTTGTTCCGCCACCATGCCTCCAAAATGTCACTACTAATGATTGTGACACACCTCTCTCCTCCACCCCCTCCTCTTCTTCTTCCTCCATGGCCTCTTCCTGTGCTTTGTCCTCGGAACCAGCGGTGCTCCGTAGCCGTTCAAGGGGCTACGCAAGTATGCAGGCCAAAAGATGCCATGCAGTGCTTCAGCTGGTGTGCTTGGGGGACAGGAGCCACACTGGGGCAGAGGTTATGTCAGCTCTGCAGGGGCAGGTTCAGAGGTGGTTGATGCCACGCCAACTTCAGGCAGGAATGGTGGTTTGCGACAATGGCACCAACCTCCTCTCTGCCCTCCGACAGTGACAAATGACCCATGTGCCCTGTTTGGCTCACGTCCTTAACTTGGTGGTGCAGCGGTTCTTGGGCAGGTACCCAGGCTTACAGCATGTCCTGAGGCAGGCCAGGAAAGTCTGTGTGCATTTCCGCTGGTCATATAATGCCAGTGCTCGGCTGGCAGACCTCCAAAAGGAGTTTAACCTGCCCAAGAACCGCCTAATCTGTGACATGCCCACCAGGTGGAACTCAACATTGGCCATGCTGCAGCGGCTGCACACGCAGCAGAGGGCCATCAATGAATACCTATGCGACTATGGCACCAGGACAGGGTCAGGGGAGCTTGTTTTTTTTTTCCCCACACCAGTGGGCCATGATCAGGGATGCATGTACTGTCCTGTCACCATTTTTTTTAGGACAATACCAAGCAAATTAGCCTTTAAAATGAGCACTTTTGATTTCGAACGTTCGAGTCCCATAGACGTCAATGGGGTTCTAACGTTCGTGCAAATTTTCGGTCCGTTCGCAGGTTCTGGTGCAAACCAAACCGGGGGGTGTTCGGCTCATCCCTACCCAGGACAATCCAGCCCAGTTTAAGGAGGAGTCCTTTCCTTTTCCTTTTCCTTTTCCTTCTTCCCAAGTTCTGATTCACCACACTGCAATAACTTTGCAATGTTTTTAAGGATGAAGAATCCATAGAAGTGGAGAGACTGGAGAGATCCAGGTGGAGTCAATCATGCAGGGAGACACTTCCACCACGGCCATAATAGATTCCCTTGCCGATGTCTAAAGATTCCTTCATGTCAGCAATACAACTGATGCTACTTAATACAGCTAATAAGAATGGTCATATTTTTACATATTGTTATTATTTGTTCTAGGTGAAGAAAACAACCGCCATAAAGTTTGAACATTTTTGGAGGCTGTTTTCTGCTTTTTAAAGCAGTTAATATGAAAATGAGGTCTTTAGAATGGTCCCTGGCCATCTTCAGTTCTTCTCTGCTGTGGTGTTTCTGCCTGGCTGTGGAAAAGAGGTTCTCCAGAAAGCCGACCCCTTTGAGGGCTCATGTAGATGGGCCTGGTGTTCCTACTGCACAACAAACCCAGATGAGCAGATCTCCCATTTACTTCAATGGTGCACTGTGTTGGCAGTTCTGGGGCTGTGTTTGACCTGCTTTGTGTTTCTGGATGCAGTACATCCTATTTAGATTCCTTTGCTTTGCCGGCAAAGAAGGGCAAACAAAGCCCCATGCCAAACCTTCCAACTTCTCTTATATTGTTTTTATAGCATTTGTTTATAGCCCCAATGCAGAGAATATACGAAGACCCTTATAAGGTCCCCCAAGTAGGTCTAAAGCAAACACCCACTTTACCACTAAGAACCCTGAAGAACAGGGAACCACAATCCCCTGAAGCATATTGGCTGCACAACTTTCACTAATCATTAACAAAGACTGGAACATAAACTTTCATGTGTATGAGAGACATTCCTCACCACACCCTCAAAACACATCCATCCTGTGAAACCAACATCTTGCCCAGTACCTCCAGGAGCAGACCTCAAATGTTTCTTGCTCTGTTCATACGTGACATTATGGAGATTCAATTAGAGAGGGACAGCCTGAAAACAAACAGTCTCTGCCTGTACTCTCTCATCAGAGAACTTATGCCGCAAACACACGGGCGGACTTTTCGACCGGACTGGTCCGACGGACTTTCCGACGGACTTTCAATGGACTTCAGACGGACTTTTTAACAAACGGACTTGCCTACACAGGATCACACCAAAGTCCGACGGATTCGTACGTGATGAAGTACACCGGACTAAAATAAGAAGGTTGATATCCAGTAGCCAATAGCTGCCCTAGCGTCGGTCTTTGTCCGTCGGCCTAGCATACAGACGAGCGGGTTTCTGGGTCCGGCGGAGTTACGACGTAAAGATTTGAAGCATGTTTCAAATCTAAAGTCCGGCAGACTTTAAAAGTACACTGAAGGTCCGATGAAGCCCACACACGATCGGATTGTCCGCCGGACTTGGTCCGTCGGACCAGTCCAGTAAAAACGTCCGCTCGTGTGTACGCTGCATCATACTTACCATGACTGCATCCTATAGTGTCATGTCTGTACCCTGTTTAAATGTTTACTTACAACAGACCAACAAGAAAACCCATCCGTTTAAAAGTGCTTATGCTTAAAGAACATTTGCAATTAAATGGAACCTCAGATCATTATGGTACATAAGAAGAGAATGTGGGACTTTAAGGGCTCTTTCACACGGGGCGGATCAGTGATGATCTGCCCCGTGAACATCCGCTTGCTCAGCGGGGATCGCTCCGCCGATCCCCACTGAGCAGGAAGATGACAGGTCACTGTGCAGCGACGGACCTGTCAGAGCGCCGCTCTCCCCTATGGTGGATCGGGTGATGACGGACTGTAGAGTCCGTCGTCACCCGATCCGATACGAAAACGGATGGAAAAGTAGGGTTTTCCTCCGTTACACTTTTCGGATCGGAGTGGGTCGGATGTCAGCGGACGTTCATCCGCTGACATCCGCTATTCCATAGGGATACATGTATGTCCGTTTTTCATTCGAAAATGGAAGGATGAAAAACAGACATACGGATCGTTCGTGTGAAAGAGCCCTAAATGAGGCAATTGACTTGTGGAGGTAGAGTATTTAGTAAACATTTTTTATTTGTAACAATAGTAAAAAAGTATTTTCATATATATACATGCACACATGGCATAAACATAATGGTTAATACAAGGTATTTCATATTAGCAGGCATTGGTACACCATATGCAAAAGAGCTGCTATAAGATAGGTACACATACACATTAATAGTTACATAGTACTCAATTAATTTTAGATGTATAAAAGATATACATATGGGCCAGTGAATAGGTAATGAGCCAGACTTGACTGAGCACCCCATGGAAACTCGACGCGTTTCATGGTTATATGCCATTCATCAGGAGTTGGGTACAGAAGTAAATATAAATAGATATGTAGTAATAGTAAATATGTTCTACCCCTTTAAAGGGAGAAAAAATCTCATGGGGAGAAAGAGATCTATACTCACAGGTCGGCTATAGAACTGTGCTTGGCTAGCATCGAGGAGGATGGGACCCCCAAATGGTTGTCTGTTCCGGAGCTGAGGCAAGGAACCCCAAGAAAACCTCCACACAGCATGTATAAAATGTATAAAAATGTGAAAAATATGTGTGAAAAAAGTGAGAAAATGAAAAAACATGAGTGAGAAAAAAAAAAAAAAAAAAATATATATATATATATATATATATATATATATATATATATATAATTGATATGTGTATTTTTTAATGAGTGTTGTGTATGTATAAAAATACACACATACACCATAGTAAGTGGGTACGTTGCATGAGTCAAAAGAAAAAAAGGGGATAGGGCTGGAAAAAAGAGCATAACTTGGTATGGCAAAAATGGTAAGACAATCAAACTCACCTGCTTATGTAATCCAGGTGTGGGGCGGGTCCCCGACCAACGTCATGTACAACATCAAATGAGAATAGGAGTTGGCAGTGAAATCCACCACCGGCACAAGTGCCGAAGTGGAGCCACGCCAACCCCATCTCCGACGTGAGATGGACCAAGGACGTCCCTGTATTGCGGCATCAACGCCCCCCCCGCCACCAATATCTCAAAGGAGACTCAGGAGGGAAGCACTGTTGCGCATCGCAGATCCGGAATCAAGACAAGAAAAGGGCGCCCCCCATCCCCGATCCAAACCAGCCTCAGTGTGAATGGAATCATATAGAACAACAGAGGTCCAATAGAGAAATATTATAATTGGTAAACACGGGCATGGTATTAAATAGTATATCTAATACAGATATTGCATATGTCATTATTTTGTATACATTTGGTTGATCAAATGCAGATATACATATACTTATACTACTTATAGTACAATGCCAAGTATACTGCCAGGTGCCATAGCATTGTAAATGTCTTGAGTGTGTGAACTCTAAATAAGGTGCACTAACAACCAAGACAGACCTCACACATGGACGGCAAGGGAACACTGCCAATCCAAAAAAATCAATTGCCTCCATCCCTGTTGCATATAGCCAAGTTATGCAAATTTTTTTTTTTTTTTTTTTCCTTAAACACATATCATGTTTTTTCACACATATTTTTCACGTTTTTATACATTTCTTCCAGAACACCATACTTGTAATCATCCCCACACATGTGGAATGTGTTGTGGCAGTTAGGCATGCTATGTGGAGGTTTTCTTGGCTGGGGTGGGGTTCCTTGCCTCAGCTCCGGAACAGACAACCATTTGGGGTCCCATCCTCCTCGATGCTAGCCAAGCACAGTGCTTTAGTCGACCTGTGAGTATAGATCATTCTCCCCATGAGGTCTTTTCTCCCTTTAAAGGGGTAGAACATATTTACTAATACTACATATCTATTTATATTTACAGTTTACCTCTGTACCCAACTCCTGATGAATGGCATATAGGCATGAAACGCGTTGAGTTTCCATAGGGTGCTCGGTCAAGTCTGGCTCACTACCTATTCACTGGCCCATATATATCTTTTATACATCTAAAATTCATTGAGTACTATGTAACTATTAATGTGTACGTGTACCTATCCTATAGCAGCTCCTTCGCATATGGTGTACCAATGCCTGCTAATATGAAATACCTTGTATTACATTTATCAAAATTTACTATCTCTTATGTGCTGCCAAGCTGACGTATATGTATCCATTATGTTTATGCCATGTGTGCATGTATATATATGAAAATACTTTTTTACTATTGTTCCAAATAAAAAATGTTTACTAAATACTCTACCTCCACAAGTCAATTGCCTCATTTAAAGTCCCACATTCCCTTCTTATGTACTTGAACCCGGGATGGAGGTACATTTATTGTGCCTCATTGAAAGTCCCAAACTCCCCCCTCTTGGCAGATCATTATGGTTTCCCTTTAACTATTAGTCTGGGTTTGGCTACATCCAAGAATAATGTGTTAGGGAGAGGTATGGGTAGAGATTTCCAAAAGGTCACAGCTGTCAGAAGGCTCTGGGTACAATCTGTTCAAAGTCCAGATAGAGTGTAACCCCGCTCAGACTGTGGATAAAGATTTCCTCCTGGGTGCTGGCCCCGGCTCACCACCGTCCATAGTAATTTAAGAGAAAGAAGATTGGTTGTACACCATGTTGTGAACAAGCACAAGTGATCCGTGGGAGACCGGTCTACCAATGCTTCTGTAACGTCCTGTCTACGTCCTTTGCCACTTTGACAATAAAGTAACTAACCTACAGAAGTTCTTCCTTCCATGGTGTGCAACCAAATTTCTTTTTCTTCAATTACAATCTGTTTAAGATGGACATTGGTGGAAAACTATATTATAAAGTGACACAAAATTCTGGTTTAGAAAAGACAAACAAACAAACAAAAACAAAAAAAAAAAAAACAAACATTCTACTAGAGTATGTATTCTTAACTCTGAAAAAGTCCCCTGTATTGCGCTCAGTCCTTTTTGCTGCTGTAATCTGACTTCCTAATAAAGGGTGGCTACATTCATTCTCCATGGTCCCACTTTATGTAGGAACATAAGAATCCTCTTGCCTGTTCCGAAGATAGACTATAGGATTTGTAGTGTGCATAAAGTGGTTCATGTGACTGCAAACAAACAGTGAGCATGAAAATGAGAGGTTCAGAAGCTCATGGAGCTCCCATTAGAGGTGCACAGGCGCCACCCCCCCCCCCCCCATCCATGCGTCCGGTCCCCTGATCTACATACAGGGCACCGGACCATGGATTCCAATGGTGGGGGTGTTTTTTTTAAGTATGTGATTAGAGCCAGAGGCTCTAATAGGCTTTAAAAAAGAGTGGGCTTGGGGCGCAGAGCAGAGCGACCCGAGACCAACCTAGAGCGAGCCGGGAGGTCCTGCTGGCTGACCAGGGATGGGGGGGTAGTTGTTTGCTGCCCCCCCCAAAAAAAAAACTCTGTGCTCTGTGTGCACTGACAGTGAGTGCCCTGTGTGCTTTAACTGTGTATACTCTCTGTGCTTTAAGTGTGTGCTCTGGCCGAGTGTGCCTGTTTAGCTCTGTGTAGCTCTGTGTATACCCTGTGTGCTTAGAACATATGCACTGTGTGCTCTAATTGTGTGTGTTACCATGTTGTATGTCTGTGCTCTGACTCTGTGTTCCCTGTGAGCTCTAACCATGTGTGCTCTGTGAGTTCTAAGTATGTGTGCCCTGTGTGCTCTGCCCATGTTGAATGCCAATGCTCATACTGTGTGAGATCTATATGCATTGACTGTGTGTGCCCTGTGTGCTCTGAGTGTGCCTTTTTTGCTCCAACTGTGTTCCCCCTGCGTGCTCTGAGTGTGCCTTTTTTGCTCTGACTGTGCACCCCCTGCTTGCTCTGAGTGTGGGAGGGGAGGGGACTGACTATAGGAGATGACAGATCGTGGTTCCTAGCTATTAGGAACTCACGATCTGCCTCTGCCTTCCCCACAGAACAGGGATTTTTGTGTTTACACACACACGTCCCTGTTCTGCCTCTCATGCCCGTGATCGCACGTGGCTGCCGGTCATCGCGACCGCTGGCCACGAGCATCGGCACCCCCCGCAATTCAGCAGGCACGCGCGCTCCTGCTATCCCGCTTAAAGGAGCCGGCGTACAGCTACGACCTGCCGCAGTATAATGACGGCGGCTGGTTGGCAAGTGGTTGAGGTAATTTACTGTATTTTCAAAAACTGTACTGAAGCAGGTGGCTTAACGGACAAATTACTGAAGTTTGAAGTTATAACTTCAAACCAGTAACATCACAGTAAATAGATAAGTAATCAATTATTATGTTATAACATATAGCATACAGTAATAATATATTATTTAGCTTGATTAAAACCATACCTTTTCAGCAGCAGAAGATTCTCATTCTCCCTCTTAACTGTGTGCGAAAAACATGGGATTATGGGTAAATATTATACCCATAAACCCATGCTTTTTCCTTCTGGTTAAAAGGGCTGGGATCGAAGGAAGCATCTTTTAGGCACATGCCCCCTTCGACACTGCAGTGAGAGGCGTGCCTCCACTGCAGCATTTTTATTGGACAGCTTGGACCAATGGTGCTTTACCATTGGTCCAAGGCTCCAAGCTGTCCTTTGAGCTCAGTGCTTCTAACAAGTGAGGAGAGGCACTGTGAGCTCATCCTCTCAGTCTGCTGCAAACAGCGTGTGGCATCTTGTATTTAAACTGGCACCTCTGCATGTAGCTTCTGACATGCTGTGCAAGGAGCCCTGTACCTCCAGAACCATAGGTGACAGGAGCCCATTGGGCTTCAGATACCTACCCCCCCCCCCCCCCCCCAAATTTGGCTCTGCCTTACCCGCCTCCCCTGACTGCACATCCCTGCTTTTCACTACATTCAGTGTGAGAATCTCAGACGAGATCCCCAAATGTAGCACTACCCCCCAGGAGCCGCTAGCAACCCTACTCTTGTACAGCCAGGCAATACGCATTTTCTGCTTGCACCCAAGCACAAGAAGTTAGTCCCTTGGCTTTGTTTTTATGTTTTATTAGGGGTGACGACTTTTATGGGGTGAAGGGGTTTATGGGTTGCCCAACTTAAGTCAAGAACAACAAGAAAAGGGGGACAACTTTCAAGTTTATGAAGCTTTGTAGATCGCTTCTACTTTGGAGGAGTGAAGTGATCTACAAACGCTTCAAACTGTGGGTGGAGAACGGCCCCTGATACTGGAATCTCGTGAAACTTTACGAGATTACAGTACAAGAAATTCACAAAAACACAGAGATGTCAGTTTATTAAGCAGTAATAAATTGTCACTGCTCAATACACGGACAGACGGTGTGGTTAATGCTAATAAAATAAAGAGTCCCCCTACACACACACACATATATATATATATATATATATATATATATATATATATATATATATATATATATATATATATATATATATATATATGTATACATACACACACACATTATATATACATATATATACACACACATTAGATAGATAGATAGATAGATAGATAGATAGATAGATAGATAGATAGATAGATAGATAGATAGATAGATAGATAGATAGATAGATAGATAGATAGATAGACATAAATATGACAGGGGGGACATGGTTACCGTCTTGGGGGGTCTGATCAAGGTAGAAGGAAGTTAATAATCCTTCTTCCCTCTCAGATCCCCCGGGATTCTCTCTTCACTCCCCGATTCTCCACCTCTGAGCTGGTGAATCGGGGAGGTGAATTCTGACACAGATCGCCAGTGAAGCGCTGAGATCGCAGCTTCATAAACTGGCCGTTTCTGTGTCAGTCAATGAGGATTCTCAGTGTGCGTAGATTATCGGTGGGAGAACATGTTCAAATACGTTCTCCCTGATTATCTTTGTTTCATAAACCATTTATGGACTGTGATCAGTGGTCGATTCTCGGGATCACCGCTGCTCACTGCTTCATAAACGAACACCACAGTCCTTGGTAGATTTCATAGTTTTATAGTTGGCAAGGTTGAATAAGAAAACAAGTCCATCCGGTCCAATTTGTGTAATAGGTGTATGTGTGTGTTGCTCTCAGCCCCTCTAGTTAATGTAGTGCTTTTCATTCTGCCCTCTCTGATGTCCTCTAGAGTCATCTCTCTGGTGTCCTCTAGAGTCATCTCTCTGGTGAGTACTTGGCCAATAGCCTTGGTTGTGTTAGGTGGGGTTAGCAGTGGTCACAGCAGGGGTCCCGGGGCACTGGAGCCCTATCTGTATCATGTCTCATCAAGGCAGAGAGATATCTGGTGGGAGATCATTTAGGATGTTGGGCTCAATTCACAAAGCTAATATACTGGCGATCTTTACTTTTGGTTGTATTTCTTTAAGCTGACCACAAGGAAATTGGAACATTACAGTCACATGACATAAAATGAAGATCCTTATTCTTGAGCCAAAGCTGGCCATACACTAGAAAAATTTTGCTTGAAAACTTACATTTCAGGAACTTCCATTTGATTTCCGACATTCGTTTTTCAACACAGTGATGGGAAAATTCAAACGGGTAGAATGGAAATTAGATTTATTAAATGTATGGTATTACTTTTTTTTTTTAATTAATTTCTAACAGTGGATGTGGTTTTTGTTTAGGAAATAAATATCATTTCAAAACTGGTAAAGAAAAAAATGTGGTTACTTTTGGACATTCATCAAGTCATCAAATGTACTGAGGGGAATTTGTGTACGAAAGCCTGTCGGAAAATCTATTAATGAATGTTTTTTTTTTTTTGCAAATTCTTTTTATTGAGGTTAGAAAAGGGGGAAAGTTACAAAACAAAGCCTATTGCGCATACCTAGGCTTGGAAAACAAGTACATAAGCAACAACAACAAAAAACCCCACAAAACTTAAAAGATGGTAACCAACGCCTAAGGTAACCTCACTCAAATCTGCTGGAAGGTTCTGAAAAGATGGCAGAGAGAAAAAGAAAGACCTTCCCCTCAGTGTACAGGACCAAGCAAAAACAGGTACTCAGAAGCACAGCAGTGCACATTATTGAGGTGGTACCGACGATATAACTTGGACTCTGTCCAGATATCCCACACCTTGGAGAATTTTTGAGGGCATCCCCTAGATTCGTATGCGAATTTATACAATAGGATCGTTTTCTTAACTACACACTTCCAATAGTCTAAAGTAGGGGCCTGCGAAGATTTCCATTTAAGGAGTATAGACTTGCATGCATGAGACAATAAGATGCCTGTCAAAGTTCTCATAGCTCTAGAGGTAGCCAATAAATAAACTAGACCCAAAATACAAACGTCAATAGATAATGGTACAGAAATGGTAGTAACCGCACAATGTATGGTTAGTTTTAAGGTTTGTGAATTGAAGGTAATGTTCTGGTTTGAAGTTCTACCATAGACAGGCCATAATCTGTGATTATTGTTTTATAATGGCATGGGCCCCAATGGCTGAAAACATAAGGGTCCTACCTACCAGGCTTTTTCTATGGGCTCTCATCTTAATCTTACCTATACAGATTTCTCTGTAAACACCGAATTCCCCTTACTTAGCACACGAGGTGATTGTAGCCATATTAGAGTACCCACAACCATGGACGAACAATTGAGTGTACAATCTCCCTTTTATAGATTGTCTTTTTTTAACATTCTGCTAAAACTTTTGTGAATTAGTACTGCTTGGACCTTAAAGAAGGGGACATACCCGGAAAGCTTGTCCTGAAAAATTGTATGCTAGTGCAAATAATAAAAGTATCATGGACAGTACTCAATTGTTTCTGACCAAGCACTAATACAGATTGTAAAAACCACTTTAGCATCGGAAAGGTGACCAGGCCTTTTTGTTAATATTTAGCACTGCGCTACGTTAACCACTTGCCGACCACGCTATAGCCGAATGATGGAGGGTGCCTATTGACTTTCTCTCAGAACCCCCCCCCCCTCGTGCACGCTGTGGCGTGCTTGGTGAACACTTTGTCCTTTAGACAGGACAAAGGGCCAATCCTAGTGGTCCTTTACCAAGTTATCAGCTGTGTCCACTTACAGCTGATCACAGTGTAAACAGACTTGCTGGTTTTTCGCAATCCTTTCCTCACGCTCTGTCACAGCATGAGGAGAGGTGAGCTGATAACCGGCAAGTGTGACAGGGGACATCTACACTGATAATCAGGGCACTAGTCATCAGTGCAGCCCCAACAGTTCCAATCAGTGCTCATCAGTGCTGCCAATCAGTGCTCAAAGCTGCCAATCAGTTCTGCCTATCAGTGCCCATCAGTACTGCCAATCAGTGCCTATCAGTGCTGCCTATCAGTACCACCTATCAGTGCCCCC
Source organism: Aquarana catesbeiana (assembly GCF_042186555.1). Lineage (NCBI taxonomy): Eukaryota > Metazoa > Chordata > Amphibia > Anura > Ranidae > Aquarana > Aquarana catesbeiana. The sequence continues at coordinate 8,737,729 of NC_133327.1, forward strand.
TCATCAGTGCCACCTATCAGTGGCTATCAGTGCTGCCTTTAAGAAACTAAGAAAAAACTTCCTTTCTTTCAAATATGTTTGTCTTTTTTTTACATAGAAACATAGAAAAGTGATGGCAGAAAAAGACTGAGTAGTCTATCGAGTCTGCCCATTTTTTTTTGTTATTTTGGTTTTTTTTTTGGTTTTTGGTTTTTTAGGGGGGGGGGGGGGGGTTGGGGGGGTTTGTTTTTTTTGTTTTGTTTTTGTTTTTCCCCATTAACCTCATTGTCTGACTATAGATTTTCATTTATCCCAAGCATGTTTGAAGCATTTTACTGTTGACTAGGGCTGGGTTCGGTTCGCAGCAGAACATGCAAACAATTTGTTCGAAAACGCGAACACCGTTAAAATCTATGGGACAGGAACGTGAAAAATCAAAAGTGCTAATTTTAAGGGTCAATATGCAAGTTATTTTCATAAAAAGTGTTTGGGGACCTGGGTCCTGCCCCAGGGGACATGTATCAATGCAAAATAAAGTTTTAAAACGGCTGTTTTTTCGGGAGCAGTGATTTTAATAATGCTTAAAGTGAAACAATAAAAGTTAAATATTCCTTTAAATTTCGTACCTGGGGGGTGTCTATAGTATGCCTGTAAAGTGACGCATTTTTCCTGTGTTTAGAATAGTCCCTGCACAAAATGACATTTCTAAAAGAAAAAAAGCCAATTAAAAGTAATAGCAGCTATAGTTAATTGTCTATGGGAGAAATCAAAAGTGCTAATTTTAAGGGTTAATATGCAAGTTATTGTCATAAAAAGTGTTTGGGGTCCTGCCCCAGGGAACATGTATCAATGCAAAGTCATTTTAAAATAATAGCAGCTATACTGAATTGTCGGGTCTCGGCAATACAGATAAAAGTCATTAAAAAAACAGCATTGGATCCCCCAGTCCATTGCCAGGCCCTTTGGGTCTGGTATGAATATTAAGGGGAACCCTGAACCAAAATTTTTAAAAAATTGCGTGGGGGTCCCCCCAAATTCCCTACCAGGCCCTTCAGGTGTGTGGTATGGATATTAAGGGGAACCCAGTGCCAATTTTTTTTTTTTAAATGGCGTGGGGGTCCCCCCAAAAATCCATACCAGACCCTTATCTGAACACCCAACCTGGCAGGCCGCTGGAAAAGAGGGGGGATGAGAGAGCACCCCCCCTCCTGAAACATACCAGGCCACATGCCCTCAACATGGGGAGGGTGCTTTGGGGTAGCCCACCAAAGCACCTTGTCCCCATGTTGATGGGGACAAGGGCCTCATCCCCACAACCCTTGCCCGGTGGTTGTGGGGGTCTGCGGGCAGCAGGCTTATCGGAATCTGGAAGCCACCTTTAACAAGGGGACCCCCAGATCCCAGCCCCCCCCTATGTGAAATGGTAACGGGGTACAAATGTACCCCTACCATTTCACAAAAAAAGTGTCAAAATGTTAAAAAAGACAAGACACAGCTTGGGGACAAGTCCTTTATTAAAAAATAAAAACATAAAAATGTCCCACGAAATCCATTCATCTTCTTCTCTCGCTCCGTCGATGGACCGGAAAAGAAAAAAAACAAAGACGCGACGACCCGCCTCCATGGGAGGCACCCGCTGTATGAAGCGTCTTTGCTTTTACAGTTCTTATATAACTGAGGGCGGGGCCACTTGGTGACGTTCCCGGGTGACCCCGCCCCCCTCTGACGAACGGGGACTTCCCCATGGCTTTCCCGGGGCGTCAGAGGCCACCCGTTTACGTAACCGGAGAACCAAAGTGCCCATCTAAGGATCTAAAAATGGTCAAAATGTAAATCAGCAGCTATATACCAACAAACCCCCAGTGAGATCCACTACCAACATCTGCCTACATACAGTGGGGACGGAAAGTATTCAGACCCCCTTAAATTTTTCACTCTTTGTTATATTGCAGCCATTTGCTAAAATCATTTCAGTTCATTTTTTTTTCCTCGTTAATGTACACACAGCACCCCATATTGACAGAAAAACACAGAATTGTTGTCATTTTTGCAGATTTATTAAAAAAGAAAAACTGAAATATCACATGGTCCTAAGTATTCAGACCCTTTGCTGTGACACTCATATATTTAAGTCAGGTGCTGTCCATTTCTTCTGATCATCCTAGAGATGGTTTACACCTTCATTTGAGTCCAGCTGTGTTTGATTATACTGATTGGACTTAATTAGGAAAGCCACACACCTGTCTATATAAGACCTTACAGCTCACAGTGCATGTCAGAGCAAATGAGAATCATGAGGTCAAAGGAACTGTCAGGAGACTAGTAGACCAGACTGTGTGGACTGCACAGAGATAACCCAAAGCACATGTAAGTGAATAGTGATATTTATTAAAATAGGTGATAATTAGAAAATACAAACAGTAAACAACCAACCCAACAAACCCACTACAAACAACAATATCTACAGCAAGGGGCAATACCGGAATCACAGATGTCAGCCAGGCCAGGGTCATACACAGCAGGTCAGCAAGAACAAGGGATATACCAGAGACATAAACGTTTAGCCAAGCCAAGGTCATACACAGGAAGATCAGTAAATGAGGGACAGGGAACCAACAGGACAGAGAGGGGATGGATCGGGCTGAAGGGTACAGGAACACAGAAGGGATTGGGTCAGGATAAGCTCGGGCACAAGGTCAGATGCATGTTCAGGATCGGGTAACAGGCGAACAAGATCAGGGCTCAAGGAGAGAGATACCAAGGCAAGCATATGAGGGCTTGCCGGGTATTTATAGGACTGACTATGATTGACTTCAAGTCACACCTGAGCTCAGGGAGTGTTGTCTGCTCCATACTGCCAGGATCCATCCGCTGGTGGACGTCAGTACTGCGGCCAAAAGATGAAATGACACCAGCAAGGAAATATTCTCCTGACAGTTCAACACTGCCAGGAGACACCTGCTGGTGGACCCCAGTACTGCATGCCAAACGATATATCTTGCCAGCGGATGGATCCTTTCCTGACAGTACCCCCCCTTAAAGGAGCGGCCTCCGGACGCTCCAACTAGTCTTAATTGTCCATAGTCTATGGCATCAGGCAGAATGGTGGAAGAAGGCTGGTCATCAGGCCCATCCAGGCAGACAGCTGGCACATCAGAGTCATTGAGCTGGGCAGCAGACAGGAACAAACCAAGCTGGGCAGCAGACAGGAACAAACCAAGCTGGGCAGCAGACAGGAACAAACCAAGCTGGGCAGCAGGCTCCGGGTCATCGAGCTGGGCAGCCGGCTCCGGGTCATCGAGCTGGGCAGCCGGCTCCGGGTCATCGAGCTGGGCAGCCGGCTCCGGGTCATCGAGCTGGGCAGCAGGCTCCGGGTCATCGAGCTGGGCAGCCGGCTCCGGGTCATCGAGCTGGGCAGCCGGCTCCGGGTCATCGAGCTGGGCAGCCGGCTCCGGGTCATCGAGCTGGGCAGCCGGCTCCGGGTCATCGAGCTGGGCAGCCGGCTCCGGGTCATCGAGCTGGGCAGCCGGCTCTGGGTCATCGAGCTGGGCAGCCGGCTCTGGGTCATCGAGCTGGGCAGCCGGCTCCGGGTCATCGAGCTGAGCAGCAGGCTCCGGGTCATCGAGCTGGGCAGCAGGCTCCGGGTCATCGAGCTGGGCAGTGGGCTCCGGGTCATCGAGCTGGGCAGCAGGCTCTGGGTCATCGAGATGGACAGCAGGCTTTGGAACATTAGGCCAAACAGCGAGCACCGTAAGGGCAGGCCGGATTACAGGCACCGGCTCAGCAAGCTGGGTAATGGACCCCGACCCAGTGGGCTGGGTAACAGGCCCCGACTCAGCGAGCTGGACACCGGGCACTGGTTCGGCAAGCCGGATAACGGATACTGGCTTGACAGGCAAAGTGACGGACTTCGGTTTAGCAGACTGGGTAACGGGCACCAGTTCAGCAGACCGGGTAACGGGCACCGATTCAACAGACTGGGTAACGGGCACCGATTCAGCAGGCTGAGACACGGGCACCGAAACTCCAGGCTGAAACACGGGCACCGAAACCTCAGGCTGAGATACCAACATCACGACATCAGGCTGGAAGACAGGTACCAGGATATCAGGCTGGAGGATGGGCACATCAGACCGGAAAGCAGGCTCATCAGGCTGAACAGTGGGCACATCAGGCTGGAAAGTGGGTACCAAGACATCAGACCGGGCAGCAGGTGCTGGAACTTCAGGCTGGACAGCAAAGACAGGCGCTGGCACATCAGGCAGAACAGCAGGTACTGGCACAACAGGCTGAACAGGTACATCGGACTGGTCAGTAGACGCTGGAGCGTCAGACTGGAACATGGACACTGGGATTTTGGGCTGAGCAGCAGGCACTGGGACCTCAAACTGGGCAGCGGACACAGGCATTGGCACAACTGGCTGAGTAGCAGACACTGGCACATCAGGCTGGAAAGCGGACTGGAAAGCCAGCACAGAGACATCAGACCAGGCAGCGAGCACTGGAACTTTAGACTGGGCAGCAGACACAGGCGCTGGCACATCGGGCAGAACAGCAGGTGCTGGCATACCAGGCTGAACAATAGGTACATCGGACTGGACAGTAGTCACTGAAGCGTCAGACTGGAACATGGGCACTGAGAGGTCAGGCTGAGCAGCAGGCACTGGGACCTCAAACTGGACAGCGGGCACAGGCATTGGCACAACAGGCTGAGTAGAAGACACTGGCGCATCAGGCTGGACAGCAAACAGAAGGTCATCAAACTGGGAAGACTGGAACACTGATAGCAAAACTTTAGGCTGGAACATGGACACAAGGTCATCAGACCGGTCAGCAGGCACTGGACCGTCAGGCTGGGTAGCAGGCACTGGACCGTCAGGCTGGGTAGCAGGCACTGGACCGTCAGGCTGGGTAGCAGGCACTGGACCGTCAGGCTGGGTAGCAGGCACTGGAATGTCAGACTGGGTAGCAGGCACTGGAACGTCAGACTGGGTAGCAGGCACTGGAACGTCAGACTGGGTAGCAGGCAGAGGTCTGGCAGAATCAGGTGGGTTAGTTGGTGTGGAAGCAAGTTGGGTTACTGGCAGGATCATGTGGGTAGGAAAGAAATTTTGTTTCTTTTTTGGTTTAACCCGTGCAGTTTTGTATGTAGGTGCAGGGCTGTAAGAAAAGAAAGTAGCTGGATCGAAGGAAGACCAAGGAACAGTGGCTGGAGGAGGGTTTTGTGGGATTGTTACAGGTGGGGGAGAAGAGGCAGGAGGATTGAAAGCAGGATAGGTGCAGTGAGTAGAGACTGGGTAATAATACTTGGTGGGAAGCTGTGTATACTGGACTGTCGCTGAGGTTGCCATGAGTGATGGAGGAATAGATTCTTGGGAAGGTGGGTGATTAATGGCAGGGCTGGAATGTTGTGGTTTGGCTAAATGCAGGAGATCTGACCATGTCTGTAGCACAGGTTGAACAAACATTGATTCGCACACAGCTTGACTAACCAGGGATTGCACTGAGTGGATGCAATCAGACAACACCTGCTGTGAACAAGAGGCATAACGTTCCATGAAAAAGGCTGGATCATCCTCTAATAACCACACCAGAGACTCAACCTGATCTAAACTGAAGGGGGGAGAAAAATCATCCTTGCCCTCTGGAGTACTGGACAAGGCTAGCTCTGCACACAGCTGAATCAGAGGCTGAACATTTTCAAATAGCATACCGCCCTGATCCACCAGAGAATGGGCCAGACGGATACACTCTAATAGTTGATCCCTGGCCCACTCCTTCAATACCAGACGGCAATAACTATTATCCTCAGTTACCAAAGAGGAAAGATAAATCACTATTTCTGCCTGCATTTTCAAAAAGGCTCCTCAGTGCAGCCACCTCTGGTCAGGGATGTGCCTTGGTATACTGTCAGGAGACTAGTAGACCAGACTGTATGGACTGCACAGAGATAACCCAAAACACATGTAAGTGAATAGTGATATTTATTAAAATAGGTGATAATTAGAAAATGCAAACAGTAAACAACCAACCCAACAAACCCACTACAAACAACAATATCTACAGCAAGGGGCAATACTGGAATCACAGATGTCAGCCAGGCCAGGGTCATACACAGCAGGTCAGCAAGAACAAGGGATATACCAGAGACATAAACGTTTAGCCAAGCCAAGGTCATACACAGGAAGATCAGTAAATGAGGGACAGGGAACCAACAGGACAGAGAGGGGATGGATCGGGCTGAAGGGTACAGGAACACAGAAGGGATCGGGTCAGGATAAGCTCGGGCACAAGGTCAGATGCAGGTTCAGGATCGGGCAACAGGCGAACAAGGTCAGGGCTCAAGGAGAGAGATACCAAGGCAAACCACCCCTCCTATTATACTGCCTTCCACTACCCCCCCATTATACTGTCCTCCACTGCCACCCCCTCCATCATACTGCCAACTCCCATTATACTGCCCTCCACTGCCACCTCTTCTATTATACTGCCCTCCACTGCCACCCCTCCTATTATACTGCCCTCCACTGCCACCCCTCCTATTATACTGCCCTCCACTACCACTCCCTCCCATCATACTGCCCCCTCCCATTTAACTGCCCTCCACTGCCACCCCTCCTATTATACTGCCCTCCACTGCCACCCCTCCCATTATACTGCCCTCCACTGCCACCCCACCCATTATACTGCCCTCCACTGCCACCCCTCCTATTATACTGTCCTTCACTAACCCCCCCATTATACTGCCCTGCACTGCCACCCATTCCCATCATACTGCCAACTCCCATTATACTGCCCTCCACTGTCACCCCTCCTATTATACTGGCCTCCACTGCCACTCCTCCCATCATACTGCCCTCCACTACCACCCCCTCCCATCATACTGCCCTCCACTGCCACCCCTCCCATCATACTGCCCTCCACTACCACCCCCTCCCATCATACTGCCCTCCACTGCCACCCCCCATTATACTGCCCTCCACTTCCACCCCTCCTATCATACTGCCCTCCACTGCCACTCCTCCTATTATACTGCCCTCCACTACCACCCTTTACCCATCATACTGCCCCCTCCAATTATACTGCCCTCCACTGCCACCCCTTCCATTACACTGCCCTCTACTGCCACCCCTCCTATTATACTGCCCTCCACTGTCACCCCTCCTATTATACTGGCCTCCACTGCCACTCCTCCCATCATACTACCCTCCACTACCACCCCCTCCCATCATACTGCCCTCCACTGCCACCCCTCCCATCATACTGCCCTCCACTACCACCCCCTCCCATCATACTGCCGTCCACTGCCACCCCCCATTATACTGCCCTCCACTGCCACCCCTCCTATCATACTGCCCTCCACTGCCACTCCTCCTATTATACTGCCCTCCACTACCACCCTTTACTCATCATACTGCCCCCTCCAATTATACTGCCCTCCACTGCCACCCCTTCCATTACACTGCCCTCTACTGCCACCCCTCCTATTATACTGCCCTCCACTGCCACCCCTTCTATTATACTGCCCTCCACTAACCCTCTCCCCATTATACTGCCCTCCACTGCCACCCCTCCCACCATACTGCCAACTCCCATTATACTGCCCTCCACTGCCACCCCTCCTATTATACTGCCCTCCACTGCCACCCCTCCTGTTATATTGCCCTCCACTGCCACCCCTCCCATCATACTGCCCTCCACTACCACCCCCTCCCATCATACTGCCCTCCACTGCCACCCCTCCCATCATACTGCCCTCCACTACCACCTCCTCTCATCACATTGCCCTCCACTGCCACCCCACATTATAGTGCCCTCCACTGCCACCCCTCCCATTATACTGCCCTCCACTGCCACTCCTCCTATTATACTGCCCTCCACTACCACCCTCCTATTATACTGCCCTCCACTACCACCCTCCTATTATACTGCCCTCCACTACCACCCCCTCCCATCATACTGCCCCCTCTCATTTTACTGCCATCCACTGCCACCCCTCCAATTATACTGCCCTCCACTACCACCCCTCCTATTATACTGCCCTCCACTAACCCCCATTATACTGCCCTTTACTACCCCCCCTCCCATCATACTACCCCCTCCCATTATACTGCCCTCCACTGCCCCCTCTCATCATACTGCCCTCCACTGCCACCTCTCCCATCATACTGCCCTCCACTGACACCCTCTCCCATCATACTGCCCTCCACCCTATCATACTGCCCTCCACTGCTTCCCCTCCCATCATACTGCCCTCCACTGCCACCAACTCCCATCAAAAACTGTAAACTCTACTAAACTCTAAAAAATAAAATGGTAAAATAAAATATAATGGTAAAAAATAATAACAAAAATAAAATAACAAAAATAAAAAAAACTACTGATCCTGTCCACTGCCCTACTGATTATGTCTACTGCCCTACTGGCCACCTCCACTGCCCTACTGACCATGTCCACTGCCCTACTGTCCACGTTCACTGCTCTACTGACCATGTCCACTGCCCTACTGACCATGTCCACTGCTCGACTGACCATGTCCACTGCTCTACTGACCATGTCCACTGCTCTACTGACCATGTCCACTACCCTACTGACCACTTTCTCTGCCATACTGACCACTTCCACTGCTCTACTGACCATGTCCGCTGCCCTACTGACTGACACCATTCACAGTCCACACTGACACCACTGGCAGAACTACCAGCAAAGGTTGCACTTGCGACTAGGCCCTGGCCTTCTGCCACCATGGCGGGGCCCAAGACTGCAGGACTGCAGAACATGTGAAAGGGATCCGCTGTGGGACCATGAAGGGTGGTGGGATCAGTGGGAAGGGCTCTGGGCTTGGAGGGAATAGCCAAGGCTGGAGGTCGGGTGCCCTTCATGGTTTCTTGCACCAGGGCCCTGAAGGTTCTAATTACGCCTCTGTTGCACCCTGTATATAGCTCATCCAGTACCCTGCGCCCTGTATATAGCTCATCTTAGAACCCTGCACCTTGTATATAGCTCATCCCAGAACCCTGCACCCTGTATATAGCTCATTCCAGAACCCTGCACCCTGTATATAGCTCATCCCAGAACCCTGCACCCTTTATAAAGCTTATCCCAGAACCATGCAACCTGTATATAGCTCATCTCAGAACCCTGCACTCTGTACATAGTTCATCCCAGAACTCTGCACTCTGTACAAAGCTCATCCCAGAACCCTGCACTCTGTACATAGCTCATCCCAGAACCCTGCACCCTGTATATAGCTCATCTCAGAACCCTGCACTCTGTACATAGCTCATCCCAGAACCCTGCACTCTGTACATAGCTCATCCCAGAACCCTGCACTCTGTACATAGCTCATCCCAGAACCCTGCACTCTGTACACAGTTCATCCCAGAACCCTGCACTCTGTATATAGCTCATCCCAGAACCCTGCACTCTGTACATAGCTCATCTCAGAACCCTGCACTCTGTATATAGCTCATCCCAGAACCCTGCACTCTGTACATAGCTCATCTCAGAACCCTGCACTCTGTATATAGCTCATCCCAGAACCCTGCACCCTGTATATAGCTCATCCCAGAACCCTGTATATAGCTCATCTCAGAACCCTGGACCCTGTATATAGCTCATCCCAGAACCCTGCACCCTTTATATAGCTTATCCCAGAACCCTGCACCCTGTATATAGCTCATCTCATAACCCTGCACTCTGTACATAGCCCATCCCAGAACCCTGCACTCTGTACATAGCTCATCCCAGAACCCTGCACTCTGTACATAGCTCATCCCAGAACCCTGCACTCTGTACATAGCTCATCCCAGAACCCTGCACCCTGTATATAGCTCACCCCAGAACCCTGTATATAGCTCATCTCAGAACCCTGGACCCTGTATATAGCTCATCCCAGAAAACTGCACTCTGTACATAGCTTATGCCAGAACCCCGCTCCCTGTACACAGCTCATGCCAGAACCCTGCACTCTGTACATAGATCATGCTAGAACCCTGCACTGTGTACGTAGCTCATGCCAGAACCCTGCACTGTGTACGTAGGTCGTGCCAGAACCCTGCACTCTGTACGTAGGTCATGCCAGAACCGTGCACTCTGTACGTAGGTCGTGCCAGAACCTTGCACTCTGTATGTAGGTCATGCCAGAACCCTGCACTCTGTACATAGCTCATGCCAGAACCCTGCACTCTGTACATAACTCATGCCAGAACACTGTACTCTGTATATAGCTCATCCTACACCCCTGCACTCTGTATTTAATGCACTCCAAACAGTGCATTCTTTTATCCTTTTTTTTAATGACTGTGCTGGGGTTTGTATGTATCCATGAGACTCTTGCTTGTGGAACAATAATAAAAGCATATTTTATAGGTACAAGGAAGCCCAAGGGTTTGATTGCAGGGAAGATTACACGGGGGGGGGTCACATTAGAAGGATTGCATAGGTGGGGATACATTAGGGGGATTGCACAGGGGGGTTACATTAGGGGTTTGCACAGGGGGATTACATTAGGGGGATTGCACGGGGGGGTTACATTAGGGGGATTGCACGGGGGGGGTTACATTAGGGGGATTGCACGGGGGGGGTTATATTGGAGGATTGCAAGGGGGGTTACATTAGGGGTATTGCATGGGGGGGGGTTACATTAGGGGGATTGCACAGGGGGGTTACATTAGGGGGATTGCACAGGGGGGTTACGTTAGGGGGATTGCACGGGGGCGTTACATTAGGGGGATTGCACAGGAGGGTTACATCTCTTGTGCTATGTCTGCAGTCTCTGACCATCCCCTGTATCATGTCTGCAGTCTCTGACCATCTCTTGTATCATGTCTGCCATCTCTGACCATCTCTTGTATCATGTCTGCAGTCTCTGACCATCTCCTGTATCATGTCTGCAGTCTCTGAACATCTCCTGTATCATGTCTGCAGTCTCTGGCCATCTCCTGTACCATGTCCTCAGTCTCTGAACATCTCCTGTAGGCTGCATGTGAGTCACATTATACACACACACACACACAGAAAATGTTTGCACATATACTAACGCGTCAGGGGGGGGGGAGAGGGGGGGGGGGTCGCATTGCGTCACCTCCCTGAAATGAGTTTGCCACCTCCCTGAAATTAGTTTTTGCAGGTTGGGATATCTGTATAGGGCAGTCAGAGATGAATGAAAACTCCTCCTACAAGCTTTAACCATTGCTCAGCCTGACACTGATAGAACACAGAAGACTGTTATATACTGCTGATGAGAAAAGGTATTTAGCAGTTTATATTTACTAAAATAATTGCATTTCCATGTTCTGTGTGATGTGGGAGACCAGATATAGTGAGTTTTTTTCCATCACATAGGAGACAAAAAGGCCCTTATGTGATAATTTCTTGATGACAGGTTCTCTTTAATGAGACATCCAATTAATCAAATGCAGTGCATGCTGGCTGGGAAAATTGACATGGGGACCCAGAAGTAAAGATTTACATGAAGCTTCCAGGTCAGCATAAAGAAAGCCAGGAGAGCAGACGCATATCCGCTCAGCTCCCTCCCCTCTACCCAGTGGCACCCGCTATGCCAGTCCCAGGCCAGCAGATGGGCAAGCAGAGCCATGGCGGAGGTACTCGGAAAGGGGCCTATTACAGGGAAGGCGGGGGGTGTAGGGGGTGTAGAAGCAATCCAGTGACTGCAGAAGTGCTGGACTACTTCTTCCTGACAGCCAGAAGTAGTCTTGTCAAATACAACATACAGCCAGCTTCAAAAGACCCTCCAGCAATAGATCTCTCTCTCTCAACAGTAGATCCCTTTCAGCAACAACTGACCACCCGGGAATAAAAGTCCCCTCTTAGCAACAATAGATCCTCCACCAGCAACGATAGACCTCCCCAGCAACAATAGACCCACATGCAAAAGTAGATCCCCACCATTGACAATAGATCCCCCAGCAGCCATCATCAATAGACCCTTCAGCACATCTCACCACCCTTTGCTATTATATACATTCAGTGCTGGAGGTGCCAGAACTGAATTCCCCCACGTTCCCCCCTGATAAAAAGCCCTGAATGTAGCACTCATTCTTATAATGCCAGCTTATGAGCTAGCCAAAGTTTACCTGGGTTTACTAGGCTTGGACATCTGCTCACTCTTCTGGCTAACCTGCAAATCTCTATTTTTAAAGGACAAATTCCCCTTTAAGCAAGTAAGCCATACTCAGAGGGCCAGCTGGAGGCCGCCATGAGTGTGGCTACCTATAGGCAGGGCTGCTGTTAGAAATCATGGGGGCCCCATATATCCTTCCTGATGGGGCCCTCCAAGCCCCACCTACACTCCTCCCACCCCACTGGGGAGCAGCAAAACAGCAACACTGACTTTATTCACCTATATCCTGAAAATGGGGGAAAAAATGTCCCATCTCCTGGGGACCTCTGCTGACCTGATAGGGCCCAGGGAAATGTAATTCAAGCCTTGGTAAGCAAGTAGGAGGGGGGGGGGTTTGGTCTAGTAAAATCCATTTATTAATTTAGGCAGAAATTAGCAATAAAGTTGCCCTGGGCCCCCTGTTTAGCTGATGAGGTCTGGGCCCAGTACAACAGGACTGGCTGTACTGCCTTATCAGTGGCCCTGCCTATAGGAATGAATGTGACTATGTCACACATGTGCAGTATGAAGAGAAGCTGACCAGGACCATGTCAGAGCAGGGATTGCTAGGTATTACCCCAGGTGGGCTGAGGGGTTGATTGAAGGAAAGCTTAACTAAAGGTACCAAAAAAATATGGAAAAGCAAATATGCAAAATATAAAACAATATAAATGTTACTCTAAGGAACCACTGCAATAATAAATTATAATATGTGACCACTGAAAATACACAATACTTTCCCTTTAAAAAGTAGTAGCTTTAAGGACAGCGTGATCTACTAAAGAATTCCACTTTAAGGTTTAATCCATGGCTTTATTTTATATTATTTTTGCTTGGCATTTTGTAGCTCCCTGACTTATCACTGACCCGGTTTTCACCTTTCTCCCTCTGTCTGCCACCATTCCCATGTACAGAATATTCACTGCTATGACTGTCCTGCATGTCTTGCTCTTCCTCCACTGTCTCCTTAGTATCTCCTTGTTCTCCTTTTTTCTACTGTCATCCCAATTTAATCCTCGCTCTTTATCTCATTGTTATGCCGTGCACACACGGGCGGACTTTTCGACCGGACTGGTCCGACTGACCGAACCCGGCGGACAATCCGACCGTGTGTGGGCTCCATCGGACCTGCAGCCGACCTTTTTGGTCAAAAATCTGACGGACTTTAGATTTGGAACATGTTTCAAATTTGTCTGACGGACTTGAGTCAGGTCGAAAAATCCGCTCGTCTGTATGCTAGTCCGACGGACGAAAACCCACGCTAGGGCAGCTATTGGCTACTGGCTATCAACTTCCTTATTTTAGTCCAGTCGTATGTCATCACGTACAAATCCGTCGGACTTTGGTGTGATCGCGTGTAGGCAAGTTCGTTCGTTCAAAAGTCCTTCGGAAGTCCGTCGAAAGTCCGTCGGAAAGTCCGTCGGACCAGTCCGGTTGAAAAGTCCGCCCGTGTGTACGCAGCATTACACTTTACACTGTATCGACTTTCCCCTGGCACAGATCCAGAATCCCCCCATCCACCTTGTGCAGGGTCTCTCCGAAATGTATGGCCTTTCTTCCGCGATGGGATCCATTACCAGCATAGATAAATCATACATATATTAGCAGAACTCAAATACTTGCAATAAAATTCCCTTTCATGATTCTCACAAAGTAATTTACTGGTGAAATCTCTCAAAGCGTAGATTTGTGATTGGACACGGAAGTTGAGAAGGTAGGAGCTCAGAACCATGAAATTCCGAGGTGTCATGGCCTTGGTGACAGCAGCTTGATGGGAACCGGACTGTCCTGTTCTTAATGAAAGTGTACCTGTCACCTACGCACAAGGTCATGTTTCACTGTTGACACTGCTTACCTCTCGAGTGTGCTAACCTTATCTCAATAATTGTCAGTATCTTCATGTTCTTATGGTCCTGGAGGATCGAATTTGCATGCCAGTCCATTCGTTGATTCCAAGGCCACCCACCACCCCTCACCGACAGCCATCTACTTGCACTGGAGCATAAAATGTAGACCATAAAGTTAGGCACCATATAGAAACAGACCCACCAAAAAGTCATGTGAGGGTTTTCTTTTTTTATGGAGGGGGTTGGGTTTTGGATAAAATAGAGAAGTGTGGAAAACATTATCAAGTTTGTATTGCTGTCTGTGTCCCAGATGAAGAGATTCACCTTCTCTGTTTTTCCTGATGACCATGGTCACCAAACCTGAAACCCACAATTTGACAGTGTTCACCACAAGAAGGATAAAGGAAGTACACAATATTGTCAAAAGTATTGGGACACCTGCCTTAACATGCACATGAACTTTAATGGCATCCCAGTCTAATGCCCCATACACACGGTCAGATTTTCCGACGGAAAATGTGTGATAGGACCTTGTTGTCGGAAATTCCGACCATGTGTAGGCTCCATCACACATTTTCCATCGGATTTTCCGACACACAAAGTTTGAGAGCAGGCTATAAAATTTTCCTACAACAAAATCCGTTGTCGGAATTTCCGATCGTGTGTACACAAATCCGACGCACAAAGTGCCACGCATGTTCAGAATAAATTAAGAGATGAAAGCTATTGGCTACTGCCCCGTTTATAGTCCCGACTTACGTGTTTTACGTCACCGCGTTCAGAATGATCGGATTTTCTGACAACTTTGTGTGACCGTGTGTATGCAAGACAAGTTTGAGCCAACATCTGTCGGAAAAAATCCTAGGATTTTAATGTCGGAATGTCCGATCAATTTCCGACCGTGTGTACGGGGCATTAGTCTGTAGGGCTCAATATTGAGTTGGTCCACCCTTTGTAACTATAACAGCTTCAAGGCTTCTAGGAAGGCTGTCCACGAGGTTAAGGGTTTGTTTCTATTGGAATATTTGACCATTCTTCCAGAAGTGCATTTGTGAGGTCAGGCACTGATGTTGAACGAGAAGGCCTGGCTTGCAGTCTCTGCTCTAATTCATACCAAAGGTGTTCTATCGTGTTGAGATTAGGACTCTGTGAAGGCCAGTCAGGTTCCTTCACCCCAACCTCGCTCATCCATGTCTTTATAGACCTTGCTTTGTGCACTGGTGCACAGTTGTGTTGGAACAGCATGGGGCCATCCTAAGTGCCGGTTCACACTGCTGCGCTGTGAATTTGTTCTGTTTTTTTGTCCTGTGTGAGGTGCGATTTTACCGCGAATTTACCACGATTTTACCGCGAATTTCAGGAGTTGGTCATAGCTGCGATTAATGTTCTTGCCAATGGAATCATAATGGAAAAAAAAAAGGTGTTAACTTCCTGTGTATTTCCTGTTTTTTGTGGAGAGTAGTGTAGTGGAATTTGCACATATCTGAACCAACAATGCGATTCCAGAACGATTTACATTGATGTCTATGGAGGCTAAATTCGCAACGCAACGCTGTAAACTTGCACAAGACCCTTTTTTTTATCGCATCGCATTCGTAGGGGAATCGCAACGCATGTATGTGAACGACGGTCATGGTCATAGAAAACAATGACTTTATGGATGACATGTGAATTTAGAATGTTTTTGACACATCACATTCGTTATGAACTCGCATCAGTGTGCACCGGCACTTAAACTGTTCCCACAAAGTTGGGAGCATGAAATTGTTCAAAATGTTATGGCATGCTGACGCCTTAAGAGTTCCCTTCACTGGAACTAAGGGGCCAAGCCCAACCCCTGAAAAACAATCCCACACCATAATCCCCCTCCACCAAATGATTTGGACCAGTGCACAAAAGACATGGATAAGCGAATTTGGAGTGGAAGAACTTGAGTCCTGACCTCAACCTGATAAAACACCTTTGGGTTGAATTACAGCAGAGACTGGAAGAATGGTCAAACATTCCCATAGACACATTCCTAAACCTTGTGGACAGCCATCCCAGAAGAGTTGAAGCTGTTATAGCTACAAAGGGTGGGCCAACTCAATATTGAACCCTCTGGACTAAGACTGGAATGCCAATAAAGTTCATGTGCGTGTAAAGGCAGGCGTCACAATACTTTTGGCAATATAGTGTATGTGGATTAGAGGATGATGTCTCCAGAATGTAAGGTTACTAACAATAGGCTTCAGCAGTGGATTGCAAAGACCTTATGGACAGCAGAAACCCTAAACAAGTAGGATACGTTCCAGCCATTGAATTTCAATTTGGAATGGCATTATAATCAAATGATGCTGTCTAGCTGGCACCGTGAGGGCTAACCCATGCTGCTTGTGCAGGCCAAGTGCGTCCAGACTGTACAAAATATGTCTTTGAGGTTGTGGAAATGCAGAGTTTGTCCTCAGGGCAGAAAGCTTTAGTGGAAAGTACAGAAGCTTGACAAGATTCTGTCTGCGGCTCAGATGGTGGAGACATGACCTGCGGAGGGATTGGTTTGGTTTTGCTGGAGATTCTGGTTTTACGAGATTAAAAGAGCATAATGGTGGCAAATAACTCACGCTACTATAAGACCCCTTTCACACTGAGGCAGTTTTCAGGTGTTTTAGCACTAAAAATAGCACCTGTAAAGCGCCTCTCATGCCTCCGCAGTGTGAAAGCTCGAGTGCTTTCACACTGGAGTGGTGCGCTTACAGAACGGGAAAAAAGTCCTGCAAGCCTCATCTTTGGGGCAGTGTAGTAGCGATGTATACAGCGCTCCTACACACACCCCTGCCCATTGGAATGAATGGGCAGCGCTTCTGAAGCACTGCAACACACCTGGATTGAAGAGGGGACATTTATTGTGACTATACAGTATATACTTAACCACTTCAGCCCCAGAAGAATTGGCTGCTCAATGACCAGGCCATTTCTTGCGATACGGCACTGCGTCGCTTTAACTGACAATCGCGCGGTCGTGTGACGCTGCACCCAAACAAAATTGACGTCCTTTTTTTCCCACAAATAGAGCTTTCTTTTGGTGTTGTTTGATTACCTCTGCGTTTTTTATTATTTGTACTATAAACAAAAAAAAAAACAACAATTTTGAAAAAAAAACACAATATTTTGTACTTTTTGCTGTAATAAATAGCCCCATTTTTTTTTTAAAAAAGCAAATTTTTTCCTCAGTTTAGACCGATATGTATTCTTCCACATATTTTTGGAATAAAAATCGCAAAAAGCGTATATTGATTGGTTTGCGCAAAAGTTATAGCGTCCACAAAATAGGGGATAGATTTATGGCATTTTTATTATTGTTTTTTTTTTTACTAGTAACGGCGGCAACCTGCAATTTTTAATCAAGACTGCGACATTATGGCGGACACTTTTGACACATTTTTGGGTCCATTGACAAATATACAGCGATCAGTGCTATAAAAATGCACTGATTACTGTATAAATGTCACTGGCAGGGAAGGGGTTAACACTAGGGGGCGATCAAGGGGTTAACTGTGTTCCCTGTGTGTGTGTTCTAACTGTGGGGGATGGGACTGACTATAGTAGATGAGAGATCATGGTTCCCAGCTTGTAGGAACTCACAGTCTCTCTCTCCTCTCCTCACAGAACTGGGACTAGTGTGTGTTTACACACACACACACATACGTCCCTGTTCTGCCTCTCGTGCCCGCGATAGCTTGTGGCTGGCGGTCATCGAGACCGTCGGTAACGAGCATCGGCACCTCCACTGTGCAGCGGGCGCACCTGCTTTCCTGCTTAAAAAGGGCCGACGTACAGCTACGCTGGTTCGCAGGATTGTGCTGACCTGCCACAGTATAATGACGGCGGGTGGTCGGCAAGTGGTTAAATAAAAAAAAAGGTTATATATATATATATATATATATATATATATATATATATATATATATATGCGTGCACAGTGGGTGGGCCAGGGCCAGGTGTGCACACCCTAAACACTATGTGTCATGCATATTCTCCCTACTGCCCAGGCTTCCCCCTATATTGCGCCCCCCCACTGCAGTGCTGCTGGCTTCCCTCCTCTCCTCTCGGCTGTTGCGGGGGATGTTTCAGGATGGAGAGCGGGGGAAGAGACTAATCCATATATCAATTACCAGCCCCTTCCCTTTCTAAATGAACACAGTTAACACACTCACTGTGTTAATTCATAACCGAAGCATAGTAAACTGTGTTTACTATGCTTCAGTTTGTGAATGATCAGGAAGCCGCTCAGCACAAAGCACTTCCTATTCATTTACTGTCCAGTGCAACTGAGGCTGCAGAGAAAGGCATGCGTGCTTGAGCTTTGGGGTGCACACCCTAATGCAATAGGCTGCTCACATCTATGCATGCAGGGCTTCTTTTCAGCAGGAACTTGGGGAAACAAAGTTGCGGCACCTCCAACACTGAATGGGGTACTGGGATGTGCTGGAGGGTCTATTGATGCGGCTGATGTGGGACCTATTGTGGCTGGGAAAATCTATTTTGCTCAGGAGGTCTATTGATCTTATGTCACTAGGGGTTCAATTGTTGCTGGGAGGGGTTGGGGTTGGTCCTGCCTACAGGGCGATGTTACAATAACAGTCTGTCAGTCTATATTAAACCCTTTCCCCACTGGCCAGTATGTTGGGGCCCAAAACCAGCGTTGGAGCACTCTGATAAAGGTCCCTGGTATAGGTGCCTGCACTGTGTCCCAAACAAATAATACTGTTCCTCTCAAATAGGGGTAGTGGGGTTTGGCAGCAGCTTCTCACCAACCCCTAGGATGACACCTGATCACCCTCTGTTCTCCTTCAACAGTTCAGTGAATATATATATATATACACATACTGTAGCTTAACAGCCCTTATATGTGATGGCTGCATTCGTTTTCCTTTTTTTTTCTCATGATAAACACATTTTCTGCTGGTACAGAAAAATAATATTTAAATTATACCCGTTAATTCTAATCGGGTGCACTTATAACTTCCTGTGCACTGAACTAAAATCATAAGGAGGTATTCGAAAATGTAACGTATTGCAGCTTACCAGTCTTTGGTTATGGTGGCTGCATTAGTGTTCTTTTTTAGGCATTCTTTCCTTTATTATCACCTGATGATTCTGCCAGTAACACACTTCATAAAAAGGAGGGGATTCCGGCGCTCCGAGTGATGTGATGCCTTTGTGAATGGTGCAATGGTGGCTTTAATAGCACATTTTAGTCAGTCAGTATTATTAGAAACAAGGAGTCAGCCATCCTCAGAGGGTGTCCATTACCTCTGTCAGCAAGGAAAGTAAACAAGGGGGGGTGGAGGCACCAACTGTGATAGTCCTACTATATAATAGAGTGTTAGTGTAGTGTATACACTTACTGGTTCGCAGGGTAGGGATGTCCATCAGGGATTGAGGTGTCCTGGGGTATGCTGGTGCTGCTATGTGGGCTCCGGTGACGATCCCTCGGCCATAGGGGTGTTGAGTCCAGTCACAGGCTTCTCTGCGGTGTCCACTAGATAGGAAGCTCCACGCTAACCACTCTGGAACGGGGAAGCGGAAGTGACATCACCAAGGCACGACAGACATCCGAGCAAAAAGTGAGGAATTTACAGGCCTGTACATTCCTCTCTCATCCCCCCTATTTTCCTGCGGCCTGCCAGGTTGCGTGCTCGGATCGAAGGGTCTGGTATGGATTTTTGGGGGGACCCCCACACCATTTTTTTTTTTAATTTTGCCGCGGGGTTCCCCTTAAAATCCCCTTAAAATCTATACCAGACCTGAAGGGCCTGGTATGGAATTTGGAGGGACCCCCATGCAATTCTTTTTTTAATTTTGGTTTGGGGTTCCCCTTAATATTCATACCAGACCCAAAGGGCCTGGTAATGGACTGGGGGGAATCCCATGCCATTTTTTTCAATGACTTTTATCTGTATTGCCAGGACCCGACAATTCATTATAGCCGCGAGTGGTTTTAAATGACTTTTGTTCCTTTATGTAATTTTGTGCAGGGACTGTTCTAAACACAGGAAAAATGCGCCACTTTACAGGCATATTATAGACACCCCCCCAGGTACAAAATTTAAAGGAATATTTCACTTTTATTGTTTCACTTTAAGCATTATTAAAATCACTGCTCCCGAAAAAACGTCAGTTTTTAAAACTTTTTTTTGCATTGATACATGTCCCCTGGGGCAGGACCCAAGTCCCCTTTTTATGACAATGACTTGCATATTAACCCTTAAAATTAGCACTTTTGATTTTTCACATTCGTTTTCGCGTGTTTGAACAAATTTTTTGCCTGTTCGCATGTTCTGCTACGAACCGAACCGGGGGTGTTCGGCTCATCCCTAGCTCAGATCGAGGATTGAGTGTGCAAATCATGGCAGAAGAATTGATGGTGCCTCCAATCTTGGCAGTCAGAAGATTAGAAAGAACGTTGTCTTCAAATTTCATCCCATCTTTCGAAGAATGCAAAAGTGTTTAATATATATATATTTTTAACAGTCATTTCATGAATTAAATTGTCATATATTTGCTCTTGGATTTAGATACAGTTCAATCCACCACTAACTGAAAAGATAAGGGCGGGTAGAGGTAAGGAGGAGAGGAACAATGAGGAGAAGGCTCAGACCCAGCAGACATACAGGCTGGAAATCTGGACAGGTTATCTGACCTCTGTATCTACAGTAGGTGTGTACAATCACGGTTGACTTCTCTTATAGCAAACCTCCATTATCTACAAGGGTGGTACAATAGTTTGAATTCATGACTTGTTAACTTCCATACATTCTGTGACATAGCGGTGTTGTGGAATGAGCAGAATGTGCTGCAGGAAAGGGGAGGACTCCAAGGAAGTGTTGAAAGGAGACGTCACCTTGCTGCCGATATCTCTCTGCAGAACTAGAATATCCACCAATAAAGCCGGACATTCACAAGTAGAATTTCGGACTTTATCTCGCCCTTTATCTTGCTCTTTAGCAAAGCACATAGTTACATAGTAAGGTTGAATAAAGACACCAGTCCATCAGTTCATCCTGAGTGGGTGCGTGTCTACAATTGTCCCTATCCCTGTACGTTGTGTCTCATTAAGATGCTTATCTATTACATTATTATTTTATTTAAGGTACCCATATAGCGCTGTCAATTTACGCAATGCTCCACACATACATCGCACATTCACATCAGTCCCTACCCTCAAGGAGCCCACAATCCAAGGTCCCCAACTCACATTCGTATGCTAGGGCCAATTTTGGACAGAAGCCAATTAACCTACCAGCATGTCTTGGTACAGTCGACAGATAACAGACTTCATGAAACAAGGATAACAGACAATATCTTGGTACAATGCGACTAGAGGAGGACCACAACAAGAACAGAGATCCTATATACCAAAAGTCCAGTGCATCCCCATCAGATAATGCCTCCGACAATCATGTGGAGGACACAACGTCACTCCACCTGCTATATTGATCAGCTGGCGTGACGTGAACACTGCACATGCGCATATCGTTGGAGGCATTATCCAACGATCTGCAAAGTGAGAATGTAATCGTCAGATGCTCATGCAGGAGAATTGACCGATCACATGACAGGCAGATTTCGGTGTGTTGCACGATTACATTCTCCCTTTGCAGATCATCGGATAATGCCTCCGACGATCTGCGCAAGTGCAGTGTTGACGTCACACCAGCTGATCAACATATCAGCTGGAGTGACACTGCGTACTGCACATGCGCAGATCGTCGGAGGCATTATCCAACGGGATGCAATTTTCGATAGGACCCTGTGCTTATATTTCAGCTGTCAGCGAGGAAGCCATCGGTTGTTATGGACGCGGCAGCCACCTTCCTGGTCCGCTGCTTAACAACCCAGCTTTCAGGGGAAGTTGGTGCAGGATGAAGCACTCTATTCTTCACACAGAATTCGAATTGGTCAATCATTTTTCCACCAATCCAAATTTGAATTGTTCTAGAAATTTGGAATGCATTAGAAAATAAATAAAAAAAAAAACTAAATTTAATGAAAGGAAATTTAACGAATTCCAAAGCCGCACTAAACGTATTCCGAAACTAAACGAAATTAGTAACATAATGAATATATACGAAACAAAACACATTTTGCAGTTCTGCACATATTTATCACACACCACTCCAATGATTACAGAGGTGCAAATAACTAAATTTACCTGGACCTCTCTAGAAGGGTGCGATACATCCTTGCAGGATAATGTGATCTGCTTCTGTTACACTACTAGTTGGGCTTTGTAAAGGAGTGACTGCTTGGTAAAGCATTCAGAAAATAATTATACCAACTGAACATATTGTTGTTGGGTAAGATGGGAGGTGAAATATGCCTGAAGGGCTTGCAATGTGAATTGGGCTGGAGACAAGTATGAGTTCCTGGTAGCCCTCTGGACATAAGATGATGAGGAGTTCCCCAGCAAGTTATAAGGATCAGCAACCAAAGCCCTTTGTGTTCCATGGCTCTAGAGGAGGACCCTCTGGTTCAGAAACTGGCATAACCACTCTACACCAGAGATTCCTCCTACATGCTTCCATCACAGCCTAATCACCCAGGGGTTTTGTGACAGACTGTGTCAACAAATTAAATAATATGTGGGTTGAGGAATGCTTAGAGGGGGGAAGGTTGTCTAGTTACTATAGTGACAATGTCACCTGTAGGAGGAGGAGTGGCTATCGATTGTTTATTGACTGACAAGGACACTGCAGGACTGCATTTATGTGGACCGCACTGATATTTAACGAAGTGCTTCTCATTCTGCCCTCTCCGGTGTCCTGAAGAGTCGTCTCTCTGGTGAGTAGTTGACCAATAGCCCTGGGCGTGTCAGGTGGGGTTAGCAATGGTCACAGCAGACTGGGCACCTGTTATGGGGTCCCGGGGCACCGTAGCAGTACGGTCTGTCTGTATCATGTCTTATCAAGGCAGAGACATCTGGTGGGAGATCATTTAGGATGCAATAGGCTCAACTCAGAAAGCTAATATACTAGTGATCTTTATTTTTAACCACTTTAATACCAGGCACTTTTACCCCCTTACTTCCTGCCCAGGCAAATTTTTAGCTTTCAGCACTGTCGCACTTTGAATGAAAATTGCGCAGAAATGCAACACTGCACTCGTATCAAATTTTGCACACAAATAGAGATTTTTCGGTGGTATTTATTCACCACTGGGTTTTTTTTATTTTTTTTTAATAGATTAAAAAAAAGACCAAACATTTGGAAGAAATAATGTTTTTTTTATGTTTCTGTTATAAAAATTTTGCAAATAAATAATCTTTCTTCATAAATTTAAGCCAAAATTCATTCTGCTACATTTATTTGGTGAAAATAACCCAAATCAGTGTAAATTATTTAGTCTGTAGGGAAGTTATAGAGTTCACAAACTATGGAATATATATCTAAAAATTCAATCCTGATGTACTGACGGTCTAACTCATTTCTTTTTTTCTTTTTTTTTTTTTTCCATTGAAAGATTTTTATTGGTTTTTCAGTAAGTTACAGAAAAAGGTTGGAAACAGGAGATATACACAAAATTATAGAGAAAAGTAAAAATAAAGAACAGGAAGAAGCACATATCCAGAGAAATTGTATGATAAACTCTACAGTTATATATACAATTAATTATGCATAATGGTATTTGTCAGTCCATGTTTTCCACAGTTTGTCAAATTTATCACATTTAAGCGAGTTAATTGCCATAAGTCGCTCAAATGTGTAATTTTGCTGGACCCTCCTAGTCATATCAGTAACGTTAAGTGTTGAAGTGTTTTTCCAGTTGCTAAGTATCAAGGTCCTAGCAACTAGCAGTATGTGTGATACTACGTGCCTCATGAAATATGGGAATGTTTCTAATCCAATTAGTAGTATAGCCAGTTTTGGATTTGGGGGTGTGATAATTCCCGTAAGCTCTGAAATAAGTTTAAAGGTTTGGTTCCAGAAGCTAGTTACATTAGGGCATTCCCAGAACATGTGGAGAAGATGGCCTTTATGTCCGCATGCTCTCCAGCATAAAGGTGAGGTGTCAGGAAACATTTTTGAAATTCTACATGGGGTATACTGCCAACGATTTATTATCTTGAGCGATGTTTCCCAGTGGTTGGTGCAATGTGATACAGTTTGTGAAGTCTATTGCTCTACTATTAGTGATTTGGCGAGATAGGAGAAATCTCCAGGCTTTAATTGATATAATGATAGTGGGGGGCAGATTCTTGAGATTCCAGGGTATCCAACTATCTCCCATTAAGACCGATGATACAGGAGCTAAGGATTTTTCAATCTCCACCCACAACAGTACCTCAGTGGTAGAGAACCAGTACTTGAGTTGGTCCAGTCTAGTTGCCCACATATAATCGTGAACATCTATTAGTCCTGCCCCTCCTGCCCTTTTGTTAGGAATTAGAGTGGATTGTGAGCATCTTGCTTTCTTTGTGCCCCACAATAGTGTCCATTGGAGACTAGAGGTGGATTTGAGATAATGTGCCGGGATGGTGATCGGTAATACTCTAAAAATATATAGAACCTGCGGGAGAATCATCATTTTAAATGCTGCTAATCTACCCAGCCAGGATAGTTCACGTTTGGCTATGTTGTTAGTTTGGGTCGCTATTTTGGTTAGAAGGGGTCTCAAGTTAATGTCTATTAGTGAGCTGGTGTGGTTAGTTAGGGTAATACCCAGGTATGGTATACCTTTGGAACTCCAAGTGTACGGAAGTGATTTTTGTAATGCTATACGATCGTTGGCGGATACACCTAGGTCAAGAATGAGGGATTTAGAACAGTTTACCTTATAATATGATATGTTACCAAAGGATTTCAGTGTTTCATGTGCTATGGGGAGTGAGGTATTTGGATTTGTTAATAACAATATCACATCGTCTGCGAATAAATTGATAACATGTGAGGTGGATCCGAATTGAAATCCGGTCAATCATGAGATTAAAAATCGTCGGAGATAAGGGACACCCCTGGCGAGTTCCATTTGTTATTTGAAATGGAAGGGAGAGCATGCTGGATGTATACACCCTTGCCGAGGGACACGAGTATAAGGCCAGAACTGCATTCAATATTTGGCCATTAGGTCCAAATTTAGATAAAGTCATTGACATGTAAGTCCAATTTACTCTATCAAACGCCTTCTCTGCGTCTATGGAGAGCAGCAGAGAAGGCGTTTTTGTTTTTTCGACATGATGAATGATGTTGATTATTCTCCTGGTGGCATCTGAGGTTTGCCTCCCCCTCACAAAGCCCATCTGTTCTTTTTGAATCAGGAGTAGAATATAGTTAGCTATTCGTTTGACGATTAGTTTAGCGTAAATTTTGATATTGGTATTTAGGAGAGAGATTGGGCGAAAGTTGGGTGGTGTATTGGGTTCTTTACCTGGTTTGGGTAGAGTGATGATGTATGCTTGTAGCATCTCTGGGGGAAACGTTGCTGTGTTTGCGGCTTTTGTAAAAACTGTTTATAAGTGTGGAGCAAGGTGAGATCTGAATGTTTTAAAATATTTGTTTGAGAACCCATCAGGACCAGGTGATTTGCCATTCGGTAGTGTTTCTATGGCAGCGTCTATTTCAGGTGCAGTGAACGGGGAATTTAGCGAGAGAAGTTGGGACTCCGATAACGCTGGTAATTTTAATTTTTGTAGGAAGCTTTGGATGTTTTCGTGTGTGGGTTGTTATGTGGAGGGGTCATCTTTAATGCTATATAAGTTGCTGTAGTAGTCAGCGAACTGGTTAGCTATGTCTTTCGGGTTTGTGATTTTATGTTTGAGAGTGGGATGTAGCAAATGGGCAATTCTCGTTTTAGTTTTCGCTGCTTTTAGTCTATTGGCTAAATATTTGCCTGCTCTATTGGTATTGGCATATGACTGCAGTTTCAAACGTCTAAGATGATAATCGTATTGTTGGGATAGCAGATTTCTGAGTACCTCTCTTAGAGCTGAGAGTTTTTGGGTAAGAGTGTCGTTAGGTGCTTGTTTATTTTGTGTTTCTATGGTGTGGATGTCAGTTAAAATAGAATTAATACGGGCTGTATGCCTTTTTTTTTTCTCTGGCTCCGAGTTGTATGAGTATGCCTCTCATGTACGCCTTATGGGCGTTCCATACGGTGAAAGGGTTCTCAACGGAATCTGCATTGCATAGAGAGAATTCGCTAATATGTTGGGAGATCTTTGTGGAGGTTCGGGGTTCCTGTATTAGTCTTACATTGCTATGCCAGATGGGTGTGGAGGAGGAGACAACCTGGTCATTAATGGCAATAGTAATCGCAGCATGGTCAGACCATGTTATGTCATGTATTTGCGCAGATTAGATGTTCTGCAGTAGCCTCTTATCTGTCAGGAACATGTCGATGCGAGAGTATGAGCAATGTCTGTGGGAGAAGAAAGTATAATCTCTTGCATTTGCGTTTAAGCAACTCCAAACATCAAACAGCTCCGCTTGGTGTATTGTTTTGCTCAGATAGGAGGAGCTGTTTGCTTTCGGAGCAGACGTATACATTTTTGGGTCTACAATAAGATTAAAGTCACAACATACAATGAGATTGCCATATAAGTGATTCTGAATTTTCCTGAATAGTCTGCTGAGAAAACTAATCTGATGTGAGTTCAGGATGATGTATCTGCTGTCAGGATGATATATCTGCCGTTGGGATCCAGAATAATGTCTTTATGTTGAAAAGACACAGTGTTCCTCAGCGCTATTAATACTCCTCCCTTTTTTTGACCTGGCGTGCATGCCATGAATCTATGTGGGTAGTCTTTATGTGAGCATTTAGGAGCTTTAGTTTCCTGAAAATGGTTCTCCTGTACAAACAGGATATGTGCCCTGTGTATCTCGGCTTCCTTCCACATGGAGAGTCTTTTTGCAGGGTGATTCAGACCCCTAGCATTGATGGACAGGCAGTTAATGGGCATAAGGAAGGTTTTGTGAGGTCTACGGCCTTATGTGGAGTATGTACTCACTGTGGCTGTAGTAGATGGTCTGGAAGTAGGTGGTAACTCTGTCTTCATGCAGGGTAGAAGGGATGCTCTCTGCTGGACGGTATGCTTCAAACAGATAGTAAGCAGAACAAAAGTGGTGAAAAAGGGACAGTATTAGTGAAATGGATATAAACTCAATAAGAAAAGAATCCATGAACTGATCCATCAGCAGGCGTAACTGCTACAAAAAAAAACTGGAGGTAAAAAAAAACAGGGACTTTAACATGTAGCCCCTGTTGTCCGGAGAACGTTTGCGGGAGACCACCTGGCAGTCCTCCTGTAGAGGACTAGGTATAGGAGTGTGAGTAGCTGACATACCGTGATCAGGTAGTATACCCCATTTGCGTGATGCTGCGATACCTTCTCCTAGTGTGGATATCAGTACCGATACGCCATTGTGAGTGACCGAAAGCTTGGCGGGGTATTACCACTTGTGTATGATATTGTGGTTCCTCAGGGCCTTAGTAATTGTCGCTAGATTGCGACGTTGTTGGAGCGTATGTCTGGATAGGTCCGGGAGCAGTTGTAGTTCTGCTTACTGTGGGTGCCTACCATCTGTTCTGCGAGATGTTGTTAGAATTTGCTCTTTGACGTGATAGTAGTGCACCCTAAGTAACACATCTCTGGGAGTGTTTTCAGGGAGAAATACAGGTTTGGGTATGCGATTTATGCGATCCACAATGAGATCTTGTGGCGACAGAGATAGCAGCAGTGTCGAGAATAGCGCCTGTGTATAGGACAGTAGTTGCGTGGCAGGTATGGTTTCTGGGATCCCCCTAATTTTTATGTTGTTCCTTTTGGAACGGTCTTCCAAATCAGCAACTTTGTTTTTTAACCATGCGATTTCCTCATCATGGTTGCTGTGGGCATCCACCATTGTATTAAATGATACAGTAAAGTCACTCATACGTTGCTCAATATGATCAACCCTGCTGCCTAAGGCCTGTACTTCTCTCTGACAGTGATTAATCCCTGCAGTCATGTCAGCATGAAAAGATGCTTTTAGTGAAAACAGCATATCTTTGAGAACTGTATCTGACACTGGCCTGTCAGAAGTGGGGAATGCTGCAATAGGGTCCTGTGTAACATGCACCGCTGGATCCACAACATTCTGAGGCCTGCTTACCTCCATCTCAGGGTCCTCAGAGGTCTTTCCGGGGAGGTTACCCTCTGTTTTTGCTTGGCTGGACTCCTGGTAGAAGGGCTCGAGGCTCCAGAGGAGGATCCGCTATTGAGATGGGAGCCTTGAAGTTATTTTTTAGGACCGGAGCGGCCGTTGTTATTGATCGTGGCCTGATGCTCCATCTGTCTCCCTGAAGTGCCGGCGCCATTTTGTTGGAGCTCGCACGCTTTAAAGAATTCCTGTATCTTTTGTGGGTTCTGCAGGGTTTTCCGGTGCCGGGTCATTTCACCGTGCGGCGCGGACGGTGCCGGTGTATGCAGATGGCTATAGATTCTCTCCGGCGGCCGAGCGGAGCGCACTGTTTAAGCTGCCATGTTGGAGCTCGGTCGCCACGCCCCCGTCTAACTCATTTCTTGAGGTCCAAAAACACCAGGACAGTACAATTATGACCCAAATGACCCCCCTTTTTAGAAAGTAGACAGTCCAAGGTATTTAGTAAAAGGCATGGTGAGTTTTTTTAAGTTGTAATTTTTGTCACAATTTTTGGGAAAGTGAAGAAATTAAAAAGATGTTTTTTTTTACAATTAGTTTTTTCTTTATTTACATACTGTCACCAGCGCAGTACAGTGTCATCATATAAATGGTGTGGCGGTGATCAGGGACACTGACTTGTGACAGCATGGGGGAAAAAAATTATTAAAAAATAATTTTTTTTAATTTTTAAAATTTTTTTTTATTAAATTTTTTTCTTTTTTGCAATTTTCTTTACATACTCTGACTAGAGCAATACAGAGTTACCACTGTAACACTGTATTACTCTGGGGAGGTGATCAGGGAGGTTTTTTTACACGCAAATATTGTTTATAACCACTGCTATAAGCAACCATTTTTTTTCTGAATGAAAGCTATTCAGTCAGTGTTTACTATTGTGGTTAGCTGTGATTGGCATCAGCTAATCTCATGGTACAGATTGGCTGTGATTGCCCTGTCTGTACCATGTGATCACTGTGATAAACACAATAGTACGCAATGAATGGCATGAATGGAAGCCATCCATTGTGTACAATTGTCATGTGATCTGCTGTGATTGGTCACAGCAATCCCATGGTAACGGCAGAGGCCCGGAACACTGATTTGTCATCCAAGCGTGGCCCGTGAGGTACCTGCAAGGAGCGATTCTGTGAGGACGTCATATGAAGTGCACCCAGAACAACACAGCTCCTGCCTGACCATCATTTTACAATAGGCCAAAGTAAAATAGGTAGGGCTGAGCCCAAGGAAATTGGAGAAATACAGTCACATGGCAAAAAATTAAGATCCTTATTCTTGTGCTAAAGCTAGCCATACACTAGAAGAATTTTTGCTCGAAACATTTAGTTTCAGGAAATTTTGTTTAATTTCCAACATTCGTTTTCCAGCACAGTGTTGTGAAAATTCAGATTGGGAGATTTTTCTTAAACAAATGAAGTTCTAACAGTGAATGTGGTTTTTGTTCAGGAAATGACATTTAAAAAGTGGTTATTTTTGAACATTCATCAAGTCATTAAATGTACTGATGAGAATTTGTGTACAAAAGTCTGTTGGAAAATCTACTACTGTATGGTCATCTTTAAGCTTTGTGAAATGAAGGTAATGTTCTGGTTTGAAGTTCCACCATAGACAGGCCTTAATCTGTGATTATTGTTTTATAATGGCATGGGGCCCAATGGCTGGAGGTCCTACCATGCTTTTCCTATGGGCTCCCATTATTATCTTACCAATACAGATTTCTCCATAAACACTGAATTTCCTGACTAAGCACCAATACAGATTGTATAATGATGTCCAGCAGATGTGTTCTTCAGTTATCCAGGATTTATATAATTGAGCAGCAAACTCACAGCCTTTCTGTGCTGGCTCCAGTATACATGGTGAAAGATAGATGTCTGGGATTTGTAGTCCTCCAGCAGCAATGGTTATGAACTGTCTGTTTTCTGTCCTGTTACATCTTCTGGCTGAGAACCTGTCTGACCAGACACTCCTGTACTTGTCTGGTGAGTGATCGTTATCTCCCCCATCCTCCGACTCCGTCCCTCAACTGTAGATGGGAATAACCTGTCTTTATAATCCTTGCTCTACTCTTTATTACTTTAAAAAGAAAGTAATTAGCAACCTGAAGAAGTGTTTATGAGATATTCTCTTAATTTTCAGCCTAATCCTAAAATTCAGTCTTGACCTAAACTCAACAATTATTTATTTTTTCGGAGACGGAGTAGATATCACAGGTTGTTTTATCATCTCTATTTCAATGTTTTTTATTGTTTTCAATTAGTTTTTAAAAGGCCTGAAAACAAAATAGTTGCCCACGCAGGAACTACAACATGTAACAGTAGCATAAACAACAAGCGATGTAACTAGTGCGCAAATGACCACACTCGCCAATATCACAGAGGAAGCCGCCTACATAAACAAGTGTACTCACAAAACTCAAAAGATAATTAAATAAATACATGTGGCGCTAACCCACCTAAAGGGCAATAACTAGTAATCCTAGACATGAATAATAGCTGGATTATGATGTAAACACTATAAATAATAAAGTAAACACAATTGCTGACACAGTGATCAGAAATATACATTAAAAAGTGGATAACCAAAAATAAATGTAAAATAGCCAGTAAACCACGGATAAGTGAAATAACGAAATATATGATCAGCAATACTAGCACAAAAACACTGACAATGCTAACGTACAATCCGACAGTGAATAAATAAAATCCTAAAGTGCAATGTGCATAGAAGAGACCACATGAACATCATAAAAGATGTAGCAAACATATGTGAACTACTCCATACTGAAATATCCAAAATAACTGATAAAGTGTAAATATAAAAAGATTAAATTGCAATCTAGAAACGCATTAAGTGCGACTTGGTAACTATATCCAAAATTTTCTAAGAAAAAGTGAAAGTGCAATCATAAGCATAGGTGACGCTGTGCAACAATACTAACACAATGATCAAACATGAACACTGATAGTGCTGAAGTGCAACAAAGCAGTAAAGTAAATAAAATCCTGAGGTGCAATATACATGCAAGTGAAAACCATAAAAAAACTAATTGAAATATATAGCAAAAACTCAGTGGACTAATACATAATGAGATGACCAGAAGTGAATTATAAATAAAATAACATACAAATAAAATGCAATCCAAAAACGCATACAGTGCGACTAAATAACAACATCCAAAAACCACTACAGATAAAAGTGCGAGTGCATAATAAGACAAGAATAGCGGTGTGCATGAGCTAAGAAAAAATGTCCAGAATAGAAGACAGTTCAAAGGTGCATGTAGTGCGATTCACGATGTCAGCCCAGTGAAATCTTCTAAGATGGTACAGAAGTGCGAGTGCCTGATATTTAATAAGTAGGTCCAATCTTGTTCCAGGGGTGCAGCGATAGTTTCCCCAGCCTCTCACCTGAAGTTGCAGCCCCCAATGGGCCAAATCGAGCATATACCGACAGGTGGTGGGATAGTATCCTGGGGATCAGTGATTGTCACATCCCTCAGGGAAGACAGATCCAGCAGCTGCAGCAGACAATCTCCCGTGTTCAAAAATCGTCCTCTGATGTCCTCAGATGTATAGTGGAGAAAGAAGAAATGGCTCCATAGTGTAGCAAATTGAGATATTTTATTATAAAAACAAAGTAGCAACTTACAAAGAAAATTCAATATAATCCTCAATGAAAGCAGAGGCTTCCGGGTTCGGCCATACCCAGAAGCAGCGGCACCTGACTCCTCCCTGACGCGTTGCGTCACACCACACTTGACTTTATCAAAGGGTACCCTTTGATCATATATTTAGTTATAACAATTATCCGTGGTTTACTGGCTATTTTATTTCAGGTGGGTAATGCCGCGTACACACGAGCGGACTTTACGGCGGACTTTGCCCGGCGGACTGGATTTCGTCGGACAATTCGATGTGTGTGGGCTCCAGCGGACTTTGTTTTCTCAAAAGTTGGACGGACTTAGATTTGAAACTTGTTTAAAATTTATCCGTTGAAATCGAGTCCGGTCGAAAAGTCCGCCGTCTGTATGCTAGTTCGACGGACAAAAAGCCACGCTAGGGCAGCTATTGGCTACTGGCTATGAACTTCCTTGTTTTAGTCCGGTCGTACGTCATCACGTACGAATTCGACGGACTTTGGTGGATTGTGTGTAGGCAAGTCCGTTCATTCACAAAGTCCGTCGGAAAGTACGTCGAAAAGTCCGCCGGGCAAAGTCCGCCGTAAAGTCCGCTCGTGTGTACGCGGCATTAGCGTCACACTTATTTTTGGTTATCCACTTTTTAATGTATATTTCTGATCACTGTGTCAGCAATTGTGTTTACTTTATTATTTATAATGTTTACATCATTATCCAGCTATTATTCACGTCTAGGATTACTAGTTATTGCCCTTTAGGTGGGTTAGCGCCACATATATTTATTTTATTTATTTATGTAACAGTAGCATTATATGCCAAAGACAAGCAGGAGAGCCAAACAGGGAGGGCAGTCAAAAGTACAACAGGAGTCTATACAAGGAAGTCCTGCTGTCCATGGAAGGGTGTCCTCTTATGGTAGAGTGACTGGATGTTCCTGGTTTTCAGGGACAATCCTAAATTTTAGGGGACTTTGTGGGCAGGGCTTAGGCACCCTAGTGGAGGGACCCTAGAACTACACTCGCTAATTTTAGGGGGGCTGGACTGTGGCCAGCAGGAGTAGAAAATGTCCTGGTGTCAATGGAAGTAAACAAAGCCCCATCTTTTTTATTAGGAGGAGGATTAGTGTCCCATCTTTGGTGTCAGTGGGAGGAATCATGTACCATCATTGGTGTCAGTGGGAGGAATAGTGTCCCATCATTGGTGTCAGTGGGAGGGACTGTGCCCCATCATTGGTGTCAGTGGGAGGAATAATGCCCCATCATTGGTGTCAGTGGGAGGAAAAGTGTGCCATCATTGTTGTCAGTGGGAGGAATAGTGTCCCATCATTGGTTGTCGGTGGGAGGAATTGTTCCCCATCATCTGTGTCAGTGGAAAAAATAGTGCCTCATCATTGGAGTCAGTTGGAGGATAGTGCCCCGTCATTGGTATCAGTGGGAGGAATAGTGCCCCACCCCTCATTGGAGCACAGGTGTGTTAGGAGGAAGGTGTCTCTGAAACTGCTGCTCCAGGTGATCCGTGTGAGAGGGGAGTGGTGATGAAATCTCTCCCAGCTCTCCTGGCCCCTTTCTGGGGAAGCCATGGAGGCCAGCGGGGCCTTTCCTGCTGGATGCTCACAGCCATCTCCTGGGCCATCGGGTGACATGCCTGCCCCTGTACAAGCCATGGCTGGTGATCTCTCTGCCCCTGGTGAGGATGAAGGCTCGGAGGCCATTTGGGAGCGAGTGGTGCCCGGGATTAAGGTCCTGAATAGGGAAAGAGACAAGCTCTACAAGCTCAGAGCAGAGCTTGCAAAGGCAGTGTGAGGGCTTGCACAGCAGGAACCATGGATCGATGGATTCAGAGATCAAACTGGCCTAAGTCCGGGTGGAACACCAGGAGACCATTGTGGCCATGATGGAAGGAAGAGATGGGCCCTTCAAGGAAAAGTTTGAGAATGATGAAAGGTTTGGAAGGATGGCAAAAGTGGAGATGGAGGAGGAGACCCCCAGTTCTGACCCCCTGCCCCCTCAGGGAGAGGTAAGCAGCCTCATGCCTTCCCAGGACTCAGGAGGCATGCTGAGGACCATCCAGGCAATGGAGTCTCCTATGCGGGGGGATCAGCTGGCGTTTGGTGGTGAGGGCATAACAGATTATGTGCCTGATAATGTCAAGCCCCAAGCAGGGGACATCTAACACCATGAGCAATGTTGAAAGTGTGCCCAGTGACAGTCAAGTTGCTAATGCTATGTGTAGCAATGCTGAAGCGGCAGTGCAGCAAGAGTTGCATTTAAAAAATGACATTCCTGCAAAGGAACTACAAGTCTCAGCCCAGCCTGTTAACCCTACTTTAGCTGATTCTAAAGCTGTTTGCCCCCACAGCTGCTGAAGACTCTACAGTGCAGCTTCAGGAGACAGCTGGTACTAGTAGTAATTCTTAAATGGGAAGGTGGTGCAATCCCTCCAGCACGGCGTGTGGTGGTGGACAAGATTTTGGAGATGGGTTTTGGGCGAACGACCTCTATGCCCTGATACATGTAGCTGGGACACAGGAATATATTATTAGCTTCACCAGGCCAGAGGGTTTTGACCTGTTCTGGGAGCGATATGAGGCTCGGTGCAGGTCAAGACCCGAATGGGAAGGTCTGGCCCCAGTTGCAGTTTCACAGAGGTCAGCAGTGATGAGAGGTCAACAGTTGATGAGCGTAACATCTGGACTGGGGGTTGGTCGGTAACAGTCAGGTTGGCCAGGGATGGGAATGTTGTCCGTCACCTGCCCTCCTCAGCTTTTATAGGGAGGAATAGGATGACTATTTTCTACCCTGGTCAGCCGAAGCTTTATCACCGCTGTGGAGAAAAGGGGCATTTGAGCTCCTCCTGTTCAGCCTTGATATGTTCAGTGTGTCGGGGTCAGGGTCATGTGGCCAAGAACTGCACCCAGATGATCAGGTGCAACCTGTGCCTACGCCTTGGCCACCCCTATAGCAGATGTCCTGAAGCCTGGCACAATATGGAGAAGGAGGTAATAGATGACTTGTCAAGGCTGGACAGTTTGGAGGGTGAGGCCCCTGGTGTACCATCCTCCTCTGCAGTGACTGACTCCCCTGGTCCTGTTCAGGATCCCTCTCCAGTTCCTGTGGCCACCCCTCCTGTGTCTGTAAGTATTCCTTCTGTATCTGTCTCTGTGTCCCCCCAGCCTACTGTACCCTCTCCTCTTGTGTCAGAACCTTCCAAGTCTGTGCCCCCCGAGTCAGTTACCCCCCAGGAGTCTACACCTCCTAAGTCTGACTTAAAGAAAGCCCTCCCCCCACCAAGAGTGGTTGAGAGTATCAAAAGGGGTTCTGCTTCATACTCTGTAAAGAAGTCTTCTCTGAAGACTTCAAAGAAAAAAAGCAAGGGATGAGGGCATCTCTGAAGCTGACCCGCAGTACCTG
The DNA here is from genome assembly GCF_042186555.1 of Aquarana catesbeiana. Classification (NCBI taxonomy): domain Eukaryota; kingdom Metazoa; phylum Chordata; class Amphibia; order Anura; family Ranidae; genus Aquarana; species Aquarana catesbeiana. The sequence continues at coordinate 8,772,909 of NC_133327.1, forward strand.
GGGGAGAGAAGGAAGATTGGGAAGTGGAAGAAGCAGGCGGTGAGGACGGAACGGGGTCAGGAAGCTCCAGTGCCTGTCTCCAACCATCATAGTTTCTCTAAGTGGGATATTTCCTCATCTGGGGCTTCTTCGGAGCAAAGTTCAGATTCTGAAATGGAGTTTGAGGCGGCCCCACAAAGAGAGAGGCTTCTGGTGATGAGCAGCAGAGGGGAGCTAAGAAGCAATCCACCCAATAACCCAAATGGAGGTTCCCCCTCTTTTAAAAGTGGTGACAATAAATGTCGCCGGCATTACGTCAGTAAGAGCTCGTTCTATGGCCTTCTTTTTGTTCAGCCAATTAGATGCTGAAATGTTATTTTTGCAAGAGACTAGGCTCACCTCCTTGGCAGATATTCATATGGCCAAGAGAGAGTGGAGGTATGGTCCATCTTACTGGTCTCTTGCGGCCGAGCCTTATGGCGGTGTGGTGGTGTTGTTTAAAACCGGCATGGTAACTGTCCAGTGGGTTATTGAGATGGAGATTGGGAGATGTATGGTCTTAGACGTCCTTGTGGGAGGGTAGGACCTGCACCTAATTAATGTTTATGGGCCGCACACAAAGTGGGACAGGAAATGCCTTTTTACAAGGATCAAGCCATTTCTTTTTACATCCTGGCAAGTGGTCTTTGAAGGTGACTTTAATACAGTAACTAGGCCCAAGGACAGGAAGGACTGGCTGGGATATGATAGCGTTTTTTAAATAGTATAGTTAGGGATGCTGGTCTTGTGGATGTGCACATTAAGCACCTCCCGGATGACACTGGGTTCACCTTTCATCGAGGTAGTAGTCAGAGTAGGATAGATAGTTTTTTTTTTTAATGAGACCTCTGCTTTCTCGCCCCCAGTGGTGCAGAGATTGGGTCCGGGACCGAAAACCTTTCACCTTGCCTGAAGCACTCGCCTGGAGAACGAATACGCAGATGACCGCTAACTGGATAACCCTGTGGTCAAGACAACAGCTTGGGAGGATTATCGATCAGCGGCACCCCCTCCAGCTGCTACCTACCAACCACAGTCATACTGCCCTACAGCACCACCTCCAGCGGCCACTTATTCTCAGCAGCCCAGGTTCAACTCCCAGGACTTTTCACAACCCATCAGGTGTTTCGGGTGTAAACAGCTATGGCCCAAAAAGCCAGACTGTCCGTTGAATCCAGCCAGGCAGTCCCAGTCGTGGAGAAAGTCAGCAGCGGTGAATCCCTGCACATCCATGCCTGCGGCTCACTGCGTTGAGGAGGAAGAACATTGGGGCGTCCTGCATGAGGCTGATCCAGTACAAGCAGCTAACCAGGACAACAGGCAGCAACACAGGCAGACTGTCCAGGTTAATGAAAAGGTAGCCAATGGCCTATGTAATAATGGCGCCACCATGACCCTACTACAGAAGAACCTAATCCCAGATAGCCAACACACCGGAGACACTGTAGCCGTAAGGGTAGCAGGAGGCATCGTTTTCCAGCTACCCATTGCCCGTGTTCACCTGGATTGGGGGGTTGGTTCGGGACACGTGAATGTGGGGGTGATGACGGATTTGCCAGCGGATGTACTACTGGGGAATGATTTGGCCCCACTCATTTTGGCTTACGCCCCGATGGGCCCCGCTGAAGCCAACCCAGTGACTACCCGTGCCCAGACCCGTGCTGTTGGAACCGGCCCACTTGCTGCTGAGACTTAGGTAAGATTATCTTCCCTGACGTACCTTAGATCAGGATCCCCTAGGCTGGGATACCCCAGAGGCATTCGGGAGGGAAACCTGGGACGACCCGGCCTTACACAAGTATAGGGCTAAGGCAGATAGTCAGGAAATGGGAATAGATGGGGAGCTTTATGAATGGGTGGGGGATAGACTGTATAGGATCCCTAAGCCATCCCTGAGAAGTAAAGCCCCTTCACAGCTGGTGGTACCTAAGAAATACCAGATGGAGATTCTGCGAATCGGCATGATGTACCACTAGCAGGACATCTAGGGTTCCATCGCACAGCCCCTAGAATTACACAGAATTTCCTCTGGCCCATTTTTAACCAGGATGTGCGACAGTACTGCAAAATGTGTGACACATGTAAACGGGTAGGTAAGCGGGGGGACCACCCTAAGGCCAGACTTATGTCGATGCCTTTTATTGGGGAGTCCTTTTACCGCATAGCCGTTGACATTGTGGGTCCCTTGGCCAGGCCTAGTCCATCCAGGAAAAAGTGTATTCTCACCGTGGTGGACTACGCCCCCCCTTACCCAGAGGCAGTAGCTATGTCCAACATTGAAGCAGAGACAGTAGCTGATGCCCTGGTTAAGATATTTACTAGAGTGGGGTTCCCTAAGGAGATTCTCTCTAGCCAGGGAACCCGGTTTACTGCTGTGCTCACCCAGCAGTTGTGGAAGGTGTGCAATATTAAGCCCTTGCTGAGCTCACCTTACCACCCCCAGACTAACGGTCTCTGCGAGTGCTTTATGGGGACCCTCAAGCAAATGCTGAGGACCTTTTAGGATGCTTGCAGAGAGTAGGAGAGATTCCTCCCTCACCTGTTATTTGCATACAGAGAGCTACCCCAGGAATCTATTGGGTTCTCTCCCTTCGAGTTACTCTATGGGAGAAGGGTCCGCAGACCCCTCGATCTCATTAGAGGACACTGGCAGGGAGAGACAGAGCAGGAGGGGACCCCCATAGTGCCCTATGTTCAGAAACTCAGGGACCGCATGGAGCAACTGTCTCTGATGGTAAGGGAGAATCTCCAGGCGGCCCAGGGGAGACAGAGGAGATGGTACAATCGGGGGGCCCGACAGCGGATCTTCCAGGTTCGGCAGAAGGTCTTAGTGCTCAAGCCTGTGAAGACCGACAAGATGCAGGCATCTTGGCAGGGCCCGTATAAAGTAGTATCCCAGGTATGTGATACTACCTATGTTATTGCCAGCTGTGCAGATGAAAGAATCCAGCGAACCTTTCATGTGAACATGCTGAAGGAGTATCAGGAATGGCAGGAGGATGTTGCTGCAGTATGTGTCCATGCTGCGGACGACTCCGAAAGTTTACCCCTCCCTGACTTACTAGAGAGAGACCCCCAGACTGACCTTATTAGCCTCGTACAGCTAGGGGACCGGTTAAGCCCCACAAAGAAGGAACAGGCTAAGCAGCTTCTGTGGGAGAAACAGGCGACTTTCTCCAAAAAACCGGGCTACAGTCTGAGAAGGAATGCGGAAGGAGATACAGGAGATGACTCACATAGGAGTCATTGAGTAGGGATGAGCTTTGTGTTCGAGTCAAACCCATGTTCGACTCGAACATCACATGTTCGACCGTTCGTCGAATTGCGAACGATATGGGCCGTTCCTATCAAATTCAAGTGTCGCGTCACGGCCCATAATTTACTGCGGCATCGCAGTGCATTGCTGGCTGATGATTGGCCAAGCATGCACTATGACCCGCATGCTTGGCCAATCACAGCGCCATCTGTACAGAGAGCCGTAATTGGCGAAAGCCAGGGTGGCTTTGGCCAGTTATGGCTCAGGAGGTTTAGTACATACCCCACACTATATAAGGCCGCCTGCACGTCGGCCCTGTGTAGTGTGTTCCAGCATTGAGAGAGAGATAGAGAGAGAGAGAGACAGTGCCATTTGCTTTAAGTTATATAGAGTAGGCAGCCGAGTCAGTTAGCTGCACTTACAGTGTATTGTGTATATATATGCATCCTAGGTGTTATATATATATATATATATATATATATATATATATATATATATATATATATATATACACTGTATTCAGTTTAGCTAGATCCGTTCCTGTTATTCCCTTCCTACTGACAGGCAGGTAGGTGTTTTTACAGTATTTACAGCTACCTGAAGAAAATTGCTGGTGTTCTTCTGATCCTATTAGTTCTATTAGCTACAGTATTTACAGCTAGTGTAGTGCATCCTCTGCACAGTGTGCACCTAAAGCTACCTGAAAAAAATTGGTGGTGTTCTTCTGATCCTATTAGTACCGCAGGCAGCTGCAGTATTTACAGTTAGTGTAGTGCGTCCTTTGCACAGTGTGCACCTAAAGCTACCTGAAGAAAATTGGTGGTGTTCTTCTGATCCTATTATTACCGCAGGCAGCTGCAGTATTTACAGTTAGTGTAGTGCGTCCTCTGCACAGTGTGCACCTAAAGCTACCTGAAGAAATTTGGTGGTGTTCTTCTGATCCTATTAGTACCGCAGGCAGCTGCAGTATTTACAGCCGGTGTAGTGCGTCCTCTGCACAGTGTGCACCTAAAGCTACCTGAAGAAAATTGTTGGTGTTATTCTGATCCTATTAGTACCACAGACAGCTGCAGTATTTACAGATAGTGTAGTGCGTTCTCTGCACAGTGAGCACCTAAAGCTACCTAAAGAAAATTGGTGGTGTTCTTCTGATCCTATTAGTACCACAGGCAGCTGCAGTATTTACAGCCGGTGTAGTGCGTCCTCTGCACAGTGTGCATCTAAAGCTACCTGAAGAAAATTGGTGGTGTTCTTCTGATCCTATTAGTACCGCAGGCAGCTGCAGTATTTACAGTTAGTGTAGTGCGTCCTCTGCACAGTGTGCACCTAAAGCTACAGTACCTGAAGAAAATTGGTGGTGTTCTTCTGATCTTATTAGTACCACAGGCAGCTGCAGTATTTACAGTTAGTGTAGTGCGTCCTCTGCACAGTGTGCACCTAAAGCTACCTGAAGACAATTGGTGTTGTTCTGATCCTAATAATACCACAGGCAGGCAGCTGCAGTAATTACAGTTAGTTTAGTGCGTGCTCTGCACAGTGTGCACCTAAAGCTACCTGAAGAAAATTGGTGGTGTTCTTCTGATCCTATTAGTACCGCAGGCAGCTGCAGTATTTACAGTTAGTGTAGTGCGTCCTCTGCACAGTGTGCACCTAAAGCTACCTGAAGAAATTTGGTGGTGTTCTGATCCTATTAGTACCGCAGGCAGCTGCAGTATTTACAGCCGGTGTAGTGCGTCCTCTGCACAGTGTGCACCTAGAGCTACCTGAAGAAAATTGTTGGTGTTCTTCTGATCCTATTAGTACCGCAGGCAGCTGCAGTATTTACAGTTAGTGTAGTGCGTCCTCTGCACAGTGTGCACCTAAAGCTACCTGAAGAAAATTGGTGGTGTTCTTCTGATCTTATTAGTACCACAGGCAGCTGCAGTATTTACAGTTAGTGTAGTGCGTCCTCTGCACAGTGTGCACCTAAAGCTACCTGAAGACAATTGCTGTTGTTCTGATCCTAATAATACCACAGGCAGGCAGCTGCAGTATTTACAGTTAGTTTAGTGCGTGCTCTGCACAGTGTGCACCTAAAGCTACCTGAAGAAAATTGGTGGCGTTCTTCTGATCCTATTAGTACCGCAGGCAGCTGCAGTATTTACAGTTAGTGTAGTGCGTCCTCTGCACAGTGTGCACCTAAAGCTACCTGAAGACAATTGCTGTTGTTCTGATCCTAATAATACCACAGGCAGGCAGATGCAGTATTTACAGTTAGTGTAGTGCATCCTCTGCACAGTGTGCACCTAAAGCTACCTGAAGAAATTTGGTGGTGTTCTTCTGATTCTATTAGTACCGCAGGCAGCTGCAGTATTTACAGCTGGTGTAGTGCGTCCTCTGCACAGTGTGCACCTAAAGCTACCTAAAGAAAATTGTTGGTGTTCTTCTGATCCTATTAGTACTGCAGACAGCTGCAGTATTTACAGATAGTGTAGTGCGTTCTCCGCACAGTGAGCACCTAAAGCTACCTGAAGAAAATTGGTGGTGTTCTTCTGATCCTATTAGTACTGCAGGCAGCTGCAGTGTTTACAGTTAGTGTAGTGTGTCCTCTGCACAGTGTGCACCTAAAGCTACCTGAAGACAATTGCTGTTGTTCTGATCCTAATAATACCACAGGCAGGCAGCTGCAGTATTTACAGTTAGTGTAGTGCATCCTCTGCACAGTGTCCACCTAAAGCTACCTGAAGAAATTTGGTGGTGTTCTTCTGATTCTATTAGTACCGCAGGCAGCTGCAGTATTTACAGCTGGTGTAGTGCGTCCTCTGCACAGTGTGCACCTAAAGCTACCTGAAGAAAATTGTTGGTGTTCTTCTGATCCTATTAGTACTGCAGACAGCTGCAGTATTTACAGATAGTGTAGTGCGTTCTCTGCACAGTGAGCACCTAAAGCTACCTGAAGAAAATTGGTGGTGTTCTTCTGATCTTATTAGTACCACAGGCAGCTGCAGTATTTACAGTTAGTGTAGTGCGTCCTCTGCACAGTGTGCACCTAAAGCTACCTGAAGACAATTGCTGTTGTTCTGATCCTAATAATACCACAGGCAGGCAGCTGCAGTATTTACAGTTAGTTTAGTGCGTGCTCTGCACAGTGTGCACCTAAAGCTACCTGAAGAAAATTGGTGGTGTTCTTCTGATCCTATTAGTACCGCAGGCAGCTGCAGTATTTACAGTTAGTGTAGTGCGTCCTCTGCACAGTGTGCACCTAAAGCTACCTGAAGAAATTTGGTGGTGTTCTGATCCTATTAGTACCGCAGGCAGCTGCAGTATTTACAGCCGGTGTAGTGCGTCCTCTGCACAGTGTGCACCTAGAGCTACCTGAAGAAAATTGTTGGTGTTCTTCTGATCCTATTAGTACCGCAGGCAGCTGCAGTATTTACAGTTAGTGTAGTGCGTCCTCTGCACAGTGTGCACCTAAAGCTACCTGAAGAAAATTGGTGGTGTTCTTCTGATCTTATTAGTACCACAGGCAGCTGCAGTATTTACAGTTAGTGTAGTGCGTCCTCTGCACAGTGTGCACCTAAAGCTACCTGAAGACAATTGCTGTTGTTCTGATCCTAATAATACCACAGGCAGGCAGCTGCAGTATTTACAGTTAGTGTAGTGCGTCCTCTGCACAGTGTGCACCTAAAGCTACCTGAAGAAAATTGGTGGTGTTCTTCTGATCTTATTAGTACCACAGGCAGCTGCAGTATTTACAGTTAGTGTAGTGCGTCCTCTGCACAGTGTGCACCTAAAGCTACCTGAAGACAATTGCTGTTGTTCTGATCCTAATAATACCACAGGCAGGCAGCTGCAGTATTTACAGTTAGTTTAGTGCGTGCTCTGCACAGTGTGCACCTAAAGCTACCTGAAGAAAATTGGTGGTGTTCTTCTGATCCTATTAGTACCGCAGGCAGCTGCAGTATTTACAGTTAGTGTAGTGCGTCCTCTGCACAGTGTGCACCTAAAGCTACCTGAAGACAATTGCTGTTGTTCTGATCCTAATAATACCACAGGCAGGCAGATGCAGTATTTACAGTTAGTGTAGTGCATCCTCTGCACAGTGTGCACCTAAAGCTACCTGAAGAAATTTGGTGGTGTTCTTCTGATTCTATTAGTACCGCAGGCAGCTGCAGTATTTACAGCTGGTGTAGTGCGTCCTCTGCACAGTGTGCACCTAAAGCTACCTAAAGAAAATTGTTGGTGTTCTTCTGATCCTATTAGTACTGCAGACAGCTGCAGTATTTACAGATAGTGTAGTGCGTTCTCCGCACAGTGAGCACCTAAAGCTACCTGAAGAAAATTGGTGGTGTTCTTCTGATCCTATTAGTACTGCAGGCAGCTGCAGTGTTTACAGTTAGTGTAGTGTGTCCTCTGCACAGTGTGCACCTAAAGCTACCTGAAGACAATTGCTGTTGTTCTGATCCTAATAATACCACAGGCAGGCAGCTGCAGTATTTACAGTTAGTGTAGTGCATCCTCTGCACAGTGTCCACCTAAAGCTACCTGAAGAAATTTGGTGGTGTTCTTCTGATTCTATTAGTACCGCAGGCAGCTGCAGTATTTACAGCTGGTGTAGTGCGTCCTCTGCACAGTGTGCACCTAAAGCTACCTGAAGAAAATTGTTGGTGTTCTTCTGATCCTATTAGTACTGCAGACAGCTGCAGTATTTACAGATAGTGTAGTGCGTTCTCTGCACAGTGAGCACCTAAAGCTACCTGAAGAAAATTGGTGGTGTTCTTCTGATCCTATTAGTACCACAGGCAGGAAGCTGCAGTATTTACAGTTAGTGTAGTGCGTCCTCTGCACAGTGTACACCTAAAGCTACCTGAAGAAAATTGGTGGTGTTCTTCTGATCCCATTAGTACCGCAGGCAGCTGCAGTATTTACAGTTAGTGTAGTGCGTCCTCTGCACAGTGTGCACCTAAAGCTACCTGAAGACAATTGCTGTTGTTCTGATCCTAATAATACCACAGGTAGGCAGCTGCAGTCTTTACAGTTAGTGTAGTGCATCCTCTGCACAGTGTGCAACTAAAGCTACCTGAAGAAAATTGGTGGTGTTCTTCTGATTCTATTAGTACCACAGGCAGGAAGCTGCAGTATTTACAGTTAGTGTAGTGCGTCCTCTGCACAGTGTGCACTTAAAGCTACCTGAAGAAAATTGGTCGTGTTCTTCTGATCCTATTAGTACCGCAGGCAGCTGCAGTATTTACAGTTAGTGTAGTGCGTCCTCTGCACAGTGTGCACCTAAAGCTACCTAAAGAAAATTGGTGGTGTTCTTTTGATCCTATTAATACCGCAGGCAGCTGCAGTATTTACAGTTAGTGTAGCGCGTCCCCTGCACAGTGTGCATCTAAAGCTACCTGAAGAAGATTGGTGGTGTTCTTCTGATCCTATTAGTACCGCAGGCAGCTGCAATATTTACAGTTAGTGTAGGGCATCCTCTGCACAGTGTGCACCTAAAGCTACCTGAAGAAAATTGGTGGTGTTCTTCTGATCCTATTAGTACCACAGGCAGGAAGCTGCAATATTTACAGTTAGTGTAGTGCGTCCTCTGCACAGTGTGCACCTAAAGCTACCTGAAGAAATTTGGTGGTGTTCTTCTGATCCTATTAGTACCGCAGGCAGCTGCACTATTTACAGTTAGTGTAGTGTGTCCTCTGCACAGTGTGCACCTAAAGCTACCTGAAGAAAATTGGTGGTGTTCTTCTGATCCTATTAGTACCGCAGGCAGCTGCAGTATTTACAGTTAGTGTAGTGCGTCCTCTGCACAGTGTGCGCCTAAAGCTACCTAAAGAAAATTGGTGGTGTTATTTTGATCCTATTAGATCCTATTAATACCGCAGGAAGCTGCAGTATTTAAGTTAGTGTAGTGTGTCCCCTGTGCAGTGTGCATCTAAAGCTACCTGAAGAAAATTGGTGGTGTTCTTCTGATCCTATTAGTACTGCAGGCAGCTGCAGTATTTACAGTTAGTGTAGTGCGTCCTCTGCACAGTGAGCACCCAAAGCTACCTGAAGAAAATTGGTGGTGTTCTTCTGATCCTATTAGTAACGCAGGCAGCTGAAGTATTTACAGTTAGTTTGGTGCATCCTCTGCACAGTGTGCACCTAAAGCTACCTGAAGACAATTGCTGTTGTTCTGATCTATTAATACCACAGGCAGGCAGCTGCAGTATTTACAGTTAGTGTACTGCGTCCTCTGCACAGTGTGCACCTAAAGCTACCTGAAGACAATTGCTGCTGCTCTGATCCTATTAATACCACAGGCAGCCAGCTACAGTATTTACAGTTAGTGTACTGTGTCCTTTGCACAGTGTGCACCTAAAGCTACCTGAAGACAATTGCTGGTGTTCTCATACTAATGATACTACAGGCAGGAAGTTGATTCTGCTAGCTGCAGTATCAGTATATATATACATCCCAGCTTTGTGCAGCTATATCTCATTGCAGGCTATTAGTATGCCTGGAAGGCCAACAAGGAGAGGCAGACAGTCACAAGCCAATAAACGAGGGCAAGCAGGCTCTGTGTCTAGAGCCAACAGTGCTGGTCGTGGAGATGGTGCATCCTCATCAGCACATGGCCGTGGGACACACTTGTCCTTTTTTCGGCAGCTGGCCGTGTTGAGCCGCAACATGCGAAAGACTTGGTAGAGTGGATGACCAAGCCGTCCTCATCCTCCTCACCCTCTCTCTCCCAAGCTCAGGGTACTTTGTCTGGCAAAGCAGCTGCCAACGTGGCCTCTTCCCTCGGCTCAGTGGCATCAGTCACTCCTTCCCTATCCCCACCATGTCCTCCTGAGGGGTCCCCGAACTGTTTGACCACAGTGTTGGGTACATGCTCCAGGAGGACGCCCAGCGTTTTGAAGGCTCTGATGATGGTACCCAGCTAGAGGAAGGCAGTAACGTGAGCCCAGAGAGAGCGGGTGCCCAAGAAGGACAGCAATCTGGCAGTCATGTTCCCCCAGCTGCAGCATACTGCCAGCTTTGCTCCAGTGATGAGGAGGGAGGGGATGATGAGGTCACTGACTCCACTTGGGTGCCTGATAGGAGAGAGGAGGAGGAGGAGAAGGAGGAGGCGGCACATTACCAACGAGGCAGGATGCCCTCCAGGGGCCAGCTTATGGGCAGCACACTGACTGCATCACACCGCAGAGCTCCGCATGTGCAGGGCGCTGCTGTCTCTGCGCGTTATTCCAAAAGTGCTTTGGTGTGGGCCTTTTTTGAGACGAGTGCATCAGATCCCACCGCTGCTATTTGCAACATATGTCTCAAGCATATCTCATGTGGTCAAAACATCACCCGCTTGGGCACCACATGCTTGACCAGGCATATGTCGACCTGCCATGCAGTTAGTTGGCAAGCGTACTTAAAAGACCCACACCAAAGAACAAAGTGGACCTCTCCTTGCTCCTCATCAGCTGGGATCTCCAACCCCACTATATCTTCAGTCCTCTCTGAAACCTGCACTGAGAGGAATGAAGGTGTAGAATTAGATGTGTCACAGCCAAGTACTTGTGGGCAATCTGCTATCGGTACACCAACATCAGATTGTACCAGGCAAATTTCCCTGCCCCAGCTGCTGCACCACTGAAAGAAGTTTGCTCCCAGCCATCCACATGCCCAGCGGTTGAATGCTAGCTTGGCTAAATTTCTAGCACTTCAACTGCTGCCTTTTCAGTTGGTAGACTCTGCCCCCTTCCGTGAGTTTGTGGAATGTGCGGTTCCTCAGTGGCAGGTTCCCAAACGTCACTTTTTCTCACAGAAGGTGATTCTGGCTCTCTACCGGCATGTGGAAGGCAATGTCTTGGCCTCGCTGAACAGGGCGGTCAGTGGTAAGGTGCATATTACCGCTGACTCATGGTCCAGCAGGCATAGACCGTGACGTTACCTATCTTTCACCGTGCACTGGGTGACTCTTCTGGCAGCTGGGAAGGATGCAGCACAGGGTGCAGTAGTGTTGGAGGTTGTTCCGCCACCACGCCTCCAAAATTCTACTAGTGGTGATTCTGCCACACCTCTCTCCTCTACCCCCTCTTCTTCTTCTTCCTCCATGGCCTCTTCCTGTGCTGATTTGTCCTTGGAACCAGCGGTGCTCCGTAGGAATTCAAGGGGCTAAGTAAGCACGCAGGCAAAAAGATGCCATGCAGTGCTTGAGCTGGTGTGCTTGGGGGACAGGAGCCACACTGGGGCAGAGATTCTGTCAGCTCTGCAGGGGCAGGTTCAGAGGTGGTTGATGCCACGCCAGCTTAAGGCAGGTATGGTGGTTTGCGACAATGGCACCAACCCCTCTCTCCACCCTCCGACAGGGACAACTGACCCATGTGCCCTGTTTGGCTCACGTCCTTAACTTGGTGGTGCAGCAGTTCTTGGGCAGCTACCCGGGCTTACAGGATGTCCTGAGGCAGGCAAGGAAAGTCTGTGTGCATTTCCGCAGGTCATATAATGCCAGTGCTTGGCTGGCTGATCTCCAAAAGGAATTTAACCTGCCCAAGAACCGCCTAATCTATGACATGCCCACCAGGTGGAACTCAACGTTGGCCATGCTGCAGTGGCTGCACATGCAGCAGAGGGCCATCAATGAGTACCTATGTGACTATGGCACCAGGACAGGGTCAGGGGACCTTGTTTTTTTTTCCCCATGCCAGTGGGCCATGATCAGGGATGCATGCACTGTCCTGTCACCATTTGAGGAGGCCACGAGGATGGTGAGCAGTGACAGTGCATGCATCAGTGACACTGTCCCTCTTGTCCACCTGTTGGAGCACACGCTGCGTAGAATAATGGACAGGGCACTTGAGGCAGATCAGAGGGAGGAAGAGGAGGACTTCCTTACCTCTCAAGGCCCCCTTTATCCAGACAGTGTTCCTGCGTGCTCGCCGATCACACAGGAAGAGGATGATAAGGAGGAGGATTGTGTCAGCATGGAGGTGGAGCCTGGCACTCAGCATCAGCAGCAGTCTTTAAGGGATCATTTACAGTCCGAAGAAACCCATGGACTTGTACGTGGCTGGGAGGAGGTGGCTGCGGATCATGTCGTCCTTAGTGACCCAGAGGACTCTGGACCAAATGCCTCAGCAAACCTACACTGCATGGCCTCCCTGATCCTGCAAAGCCTGCGGAAGGATCCTCGTATTTGTGGTATCAAGGGGAGGGATGATTACTGGCTGGCAACCCTCCTTGATCCACGTTACAAGGGTAAGGTTGCGGACCTTATCTTGCCATCACAGAGGGAGCAGAGGATGAAACATCTTCAGGAGGCTTTGCAGAAAGGTTTGTGCAACACGTTTCCAGAGCCTGGACGGTTACAATTTCCTGGTCCTCCTGGATAACGTGTTGCTGAGGCTTCGGTCAGTCACAGAAGGAGCGGTGGAGAAGGTGGCTGTCTGACCCATGCATTCAGACAATTTTTTTGTCCGCAGCCCCAAGGTCTGATCGTTTCCAGCAACCATCGCCAGCGTCTGATTCACATGGTGCAGGATTACCTAGAGGCAAGATCAGACTTGGACACCTTTCCCACCGAAAACCCTCTGGGTTACTGGGTCTTGAGGATGGATCACTAGCCAGAGCTTGCACAGTATGCAATTGAGCTACTGGCCTGTCCTGCATCCAGCTTTCTTTGGGAACGCACATTCAGTGCTGCTGGAGGCTTTGTAACTGATCACAGGGTGCGCCTGTCCACCGAATCGGTCGATCGGCTGACCTTCAGAAAAATGAATCACCAGCTACCAAGCACCTGATGCTGATGTAACCGATTTTTTTTTTTTTTAATGGTAGATCCCTTCAAGACTTCCTATGCTGATGCTGAGTGACTATCCTGTTATGCTGAGTCACAATCCTCTTCCTCCTCAATTTTCACGCTGATAGCTTGTAAGAACCTTTTTGGTTCTAGGCACCGCCACCAGTGGCCAAGGCCCAATTTTTCAGCCCCCTTTTGATGCAATACTTTGCAGCAGGGCTCATTCCTGCGCTGCAACTAGAGTATCTGTGAGGGGTTGCAGTGTTGTGGCACCAGTGCCTAAGGCCCAATTTTTCTGCCCCTGTTCAACAGGGACATGTAATTACAATTCTTGAGCTAATATTTCACAGCAGGGCCCATTCCTGCGCCCACCAAGAGTAACTGTGTGGGTTTACAGTGTTGTGGCAACACCACCACCACCACCACCACCAAAGGCCCAATTTTTCTGCGCCTGTTCAACAGGTGCATGTAATTATAATTCTTGATATAATATTTCACAGCAGGACCCGTTCCAGCGCCCAACAAGAGTAACTGTGAGGACTTACAGTGTTGTGGCACCAGCACCACCACCACCAATGGCCCAATTTTTCTACCACTGTTCAACAATGGCATGTAATTACAATTCTTGATCTAATATTTCATAGCAGGGCCTGTTCCTGTGCCCACCAAGAGTAACTGTGAGGGCTTACAGTGTTGGGGCAACACCAACACCTAAGGCCCCAATTTCTGCAGAGTATATAGGGCAGGCCCCTACTTTCAAACATCCAACTTACAAACGACTCCTACTTGCAAACGGAAGGAGACAATAGATAGTGAGATGAAATCTACCCCTAGGAAGGGAAATTCTCTCCTGTAAGAGTTAATATGGGAAAAACGTGTCTCCTCTTCACTGATGCTTTATCACCAATCCTTGTTTCACTAAAAAACCCAAATTTTCAAAAAACATTTGTCATTGGGACAGAAAGTGAGGAGAAATCTTCTGAAGAGGTGCACAGACAGCAAAACAAATGTTACAGGGGTGATAACCCTTCCCTATGTTTTCCAAAAAGCTTAAAAATTGATTTTTTGGCTGGAGCTACACTTTAAAAATGTACCAATTCAAAATTAAAAACAGATTCTACTTAACAACAAACCTACAGTCCCTGTCTTGTTTGCACCGCCTGTATACTTCTGTTCAGAGTATATAGGGCCTGGGGGCCCCTTGCCTTTCCTTTTTTTAATTTGGGTGCGGGGTTCCCCTTAATATAAATACAAGACACAAAGGGCCTGGTAATGGACTGGGGGGTGGGGGGTACCCATGCCGTTTGTCTTACTGATTTTCATCCATATTGCCGGGACCGACATTACATTAAAGCCGCAAGCAGTTTTAAATGACTTTTATTCCTTTAAAAATGTCATTATGTGCAGGGACTGTTCTAAGCACGGGAAACACGCGCCACTTTAAAGGCATACTATAGATACCCCCAGGTACAATATTTAAAGGAATATTTCACTTTTTTTTTTCACTTTAAGCATCATTAAAATCACTGCTCCCGAAAAAACGGCCATTTTTAAAACTTTGTTTTGCATTGATATATGTCCCCTGGGGCAGGACCCGGGGGACAATACCATACATATTAGCCTTTAAAATTAGCACTTTTGATTTTGAACTGTCGATTCCCATAGACTTTAACGGGGTTTTAAAGTTTGTGTGAACTTTTGGTCTGTTTGCAGGTTCTGGTGCGAACCGAACCGGGGGTGTTCGGCTCATCCCTAGCTCAGATCGAGGATTGAGTGTGAGAATCATGTCAGAAGATCATTGAGCCTGTAGTCCTGGTGCCTAGTGCCTAAGAAAGATACTACCCGCTTCTGTGTGGAACTGGTTCTGCATGGACTACAGGCGACTCAATGAGAAGACCACCACTGACGCCTACCCGATGCCCAGGGTAGACAAACTGCTAGATCGTATAGCCAGGGGACGTTATTTAACTACAATAGACCTGTGTAAGGGCTACTGGCAGATTCCCCTGGCCGAGGATGCTATCCCCAAGTTGGCATTTGTTACCCCTTTTGGCCTGTACCAGTCTAAGGTCATGCCAATGCCCCGGCTACCTTCCAACGTATGGTGGATAGGCTCCTCGATGGCTTTCAGGATTTTGCATGTGCATACCTGGATGACATTGCAATCTACAGTGGGTCTTGGGAGGAGCACCTGGTTCACATAGGGGTGGTTCTGGACAAGATTCGGGCCGCAGGCCTGACCTTGAAACCAGACAAGTACCATCTAGGTATGGCGGAGGTGCAGTACCTGGGACACCGAGAAGGTGTGGGAACCAGAGACCAGAGCCAGCCAAGGTAAAGGCAGTAGCTAACTGGCCCACACCCCATACTAAGACCCAGGTATTAGCCTTCTTGGGGACTGCAGGGTACTACCGACATTTTGTCCCTGATTATAGTACTATCGCCGAGCCCCTGACTGACCTGACGAAAAAGAATTTACCTAGACAGGTCCTGTGGTCTCCAGCTTGTGAAGCCGCATTTCTAGCCCTCAAGCAAGCACTTGTAAATGCCCCTGCCTTGGCTGCCCCAGTACCCAACAAATGTTTCCTTGTCCGCACAGACGCTTCCATGTTTGGACTGGGGGCTGTGCTGAAGTCAAATCAGGGAGGATGGAGGAGAACACCCTGTCGCATACCTGAGCAGAAAGCTATTACCCCGGGAAGTGAGCTATGCAGCAATGAAGAAGGAGTGCTTGGCCCTGGTCTGGGCCAATAAAAAGTTGGACCCTTATTTGTACAGACAGGAATTTTCATTAGTCACCAACCACAACCCATTGGTCTGGCGTAACCGGGTCTCGGGAGACAATGGCAGGTTGCTGCAGTGGAGCTTAGCCCTGCCACCTTACAATTTCACCATCAGCTAATGACCCAGTAAGCAAAATGGCAATGCTAATGGGTTGTCCCAGCAAACAGACGTCACTCCGGCCTCCTAGTTCTGGGCATCCCCAAGTTGACCCGAGAAGTTTCAAGCCGGGTCTGCCGGAGTGTCCCACAAGGAGGGAGCCATGTGACGGGGCCACTTTTGGTCACAGGGTGACCAAGAAAAGAATGAATACTGAGAATATGCTTGGATTACTTCAAAGGGAACAGTAATATTCATTAACAATATCTCTCAAGAAATATGAAGATTTTATCCCTGTACACTGTGAGGTCTATGGCCAGGAAGTATAACTCCTAATATGGGCATTCCAGGAAGTTCAATGTAAGAGACCGACCGTCTATTGCTTAACGATGTTGCTTCTGTCTGGATAAGTAAATCATTTTAATCTTGTCTGAGGCAGTTTTCCCTTCACCTATTATTAAGTTTGCTACTCACCTCACATGAACTCACCTGTTGTCTGCTAGGGAAGGTATTGACACTCAGAATAATGTGTATTGGGGGCTCGTTATGTAACCATTGTGTGATGTTGTGGGTGAATCCGGGTCATTGTTCATGTGGCGCCTGCAGTATTGTCAAGTGTATAAAAAGAGCCTGCATTTGTTTCAATAAAGAGTCTGATTCCTGTTTGACCCTCCGTGCAGAGCCTCGTCTCGTACTTGGGGGGGAAGAATTATTCGTATGGGTTTCTTGTTCGGCTGATTGGAGTATTCGGTAGCTGCCTTTGTGTTTGGAAATGGAATGTCCTAAACGGCTTTACACAAGCAAAGGGCTACATCCGGCTCCCGGCTGCAGTTTGGAGACCACTGGCCTAGGCTCTAGGCAGGAGTTTGCTTCCATGCAAAAATCTGCATTAAGACTCCAGACTTAGAAGCGAGCCATAATGAGCACAGTTACCCTCTAGCAACCCCAGGCTAACTGACTGTACTGTTATATTAAGCACTATAAACACTATCACAGTTAAAGAACACCAACTCCCAGGTTAGCAACATTCAGGAACCAGTGCCACTCAGCCTGCACCAGCATCCACCAACTAAGCAATACCCTACTCCCAGTGACATGTCTACAGTTACTGGGGGATACAGGAAATGAACCTCACTCTGTAACTATGTGCTTTCTCTCTATCTCTGGGTCCCCTCTTTACATAATATCCTTTCCTGTGACTCCCAAGCTAGGTCCCTAGGTACTCTGTGCTGCAGGTTTGGTTCCAAAATGTACCCAAGGTACACTTAATGAATATCTAAATTAAAAAAAAAAAACAAACAAACAAAAAAAATTATATATATGTATATATATATATATATATATATATATATATATATATATATATATATATATATATATATATACAGTGCCCTGAAAAAGTATTCATACCCCTTGAAAAATGTTCCACATTTTGTCAAGTTACAACCAAAAACGTAAATGTATTTTATTGGGATTTTATGTGATAGACCAACACAAAGTGGCACATAATTGTGAAGTGGAAGGAAATAATAAATGGTTTTCAAAATCTTTTACAAATGAATATGTGAAAAGTGTGGCATGCATTTGTATTCAGCCCCCTTTACTCTGATACCCCTAACTAAAATCTAGTGGAACCAATTGCCTTCAGAAGTCACCTAATTAAAACATAGGGGTTATTTACTAAAGGGAAATCCACTTTGCACTGCAAGTGCACTTGGAAGTAAAGTCGCTGTAGATCCGAGAGGGACATGCAAGGAAAATAAAAAACAGCATTTTAGCTTGCACATGATTGGATAATAAAATCAGCAGAGCTTCCCCTCATTTCAGATCTACACCTTAGATTGAGAGCAACTGCCCTTCCAAGTGCACTTTCAGTGCGCTTTCAAGTGCACTTGCAGTGCAAAGTGGATTTGCCTTTCGTAAATAACCCCCATAGAGTCCACCTGTGTATAATTTAATCTCAGTATAAATACAGCTGTTCTGTGAAGCCCTCAGAGGTTTGTTAGAAAACCTTAGTGAACAAACAGCATCATGAAGGCCAAGGAACACACAAGACATGTCAGGGATAAAGTTGTGGAGAAATTTAAAGCAGGGTTAGGTTACAAAAAATTATCTCCAGCTTTGAACATCTCATGGAGCTCTGTTCAATCCATCATCTGAAAATGATGAGAATCTGTCCACAGGTGGGAGAATCTGTCTACAGGACAACTATTAGTCGTGCACTCCACAAATCTGGCCTTCATGAAAGCATGGCAAGAAGAAAGTCATTGTTGAAAGAAAGCCATCAGAAGTCCCATTTGGGATTACAAAGTATTGACTCAGGGGGGCTAAATACAAATGCACGCCACACTTTTCACATATTTGTAAAAACATGTGAAAACTATTTATCTTTCCACTTCACAATTATGTGCCACTTTGTGTTGGTCTATCACATAAAATCCCAATAAAATAAATTTAAGTTTTTGGTTGTAACATGACAAAATGTGGAATATTTCAAGGGGTATGAATACTTTTTTAAGGCACTGTGTGTGTATATATATATATATATATATATATATATATATATATATATATATATATATATATATATATATATATATATACGGTATATATATATATATATATATATATATATATATATATATATATAAAGATATATATATATCTTTATATACTGTAGCAGTCCTTAGATGTGATGGCTGCATTCGTTTTCTTTTTTTTCTCATGATAAGCACATTTTCTGCTGGTACAGAAAAATAATATTCAAATTATACCCAATGATTCTGATAGTAATCTGGTGCATTTCTAACTTCCTGTGCACTGAACTAAAATCATATGGCGATATTCGAAAATGTAACGTATTGCAGCTTACCAGTCTTTAGATATGGTGTCTGCATTAGTGTTCTTTTTTAGGCACTCTTTCCTTTATTATCACCTGGTGATCCTGCCAGCAATACTTCCTGTCTTAGGGTGTCTCTACTCCGAATGAAGGAGCAACGGAGACACCATTGGACATTGTCAGTGTTGTCGCGAACGTCAGAGCAAGAGCAACAATTCTAGCACCAGACCTCCTCTGTAACTGGTAACCTGTAAACACTCACCATTTTATTCTCTAGGACCCCTGTTTAAAAAAATATATATATAATGTTTGGGGGTTCTAAGTAAATTTCTAGCAAGAAAATTGCTGATTTTTACATTTATATGAACTAATAAATCAAAGTGTAGCGCTGAAAATAGATGTGCCCTGGTGCAATCCAAGCAAAAATCAAAATTAACACTGAAATAACAACATACATATACTGAAAGTAATGGTATACACAGTCAATAAAATAAGTCCATAAGTGATGATCTATTCACAATGAGGTGCAAAGAAGTCTTGCGAACAGTGAATGTTTATACACTTGTGAAAAAAACCACCACCGGATATAGGGAAGGCTTACCAGATCGTTTGAACACACTAGAGCGTACGCTCTGTGTGTCAAACAAGCTTGATGTGTAATGGATGGACCATGGATGGATACCGTCAAACGGATGTATGTGGATGGCAGCCAGATGGACTCATGGGGAATGTGGTACCACAGGCAGACCGAAGCTCAAAAATCCATAGGCATGTGGAGAGTATCAAATAGGAAACGAAAAAGGACCATAGTGTAATTCCATAAAACAAGAATACATTTATTAAAATGAAAAACCACTCACATGGATATACGTAAAAACAGCGCTGGAAAACAATGTAGGCAGCAGTGGGGACCGTCCCCACTGCTGCCTACACCCTTTTTTTATATTGTGAAAGATAATGTTACTCCAAGTAAATTGATACCCAACATGTAATGCTCCAAAATTGCGCCCGCTCGTGGAATGGCGACAAACTTTTACCCTTAAAAATCTTGTTAGGCAATGTTTAAAAAATTCTACAGGTTGCATGTTTTCAGTTACAGAGGAGATCTAGGGCTAGAATTATTGTTCTCGCTCTAACGATACCTCACATGTGTGCTTTGAACACCGTTTTCATATGCGGGCGCTGCTCACGTATATGTTCGCTTCTGCCTGCGAGCTCGGCGGGATGGGGCGCGTTTAAAACATTTTATTTTCTTATTTATTTTACCTTTTATTTTTTATTTTTACACTGTTTTTTTTTTTTTAAATTGTGTCACTTTTATTCCTATTACAAGGAATGTAAACATCCCTTGTAATAGAAAAAAAGCAAAAAGACCTCAGATCTCATATTTACACTAAAATGCAATTAAAAAAAAAAAAATGTTGTTTTAAAAAAAAAAAAAGTCTCTTTAAGAGCTATGGGCGGAAGTGACGTTTTGACGTCGCTTCCACCCTGCAATGGTATGGAGCCAGGTGGGGGCCATCTTCCACTCACTCATCTCCAAACCTAACAGGAAACAGGACCCGAATGCCTCCGCCGCTGCCGGTGGTTCCGGTAAGTGGTGGAGGGCACTGGAGCGCGGCGGGAGGGGGGAAGGCCCCTCTCCCGCCGCCAATAAAAGTGATCTTGTGGTGAATCCACCACAGAGACCACTTTTAGGGGTATACCGGGGTTATGGTAGCTAGCTGCTGCCATCACAACAATAGCCCTCTTCAAAGTAAGGACTTATAACGACGGCGGGCGGTCCATAAGTGGTTAAGGAGCAGGCCAGGGAAGCCAGCCACGGCGTTCTCTAACAACCAATGAGTCATCAGTTCTCAATGGGCTTCCCCACTGACAGCTAAATTAAAAAAAAACATTTGCCAGTAAAAATAATTTTAAAAAATGGCGTAGGGGTAACCCCAATCCATACCAGACCCCAAGGTATGGATTTTAAGGGGACCCCCACGCCAACATTTTCTTTAAAAACAGCGTTGAGTCCACCGCAATATCCATACCAGACTTCCTTTAATAAAAATGAAAAAACTGGGTCCCTCGATGTAGATCCATCATCAATCACGACTCCACCGCCACTGCTGACTCAAAAACGAAAAAAAAAAAATCTGCCCACTGTAAAGGCAAACAGCTAAATGGCTGGCTTGCTGTTTCACACATACATACTGCATACTTTTGCTGATAGGTGTCCCTCATTACCATCTCAAAAAGTTGGGAGGTATGCATCAGTCATGATGCCCGACGCACCGCCGACCCCCCCCCCCAAAAAAAAAGCTCCACCTGCCATGAAGACAAGTTGCCGAACATCTGGCTTGCTGTTTGACACTTTTTACATAGGTAAGGGCGGGGCCACCTGGCGATTTCACCTGGGGGTACCTCCCCCTTGTGACATCACCAACTTCTGGGTTGGTGATGTCATAAGGGGTGGTGACACCAGGTGATGTCGTCAGATGGTCCTGCCCTTACCTATGTAAAAACTGTCAAATAGCAAGCCAGCCGTTCTGCGACTTGTCTTCATGGCAGGTAGAGATTTTTTTTGGGGGGGGGGGTGGCAGTGCGTCAGGCATCATGACTGATGCATACCTCCCAACTTTTTGAGATGGGAATGAGGGACACCTATCAGCAAAAGTATGCAGGCATAGGACACACCCCATGCCACGCCCCCTTAAAGGAGAATTGTACAAAAAAAAAACAAGATTTGTTAAACCATAAGTGCTTTTTTACCACTACTATTCCTTTATATTGGCTTTTGGAATGTACAAATGCAGCAATTGAGAGATCAGATGAAAGGTTTAGCGCTGGAAAACACTTTTTAATAGATAAAAAGTTAATTTTATATACATCTATATAGATCAGACCCAAAATGAGGGACACATGAGGAGGAATGAGGGACAGAGGGACATTGCTCCAAATCAGGGACAGTCCCTCAAAATCAGGGACAGTTGGGAGCTATGCTAATGACTGATCTACATCGGGGGACAATGTTCTTTTATTTTTAATATAGTAATTGTCAAAACCTGTCTACTGTTTTTATATATTTTGACACTTTTTTGGTGAATAGGTAGGGGTACAATGTATCCATACTTATTAACATGAGGGGGCCTGGATCTGGGGGTCCCCTTGTTAATAAGTTGATAAGCCCCCACAACCACAGCCCAGGGTTGTGGGGAAGAGGCCCTTGTCCCCATCAACATGGGGACAAGGTGCTTTGGGGTGGGAGAGGGCATATGGCCTGGTATGGCTCAGGAGAGGGGGCGCTCGCTCATCTACCCACTTTCCTGGCCTGCCAGGCTGCATGCTCAGATAAAGCTTTGGTATGAATTTTGGGGGGGGACCCCACACGCCATTTAAAAAAAATAAAAATGTAATTAGCCAGGTGTCGGCAATTGCAATTTAAATGTGATTTGACTTTTTTTCTTTCGAAATGCCAGTTTTTATGCAGCATGTTCTATGCATGCTACAGATGCACCACTTTGCAGGCAAACTAAGGGGACCCCTCAGGCACTATATTTAAAGGAATTTTTCATTTTTATTGTTTCACTTTAAGCATCATTAAAATCACTGCTCCTGAAACAACATTTTTTTAAAAAAGTTTCCATTAACCGCTTCCCGACCGGCTCCTGTAGATATAGGTCGGCAGAATGGCACGGCTTCGGAAAGTAACGTACCCGTACGTTACTTTGAATTTGCCGCCATGTGCGCGCGCTCCGTGAGTTGGGTTGCGGGTCCCGCGGATACCCGCAATCGCCTCACGGAGAGGATGACCGGGGAGATGCTAATGTAAACACCATCTTCCCATTCTGCCTAGTGGGAGTGTCACTGATCTCTGCTCCCTGTCATCGAGAGCAGAGATCAGTGACGTGTCACACACAGCCCATCCCCCCTACAGTTAGAACACATCCCTAGTACTGACTTAACCCCTCCCCGCCCCCTAATGGTTAACCCCTTCACTGCCAGTGTCATTTACACAGGAATCAGTGCATTTTTATAGCACTGATTGCTGTATAAATGACAGTGGTCCCAAAAATGTGTAAAAAATGTCCAATATGTCCGCAATAATGTCGCAGTCACAATAAAAATCGCTGATCGCCACCATTACTGGAAAAAAAATAATTATTAATAAAAATGCCATAAAACTATCCCCTATTTTGTAAATGCTATAACTTTTGCGCAAACCAATCAATAAACCCTTATAGCGATTTTTTTACCAAAAATATGTAGAAGAATACGTATCGGCCTAAACTGAGGAAAAAAGATGTTTTTTTATATATTTTTTGGGGGGATATTTATTATAGCAAAAGGTAAAAAATAATGCGTTTTTTTCAAAATTGTCACTCTTATTTTGTTTATAGTGCAAAAAATAAAAATCGCAGAGATGACCAAAAGAAAGCTCTATTTGTGGGGAAAAAAGGACGTCAATTTTGTTTCGGCGCCACGTCGCACGACCACGCAATTGTTAGTTAAAGCGACGCAGTGCCGAATCGCAAAAAGTGCTCTGGTCAGGAAGGGGGTACTACTTTGTCCGCTACATTGTAGACAGTAGGGAGTGTAAAAATAATACCTCAAAACTTCCAGTAAGGACTCTCCTATAAAAATTATTTCCTCTGTTACTTTCTGTACTTTCTGGCACTCTGTACTTACAAACTACTTCTGATAACACTTTTTACTGTGGCCTTTGCAGTAGCATTTGCCACTGGACATCCAGAAAACATGTCCATACAGACAAAATGCATACTTGTAAGATCCTAACTTGGTCATCTGGATATATCTTTTTTTGTAATCGCTGGGAGGGATGTTCAGCTTTTGGTAACACCTTTGGTAACAGGTAAAACATGACTAAAGGATTCGTCAACCTTGGGTCATTACCATTAGATTAAAGACACAGACCGCGTGACATGGGTTTTAAAAGGCCACAGCAGCCCCATTTATTAACCAAATAATAAATAACATAACGTGAAAACACGTAACACATACCCGTAAGAACAAAAATAATATCCAACAGCAAGAGGTCTTTGGGTGTATTAAAAAGGCACACTTTAATGACTTTAATGGTCTATATCCTCAGCTGTGCCCCAACTGGCTCGAGGACGCTCGGACATCACACCAACTTCCATATTTCCTTCCCCCAGGGGACTTATCTCCTGGGAGAACCACCGCTAACCAAAGGAAAGCGCCATCCTTAGATGGGCCCCACTAATCCTGTGACCATGCAAAATTTTCACTGACCCCCCAAAGACCCCTTGAACCGCCGACTGCTGCGACAAAATTGAACAGTACACCTTAACATGAAATTATACCATAACCATAAATATAGTTGTTTTTTTTTTTTTTTTTTTTTTTTTTTTATGTTTCTTTTTTTTTTTTTTTTTTTTTTTATGTGTTCTTTCTCTTTTTTTTTTTTTTTTTGAAAAGCAAAACATGTAACAACAACAACATGTACCCCATCCTTAAATACCAACACTCCCTCAACCTGTCCAGCATGTTAACCCCTAACACAAGGGCGGGAGGGTGGGAAGATGTCTCCTCTCCAACTTCTCTGAATGATGAAGAATCCACCCCCTACACCGGACCCCAAGCCTCTGGCCCTGCCCCATCTGCTTTCTACCTCCAATCAGGTAAGAGATGACTTCTTGCCCCCACCACTGACCTGACTGACCGTTACTTGACCCCATGTTCCTCCCATAGTCATGCAGCCCCTGCGTCCATTCTCTCCTATGGGTCTCACTAGAAGTGGTATGTTATAAAAACAACTGTGGAGAACCCTGGCTCTATCCCACGCTCATTTACTAAGGCAGCCATAACTGCTTGTGACTGATGACACGGTCCATGTGTCAAGCTGGAGGGAAAAGAGTGGCTGGCAGACATAAATGATCACCTTTTCCAAAGTCCTGTTTCATAAGAAGTTACCCCCTGTGGACCACTTGTTCTTCTCATTCTGGGGTCCTTAAAGTTGAATTATTAATCCCAGCTATACTGGGCCAGAACTAGGGTGGCATCTGTGAGTTGCACAGAACCAGCAAGTGTCCGGGGCTGTAATGCAGCATCCTTAGTCACCTGGTCTGCTTCCATGTGTGAGTTTTAAAGTTAATATGGCTACCTCAGCAAGAACCCGGAAGGCTGAAAACAGCCAATCAAATTAACTTGGCATGTTTGATTGGTTTACCTGCCGAAGTAAAAACAAACTTCTGGCCCTTCAAATGGAACCAAAAGCTCTTGATATCTGGACTATCCATCTAAATATACACTTTTTTTATAGCTCACAGGCTTTGCTAAAACATATAGCTCTGCTTCTTGAGCTGGGGAAAAAGGATCCAATGACTTTGAATACAGAGTGTCCTTTTGGGTGATAAACTGCATACTCAAATCTACAAAAAATTTAAATATCTGGGTCTTCAGGGAGTGTGTCCTGCACTGGGCTCACAGCAGCTGATTCCTACACCATCAATTTAACACGTGTGGCTTCCTTTGTCTCCAGCCTCCTCCAATAGAGGCAATAAGGTGGCTGGATTCTAATGTACGCATTTTTCATTGTTAAATTTGTACATAAAAAAACTCATATTTTAAACCTTTCATTAGCCAAACATTTCGTTAGCTGTATATTTGCTGCGCAGAATGTGGGACCATTAAAAATTAAATATTTGACCAAAATAATGTCTGTAACTTTGTCTAATAGCACCTTTGCATAAAGCTACAGCTCTGATATATCGGGATGAACCCTTCATTACTGGGTCCAGCTTGCATAAATATATTACAATGGCTTGTTTTCTATCATGCTGTTTGTGTAAGAACTCCAGTTTCATGTTTCAAAAAGACAACTTCTTCCTGGCAATATTATAATAAATGATAACAATACCCTGCGGTCATGGAGAGATGTCCATAAATCCAAAATATTCTTCTGCTTATACCACAGTACTTACAAGGAAAAGGGGCACATCATTTCACAATCCACACATTCTGCTTTGGATTTCAAAAATAAAAATAAATAAAAACAAAAGGATCAGCAATCTGTATGATGGACCAGAAAGCATCAAAAACTATAAAACAACTGGCTGCAGGTGGCATCTATCCTAACAGGGTGTGTGGACTTATATATTTAAATTTTATTTATTATTACTCTCACATCATGGACCGCACATCAAGTTATTATCAAAAACCTTAAAATTTCATTTTTGTAGAAAAATTTCTTATGTATCCCATCCATCTTGGCTTTGTTAAATATTATGGCAGCTGTATTCCAAATAAAACCTCATCTTAATCTTTTTTTCTATAAGACAAGGAAAAGGAGGCGCCTCTGGGTGCAGACTGTTAAAACAATTTATTAAAAGGAAACAGCAACAGCTGGTAATACACTCACATTTGAGTAGAAAGTATCAGGCATTTAAAATTGTCCCAGGGCAATCCAGGGGATCCGTGGAGTCATCTCTCGGCTGGTGGGTGTTAAATAGCTCTGGGCAGTCTAAGAACGCTGGATGTGGACAGCCGAGATACACATCCGGAGACAGGCACCAAAGGGAGGCTTGGTAGGCAGCCGATCCAGACACGGGATGATGACGTCACGCGATATGCGACGCGTTTCCTGAGCCGGCACGCCGTGAGTGGTGTGACGGCAGTTATTATCAAAAACCTTAAAATTTCATTTTTGTAGAAAAATTTCTTATGTATCCCATCCATCTTGGCTTTGTTAAATATTATGGCAGCTGTATTCCAAATAAAACCTCATCTTAATCTTTTTTTCTCTCAATTAAGGGCTTATTGTATAAATGTAAAATTACAAAATAGTTAAACTCATATTAGAAATTAATACTCATTATTACTTAATTTTACTTAATTTCCCTTTTTTAAATGCACTGTTTCCACTATCAAAGGATATTCAAGTTGTGTAATACACGGTTAAATGTAACCTTCATTTTACCATGTCAGGAAAACAGATTCAAAATAATTGTGATCACATTGTTTACCATTAGATTCGTTAACCCGGCACATTTTGTTATAAATGTTTTTTCTAGAAAACTGGAATTGGCATGGTGTCCTTCCAGCTTATCACTGATCTCTCATCCCAGCCACATTCTTTCACGAGAGCACAAAGGAGGGGGTCACATCTATGTACATGAACACACAAGAGATAGAACTAAAGGTCCCAGCATTCACACACACATACACCAATATCTCTCTTAAACCGCTTACTTTTTCCCATTTGTACACAACACATGCATATCATTCTCTCACTTTCTTTTAACTCTTTTAACGCCTGCCTAAATTCTGCTTTCCTTATTTTGTTCATATATTTTTTATATCTAGCTTCTATGATCAGACGGGCAGCCACAGTGCTCATCCCATCTTCCCTCTCTGACAACATATAAAGTATTCTGTTTTAACTCTCATTACTCTGTTTCTTGACTTTACTAGTTGTAGTGCCTGACCCCAAATTCATCCCACAACTTAACATGAAAATGTCCCTTTCTGTCTAGTGTTAATGTCACCCTTGATCCATCCTGCTCACATAGATAGCTGTTTCTCTAGCTGTTTACTCTGCATGATTCTTAGTCCCTGTGGACCTTGGTAATTGTGGATCACTGTCCACTTTAACAATTAATCTAGGGGCTTAGTATAGGCGGAACCGCACCTCCGGTTCATATATACCGCTCCTCTTGCACTGGGCATTTTTGAGGGTCTCTTACCCTTCATTCCCTTACTTAATTTACTGCCCATAATGACTGACCAATCTTCTCTACATGTGCCTATACCCTCTTGCCTCTAGACTACTTTTTCTAGCAGATGTGCACTACATATACCTGTGAACAGCACTATTCTTCCCTTTCTTATCTATAACACTCCGATGGACAGTAGACAGAGATAACATAACATATAACCACCCAATGGGAGATTTTCCTCTTGTGGGACTTTAAAAGGGAAGAGTCTTCAAACAATAATGTATCAAAAAAATATATAATTTTATTATCAAAAGTTAACATGACAAAGATTAAAGAGTTCGATGCCAGCAGATTTAGATGGTGGCAAAAAAAGAGTATACATATCTGTTTACAACAATACAATTAACCCCACACAAACTGTTCCGGTAATGGGCTGAAACAGAGGCCCGACGCGTTTCAAGGTTGTAAATGTTGAAACCTCTACTTCAGGGGCTGATGGTGAGGTATGTAATTATCGTGTTACTCCTAAGCCAGCATCAGGTAGCATCCGACTTCAAGGAAAAATGGAAATGAATGGTTTGCCGGCAGGGATCAGATCCATGAGCCAACGCTTAGCACCGAGAGATGCGAAAAATCCAAGACCCCGGACAGAGCACAAAGGGCGTCCTACCACTTATAGTATGGCACCACTGGTATTGAATACCATTGATTGTCCTGTCATCTGCTTTTACATAGAAAATAAGTCACTCCTTATTATGGGTGAAGGGATGTCACATAGGGCGATGTCTGGTCAGGAGTGATATTAGGTCCCCCAGTGAAAAAGATCACAGAAAAGGAGAGCGGTGGGAGCATCTGCAAGAAACAGCTTTGAGAGTAAGCGGCTGCACAACCAGTCTGATGCCTGTACTAGCATGTAAGAGTGACACACGATTACGTAGGTATCACAATAATATTACAATTGTACTTTTATGGTAATAAGGGGCATTACATAGGCAGGCTAATCCTAATCAGGACTCGAAAGAATGTAAACATGTACTGAAAACATTGTTAGTGTCATTTGCACAGTGAGGGCAGTATGCAATACATACAAAATAGAATACAATAATATACAGAACTTACAAATTTCCATTACATTACAAATGAAGCACCCAGATAGTCATATTCGTAAACCCTTATACCGGGTATGTAGGAGGGGATCCGGTTCACTAGTGATGAAGCCTAAAGAGCGCCTTTTCAAAACGTACGTAGTTGGGGAACAAGTCTTAAAGTGAAAACTTCAATCAAGATTGACTATTCTTAATCCTTATACTGCTAGCATTAGTAAATAGATCGGAAAATACAGTATATCATGTTTACTTGTTTAAAACTGTTTTTCAGGCCTAGGCAAATGATGGCATACATTCAGGAGTCTTCAAGAGGGGAAGAGGGGTTTTAACAGCTATGCACACCCTCCTGCCTGCATGTCTGAGCTAAGGGTAGATGGATTTCAGGAAGTAAGTTGCATGACCGCTGAATTACCAGTTTAAGCAGTGCAGTACTGAATAGCTTGGCCCTGCCCCCTGCTCTCTGCTCATGGGATTTGACTGACAGCAGCAGGAGCCAATGGCTGCGCAATATCTGAGTTAAGGAATTGTTGATTATGATCAAGCTCATCCTCCTGCAGCACTGAGACTTGTTATATAATGAAATAATTCTGCCAACTCTTCTACACCAGTTTGTGGAACTATGGTGAGATTTAAACAAGAGGAGGAGGATGAGGAAACAGAGGGTGCATTAGCAGCAGCTGTAGACAACTGGTTGCTCTGCACCTGGGAGGAGGAAGAAGAAGAAGACGGCTTTGTCAGCCACACAACTACCTTCTGTGTTTTGCTGGGGATTGCCTACATTTAATAACAGCTATGACATTAGGGGGAATAGAGATGTAGTGCTTTGGTGTACAATACATTATCATACAAGTATGCAGAGCTGTGCTACAAACAAAAGGCAGGTTTTTCTTTGACAGTAAAAACTGCCCAATGCAGACCCTGAAATAAAAAAAAGGGTTATAAATAAATAAATAAAATAATCCCCCCCCCCAAAAAAATAAAAATAAACCCAGAATCGCTAAACTTCAACTTTCAATTTTTTTTCCCTTTTTCTTTGCTTGTCGCTAAACAGAAACTTTGGTTGTTAATGACACAAACACTCAAAATTGTTGTTGAGTCTATGCACTGTGAAGAATTTCAAGATGGAACCTTAAATATACTTTACATGTCTAGTAGTCTATGTTTCTTTTTTTTTTTTCCTAGACATCGGGACACAGAGCTAAACATCAAAGACAACTCTCATTCAATAGTCAAATTCGAGGACCCGTATCAATTCCATATGAATTTCCTGAAACAATACTCAAAATGGACTTTGGTCTTCTTCAGCATGTCCTTACTGGCAACCATTTCCTATGTTTTATTTGCTTATTTTCGTATAGAAACACAATGGTTTAAAAGAAATTTTGAGTTAAAACACAGGCCAAAGGTGACTTCAGACTCTGTGACAGAGTTCTCAATGCTAACAAACAGATTGACTGTGACAAAGCCACCAACGCCTACTGAGACATTGGAGACCTTCAATAGGTCTCTGTTGACCATCTTACTTTGGACGTGGCCATTAGGAACAAAGTTTCCTCTAAATAGGTGTCCAAGAAATGAAAACTCTGGTTGTTTCTACACCGTGAACCGAAATGCGTACTCCATAGCAGACGCTGTTGTTATTAGTCACCGGGATGTATATAAGTCTGAAGAACTTTTACCTCCAGAGCCAAGACCACCCCACCAACACTGGATCTGGTTTAGCAGGGAGTCTCCAACCAACTGCCCACATTTAAACCTCATGGACAACAAAATAAACCTCACCATGTCCTACCGACTTGATTCAGATATATTTACTCCATATGGATTGCTAGAAAATGTTGATGGAAAAAAAATGTTTACAATTCCCCAAAAGTCAAAGTTGGTGGCCTGGGTAGTGAGCAACTGGAAGACAAAGCACAGACGAACCCAATATTACAAAGAGTTAAAGAAATACATTCCAATCGATGTCTATGGAAAATATGTCTTGCCTCTTCCGCAGAATGAGACTTTGCAAACTCTGGCCAGATATAAGTTTTACCTCGCTTTTGAGAATTCCATACATGAGGATTACATCACGGAAAAGTTCTGGAAAAATTCACTCATGGCAGGAACTGTACCCATCGTCATGGGTCCTCCACGTAAAAATTATGAGCGTTTTATGCCACACGACGCTTTTATTCATGTTGATGACTTTTCATCTCCCCAAGAATTGGCCGAATATCTTCTGGGTTTGGATAAAGATGAGAAAAGATACCAAAAGTATTTTAACTGGAGGTTCAGATATCAGCCACTATCCAAAACTGGTTTTCTACAAGCATACTGCAAAATATGTAGAGCATTGAAAGAGGCCCCTCTTTATAGGACAATACCAAGTATTGCTGAATGGTTCAAGTGAACTTTTTGCATCCCTGTATATCCAAAACCAAGTATTGTAACTAACAGATAACCAGTTACAATAAAGGATCAGCTTATTATGACTATGTCTAAAGCATTTTTTTTTTTTTAGAAAGAGTGTTGAGGGATTAGGCAGGTGAGGTAGCACTGGACCTGGTCAGAGGTAGGTATGACTTGGCATGAATGAATGAAACGAAAACAAACACATTTTTTGTCAGTGCACATGTCTAATATATACAGCCTAGTATATACTCTGCATTTAGTGTAGATTAGATATTCAGTGTAGAATCTATATTCAGGCAGTGTAGTATAAATAATATAATGCATTGAAGTGGTTAAGGGGAACCCTGTGCCAACATTTTTGATGGTCCCTCCAAAATCCATACCAGGCCCTTCAGGTCGGGTATAGATTTTAAGGGGAACCCCGTGCCATAATGTAAAAAAAAATGGCGTGGGGGTCCCCCCAAAATCCATACCAGACCCTTATACGAGCACGCAACCTGACAGGCTGCAGGAAAAGGGGGCGGACGAGAGAGCACCCCCCCTCCTGAACCGTACCAGGCCACATGCCCTCAACATGGGGAGGGTGCTTTGGGGTCCCCCCAAAGCACCTTGTCCCCATGTTGATGGGGACAAGGGCCTCATCCCCACAACCCTTGCCCGGTGGTTGTGGGGGTCTGTGGGTGGGGGACTTATCAGAATCTGGAAGCCCCCTTTAACAAGGGGGCCCCCAGATCCCACCCCCTCATTGTGAATGGGTAGGGGTACAAATCTTTTTTTCTCACTGCCAGATACTCTTTCATATCCTGGCAGAGCACACTGTGCCTTTCTTTTAGAAAAATGAGCGCTGTAAATACCATTTTAGCGCTGTCTTCAGGCTGGTCACGTGACTCTCTTGGCTGGTTTCCATGGCTACTGCAGGAGAGACTGTGATCTCCCCGGCTGACATCAGAGGGAGATCACGACCCCTCCTGCAGTATGTTTCCATTGGAGCTGTACAGCGGCCACGAGTCATGTGACCGGCCTGAGGACAGCTCAAAAGCAGTATTTACAATGCTCGTTTTTCTATAAGAAAGGTACCGTGCTCTCTGCCAGGCTCTAATAGAGAGTCCGGCAGAGTTTGAGTTATATGGGTTTAATGCTTTCAGATTCACTATCTATTTTGTCTATTTTTTTATTATTATGCAAACCAAAAGATGCAGCGCTAAATAAAAAAATGTGAAAATAATTATGGTGAAAAAAGAGTGACTAAAAAAGACTAAAGCAGAGTCTCATGAAAATACCAATATGTGATCAATGGTATACATATAAACCATAAACTTGTGAATAATAATGAAAAAATACACTTTACAAGTAGAGTATGAAGAGGGATAAGATAATCCCACAGATTAACAGTCCATAAACAAACAAGGAAAAGCACCCATCCGTGAAAGTGCCGGAAAACAAAGGGTTATCTTCTGTATCACTTCACACCTAAAGTGAGTAATAAAATCTGCTTACCAGATGGCGATGACTGCTATTAAAGCAGTCTCACCCAGCACAGGAAAATCGGTCTCCCCACAACCCAAAGCGCAGTGCAGCAACTAGCAGCGGATGATTCTCGGGAATATGAAACAAAAAATATCCATAATGTAACATGTACAAAAAGGTGGTTTATTGAGAATAAAA
This sequence comes from Aquarana catesbeiana, assembly GCF_042186555.1. Lineage (NCBI taxonomy): Eukaryota > Metazoa > Chordata > Amphibia > Anura > Ranidae > Aquarana > Aquarana catesbeiana. Next base: position 8,805,508 of record NC_133327.1, read on the forward strand.
AACGCACTTACAATGTTGCATTCAGTAAGGAGCGGTGGGATATATCATAAATCAAGGTCCCGGTGTCTTCGTCTGTAAACCTTCACTTCCTACGTTTGTATTTTAGCCCATCCAAAAAAACATAATGATGTCACCATCGCAGGCTCCTCCCTATGCGTTTAGTCACAATAGGACATCGTCTGGGGATTAGTCAGGTGACAGTGTCATCACGTTTAAGCATTATATACACCATGGGCGCCATCTTAACTACTGGCAGCCGGATCAATATAATGGAAAAGGAATGGTTCAGCCATCTTAATTGCTAGCCGTCAAAAGGGCAATGATAAACTTAGGTTAATCTGGAAAGTGAAGGGAAAGAAAGCGCCATCTTGTGGCGAAAAAGAATACAAATGATATAAAATAGGATGGCATAAACAAACCGGGAAGGAAGAACAAACAGATGACGACACCGCAACTTGATCAAAAAAATGATAAATACATTAGCCATACATAAAGACAATGGTTGTGAACACTCAATGCAGTCTAATAAATATTATATATGATATTATATCCACATATAAAATAAATAAAAATTAAGAATAAAATCCTAAAAATGAGAAATAGGACAAAAAATAAAAATGCAAATTAGGCATTATTTATAAAACAATTGATGTCCCATTCGACATTTAATCCGTGAGGCACATAAGATTTCATATTGAAGATCTGGTTTTGAGTCTAGAAATGCATCTGACCATATTGGTGCCTCTCCAATGGGGATGTATCTTATCAAAAGCAAGAAAGAGAGTGCCTTTCAATTTTTTATTATGATATTTTGTATAGTGTCTTGACAAATTATGTTTTGTGAACCCTCGCTTGATATTGACCACATGTTCCGATAAACGCACATGTAGTTCACGTTTTGTCCATCCAATATAATGTTTTGAACATGGACACTGAATAAGATAAACCACACATCGAGTGGAGGGTGTAATGAAAGACTCAATGTTGTATATCCTATTCGTGACTGTAGAATGAAAAGTCTCACATTTCCTCCCTTGGAAGAAGTTAATTTGGCAAATATTGCATTTACGGCAGAGAAAAAAACCTTTCATATTTTGAAAAAAAGAAATGGTTTTAGGGGGGTCAACTATATTTGAAGCAATACTATGTCGCAAAGAAGGAGCACCCCTATAGATCACTACCAGTTTATCTGGAATAACTGCCCCAAGTACTTTATCGTTTTTAAGTATGTTCCAATGCTTTTGAAATATTTTCTTAACAGAGAAGTGTTGGTTAGAATAACTCGTAATCATGGACCATCCAAACTTATTGTCAGGTGCAGGATTGCATTCTCCTTCTCTGTGTAGCATAAGGGACTTATCCATATTGGCAACCTTGTTAATGGTAGTGTCAATATCATTTTCCAAATAGCCTTTATCCAAAAAACGTTGTTTTAATATCAAGGCTTGTTGGTGATAATCCGAGATGTCAGTACAGTTACGCCTGATACGCTGAAACTGAGCTTTAGGGACAGCACTTAACCATGGTGGATGATAACAACTGGAAAGTGGGATATAGGCATTCCGATCAGTCTCTTTAAAGTGTGTATTGGTAGTGAGGCGACCATTTTTGGCTATGATGTTGAGGTCAAGAAAATAAATCTCAGAGTGACTAGCTTCAAACTGCAGGGATATGCCCCTATCATTCCGATTAAGTTGTAAGAAGACATTTTCAAGGGAGGCTTGATCCCCATCCCATAGGAGAAGGACATCATCGATGTACCTTCTCCAAAGACGCAGCTCCTTGGGGGGATTTTTGTCAGTGACCTCTTTCTCCCATCTGGCCATAAATAAATTGGCCAGATTGGGTGCAATTTGGCACCCATGGCTATGCCACAAGTCTGCAAGAAGAAGTCACCCCCAAACCAAAAATAATTGTGGCCTGTAGCAAATCTAAGAAGTGCCATAATAAATGCTTTTTGAAGCTGTGATAAATAAGAGTCTCGATCAAGATAGAAACTCACTGCTTCAAACCCCTGCTGATGGGAAATAATGATGTAGAGAGAGGCCACATTGGCCGTAGCAAGGATGTAGCCCTCTCTCCACTCACATCCATCAAGCAGGTTGATAACCTGAGTTGTGTCTCTCAAGTATGAAGGAGCTTCAACCACCAGAGGCTGGAGAAAAATAACCACATATCTGCCAATCCTAGCCGTAATTGAGTCTATGCCACTAATGATAGGGTGACCCGGAGGTTTGGAAAGGGTTTTATGAATTTTTGGCAAATAGTACATGACTGGGAACCAGGTATGTCTTTTCTTTTTTATTTAGAATACCCTGCTCAAATCCCCTGTCAATCAAACCCTGAAGCTCTCTTTTAAATTTGACTGTGGGGTTTGAGGCCAAAGGCAGATACGTATCATGATCAGATAAGAGTCTATTCATTTCTTCTAAATAACTAGTTTTGTCCAAAATAACAACCCCCCCCCCTTTATTCCGCAGGACGTATGACAATGTCATTCCGTTCGCAGATTTGTGTTAAATGATAATGAAAATCACTTTTCTGGTTCTTAGGACATTTAAGTGCTATTAAGTCTTTAATGACCATTTCCCTAAAGACTTGTATAGATGGGGCGACAAGACCTGGGGGATTGAATAATTAAGCATTGGAAAGATAAGTATGTCTAATTGGGACATTACCCACATCATCAGAAACACCCTGGGGTGTGGGGTTAGCCACGCCGCAAGTCGCAAGGGGAGGCCTATTAGCAGGAAGAATTTGACTTCGGTCTCTAAAATAAAATGCCTTTTAATGTTAACCTTTCGTATAAATTTGTGTACATCGATAAATGTCTCAAATTTATTCAATCCATGTGGGGGAGCGAATTTTAGGCCTTGATTAAGGACCCTTTGTTCACCCTCAGATAGTTGAACTGTACCTAAATTGAAGACACCGCTAATATCTACTGCTTTCTTTTCTTTGGACTGGATCCTCCTCCCCCCTCTACTGCCCCTCTTTCCTCGTATTCCCTTTTTACTCTGTTGTTGCTCATGGGAAAAAAATGAGTCTGACTACCTTCCGTGTAATTCTGAGGCGAGTCTTGATAGTCATTTCTTGAATGACCGGGAAAATCTCCATATTGATTAGGGTGCCTAGTGATAACATGATTGCCCTCAATAAAGGCATCTTGATGGTAAGAAAGGGGAGTGAATCTATTTTGTAAAGGAATCTGTCTCCCACCAGGGGTATGAACCTGTGGGGCAGGTAAAGGGTCTCTGAAATCTCCCCTATAATCCCAGGGCTTTTGAAAATTATCCCTAGGGTCACCTCTGTAATCCCATTGTCTCTGCTGTTGAAAATTTCCATTGGGGGTACCCTGGGAGGATGATTACCTCGAATGTTATCCTTACGGGGCGGGCCTTTGTGATAGGTCCCTTGAGAGGTCCTCTGGGAGGAACTCCCTTGGCGGATTTGTTTGCCATTATTCTTGAAAGATTTTGGCCTAACACTGGGTTGACCTGCTTGACTAGTCCGAGGAGAAAAGCCAACAGGAGCAACACCAGTATTCCCATTGGTTTGAGATGGGAGTGACACAACCCTATTAGGAAAAGGGGCTGGGGGAGGCTGAGTAGGGATGGCTGTTGAGTAACCATCCTCTCACCTTCAGTAGGTTCATCTAAAGCAATCTGCCATTTGAGGACTGCTTTGTTAGAGTAATCTGCAAAATCGCGATTATATTTTTTCTTACTTCTCTGGTCATTATCTTCTTTCTTAAGAAATTGTCTCAATTGATCAGATTTTTGTTTGTAAACGTCTTGATCCTTGTACAATATTTATTTGTCTTTGACTAAATAGGGAATAGGGAATAGAGATGTAGTGCTTTGGTGTACAATACATTATCATACAAGTATGCAGAGCTGTGCTACAAACAAAAGGCAGGTTTTTCTTTGACAGTAAAAACTGCCCAATGCAGACCCTGAAATAAAAAAAAGGGTTATAAATAAATAAATAAAATAATCCCCCCCCCAAAAAAATAAAAATAAACCCAGAATCGCTAAACTTCAACTTTCAATTTTTTTTCCCTTTTTCTTTGCTTGTCGCTAAACAGAAACTTTGGTTGTTAATGACACAAACACTCAAAATTGTTGTTGAGTCTATGCACTGTGAAGAATTTCAAGATGGAACCTTAAATATACTTTACATGTCTAGTAGTCTATGTTTCTTTTTTTTTTTTCCTAGACATCGGGACACAGAGCTAAACATCAAAGACAACTCTCATTCAATAGTCAAATTTGAGGACCCGTATCAATTCCATATGAATTTCCTGAAACAATACTCAAAATGGACTTTGGTCTTCTTCAGCATGTCCTTACTGGCAACCATTTCCTATGTTTTATTTGCTTATTTTCGTATAGAAACACAATGGTTTAAAAGAAATTTTGAGTTAAAACACAGGCCAAAGGTGACTTCAGACTCTGTGACAGAGTTCTCAATGCTAACAAACAGATTGACTGTGACAAAGCCACCAACGCCTACTGAGACATTGGAGACCTTCAATAGGTCTCTGTTGACCATCTTACTTTGGACGTGGCCATTAGGAACAAAGTTTCCTCTAAATAGGTGTCCAAGAAATGAAAACTCTGGTTGTTTCTACACCGTGAACCGAAATGCGTACTCCATAGCAGACGCTGTTGTTATTAGTCACCGGGATGTATATAAGTCTGAAGAACTTTTACCTCCAGAGCCAAGACCACCCCACCAACACTGGATCTGGTTTAGCAGGGAGTCTCCAACCAACTGCCCACATTTAAACCTCATGGACAACAAAATAAACCTCACCATGTCCTACCGACTTGATTCAGATATATTTACTCCATATGGATTGCTAGAAAATGTTGATGGAAAAAAAATGTTTACAATTCCCCAAAAGTCAAAGTTGGTGGCCTGGGTAGTGAGCAACTGGAAGACAAAGCACAGACGAACCCAATATTACAAAGAGTTAAAGAAATACATTCCAATCGATGTCTATGGAAAATATGTCTTGCCTCTTCCGCAGAATGAGACTTTGCAAACTCTGGCCAGATATAAGTTTTACCTCGCTTTTGAGAATTCCATACATGAGGATTACATCACGGAAAAGTTCTGGAAAAATTCACTCATGGCAGGAACTGTGCCCATCGTCATGGGTCCTCCACGTAAAAATTATGAGCGTTTTATGCCACACGACGCTTTTATTCATGTTGATGACTTTTCATCTCCCTTGATCCTTGTACAATATTTATTTGTCTTTGACTAAAGAAATCGCATCATTCAAAATCTTGAGTTTATCCTGTTTTTTACCCAGTAGAAAATCAAGAAATTTAATGCCAGTATAGTTAAAATAGACAAACCAACCCTCTAGATCTGTTTCACCCTTTTGGGAGTTCACCTCCCATCTTAAATTATGAGGCACCATTTTTTGAGCAACATACTGTTCCAAGTATGCCACGTCCCAGCTAGTATGTAACTCAGATGTCAGAAGATTTTTGAGTCTGAGAAACAGACCGCTAACTTTGTCTGTCTGCTCTACCTTCCCATCAAAGACCCTCTCAGTATTAATACTGTGCTGAGATGTAAAATCAAAGATGTCCGTGACGACCTTTCAGCTGCAACTTCCTGATAACTAAAATATAGAATAGAAAAACAAAATTCCAAAGGCTGAAGCTGCGCTCGAAAAAAACAACAGATAACAAATAAGTGTATGAGATGAAAAATAAGTGTATGAAAATAAAGCTGCCAGCATCTGGAAGTCTAGTATCAAACTCCAAAGTTTATCATTGCCCTTTTGACGGCCAGCAATTAAGATGGCTGAACCGTTCCTTTTCCATTATATTGATCCGGCTGCCAGTAGCTAAGATGGCGCCCATGGTGTATATAATGCTTAAACGTGATGACACTGTCACCTGGCCAATCCCCAGACGACATCCTATCATGACGAAATGCGTAGGGAGGAGCCTGCGACGGTGACGTCATTACTTTTTTTGGATGGGCTAACATACGAAAGTAGGAAGTGAAGGTTTACAGACAGAGACACTGGGACCTTATTTTATGATATATCCCACCGCTCCTTACTGACTGCAACATTGTAAGTGCGTTTTTTATTCTCAATAAACCACCTTTTTGTACATGTTACACTATGGATATTTTTTGTTTCATATTCCCGAGAATCATCCGCTGCTAGTTGCTGCACTGCGCTTTGGGTTGTGGGGAGACCGTTTTCCCTGTGCTGGGCGAGACTGCCGTAATAGCAGTCATCGCCATCTGGTAAGCGAATTTTATTACTCACTTTGGGTGTGACGTGATACAGAAGATAACCCTTCGTTTTCCGGCACTTTCACGGATGGTTGCTTTTCCTTGTTTATTTATGGACTGTTACTTTGTGGGATTATCTTATCCCTCTTCATACTCTACTTGTAAAGTGTATTTTTTCATTATTATTTACAAGTTTATGGTTTATATGTATACCATTGGTCTTGGATATTGGTATTTTCATGAGACTCTGCTTTAGGCTTTTTTAGTCACTCTTTTTTCACCATAATTATTTTCACATTTTTTTATTTAGCGCTGCATCTTTTGTGTTTGCATTTGTAATTTTGGAGTTTGATACTAGACTTCCAGGTGCTGGCAGCTTTATTTTCATACACTTATTTTTCATCTCATACACTTATTTGTTATCTGTTGTTTTTTTTTAGCACAGCTTCAGCCTTTGGGCTTTTGTTTTTCTATTTTTTATTATTATTTTTTTTTAAGATCTTTTTATTTATTTTCTTAACCACTTCCCATCCCAGCCATTGTAATATGCCGCCCGCAGAGTGGCTCTGCCATCCCAGGCGCCGCGGGCGTCATATGACGTCCTTGGCTTTCCGGCGTTTTAGGGGGCGTGCGTCACTCGGGAGCTGATGTGCGCATCTGGCAGCCGGGCACCGACGATTGCTCATCACAGAGCAGGAACGTGGATCTCTATGTGTAAACACAGAGATCCGCGTCCTGTCAGGGGAGAGGAGACAGATCGTGTGTTCCTAGTATATAGGAACACCGATCAGTCTCCTTCCCTAGTCAGTCCCATCCCCCCACAGTTACAATCACTCCCTAGGTAACACTTTTATCCCCTTGATCGCCCCCTAGTGTTAACACTTCCCTGCCAGTGACATTTACACAGTAATCAGAGCATATTTATAGCACTGATCGCTGTATAATTGTCAATGGTCTCAAAATAGTGTCAAAAGTGTCCAATGCAATGTCACACTCCCAATAAAAATCACAGATCGGCTTTATTACTAGTAAAAAAAATAATAATAAAATCCCATAAATCAATAACCTATTTTGTAGGCTTAATAACTTTTGTGCAATCCAATCAATATACACTTATTGCGTAAAAAAATGATCAAAATTTCATTTGGGTACAACTTCACACGACCGCGCAATTGTCATTCAAAATGTTACAGCGCTGAGAGCTGAAAATTGGCCTGGGCAGGAAGGGGCTGAAAATGCCCTGTATTGAAGTGGTTAATAAACAAACAGACAAAAAAAGACAAAATAAAACATCATACACACTGGATCGAAATAATGAAGCAACTTCAAAATCCAATCACATTGCATAGTAAAAAATAGTTAACGGAAAATAAAAAATATTTTGACTCGAATGAGATCTAAACCATACCGTTTATCAAATGAACTATCCACCCACATGCAATAAACTTAGGTCCCCCATAAACATTAGATGCGGTATATGGCTTATCCAGCCACTTTGCCTAGACTTTGACAAACTTACTGGGACAACCCCTATTCATGTAGGTATCTCTATACAGTGGAAGATTATTATTTACCAATTGTTTCCAGTATAAAAGCAAAGGAGAAGAGGATTTCTTCCAATACAAAGCAATAGCTTTTCTCGCATAGAATAATGTAGTATTAGCAAACACTCGCTCTGACACTGTAGGAAGAGTAACCTCCACCAGAACCAACAGACATACATAGTTACATATAGTTACATAGTTACATAGTAGGTGAGGTTGAAAAAAGACACACGTCCATCAAGTCCAACCTATGTGTGTGATTATGTGTCAGTATTACCTTACATATCCCTGTATGTTGCGGTCATTCAGGTGATTATCTAATAGTTTCTTGAAGCTATCAATGCTCCCCGCTGAGACCACCGCCTGTGGAAGGGAATTCCACATCCTTACCGCTCTTACAGTAAAGAACCCTCTACGTAGTTTAAGGTTAAACCTTTTTTCTTCTAATTGTAATGAGTGGCCCCGAGTCTTATTAAACTCTCTTCTGCGAAAAAGTTTTATCCCTATTATGGGGTCACCAGTACAGTATTTGCAAAATTGAAATCATATCCCCTCTCAAGCGTCTCTTCTCCAGAGAGTATAAGTTCAACGCTCGCAACCTTTCCTCATAACTAAGATCCTCCAGACCCTTTATTAGCTTTGTTGCCCTTCTTTGTACTCGCTCCATTTCCAGTACATCCTTCCTGAGGACTGGTGCCCAGAACTGGACAGCATACTCCAGGTGCGGCCGGACCAGAGTCTTGTAGAGCGGGAGAATTATCGTTTTATCTCTGGAGTTGATCCCCCTTTTAATACATGCCAATATTCTGTTTGCCTTATTAGCAGCAGCTTGGCATTGCATGCCATTGCTGAGCCTATCATCTACTAGGACCCCCAGGTCCTTTTCCATCCTAGATTCCCCCAGAGGTTCTCCCCCCAGTGTATAGATTGCATTCATATTTTTGCCACCCAAATGCATTATTTTACATTTTTCTACATTGAACCTCATTTGCCATGTAGTCGCCCACCCCATTAATTTGTTCAGGTCTTTTTGCAAGGTTTCCACATCCTGCGGAGAAGTTATTGCCCTGCTTAGCTTAGTATCGTCTGCAAATACAGAGATTGAACTGTTTATCCCATCCTCCAGATCGTTTATAAACAAATTAAATAGGATTGGTCCCAGCACAGAACCCTGGGGAACCCCACTACCCACCCCTGACCATTCTGAGTACTCCCCATTTATCACCACCCTCTGAACACGCCCTTGTAGCCAGTTTTCAATCCAGGTACTCACCCTATGGTCCATGCCAACGGACCCTATTTTGTACAGTAAACGTTTATGGGGAACTGTGTCAAATGCTTTTGCAAAATCCAGATACACCACATCTATGGGCCTTCCTTTATCTAGATGGCAACTCACCTCCTCATAGAAGGTTAATAGATTGGTTTGGCAAGAACGATTATTCATTAATCCATGCTGATTACTGCTAATGATATCGTTCTTATTACTAAAATCTTGTATATAGTCCCTTATCATCCCCTCAAAGATTTTACATACTATTGATGTTAGGCTAACTGGTCTGTAATTCCCAGGGATGTTTTTTGGGCCCTTTTTAAATATTGGTGCTACATTGGCTTTTCTCCAATCAGCTGGTACCATTCCAGTCAATAGACTGTCTGTAAAAATTAGGAACAACGGTCTGGCAATCACCTGACTGAGTTCCCTAAGTACCCTCGGATGCAAGCCATCTGGTCCCGGTGATTTATTAATGTTAAGTTTCTCAAGTCTAATTTTAATTCCGTCCTCTGTTAACCATGGAGGTGCTTCCTGTGTTGTGTCATGAGGATAAACACTGCAGTTTTGGTTACTGAAGCCCCCCAATTCACTCGTGAAGACTGAGGAGAAGAATAAATTCAATACCTTTGCCATCTCCCCATCCTTTGTAACCAGATGTCCTTCCTCGTTCTTTATGGGGCCAATATGGTCTGTCTTCCCTTTTTTACTGTTTACATACTTAAAGAATTTCTTGGGATTTTTTTTGCTCTCCTCCGCTATGTGTCTTTCATGTTCTATCTTAGCCGTCCTAATTGCACCCTTACATTTCTTATTGCATTCTTTATAAAGTCTGAATGCTGAGGATGATCCCTCAACCTTGTATTTTTTGAAGGCCTTCTCCTTTGCTTTTATATGCATTTTTACATTGGAGTTAAGCCATCCAGGATTTTTGTTCGCTCTTTTAAATTTATTACCCAATGGGATACATTGGCTAATGCCCTTATTTAATATGCTCTTAAAGCAAACCCATCTCTCCTCCGTATTCTTTGTTCCTAATATTTTATCCCAATTTATGCCTTTTAGCAAGGTTTGTAGTTTAGGGAAGTTGGCTCTTTTGAAATTCAGTGTCTTTGTATTCCCTTTATGTTTCCTATTTGTGTGATTTATACTGAAACTAATTGACCTGTGATCGCTGTTACCTAAATTGCCCCGTATTTCCACATCTGTGATCAGGTCTGTATTGTTGGTAATCAGTAGATCCAGTAGTGTTTTATTTCTAGTTGGTGCGTCTACCATCTGACCCAAAAAATTGTCCTGCAAGACATTAAGGAACTGGCGAGCCTTAAATGAATGCGCGGTTCCCTCCGCCCAGGCTATGTCTGGATAATTAAAATCCCCCATTATGATAACACTTCCCATCCTTGCTGCTAATCCAATTTGTGATAGGAGATCCGTCTCCACTTCCTCCTTCAGGTTAGGGGGCCTATAGCATACTCCCAGTATTATTTTCCCCTTAGCATACATACATACAGACATTGATACCGGCAAGGGAGCAGAAATAATAGAATTCAACAGATCTACTTCATCCCAAAAAATAGCTATATGTGGACAGGTCCAGAAGATGTGTGAGAAATCCCCCTGAACCACTCCACACCACCCACACTCAGAAGAACACTCAGGATTTATCTTCCAAAGTCTGTATGGTGTAAGATATGCTCTGTGTACCAATTTAAATTGGATCATACGGTCTTTCAAAGACACCAAAGATCGCAAAGGGAAATCCCACACACTCCTCCAGTCTTCCATGTCCAGATCCAGTATGTCTTGCACCCACCTAGCCCTAAGACCCTCCAATAGAAGTAGGGAAATTAGGTTAGGATGAGAATACAACCTCAAGGTGGACCTCTCCGTACATTCAGATCTAAGCACTAATTCTAGAGTGGATTATGTAATCATCAAACCATCTTGTGGAAACTGGGCATGAAATGTATGAGAAAGCTGTAAATATCTAAATAAATGAGAACCAGGCAAGCTAAAAGTTGACGCAAGTGTAGTGTTGAGCATTGAAGCAGTCAACTGGTAGGGTGCCCTACGACTACTAAATACGAGTACCTTAAGAGCCTCTATAGAGCCCACCACCACTGCTTCAAGCCAGGTGGAGGAGTTGGTTAAATCTGGACTCAACCCCCATATGGCTGTAACAGGCTGAATGGCCAAAAAATATTTATGTAAATCCGGGAAAGCTAAACCACCTTGATCACAAGGATGCATCAGGGTGGTTAATTTATATCTGGGGTTCTTTGATCCCCATATGAAGTTGATTTAATCTTGTAAAAAAGGAGTTAGGGAGCCACTAAGGAGAATGTCTAAAAAGGTACATAAGTTTTGGTATAATTTTCATTTTTAAAAGGTTAATACGTCCCAATAAGGATAATGGTAAAGACTTCCACACTTTCAGCAATAACCCAATATTTCCTAGGATCGGGGTCAAATTCAAGGAAATAAATTCAGAGGCTTGGCGAGAGATTACAGCTCCTAAGTACTTGAAGTTCTCTACCCACTGCAATGGAATATCATTTGAAGCCATACTACGGGCCTCAATATCTAGGACTTAGCCCAATTATCTTCAGCCCAGTGACAGTTGAAAAAAAAATCCAATATCTGTCAAAACTCCTTGGAGAGAAGGTCAAGCATCATTCAAAAATAAAAAAAGATCATCTGCATACAGTGCTACCCTCTCCTCCAACCAACCAATCCGCAACCCCCTAATATTGGGCAAAGTTCGAAGAGCCTCCGCCACAGGCTCCATAGCAAAAGCAAAGAGGGTTGGAGACAGAGGGCAGCCCTGCCGAGTCCCCCTAAATAACGAAAATGAAGCTGACAATCCTCCCCCCATTTTCACTGCAGCTGTGGGATGTCTATATAGACCTGCAACCATTTTATAAATACCATTGGAAAGCTTATTCTGCGGAGTACCTCCCCTAGAAAGGGCCATTCAAAAGTGTCAAAAGCCTTCTCTATATCTAGAGAGGCAATCACCCTAGAACCTATATTAAGATGTGAAGCATGGATATTAGTATATAATCTCTGCAGATTCACATCCATGGCCCTACTGGCCATGAACCCTGTCTGATCTGGATCAATAATGCTAGACATCATAGTTTGTAATTGTCGGGAAATACGTTTTTTCAAAATCTTGAAATATACATTCAAGAGAGCAATAGGCCTATATGAGGCACAAGAGGATGGATCTTTTGGGGGCTTATAAATTAAGACTATATGGGCATGGCTCATTGAGTCTGGCAGAGCTTCCTTTTTTAGGCAATTCGAGAAAGGTGTGGCCAATAGAAGAACAAGTAGATCTCCATGGGTCTTGTAGAATTCAATTGAAAGGCCATCCAGTCCCGGTGACTTCCCCATAGGAAAGGAACCAATGGCCGAAAGGACTTCTTCTGATGTTATAGGACTTACTAATGTTTCCCTCTCATTATCTGATAACCAAGCCAATGCAACTGAGTCCAGCCAAGCTGCTAATTCTGTTGACTGGAAATCAGGGGTCAACTGATATATAATGTCTGATAGAGTTGGCGAAAGATCTCCAGAATTTGAGGCTGTGTAGAAACCATATCTCCTGAGGGGGTACGTATTTCCAAAATCGGAATACTAGGCTGTCCACATTTAGTCATCATGGCCAGAAAATGCCCATTATGATCCCCCTGGTTGAAAGACTTCTGCTTATTTCTATATAGATCCATCCTCGTAGCCTCATCCATATACAAATGAAGGGCCCGTTTGCCATGGAGTAAAGCATTGAAATTACCCTCTGAAGGATCCTCAGCATGTTGGGCTGTTTTTTTCATCCACTGTGGCCTCCAAAAGAGCACTATTGCTCATTGGGCCCTATTAACCTCCTTAATAACAGATATATTTTGTCATCTGGTATAGGCCTTAAAAGCACCCCACGTTATTGCTGGAGTGGAAGACCCTGCATTAAATTCCCAGTACTCTGTTAGAAGGGGCAGGAATTTTATTAACCACATCTAAATGTGAAATCCAGTGGTTCCCAATCTCCACTGGGCTGCATCCTGAAAATGATAAAGACGAAGTGTGAGCATTAATAGAGCATGATCAGATAATCATTTAGACATATATTTAACATCTACCATATCTGCTAATATAGCCAGGTTGAAAAACAAGAATATGATCTAGGTAATGGGTTTTTTCATCGCCAAGCCTTTACCAGGCCTACCATCTGGGCCCAGGTCTAAAGCTCTCCGGGGGGGGATTGGTCTATCCAAACCAGGGTTAAGTATAGCGTTAAAGTCTCCCATTATCAGTAACTTAGCTGGACCATACAAAGAGATTTTTTCTGAGAGACTATATAATAAAGTCCCTGAGAAAGGAGGTGGGACATACACACTGACAACTATATATCGCTGGCCCAACAGGAGAAACAAAGCCAAAACATATTTACCCTGGGGGGGTCCGAAAATACATCTTCCACCATACATGGTAAGGATTTACTAATCAACATCAAATTTTTTTTCATATTCACTGACCTTTAATAGTATTAAGAAACATTTGGAGGGAAATTTTTTTTCTACTTACCAGAAACGCCCTATTGCTATGTAGTGGCTCCTAATCTGCTACGTCCTGGTCACTGCCGGAGTTCCTCGTCACTTCCTTCCTCGCCTGTGCTCCTGGGAAATGTCATCATTTCCCAGGAGTCAGTGGGCAGTACTGTGAGCAAAAATCGCGTTATTTCCCGACAGGAAATAAGGCGATTTAAGGCGATTGCCATAACAACGGGGCAGGACCTTCTTCCGTCACCGCCCGTTGTTATGGAAACTTTCTAAACAATCGGCGCTATCGCCACCGGAGCATCGTGCATGCGCGATATTGAGTGTAATCCATCGGTAATCAAGGAAGAGATTGCGATTGGGCTTCACATGCCCACAATCATCATGGCAAAGGCCAGAAGAGGATTTTTTTAATAGTAAGTATAAAAAAGAAGATATAATTCAGACCCACTAGCAAACATCTATAAACTTTATTTGTGTAATTAAAGCATTATGATGGGATGCCTAAAAAAAAAAAAAAAAAAAAAAAATGTGTGGCTGCAACTCCACTTTAAGTGCTAAAAGCTTACTGCCCATAAGATGGGTTTCGTGAAGTAGCACTATTAGTGGAGAATACATTTTCAAATATCTAAATAACATTGCTCTTTTGAATTTTGAATTAAGGCCACAGACATTCCATGACAAGATAGAAAACGTGGTCATGTGGTGTCATCTAGAAAGTAGAAAACAATACTTAAATGATAGATGGCATTGCCAAATAATGGATCTTAAGAGTAGCAAACATTTGAATAAACAAATTTTGTAAAAATAGAAAAGAAAAAATGTGTATAAGCAACCGACAAACAACAAACAACAAAAACACACCCCATGAGCATTAATACACCCTCCCTGCCTTTCTCTAACGCCATCTAAAATATAAAAAAACAAGGAGAAGGCCTTATCCCAAAATATACCAAAATAGGCAACTATTACCTACTTGTCCTATGTACAAAAAAAAAAAAAAAACCCAACCCAAAAAAACAAAAGGGGAGGTAGGATGACCCCACAAAACAACGTTCCTCCTACCACCCCAGATCTATGCTCTGGGACAGGGTGGAGGAGACTCTAGTTGGTACTAGGGGTAACTCAGTAATGTCTGAGGGAATACCTGTGGAAGTGAAGGCAGCAGCCGGGGTGTCAAGAAAAAAGTCTGACCGCTGCCTATAATGCACAATCTGCTTGGGAAAAGAAGACTAATCTTTATGTTCCTTTCTCAAAGTCTCTTGCAGATCTCTGTGTCCTGACGGAGTTCCAGTATAACAGGAATGAAACATGTAGACGCTGATGCTAGGACATGCACCCCCTTTATTGGCCAAGCCACCATGAATCCCAGGGACTAACCCGATTTTTTGATACTCTGGCCAGTAATTTCATCGGACCACCTACTTGGATTGGAGAGTCCAGCCGCGCCCTTGATTGCACTGGAGTATACCAGCTGATCAGCACAGACTCGAGCACTCCAGCTGAGGATATCACCTACAGGTGAGCTGTATGCACTGGGACTAGGCTGAGCGGTTTGCTCATCCATCCATCTGCGGGAGACTGTGAAAGGCAATCTGTGAGGTCTCTGAGTACACTGATTATTACACTGAAGCCATGAGGAGCAGAGTTACAATCGTGACTGATTGAAATTACCTGCATGCTGTGGGAATCTTTCTATGCTGATATGCATCATCACATTTGAAAGTGTGACAACCTCCTCGGCGCGGTGCATAGATATCTGACCGTATACAGTAGCTAATCTTTGTCCCACATATTACCGCATTATAGTAGTCTCTCCTTCCATATTCCCACATGGAAAGTCTGCTTCAGGTAAACAGCAGTTGGTACTGATCACTTATATGGCTGAATTTCCTACCAGTGTTACCAGTGCTAACTAGCCGGATATCAGATGAGTTTATATCAATTGGATATTGGAGTGTTCTATCAAAATTTTTGATCATTTATACACCATACATGACTGTGCAGATATCTCTGTGGGTTTAGTAGGTTGCGGGTTCATGTTGGCCAATGTATCCCCGTTCCGTTACGGGGCAGTGTACAGCATGCCCATTGTGATTATTAGGTGGATCACTGCACCCTTTAGTGAACGGGTTTTGGGGATCTCTGGTAGGTTGGCTTTGAGCCATCTTTTAAGGGGGTGTTTGTAGTGGAGAGGGTGGGCTTAGCTCCCTGCAGGGACTACATCCCCCACCCCTCGTTTTGATCATGAGGGGTGGTGCATTTCATTCCCATACAGGGTGAGGTATTTGGAACAACCAAGGAGGAGGGGGTGTTTTTGGGAGGTTATGAGGATTGTGGGGTTCTGGTGTTGTGCGAGAATATTTTATATAGTTTTCTAATGCAATAAATTATGTAGTTAACTCAGTTGGGTGTGTAGAATCTTCTGGTTGTTGTTTTGTGTTTTTGTGGATCTCTGTATAAGACTTGCAGCATTGCTGAACTTCTTGAGAGATAATAACTTGGTATTTTCAAAAGGTATATCTAGTTTAGCCCTAGCAGCCGCCAGGATCCTGTCTCTATCAAGGGAATTCAGTAGTCGTAGTAGGAAAAGGGGGGCTCCAGGTTTTGGTGGTATTAGTGGGACTCTATGTGCTTGCTCCACCACAAGGTTGGGTGGCACAATATCCAGGCCCAATATGGTAATTAATAATTTCTCAGCAAATTCTGTGGTTTTAATCCCCTCGGCTTCGGGTAAACGTAGGATGCGAATATTGTTCCGTCTAAGACAGTTTTTGGTGTCAATAGCCCATTCCTGCAACCGTCTAACCTGCAGCTGCAAAGCCCGCAGCTCTTTAGAATCTGATTGAGTTGAGTCCTCCAACGTGGAGACCTTGCTTTCGACCTCAGAGATCCTAACTTTGAACCCATCTAGGTCCTGACGAATCTGGCTAATAAGGCTATAAGATCCATTTTCCCTCTTTGTCTCTTTATACTCCATAATGGCTGCCAAGATAGCTGCAGCTGAAGAGGAATCCTCCACAGGGGGAGCTGATGCATCATTGGATTGTTGTAGGATAGCAGTCATCCCTATTTTTACTTTTTACTATTTTTGATTTCCTTGCAGAAAAAATAACTGTCGCAGAAGCAGAGGCAGGGTAAAATACTGATTAATGCCGCGTACACACGAGCGGACTTTTCAACCGGACTGGTCCGACGGACCGAGTCTGGCTGACAATTCGACCGTGTGTGGGCTTCATCGAACCTGCAGCGGACTTTTTCGGTCGAAAATCTGACGGACTTTAGATTTGGAACATGATTCAAATCTTTACGTCGGAACCCCACGGGACCAAGTTCCTATAGAAAAGTCGGCTCGTCTGTATGCTAGTCCGATGAAAACTGATGCTAGGGCAGCTATTGGCTGCTGGCTATCAACTTCCTTATTTTAGTCAGGTCATATGTCATCATGTACGAATCCATCGGACTTTGGTGTGATCGTGTGTAGACAAGTCCGTTTGTTCGGAAAGTTCGTCGAAAGTCCACCCAAAGTCCGTCGAATAGACCGTCGGACCAGTCCGGTCGAAAAGTCTGCTCGTGTGTACGCGGCATTACTAGATTTTACTGAGCGAGTCTGAGGCTGAGACATCTATCTTCAGCCAAAAAGCTGTTTATTTTCCCAAGAAAAAGAGATATTTAAATGAGATATTTAAATGAGATAATATTTAAAGCCCTTTGTGGGCAATTTGAACATTGAGGTAGACAAAAAAAAAAAAACAGAAAAATACAGGAAAAATCCGGTCCAAAAGAAAACAAACAAAAAAAATAATACCTCACATCAATAAACAAGGTATAGCTCTGTAATGGCTGTATAGATATCAGTATACATTACAAATGAAAGTAGCCAATAGGCAGCTGCACTTGGCTCTAGGTCTGGGGCTACAGCTATGGCTCAAAAATTACAGTTTGTGATTTGCACCACTGCAGGAGCAAATGCCCACTTGTATCTTGCATCCTATGTCTTCAGCTAAAGGACCTCAATCCAACAAGCCATTGCCATTTACCATTTGCAATACTCCACTTGATTTAGGCTTAATATAATAGAAATCAATCACAGTCTCAGCCACAGTCACAAGTGAATAGGAGATGATATAAGATCATGGACATATCACAGGGTGTAGTAAGATGGCGCTGCACACACACCACTGAGTCTACACCTTCACCTTGGATCCGAACCTCCAGCCACCACAGAATGACCGCTACGTAGGCCAGCTACGATAGGTGGTGCAGATTAATGCTCTCACTGTAGCAGAGAAGAGGTCAGATCAAGCCGGAGCAGGCCGAGCCAAACAGCGGGGCAGGGTAGAGCCGGGTAGAGCAAGATGGCACCTCTTCTCGCATCTCTGCATGCTGAAGCCAAACTGCTCTGTGATCACCTGATCATCCGTCCTCCAACCTCCAAACAGAGCCAGCAACCCACTGTCAAACCGCCAGATGGATCAGCAGCAGCCTCTGGCTATCTCCAGCCTCCAGTCACCAGAGCAGGCATCTCAGGAGCATATTAGGATGACAGGAGCTCTCCACCATGCTTCCGCTTAGAACCTCATCCAGACAAGCCTTTCTCGCATCCACAAAATGAGAAAACTGTTGATATTGAAAGAAATTATGCTAAGCTATCATCTATTTTGTCTATTTATTAACCAAAAGGAGGGTTGCAATAAAATCTGTGGTATATTGGAAAATGGATGGCCCAGTGTGTCCAGCAATTGGACTGCATTATCACCTTTGCTTGAATGTTTGCACACTAGCACACTAGCAAGTATGGAAATGTATCCTAAAAATAAATGTTGCAGAAATCTTGGACTTCCTTCAAGAGTGCTAGTGAGAAGGCCGACACATCCGTGCCTCCAACTCCATATTTGACAGGCTTTGACTGAGCTCAGCAGCTATAATACACTCAAGATGAGGAAGGTTTGCATAGATTGTACCCTATCAAAAATCTAAGACAGGCTTCTAAAGAGGTGAAAGTAGACCCTGGTGATGGAACCCTCTACCATCAGTGCAGGGCAGCCCCCAAGAAAGTTAAAGCCGAAGGAGAAAGAAAAGGTGAAGCATCTTTATGTGGGCAACAGGATGCAGGAAGCAAAAGAGAAGCATTTGTGAATCGAACTACAGCTGCACTAACACTAGTTCCCCCTAGTATACATGGGTGCAGACCATATCAAAATCAAATTAGAGGATCAGGAAAAGGATGAAGCTACAAGTGAGGGCTCATCTCAACAAATTGGCTCTTGGTCTATGCAGCCATGAAGGGGAGAGCAGCCTCTGTGTCCACAGACCATACCTCCCAACATTTTGAGATGGGAATGAGGGACACCTATTAGCAAACCTAAAAAAATATCCCAAGCTTTGAACATCTCACGGAGCACTGTTCAAGCCATCATCCGAAAATGGAAAGAGTATGGCACAACTGCAAACCTACCAAGACATGGCTGTCCACCTAAACTGACAGGCCGGGCAAGGAGAGCATTAATCAGAGAAGCAGCCAAGGGGTCCATGGTAACTCTGGAGGAGCTGCAGAGATCCACAGCTCAGGTGGGAGAATCTATTCACAGGACAACTATTAGTCGTGCACTCTACAAATTTGGCCTTTGTGGAAGAAGAAAGCCATTGTTGGAAGAAAGCCATAAGAAATCCTGCTGTCAGTTTGCGAGAAGCCATGTGGGGGACACAGTAAACATGTGGAAGAAGGTGCTCTGAGCAGATGAGATCAAAATTGAGCTTTTTGGAATGAAAGCAAAACACTATGTTTGGTGGAAAACTAACACTGCACATCACCCTGAACACACCATCCCCACCGTGATACATGGTGGTGACAGCACCATGTTGTGGGGATGCTTTTCTTCAGCAGGGACAGGAAAGCTGGTCAGAGTTGATGGGAAGATGGATGGGGCCAAATACAGGGCAATCTTAGAAGAAAACCTGTTAGAGTCTGCAAAAGACTTGAGACTGGGGCGGAGTTTCACCTTCAAGCAGGATAACGTACAGCCAGAGCTACAATGGAATGGTTTAGATCAAAGCATAGTCATGTGTTAGAATGGCCCAGTCAAAGTCCAGACCTAAATCCAATTGAGAATCTGTGACAAGACTTGAAAATTGCTGTTCACAGACGCTCTCCATCCAATCTGAAAGAGCTTGAGCTATTTTGCAAAAAAGAATGGGCAGAAATGTCACTCTGGGAGAAACAAAGAAAGAACAAACAGTGCCAATCTAAGTGCAGCAGTATTATAACACATTTAATAAATGGTAATGCACTTACTTAAAGTAAGGGAAAAGCAGGCACATCTTTGTCAAAAGTCATATGGGCGATAGGATCCAAAGTCCAACATCCAGGCAGCGCTGCAGGATCTATCTTGGTGGCGCCAGTGGTTTCCAGTGTTCCGGGTTTGAAACTGCAGGGTGCAAGAGGAAGTCGTCAATTGGAGAGTTCCTGGTTGCGGTGCGATGATGCTGTGACGTGCACGCGTTCGGAGCATGCGCGCTCCTTCCTCAGGCATATCGTTCAGCCATCTTGGATGTGGTATATAGGGCTGGCAGGGCAGCCGGGGGCCAGTCGGATCACGGGACCAAGTGAAACGATTTCTAAATGTACACTAAACACACAAATGTGAAAACGAATAAATATACTTAAAGTGTCTCAAGTTAATATAAAACGTCCATCATTATAATTACAGTCCATAGGTGAATAGGGCCAACATGGTCACTTATTGTGAGAATAGTGAAAATGCCGTCACCCAAGTGAACAGCCTGATTTGTTTTCACTTTGGTGACGGCATTTTCACTATTCTCACAATTAGTGACTAATTAGTGATTAATTATGTTGGTCCTATTCACCTATGGACTGTAATTATAATGATGGACGTTTTATATTAACTTGAGACACTTTAAGTATATTTATTCGTTTTCACATTTGTGTGTTTAGTGTACATTTAGAAATCGTTTCATTTTTCAGCGCTACACTTTGTTTCACTTGTTAATTTTTAGCAAATATTCTATTTGTTGTGTTAGCTGCTTATAATTTAGAGTAAGCGCAAATTTATCACTGTTGTGTTTTGGACCATCCCCTTTTCTTTCTTTTTTTTTTTTTTTTTTGTTTCATAAATTTTTATTAAGTGAACATACGAAAATAGTACAACATTTCAATGTAACATTTGAAAGCATTAAGGTACAATGAGAAAGAAAAATATTCTGTTTTTGCAAAATAGGATAATAATAGTTAAAAGTCAATTAATACTTTACAGAGATATGCATACTGTATTATTCATTTATATATTGATTTTGTATTCTAGTTTGTAGATGTGAAATTCAGGTTTTTCTTACATTAGTAAAGTGAGTTTAGAAAATGGCAGTTTGTGCTTAGTTTTGAATAATATTAAAATAATAAAAAAAAAAAAAAGAAGGGGAATAGGGTAAGGGGTTCATTTTGTATCAGAGTTTTCCCTTTTCTTTATTCCTTTCTCACTTCCTCCAATGTCCAATGTATTCTATTGTTGAGTATTTTTTTCTGTGATTTTACAATAGTTGCTTCGTAGGCTGAAGAGGATTTGAATTGTATCCAGTTATACCATGTGGAAGTGAATTTAGGTATGTATTCCTGTGATATACTAATCCTGTGATATACTAATAAGCTCTTCATACATTTTTTCTATGTTATTGATTCTGCGGACCCATCCCTATTTTGGAAGGAAAAGGAATGATATTTGAGCGCCAGTGGCAAGGTATACAATGTCTCCCCATGTTGATCATGAACATGGGTAATGATTTGAGGTATTGTTTCTTGGAAATAGTGGTATGATGTATGAGGTATTGTGCTGCATTAAAGTTCAGATTTTCAGATGTGATTAAAGTGATGTTGTCGTGAACCATCCTCCAGAATTCCTGGATCATGGGGCACGACCACCATATGTGTATCATCGATCCCTCCTCTTTTTCACATCTCCAGCTTCTATTTGATGTCTGGGTTGAGAATTTGTTTAGCAAAACAGGTATTCTGTACCATCTTGTGAGAATTGTGTACCCACATTCTTGAGTAGCCACGTTTGATGATCATTTATGTGCATACCTGTATATGGTTTCCCATTCAGTATTAGTTAAGTTGATATTAAGGTCTTGTTCTCATGCTTGGCATGACATGCTGGAGAAATCAGTTTTTCCCTCAAAAAGAGAGAGGTATGGAATTGATATGAGGTGTCTTTGTGGGGGGGGGGGGGTTTGAGCAAAGGTTTTCTAGATCTGTAGGGGTTCTTATCCAAGCCTGAGATGACTCCCGTTTGGTTAAATAGTGTTTAATATGCATGTAATTCCATTGTGGAATCGAATTCGGATTGAGATCAACGTTGAGTTCATCTCTAGATAAGAGAGAACCCCTTTTAAAGAAATGTTTTGATCAGACGTCTCTATGGGGCCAGATTTTGGAGAGGAAGTTTTGTTCTAGCCCTGGGGGGGAAGTCTGGATTGGCTTTTAGCGGGGTAAGGGGGCCCAACCAGTGCAGGGGCGGATCCGGGGGGGGGGGCAACAGGGCAATTGCCCCTCCCGAAAATATTAATGACTCCCGCCCCGAGTCTCTCTCACATCAGCAGCGGTGCCTAGAGAGAGAGACCCTGTTCTCTTCATACCTTGCTGGAGCCTGGAGAAGATAGAGTGAGGATTCAGAGGTGGGTGGAGCTGCGCCGCTGGCCTCTCTAATGCCCGCTGTACTGGTTGCTAGCAACCAGTGACGTCAGGTCAGCCACGTCCCAGCCGCTGCTGAGGGGGAGGAGAGCGAGGCGCCGCATTCAGAGCCTTCTTCCTCCTCTGTGCCTAGTGTGAGAGTGTTGGCTTCACCCACCTCCTCCCTCCATGGTCTTCTCCAAGTCTCCAGCGCAGTATGAACGTGAAGACACCGACACTCAGGATGAAGATTATATGAAGGCTGCAGTGGCCGTGCGTCATGTGAAGTGATGGCGATTTGCGATGCTGCCTGCAATCCTGCTCATCTCTCTTGGTCCTTGGAAGCCCCTCCCCCCACCAGAGCACCAAAGTATAGGAATTAAAGTGAGTATAAAAAGTACTAGTAGTAGTTTGTGTAAAATCGCAGAATACATGTATGTCACTTATTTATGAAAAAAAAAAAACAACTGCTCTTTTAGTATTGACATTTTCATCTTGTTCAATCTTAACCACTTCAGCCCCAGAAGGATTTGCCCCCTTAATGACCAGGCCATTTTTTGCGATTCGGCACTGCATTGCTTTAACTGACAATTGCGCAGTCATGCGACGCTTCACCCAAACAAAATTGACGTCCTTTTTTTACCCACAAATAGAGCTTTCTTTTGGTGGTATTTGATCACCTCTGTGGTTTTTATTTTTTGCGTTATAAACAAAAGAACATCGACTATTTAAAAAAAACAAAAAACAATATTTTTTACTTTTTGCTATAATAAATATCGAAATGTTTTTTTTTTATAAATCAATTTCTTCATCAGTTTAGGGCGATATATATTCTTCTACATATTTTTGGTAAAAAAAAATCGCAGTAAACGTATATTGATTGGTTTGCGCAAAAGTAATAGCATCTACAAAATTTTTTTATTTATATTTTCTAGTAATGGCGGCGTTCAGCAATTCTTAGCGGGACTGGGACATTTTGGCGGACAAATCGGACACCAAACTGGCATTTTTGGCACTTGGAGACCAGTGACACTAATACAGTGATCAGTGCTAAAAAAAATATGCACTGTTATTGTACTAATGACACTGGCAGGGAAGGGGTTAACATCAGGGGGCGATCAAAGGGTTAAGACCCCTTTCACACTGAGGCGCTTTACAGGCGCTATAGCGCTAAAAATAGCGACTGCAAAGCGCCTCTCCTCTCACTCCAATGTGAAAGCCCGAATGCTTTCACACTGGAGCGGTGCGCTGGCAGGACGCTCAGAAAAGTCCTGCAAGCAGCATCTTTGAGGTGCTGTGGGAGTGGTGTATACACCACTCCTACAGCGCCCTGCCCATTAAAATCAAGCGCCGCTACAGCGGTGCTTTGCGGGCGCTTTTAACCCTTTTTCAGCCGCTAGCGGGGGTTAAAAGCGCCCTGCTAGCAGCTGAAAAGTGCCGCTAAAACTACGTTAAAGCGCCGACGACGCCCCCAACGCCCCAGTGTGAAACTGCCCTTAGTGTGTCCCTAGGGGGTTCTTTCTAACTGTGTGGGGGAATGGATTCATTAGATGAACAGAGTGCTCCATGTTCCTGGTTAGCAGGAACACAAGATCACTCTGTTCATCTCTGACACAATGGCGGTCTGCCTTGTTTACATAGGCAGACCATCGTTCTATCTCTGTGGGAGCGATCGTGGGTGGCCGGCGGACATTGCTGTTTGGCTCCCCCTCTGTCCAATCAGGACTATATGATACGTTAAATACAGTTCTGTAAGCAACACCTTATTTTCTGGCAGTGCCCCTCCCGAGACTAGACTCTGGATCCGCCCCTGAACCAGGGTGGATTGTTAGTTTTAAAAGTTTTGTGGAATATCTCTAATGTAGGGCCTATCAGGGGATGTGTTTTGATTGTAGGGAGATGGTGATTTGGATGTATCCATGGTAGAGATCTTAAGTTATGAGAGGATTGCAAATGTTCCAGTGTTACCCAGTCTTTGATTTGTTGATGTATATTCTAGTCTACTATTTTTGCTAAACGAGATGCCTGGTGGTATTTGCGTAAGTCTGGGAGTGCTATTCCTCCATTGAGTTTAAGTAGAGTAAGTCTTGTGTATTTGATTCTGGGAGGTTTACTCCTCAAGATGAAAGTAGAACAGGCTCCTCTGAAAGAGTTAAAAAATGTAGCTGGTATTCTGATGGGAATAGTATTGCATGATGTATAGGAATCTGGGAAAAATTGTCATTTTGATTAATGAGGATCTACCAAACCTGAAGACATTTAAGGAGTTCCAGTTCCAACGTTTTAGGTCCTGGTATGTTTCTTTAAGGACAGGGGTAAAGTTGCATTTGAATGGTTCTAAAAATTGGGTGGGTATTTTTATACCTAAGTAGGTTATTGTATTTTTGCCCCACATTGAATCCGACAGTGATATTATATTTCGGGCATTTGATTGAGTGGTTGATTTTTAAATTCGATATAGATTGGAAGTCTTCTAGATCTTGTAATAGATTTGGTATTGAGATATGGGGCTCAGAGAGAAATAGCAGCATATTGTCTGCAAATGCTTTGATTTTATATGTATGGTCATGTATTTTGATTCCTTTTATGCCTGGGTTGGATCTTAACTTGTTTAGTAAAGGTTCTAATGTAAGGACATACAACAGGGGAGACAGGGGGCAAACCTGTCTCGTACCATTGCGAAGATTAAAGGCGTTCGACAGGTGGCCGTTGACACGTACTCTTGCTGTTAGGTTAGAATATAATGCACGTATATATTCTCTCATTTGAGGTAGCAGACCGATGGAGCACAGTACCATGTCTATATAGTCCCAGGCCACTCTGTCGAATGCCTTCTCAGCGTCGAGAGAGAATCCTTGTTTCTTTTTGGATGTGAGCCAGTGATGGATGTTTAAGGCCTTAATTGTATTGTCTCGTTCTTCTCTGCCTGGTATAAAACCAACCTGGTATAAAACCAACTTGGTTATACAAACTGTTGTAATTCCTACACCGTTCACCTGATTTGGATGTAAATACCCTTAAAGTTAAAGCTAAAAGTCTGCAGTTAAAGCACATCTTGTTTATTTCATTTCAAATGCATGGTGGTGGTGTATAGAGCCAAAAAGATTAGAATTGTGTCAATGTCCCAATATTTATGGACCTGACTGTATGTGTTCTTTTTATCTATAAATTTATATACATTTATAAATGATAACATTTTTATATATATATATTTTCTATATATTTTTATCATTCCATTCATCATTTTTTTCCATCTCTTTTTTTATTTTTCTCATCTTTTTTATTTTTTTATTTTTCCATTTTTCTATTTTTATTTTTATTTCTGATTCTATCAATAAAAAATGACATTGTATGGTTACTATATTCAACCCTCAATCAGATTGTCCATTCCATTCTAGATACACATTTTGCAAATCTCAGTAAGTCATGTCTCTTGCTCCTTTCTTTTCCTATGTTCCATTCCTGCGTGCTTCATCCCTTTCTTGCTCTATGTTCTTTCTTACACTATGTTCTCCTTGTCCTTGTAAACAACACACGCCCTATTCCCGCCTCTCGGCTCCCCCCTGTGTATGAAAAAAGAAAAGGGGATGGTCCCGTGATCCGATTGGCCCGGCTGCCCTGCCAGCCCTATATACCACATCCAAGATGGCTGAACGATATGCCTGATAAGGGAGCACGCATGCTCCAAACGCGTGCACGTCACAGCATCATCACATCGCAACCCGGAACTCTCCAATTGACGAATTCCTCCTGCGCCCTGCAGTTTCAAGCCCGGGACACCGGAAACCACTGGCGCCGCCGAGATAGATCCTGCAGCGCTGCCTGGATATTTAACTTTTGATCCTGTTGCCCATTTGACTTTTGACAAAGATGTGCCTGCTTTTACCTTACTTTAAGTAAGTGCATTACCATTTATTAAACGTGTTATAATACTGCTGCACTTAGATTGGCGCTGCTTGTTCTTTCTATGTTTCTCCCAGATGTTCTTCTACCCTTCAGCATGCTGCCTTCTCAGTGCCAGCTACACTCCCTGTGGTAAACCACCCAGGCTATGGACTCCCACTAAAAAAACCTCACACCCCTATCAGAAGTCCTTTTTTATGTAATTTGTATTCAATCATTGACTCTCTGATCATTTACCCTTCTGGAACTATGGACTATATGTTCAGATCTCAGACATTTTTACCCCTCCCCTATCCCGCAGATGATACAGCCTTGCATGGTAGAAATACCTTTTAGCGCAACAATTATTGTGTTTTTCACAAATGTCACTCTCTAGATGTGTAAAGCCGGTAGAGACATCCCCAAAAAGACTTGCAGCTGTAATTGTAGTGAAAGGAGGTTCTACAAAATATTGACTCCGGGGGGCTGAATACAAATACATGTCACACTTTTCACATATTTATTTGTAAAAAAATTGGAAAACCATTTATCATTTTCATTCCACTTCACAATTATGTCCCACTTTGTGTTGGTCTATCACACAAAATGCCAATAAAATACATTTACGTTTTTGGTTGTAAAATGACAAAATGCAAAATTTAAAGGGATATGAATACTTTTTGAAGGCACTGTGTATGTATATATATATATATATATATATATATATATATATATATATATATATATATATATCTTTATTTTTTTTTTTTCCTAAGGGCAAACAAGGCTTTCTTTTCATCATATTGTCTTGCTTTGTCTTATTTTTTTCCCACAATCTTTAGACAATAAAACGCAATAAA
Source organism: Aquarana catesbeiana (assembly GCF_042186555.1). Taxonomy (NCBI): domain Eukaryota; kingdom Metazoa; phylum Chordata; class Amphibia; order Anura; family Ranidae; genus Aquarana; species Aquarana catesbeiana. The sequence goes on from NC_133327.1 coordinate 8,832,585, forward strand.
ACTAAACAAAACACACTTTTTCTTTTTAATTTCTACTACCACTCCACTCAATTCAGAGCTATTTTCGCTGGATAAAAAAAACAGGTATTGCAGCCAAACCCCCTCCCAAAAAAAGTATTTTCGAATTGAAAGGAATACGATGGGGGTGCTGTTGTTGTACTAAAGCAAAGCAATAATGTAAGAGTAAAATAATCTATTATGCATTCAAAATATGTCAGAATTCCGAGCCACTGATGCTTTTTGTGAGAGACATATCGCTCCTCAATACCACATACAGCTTAATGGCATCTGCCAAGCATGTGTTGGAAAGGATTTGAGTTTTTCCCATCTCACCCTAGAAGTTCCGTAGAGGAAAACCCTCTCCCCCACTATTTTGAAAAAAAAAAAAAATTTGCCATTGGTATATGTCCTCCTTGGCACTGGCCAGTTCCCTATACCATGCGTTTGAAAATAAAATAGCTATTAGCCGTGAAAATGGGCAGAATTAATTTTCAAAATTTGCCCACTCCCCACGGACTTCAATAGGGTTCAAAGTACGTCGTTTCCAGTTTTTATGATGAACTCTACCAATGGCCCGTGAACCTAAATGTAGCCGATTAGCTCATCCCCAATACCAATATACTGTAACTTTAGACTTATACATTAGAATGAAGCTAATACAGTATAATAAAATTGCAGGTTAATTAGCTGGGATTTAATCATCATATAATAATATAATTGCATAGACATTATCTGGGAGAGAGCTAGTATATAGTAATATATCAGTATGGACAGCATCTGAGGCAAAGGTATCATATAATAACATAACTGTATAGATATCATCTGGAATGGAGCTATCATATAATAATATAATTTTATAGATATAATTTGGGATGGAGATATCATAATATATCACATATAATATGATATCTGTATAGATATCAGCTTGGACAGAATTATAATACCAGTATAACTTAAAATATTGGATGGTGTGATCAGCAGACCTCTCCCCTCCCTCCACTACCTCTTGTTCTGCACACAGAGATATCTCCTCCTCTGACTTCCTCCCTCTAACTCGCTCCCTCTGACTCCCTCCCTCTGACACATCTACTTGATTTTGTTTCTCTCTTCTGCAGTCAGCGATGGCGTTCTCTGATGCAAGGAAGGAGCTGGACTGTTCCATCTGTCTGAACATTTATACCAATCCTGTGACACTGAGATGTGGACACAACTTCTGCCAGGACTGTATAGAAGGTGTTCTGTATACACAGAAGGTGTCTGGAGTTTATTGCTGTCCTGAATGCAGAGAAGAGTTCCAGGAGCGACCGAAACTTAGCAGGAACATTACATTGTGCAACATAATGGAGAGTGTCCGATCTACCGAACCAGAGAAGGAGGAGAAGGAGAGCCAGATCTTCTGTATGTACTGTATTCACTCTCCTATGCCTGCTGTTAAATCTTGTCTGCATTGTGAAGCTTCTCTGTGTGATGACCATCTGAGAGTGCACAGCAAGTCACCCCAACATGTCCTATCTGACCTCACCACTCCCCAGAAGAACAGGAAATGCTCTGTCCATGAGAAGATCCTGGAGTATTACTGCACCGAGGACTCGGCCTGTCTCTGTGGGTCCTGCAGGCTACATGGAGACCATCAGGAACACCAGGTGGAGGCACTGGAGGAGGCCTTTGAAAAGAGGAAGGAGAACCTGACCAATGCTTTGCAGAGGTTGGTGAAAAAGAGAGAGGAGATGGAGGAAAGCATTAAGAGTCTGCAGAAGTACAAAAGAAAAGTACAAGACAGTGCAGAGGGTGTAACCAAGAGAGCCACCACCATATTTAGAGGCATCAGGAGACAACTGGACATAATGGAGAGGAGAGTTCTTAAAGAGATAACTATGAAGGCAGAGAAAGTGTCATTCCCAGCCTCTGATTTAATCCAGGATCTGGAGATAAAGAAGGGTGATCTGTCCAGGAAGATGCGTCACATCAAGGAGATATGTAACATGACGGATCCACTGACTTTCCTACAGGAATCAGGCACGGGTGACTTGTGTGATACTGAGGATGAAGATGAGGAGGACAAAAAAAGACGTGATAAACTCCTTCATGATGGGGGGGATCTTGATGTAACTGGAATCTCACACACATTACATACAGAATTATTTGATATATTAACAGGGTTAAATAAAGGGATAAATATACAAGAACCTGCATACATAATACTGGATGAAGATACGGCTTATGATTATCTATATATTTCAGATGACAGGAAGACTGCATGCAAGGTAGCCGGAAGCCTAAAACGCCCTGTAACAGAAAAGAGTTACAAGGGATCGATACCTCAGGTGTTGAGCAGTCAGATTTTCTCCTCAGGGAGACATTACTGGGATGTGGATGTTGGGGGATCTTCACACTGGAGAGTTGGGATGTGTTACCCCAGTATACTTCAGACAGGGCGCTATACAGAAATTGGATATAATTCCCTGTCTTGGTGTCTGGAGAGGAAGTGTAATCAGTTATCAGCAAAACATGACAACAAATCCATCACTTTACCTGATAATTTAATAACCAGAGCCAGAATAAATTTGAATTATGAGGCCGGGCAGATCTCTTTTTATGAGTTGGGTATCCCGATCCGACACCTCCACACCTTTACCACCACCTTCACCGGGCCCCTCCATGCCGTGTTATTTCTAGGCGAAGGTTGCATAAAGATATGTAGATGGGAGGTGTGACAAACTTACCCTAAGACTGGTCGCATCACTGGCATGCAAATTGGTGGACCTAGGTTCCTGCAGGGTACTGAAGATGTTGTGGTCACTGCCATGTCAGCTTTTGGACTATAGGTCCCAGTATGCCTCCTAACATGGCTGCACAGATCTTATCAAGCCGGGCAACATGGTTTGATTAACCACTTGCCGACCTGCCATAGTACATATACTGCAGCAGGGCAGCACGTGTAGGTATAATTACGTACATGAACGTCATTTGCCTTCTCCGGACATAGCCGATCCTGGATCCCGATACTTGGGGCCCGGTGATCATGTGATTGCATAGCGATCACATGATCACAATGTAAACAAGGCTGTTATGAATGAATTCATAACATGAATTCATGAATTCATTCATAACAGCGGTGCTGCCTATGCTGTAATTGACTCACAGCTATCACATGGTACCTGGGCCAATCACAATGTCAACAAGGCTGTTATGAATGAATTCATTCATAACAGCTGTGCTGCCTATGCTGTAATTGACTCTATCACATGGTACCTGGCCCAATCACAGCACCTGTACAATTTTCTTAACTGTAGCCAATCACAGATCACTAGTGATCATAGCTGTCATAAATGTTTAACCCATGACTAACGCATGGTTACCAATGATCTTCATCGTAACAGCAAAATGTAAAAAAAAAAAAAAAAACATGATCAACCCCCAGAGTAGTACAGTGTTATTATGGTGACAACTAATCTAGTATGTAAAAAAAATTAAAAATGAAAAAAAATGTTTAAAATGAAAAAGAAATATTTTAAAAAAATGAATATATATATATATATATATATATATATATATATATATATATATATATAATTTTTTTTTTTTTTTTAACATACTGTCACTAGTCAGTGTCCATGATCATGGTCAGTCATATGTTGACTCTGCACTTGCACTGGTGACAGTATGTAAAAAAAATTTTGAAAAAAATAAATTTTATTTAATTTATTCATTTGCAAAAAAATTGTGACCAAAAATGACAACTTTAAAAAACTCGCCTTCCCTTTTAATAATTACCTCAGACTGCCTACTTTCCAAAAAGGGGTCATTTGGGGGGTATTTGTACTGTCCTGGCATTTTAGGGCCTCAAGTACATCAGAACTGATCGATTTTCAAATATACTGTATATCCCAAAGTTTGTAGATGTTACAACTTTCACACAAACCAACTAATATACACTTATTGGGATTTTTTTGCCAAAGACATGTAACAGAATACATTTTGGCCTAAATTTGTGAAGACATTTTGATTTATTTCGATATGTTTTATGACAGAAAGTAGAAATTATAGGGGTTTTTTTTCAAAATTTTCGTTTTTTCGTTTTTATTAATAAAAATAAAAAGCCCAGTGGTGATCAAATACCACCAAACAAAGTTCTATTTGTGTTAAAAAAAATTACATAAATTTCATTTGGGTACAGCGTTGCATGATTGCGCAATTGCTAGTTAAAATAGTGCTGAATAGAAAAACATGGCCTGGTCATAAAGGGGGTAAAACCTTCCAGAGCTCAAGTGGTTAAGAGAAAAATCAAGTTTTAATTAAACGTGTAGATAAGGTAACTGATAACGAATTCATATTATAATTTTAATGTTATTAATCTTTGACCTCAGACTGCCTTTACCTAAAATCCCAAATGTCTCCTCTCATTCTAGTTCCTTTTTAACTTGCTCGCTGCTTTTCGAGAAGCTTGCTCAGAGGTAGCGGTATAATGACTGCAAACCCCTGCAGGGTTTTAGAACTAAGTGCGCCCTCTCTGGTGGAAAACCTGCAATTACAGCTTACCTTCACGGAAACCCAGCAGTCTCTGACCTACTGTATGTCTGCACAACAGAAGCAGATACGAATTTTCACTAACACCTGATAAAATGCTTTTAAGGTATAGAGCTGGCCCTCAAAAGATTGTTTCTTATGCTAATATATGTTATTATCAACGTAAACCTGTCAGTTCCCCATTCAATATAAAAGTAACAGGTCTCTGATATGTCAGCTAGTATATACAATACTTACCTTACAATATTTACTTTCCCAACATTACCTTCGCCACACTGTTCGAAGGCCACAGCCCATTAAAAGTTTGGTTCTTTGGTGGGGGATCATGCAACTGGCCAAGGGAGGTGGGTGGATGTTGAAGGGGCAGTGGGTGATGGTCAATGCATGTAGGTAAATATTGAAGGAAGAGGTTGGTGGGGGCTGATGAAGGTGGGTTGATGTTGAAGAAGGGGCTGGTGGTGGTCTATAAAGGTAAATGGATTTTGAAGATGGGGAGTTGGTGGTTATAGATGAAGGTGGCTGAATATTGAAGGGGCATTGATGGTGGCCAGTGAAGGTGGGTGGATGTTGAAGGAGGGGGTTGGTGGTAGCCAATGAAGGTGGGTAATTGATGGATGTTGAAGGGGGAGTTGGTATTGGCTAATGAATGTGGGCAGAGGTTGAAGGTATGGGGATATTTCTCTTGACAACAGTGGGTGACAGTCCTAAGGAGGTAATCCCTTGCCTCCACCCCCCACCCCAACCTCTATAAAAATGAGCACCACCCCCTTTTGACCTGTTCGGTGTTGGTATGTGAAACATCTAATGGACCAGAACCAGTAAAACACATGAAATGCCAGCTGGTATGTGCATGTGCTATCACATAGGGCAAAGGAAGGTCTCCGGCCCTGTGTAACATGGAGCAATAAAGAGCTTACACAGGGTTTTATAATGGGGTTTTAGGGAGTGAATGTGGTGGTGCAGTGTGGGAAAGGTGAATATAAGTAGCAAAAGAGGTTTGGCTAAAAGAGAACCTGTTACTTTGCCTTGATTGCATCACTTCAACTATAACTATTCTAATATCACTATCAGGCCTGGTTCACACTAGCGTAATTTCAGGTGTGACTCGATTCGCACAGAATTGCATGACAATGGAATTTACATTTTTTTCTGTTACAATGTATCAATATCATAATAAAAGACCATACTTCACTATATCACTGTCCTTATGTATCATTGTTATAATCTATTCTGTTACAATGTATCTTTACAATAAATTGTCACTATTCCAATGTATCAGTATTATCAACAATTACTGCTCTGCTGTATCAATATTATAATCTATCACTAATAATAAGGAAAGCTATTCCAATGGGGGAGATTTATTAAAACTGATGCACTCAAGATCTGGTGCAGCTGTGCATGGTAGCCAATCAGCTTCAGCTTGTTCAATTAATGTTCAATTGCTTTGGCAATAAAACCTGGACGTTGATTGGTTTCTATGCAGAGCTGTAGCAGATTGTGTACGCTCCAGCTTTAGTAAATAACCCGCCTCAACGTTTCACCATTTTTATCACTAATCCCATGTTTTACGGTAGGACAAGTGGACAGATTTTGGAAAAATGTTCTACTTAATTAGACCGTGGTTACTTTATTATTTCTGCTAAGGCATAATTTGCTTGAAAATAATATATATACCCATGTTGTTTTGCAAAGCATTTTTCTTATTTTTTGTTCTGTAATAAAACAGAATCAAAAATAAGAAAAACGCTTTGCAAAACAACTTGATTTTTTTTTTCCACAAAAAAAAAAATAGAAAAAGGAATCTAATAAATGTAAAGCACAGTAAATTATAGTATAATGCTTCATAAGGCAGTACTGGGGGTTGGGTGGTGTGTAGTATTGGATTGTAGTATGAAAGAAAAGAAAACAAGCCAAGCAGCTTCAAGATCCAGGACCTGGAGACTGGCACTGTGCTCTTTGAGATCTCCAAACCCTGCTCAGGTACCTGTCATGGAGGGTACCTTTCCTGGGGCAGGGGCAGGTCTCCTTCATACTTCAAGTAAAACTAGAGTTGTTGGATGGAGTAAGGAAGGGTTATTGTTCACAATTTGACATCGATTTGGCATTTGACATCGATTTGGGTGCGGGTGCATGTCCTTGAATGCACACTGTCTGTGCTCGGGGGCATGTTTCTGCACCCAGACGGATATCAAGGTGAGAGCAAGGGGTGTGTTCATGCAGCTGCTGCGTCCCAAATGATTTGAATTGGCCTGCCTGCCCGTGGATGTACTGAATATCTGTGTGCATCTCATGCAGTGAAAACATGGCCCTGTACACTTAAAATGTTTTAACAGAGGGCGCAGTTTCAGTGCTTGTCATAGGTGCCATTTTCACTAGATACGCCTCTGGAAGGCCTCCAAGCCAGATACCATGTCTGTATAGGTAGGACCGCTGTATCCTATGGCAACAAATCTTGTAACAGTCACTAACGGTGTCTGTACTTAACTATTGGTAACACAGAATAGTTCTTGCACGCTACAGTCTCTCACTGTAGGTCTTCACTCACTGAGCTCCCAGTCTCTCATTAGACTCTAAGACCCAATTGCCACTGGATACCCTGAGCTCTTCCACATCCATTACTCAGTATCTTCCTCAAGCGTCACCCCCGCTTCCCTGCTGGGTCCCTGGCTTGGCACTTACAGATACTCAATAAAAGTCCAAATGCAGTGCTTAATTTCAAATAACCAATCTTTCCAAGAAGGGATAGATATGAAAGGACCCTTCACCAGCTTCAGTGTGTATGGAAAAGCACACCACACTCAAGTGTGAATCCAATCTGCTTACCAGAAAATGGTGATCAATAGGCATGTAATCATCAATCACAAAGAATCACTTCTCCCAACACTGATGGTAAATAGAAACTGATTCGATCATAAGACAGCTGGTAATGGGCACTTTTTCACATAAAGCCACCAAAATCACAAACTCCAGAGCCGGAGAGGATGTAATTATCCAGTCAATAAGAAAAGAAATGAGGCAGCAATAGTGAAGCCCGTCAAGTATAAAAAAGCTAATTTATTTTAGTTACAGGACACAGTCATCATGATGTGTAAAAACTGCATCTCTCAGCGTGCTTGCATCTACCCGTCTGACGTGTTTCTTCCAACGGGATTTCATCATAGGCGTGGCCTATTGATGCCAGCACCCCCTTTTCAACACAATCTCGAATGGCGTGCTTTCCGGAAGGCGTAACCCTCCGGCCACCACGCCAGACGTGAGGTCAACCAGGTGTACAAACAGACTTAACGCCCAGAGAGACTAGAGCATTTGATCAGCTGGTCTCCCTCTTGGAGGAGAGCGACACCACAGACCTTATTGATTGTATTAATCTACCGAAGGACCTTTCTCTTTCGAAGGAAGTCAACACTAGTTCAGTTCAAGATCCCACCTTTAGATCAAAATTAAATCAGCCCAGTTTCCAGCTCCCAGTTCCAACCCCAATATTTCTGCTTTTTTGAGGTTAGTGAATGGGGAAATCAACAAACTAAATATTCACTCTCCCAGATTGACTAACATCAACGATCAGGAAAGGCAGGCATTGAAAATACCACTATTACAATTAAGCCAACGGACAAGGGAGGCAATATTGTCCTTATGGACAATACTAAATACATAGCTATGTGCAATAAAATCTTGAAAAATAAAAATTAGTATCGAAAAATTATGACTAACATAGTAGAAAAATGTAATCAAGAATACTATCAATTAGTTGATTTGGCATATTTCAACAATACCCTTACTAAAATCACATGGGAATACATTAGAACCAATTTTCCGATTGTACCCACATTCTACTCCCTCCCTAAAATCCATAAGGATGCCCTCAACCCCTCTGAAAGACAGATCATATTGGGTAGAGGATCAATCAGCGAGAATGCAAGTCGCTTAGTTGATGAGCATTTAAAGTGACATGTTATATGTTTACAATCTCACGTGAAAAACACAATTCATTTCCTTCAGATTATTGATAACCTTACAATTCCAGAGAATGCTTATCTTGTGACAATTGATGTTGAAGCTTTGTATAGCTCCATTCCCCATGATAAGGGAGTGGCATCTATAAAACATATTATCTATCAAAGAGGAGAGGAGGATTGGGGCTATAACGAGTTCATCCTATCCCTTCTGAACTACATATTACATCATAATGTCTTTACTTTCAATGGCTCCCACTACCTCCAGGTGCAGGGAGTAGCGATGGGAACATGTTGTGCACCATCGTATGCCAACCTGCACCTGGGGGAGTGGGAGCAGATGTTTCTTACTGACAAGGTCTTGCCGATATACACTGACCATTTCCTTATATGGTTTAAGTATATTGCCGTTTTTGCCGTTTGGGATGGCTTTCTGGAGTTGCTGTCTCAATGTCTGGAGAGAATGAATAGAAATTAATTTAACTTGACATTTGTCTTCCAGTGCTGATCAGGTTTCCTTTCTCAACGTGGATGTCTGTAAGGGAGATGATGGCACCCTCTGCAACGGTCTGTACTGTAAAGCCATGGCAGGCAATACTATATTGCACGCTTCAAGCTTTCATCCGAAGTCCTTAGTGAGATTGATACCTTATAGACAATTTCTCAGAGTGGGGCAGAACTGTACTAATGATGATACTTTTGCGGTGGAAGCTGGCAAATTGTGGGACAGATTGTTGCAGAGGGGTTACTCCTGTACATCTCTCAAGAAAGCTTTCAGACGTGCCACACTACACACTAGATATGATCTTCTGTACTCTCATAAATACCCAAGTAAGGACAAACCTTTGAGAATTATCACCAAGTACTTCAAACACTTGGTTTCTGCGGGGGATAGACTAATACACTTCAAAATCTTCTGAGAAGACCTGGGAAGGGGTGGCCTCCTGCTTAGAGGACATACTGAAGGTACCTATCCCGATATCAATTAGGGTATGTCTATTGGGCCTGGTAGAGGAGGTGGTTCCCTCCAGACCTCTTAGAACGTTACTGAACATCCTATTCTTCTCTGGGAGGAAGGCTATATTACTTAAATTGAGGTCTTCCGCATCCCCCAGTGTACCCTTTTGGAAGGGGATTGTGAATTCCATGATGCCCTGCTATAAGGCAACGTATCACTCCAGGGGGTGCGGGAAAAAGTTCAACAAAGTCTGGCAAGCATGGTTTAACTCGGATGAAACTGTTGAATATGTCTGTCCACAGTTTCATCTACTGTAATAATGGACCCAGGAGCCTGGGCTAAAAAGACCTCTGATGGTGATAGACGTGCATTCCCTTGTCAGTACATTGGCCACATCAATATGTCTGTGGTATGTATCTCGGATTTTCCCCTTTGTGATTTAGGGTGAATCTGCCAACTGAGGACTGTGGTGAACTGAGTTATGGGCTGTTGGGGGGATGGGGAGATGGGTGGTGGGGGGTAAGGGAAGGTTTTTCAATGAGTACACTTGGTCAATTACGTATGTTAGGTCGATTGAAATGTTGTACCATAGTTGACCGTGTTGGTCATGGAGGGGACTGGCATCGTGTCAGGACTGTCCCTTTTTCAATGTTTATTTGTTTGTCTCAAAAATACTTTAATAAAAAGAATTTTACAAAAAAAAGAAGTACTGTAACCAGCATGTCAAGATTAGGAAAATTGTTTCCAAATTTTGGCATGTGTTAACAATGGACCCATCTCTGGGTCATTTGATCCTAGAGGTTCCTCTCTTCATGTTTAAGAGAGCAACATCTATTGCTTCCAAATGAGTGAAAAATGAATTCAAAAGAGACCTGAGTATTGAACATTGTAAGTACAGAGGCACCTTCATGAGTGGTTCGTGTGGTTACTGCAAATACATGTATACGAATAATAAACCAATTCTACAGGATGGCAGGGTTTTCAGACACAGACATTTTGCAAACTAGGACATTTGGGGTGATCTATATGCTGAGGTGCAACTGTGGCTGCTTTTATGTTGGTAAGACCAAGCTCGAGTTTTGGAAGCAAGCTTACCGACATATCAAAAGCATGCAGACATGCAACCCTGATCTACCTTTGGGCAGACATACAACCACTGTCCATTACGGAAAATTCCCCAGGATCAGATTCTTGATCTTGGATCATATCCATCCCTGCTCCAGGAGAGGAGACTGGAGCAAAGGTCTTCTCCAGCTGGAGCTACGTTGGATATATACCTTGATGGCTACATATCCCCCGGGACTCAACGAGGCGGTCTGTTTCAAGCCCTTTCTCGAGTGTTTTGCTTCAGGGGAAATGGAAAAGTAGCTATTCATCTGGCATGTCAGCAGATCTTTACAGCTGAATCCTTTTTTGTCACTCTCTTCTGTTTTCTTTCCTTTTTATTCGCTTTTATTTTGGTATTTAATAATGTAAGAACTCCTCCTCTCTCTTTTTTTCTTTTGTTTTGCTACATATGTATATAATAATATTATTTTTTGCTCATGTTTTGCCTGTGTTTCTGTGCATTTTTTGCTGCATATCTTGATGTACACATTGTCACATGGAGTCTCAGTTCCCCTGGTTGTGATTTGGTTCAGTTGCTGCACTTATATCTTCACATATATCAATTTGTGTTTAAATGTTACTCACCTGTTTTTTTTTGTTTGACTGCTTTGCAGCAATATATGGGATATTGGACACATACATACAATCTTTAATTCCCATTTTCCCCTAAAGATTGGATTTGTCTGTACTGTCATTTCTTTCATTTATATATTTGGCTCAGCCCCGCATGCCCGGCACGGCAAAGACGCTCTTCACAGGGAATCTTTTTTGTAGTGGCTGTCTGTAGACATTTCCACCTGCCACCCCTCTTTGTTTCTGTGGTGACCGCTCTGTTGGTCTCCTGGAAACCCTTCTGCGCTAGTGGGACGTACAAGCGCCGCGTCACTCCACAATGCATGCGTATGACGTTATGTCGCGCATGCGCGGCGTGGAGACGTGGCGCAAATGCGACTCAGGGGGCCTTTCATGAGCCCCGGGTCATTTCCGGCCGCACGTAGCTCTCACTAATCAGGTGGGCGGTGCGGCGGAAATTAGCAGCCATTTAAATACTGCAGGCTTCATTTCCATGGTGTCATGGCCACCAGGAGGACGAGATGGAGATGCTTATCATAGATTGAACGTTACCAACAGTGAGCAATTTTGGGAACCCTGTATACTGTTACTTAGCATCCAATACCCCACTCACATAGGGCGGTTGCTGCCGTTCAGCATTGCCCCCCGTTATTTTGGATTTCACTATGATGGCTGCTTACTGCAGTGATCCTTACTATATATAGTTTTTATTCTTATTTGTAGGATCCTCTTTGTTAGCATCTCCGGGCCCTGTTGCCATTGGCCAAGATGTCACTTCACATGTTAGGTATGTGTTACCATCAGGCAGCCTTTTGTTTCTTTGGCTGTATATATACTACACATATATGTGCTTATATGTTTATTTGCTTTTTTTCCCAGGACTCCCTATTCAGGCCCCAGTATCCGTGGTTTAGCCTTATTTAGGGTTATATCACACAACCCCGAACCCCCTTCGGTTCCCCTTGGGGGTGGGGTGTCAGTCCCTTTGTCAATTTTTCCATCAATTTTTGGTTTTGAGGCATTCTTATCGCAGATACTCTTATACGCGAACAGCTACAACGCGGGCAGGGCTGCTGAACACTGTTTTTAAATATGAACGTGGATTTTTCTCATGTATATACAACTAAATGAGATGTGAGTTGCTATCAAATTTGGCTTTACCATTTCTGTATACCATTGAATAGCTGCACTAATTTACCTTTAACTATCTGCATTCTAATTTTATAGAATATATACATCCTGTTAACGCCTGATGAAGGAGACAAGCCTCTCTCTTCTACCCTTCTGCCGCTCTGTGCTGCTTCTGGTCCCTGGGCCCTTTCTTTCCAGGATCTTTGCTATGCGTGTTGGGACCCTTCGGGGTAAGACTGCGCTATATTAAGATTCCTCTCAACTCAACAGTTATCTCTGAAATGCGTTGGGTATTGGATATTGTATCTGTGACGAACGCATGTGTCAGATCCCTGCCCTCCTCGCTAACTTGCAACGAAGGACCGGCCAACCTCACACCACGCTGTCACTTCCGTAACAATGCCACACTCAGCTACGCCCAGCACAAAGATTTTCCAGCTTGCAGGACCACAATCTAGGTGCGAGCAGCCTGAGAGTGATTGTGGGTTTATTATGAAAAGGTCAAAGTTGATGCAAATAAAACATTTACAGAAAAAAGATGTTTCAAAAGATAAAGACAATATACAGACACAAAGCAATAAGGTAGAATTGGGAAGAAAGAATACTTGCAATTAATGTCCGAGGGTTGATCAGAGTTCGATCGATGAGCTAGGTAATCGGTTCTCAACTTGGCAGATGTTTCTTCTTGGATGGTAAAAGGAGAACTGACCATTGTCTTGGCATCTCCTCTTTTCTGTCAAATCAAAGGGGGTGTTGACAACGACCAGTGACCATCGTCTGGTCATCTGGTTTAGGGGTTGGTTGCTGGGAGGTGTCTACACTCATGACCACGTCCCAGGTAGATTTTGTGATACATATTTATATATCTGCATCTATAGTGTTTACAGACTGCAAATATCCATATTATTATTCAACGTGAGATTTCCTTCAAAACAAGTCTAAACATGCCATACCTATATAGCCTGCTTAGGAGGAATAAGTGGTACCAGGGGTTTCCCATATGACCTGACATAGGGGTGTCTGGACTTGAAACGTTACATATTATCTGAGGAAACTAAATATGTCCATATTATGGCTGTGCTATTACTAAGTCGGAAGTTATGAAACATGCTGAAATTTCATACTTATTCCACTGTTTTAAGCTTGATGTGTATTCAGACATTTTACAACTGGGGCCTGTTAGGTCTCTGAAGGGAGAGGGTGACAGTTTTACGACAGGCCTGAACACTCTGCCCTTTCAACAAGCTGTTTTTTACTGACCTAGCCTGGTTCTATTTTCTCTGTTGAGATAACCTTTTCTGTTGAACTTAAAAGCTTTGAATTTCTAAGACAAGGGAGGAGGGAGGAGGGAGTTCAGATTTCTCTGTAATGTACAGGGTTAGCCAAGCTGTCATGGCTACTTCCACACAACATGGCAGCTAGCTACAGCTTTTCATGTTCAGTACGTGATATCGTTACAGTATCTATATGTTGTATACCTTGATTTTCCAGTTTTCATGACCATGTTCACCACTTTATGTATATCTTTTCTTAAATAAAACAATCTTTTTTTACTCTAATTTTTTTCATTGATAGTGCCTTTAAAGTCCCACCCTCAGGGGTTCCCCTTTTCTCTTCTTCCAGAAGTGAGGTCACTGGAGCACACCGCAGCCGTGTTTGCGCTCCATGGCTGAGTACTTGGTTAAGGAAGGGCACGGGAAATAGGCAGAGAATGATGCTCTTTCTGGAAGGCTTAACCCTCCGGAGCCGCGCCAACCGGAAATGAGGTCACTGGAACGCACCGCAGCCACGCTTGCGCTCCACGTCTAAATGCCTAGCCTCCCTGGCGGTTTTCCCGAGTGTGGCTCGGGGTTAAAATTCAGGACCATTAGCGGTAACCCCGAGCCACACTCGGGATTACATTGCAGGATCCTGGTGCCTCCTTACTTACCTTGTCCCTGGGATCCTGCGATGTCCCCCGCAGTGTCCGAGGGCTCCGTCCTCCCCCGAAGCCTCTCCTTGCCAGGCTCCGTTCCCTGCGAGCATCGCGATGCACGGGGGCAGAGCCTGGCGGCAATTTAAAAAAAAAGTAAAAGTCATAACACATACCGTACTGTAATCTTACAGATTACAGTTTATGATTATGAAATGATTTCACATCCCTTTTGTCCCCAGTGCTTTGGCCCATGCCCTGCATGCAGTTTTACATGATATACACTGTTCTTTCTGCCTGGAAACTGGAGATTGTCCATAGCAACCAAAAAGTGTCCCTTTACGTCAAAAGTGGCTTTAGACCAGCTAGAAAACAGCGATAGTAAATTAGAACACTTGCAGAATTGAGCGATAGTGAATTGTGGGGAAAATTATTTTATTACTATTTATTTTTATTTTTTTAAATTATTTATTTTTATTTATTATATTATAATTTATGTTTTTGTGTTTCAAACTTCATCATACCCGGGATATCTACTAGACTCTTGGTGGACAGATTTAAGTTATTGTTAAGATTTACAGACCTACAATATAAAACGCCAAATTTCCATGCAAAATAATTGTACCGCTTTCAGCACCTAAAATCCGAAATATTCATACCGCCAGGGAGGTTAAGAGCACAGGAAAATAGGCGGAGCATGCTCTGAAGCCAATACAGCGGCCAAAAACAATAACAAACTGCATAATAAACCCATCTCTCGTCCTGAGTGCTCTATCTCCTTGGTATAAGCATTTAACAATTCCAATTGATTATTGATTGAGACTAAATAAATAGGAGAGGCAATATAACTTAGCTGGAGGCTCTCCCAAATAAATCTAAAAAGTCATACATTAGATGTATATCATCCAATGCTGCACTACTAATCGTAAAAATGAATCAATAATCAATTAGGGTACAGACCATTAGTACAATATGTAAAACATATATATAAAAAATCAAAAATATATTAAAAGTGGAAACACTGCCATCTAGTGTTATACATAGATAATACATAAAAAGAAAAATTTATATATAATTAATAATAGCTGTGTAAAGTTAGCCATTATTAATAAAGCAGTTCACGTTCCAATCCACGTTTAGTCCAAAGGGGGTATAGCATTTAAGGTCATAAATCCAGCGAGTTTCTAACCATGTGATCTCTCTCTCTTGGTCATACTGCCTCGCCAATGGGGGGTAAATCTGTCTATGGCAATAAAGGTAGTCCCAGCTGGATTTTTGTTATGGCATTCAAGATTATGACAAGAAACGCTATGTTTGGGGAACCCCTTCTTAATGTTCGTTATATGTTCCTTTACTCTAACGTTCATTGCTCTCATTGTGCGGCCTACATATTGTAGGCCGCACAATCCATCCCCTCCTTGTTCTGTTTGTTCCCTGTCCCCATCTGCTGACCTCCCGTTGATGACCCTGGACTGGCTACGTTTATGATTCCGGTATTCTCCATTATCATACTTGCCATCATTGTAAAAAAAATTTCGGGACACTTTTTTGGCTGAGTCTTATTATAATTAGGAGCAGGGGCATGCGTTTGCAGGCTTGGAATGTTGAAAAAATCAAAATGCGGAGCGCTTCGTGCGCCGCGGCGAAAAATGGGCATGGTTTACGCTGTATAATGGGCATGGCTTAAATGGTCGTGGCTCGAAGGGGGTGTGGTTAGAGTCTGAGATGAATGAGGGATGGAGAGGGAAAGGGGAAAAGGGGGAAAGAGGGATGGAGAAACAGCAGCCCCAGATCCTACACAACAATAGAAATATGTGTATTCTAGAAAGTTTAACAATCAGCAGATAAAGATACTCCAAACACCTGGTGTTAGCACTTCAATCATCCGGGCACCATGGTTGTTATGGTGTCAGGATGATTGAAGTGCATTATTTCTATTATTACATTGTAATATAGAATGAAATCATTTAAATGACCATAATGCCGAATCAGTGGGATCCCTGAGCGTATCACCTGCCATGTCGCCTGCCACCAGCAGAGTCCGTCCTTGCATCTGGTGCCGCCAGCAGAGTCCGTCCTTGCATCATGTGTCCCCAGCAGGGACTGTCCTTGCATCAGGTGTCCCCAGCAGAGTCTGTCCTTGCATCAGGTGTCCCCAGCAGAGTCCGTCCTTGCATCAGGTGCCCCCAGCAGAGTCCATCCTTGCATCAGGTGGCCCCAGCAGAGTCCCTCCTTGCATCAGGTGCACCCAGCAGCGTCCCTCCTTACATCAGGTGCCCCTAGCAGAGTCAGTCCTTACACCAGTGTTCCCAGCCTCAGTCCTTACATCAGTGTCCCAGGCAGAGCCATAGTTACCCCCCTGTACATAGTTACCCCCTCCCCCTGTACATAGTTACCCCCTTGTACATAGTTATACCCCTGTGCATAGTACCCCCCTGTACATAGTAACCCCTCGTGCATTGTTACCCCCCCTGTACATAGTATCCTCCCCTGTGCATAGTGCATAGTTTCCCCCTGTGCATAGTTACCCCCCCGTGCATAGTTACCCCCTTTACATAGTAACCCCCCTGTGCATAGTTACCCCCCCCATGCATAGTAACACCCCCTGTACATAGTTAACACCCCCTTCTGTACATAGTTAAACCCCCCACCTCCTGTACATAGTTAACCCCCCTCCTGTACATAGTTAACCCCCCTGTACATAGTTAACCCCCCTCCTGTACATGGTTAACCCCCTCCTGTACATAGTCAACCCCCCCTCCTGTACATAGGTAACCCCCCTCCTGTACATAGTTAACCCCCCTCCTGTACATAGTTAACCCACCTCCCTCCTGTACGTAGTTAACCAACCTCCCTCCTGTACATAGTTAACCCCCCTTCCTGAACATAGTTAACCCCCCCTGTACATTACAGTTACATCGCTGCCTGGGTTTTACACTGAGAGGGACAAGAGAGAGCAGAAGAAACTCCACGAGCGGCCGACGCAGTGTGTTCGGTGGAGAGGGGAGGGGCCGATCTGTGCAGCTAACCCCAGCTTCAGTATTGTAAGAAGCCAATTCATTGGCTGTACGGATCGAGCCCCCTCCCCTCTCCACTGAACACAAGGGGAATGATCTAGCAGCGGCACCGGCAGACATTTTGTTGGAGCCAGCTCCTGTAAAAGCAAACATTCCCGAAAAAGGCAAAATCCCGAATCGGGACGGCCTTCAATCGGGACAAGGGTCCCAAAATAGGGATTGTCCTGGTAAAATCAGGACTGTTGGGAACTATGCATTATATGTATATATCTGTCTGTTTATTATTATTATTTGTAGGTCTCTGTTTGTGGTTGGTTGGTTGCACACTGTATTATATTGGAGGTGGTTGTGTTTATATCATTCACTTATCTTAATAAATCACTATATTTCACTCATATACATTTGGGTTTACTCTGTTGCGGTCCACACAGTTCTGGTCTCACCTGATACATGACAGTTGGATTCCAATTCTGCAGTCCCAACCCTGCGCTGCTTCTCTTGCTTCTGGATAGGCCCTCAGACAGCCTAGCAGCCAGATGTCCCTGGGATAGATCCCTCAGGTTTACAGCCTAGCAGCCTGGGGCAGCATAACACACGTACATCCAGACAGCCATCCAGGTGGCACAGAACATCGATCACCTGACTCCACCTAAATTAATAGGCTCTCCCAGCACGCCAAGGGACCAAAGAAACCCCCTCCAATTGGCTGAGACACTCCATCCATTCATAATCTGATCTTGTTAAAGTGAAGTTCCACCCACTTTTACAACTCTTCAGCATCCCTCACTAAACTGTGCACTGTAAACAAATTGGATATTTTTTTATTTTTTTTCTCAGCACCTACTGTATATCTGCTGTATTCATTTTTCACTTCCTCCTCTCTGGCCGCGGCCCATCGCATCATTTCCTGTTTGCAATGCCTTCTGGGAAGGGGCGGCAACTTCCTTTGAAACTGCCGTTGCTATGGAAACCTGACCTGAAACCTATTACACTGCTTGTGCTGCACTGAGCATGTGGGGCGGCAACTTCCCCTAAAACTGTCGTTGCTATGGAAACCTGACCTGAAACCTATTACACTGCTTGTGCTGCACTGAGCATGTGCGAGATCTGCAAGAATGAGATCCAGGAAGAAATACAGTCTGGCTTCAGATGCCCACACATAAGATGGCCACAGCCTGCTGTAAGTTTATAAAATAACAAACTACTGCTATAAACTAACAAAACAGACCTTAGTTTACAGACTAACTTTACTAGAATACATTAAGCTTGTGTATTATAGGGGTATTTTTATTTAAAAAGTATAATTTCGGCCGGAACACCACTTTAAGCCCTTGTCTATCTAATGTCACCAGCATAATGCCACCTAGCGACAGAAGAGAGAAGGTGCAGCAAGTCCAGAACTAGAGAGGAATCAGTTGATATACTAACAATTAACCAGGGCAACTACTGCCTGGCAAACTAAATTTACTTACCAACCCTGCCTAAACACCAGGGTGCTACATCCAGCTCAGGGTTTCTAACATATTTGCTTTTTGTAGAGCAGGCACACAATGGAAACCTTCAGCTGCTGTGCAAAGGAGATGTCTGGTCTTCTGGTGGATTGCTGTGACTTTGTGTTGCCTGATCCTGCCTTAGAGGTTTGTATAAACTGGGCTTACAGCCAAAGCACACAGTTACAATCAGACTGATAACAGAAGTCAGTATGACATGACAAAAAATCAAATATGGAAGCCGCTCGGATCTGTTCAAAAGCAGGAAAAAGGCAAAGGTGCTAAAATGCCCTAAATGGTTCAGGAGGGGGGGTGCATTAGTGATCAGTGGTAGGTAATTAACCCCTTTGTGGTGCTGCAAAACTGGCCTGCGGCAATTAGTTAACCCCTTTGTGTTGCATTAGTGGCCAGTGAAATGTTTATTAATCCATTTAAGCTATGATACAAAGGGGTTAATAAACACTACCACACATACCAGAAAGTACCGGGGACTTCCCAAGGGCTCCAGTTGTGATCAATGTTGTGCGGGAGTTTAGGTAAGGTAAATGTAAGTAGTAGAGAAGGTCCGCTATAAAGAAAACCATTAATTATAGTGGTAAGTTAGAATAGGGACTGCTAATAGTATTGATACATAAGAAAAGAGACACTTTAGATTTGTAATTAATTTACTGTTTATATTTATATAAGAATATACACATAATAATGATACATTAGACTAGGAGTACTCCATCATTTTATTACATTAGAAGTACTTTATAACAGTGATACATTATATTAGGAGTACTCTATCATTGTATTACATTAGAAGTACAGGTAATTTATAAGAGTGATACATTAGACTAGGAGTACTTTATCATTATAAAACATTAAAGTACATTGTACATTTTTTTTATTTTTTATTTTTATTTATTTTTAGGTCACATTTTTGTGGGGATAGGAAGGGATACTGCATACTCCTTGATCATTCATGTGCAGGGGGGTGGTAACTAACTCCCTTATTTTTAAATGGGGCTTTCAGATTTCAATGGGCCCCCACCCATAGACCCGCACAACCACTGTGTCAGGGTTGTGGGGAAGAAGCCCTTGTCCACATTAATATAGGGCCAAGGTGATTGGCCAGGGGGTCCCCCTGACAAGACATCCCCCCCCCCCAGGTTGTGGGCATGTAGCCTGGTATGACTCATGGGGGGAGGCACATGCACATCCCCACCTTTCTTGGCCAGCTAGGCTGCATGCTCGGATTAGGGGTCTGGTATGGATGTTTATGGGGACGCCCATGTATGTTTTCTTTTTTTTGCATGTGGCTCCCCCTTCAAAGCCATACCATATTCAAAGTATCTGGTATGTCATTCTTGCTGTAGGATGTACTACAACAAAGGTGACATTTACAAAGAAATGAACTATACAGTTTAAATAAAAATGTCATTTGGTGGCTCCTTAAAAAAAAAATAGCACGGAGACCCCTTTAAAGGTCCCTGAAGGGTTTGCTATGTATTTTGGGGGACCTTTGGAGGGGTCTATGAACTGCGTTAAAAGAAAGACAAAAAGAAAGAAGTCAACAGGGAAATGTCATTTTCCGGCAATTTAAAACTTTTTAGGGGAACCTTTGGAGGGGTCTATGAGCAGTTTTTCTTTGCTAAAGTAAGAAAAAAATAAGGAGATATCCATTAACATTTATCACCCAAGTTATCCTGTACAAATTGCAGTATAATTCACCTGGATAAATCAACTAGTTACAATGAGATGTACAGTGTTTCCTAACACATGCCAACACTGCAAAATTACATTCAGGCATTAGGGGTTAAACAAACTATTTGCACAGTTGTTGTGAGGCATGCTGGGAAGTGTAGTCAATAACCATATCAGTTGTCAAGGGAAGAATTTTATGGATGGATATTTGGATGATAGGCAACTCAGCGCAAGCCCAAGCCCACTACTTTATACTATGGAAGGTCCCAACAATAAGAATCAGCCTCACTGTGATGTCACCAGTCTATGGCCAGATCTGTCACATGTCCCATTTCCGCTCATCAATCTTTATGTAACCTCCCCCTACATATAATGCAGCATGGAGGGGCTCAGTGAAGATGTCAATGAAGGTGTGAATGTGTTGAATAGAAATATCCAACTCATAAAAAGAGAGACGCCCCTCCTTATAATCCAGACACACCCTGACTCTGTGTATTGGAATTTTGGCCATTATATTGGTTACTTGATTGTTATGTTTCCCTAAAAACGTATCACTGTTCCTCTCCAGACACCAGGACTTCTCACTACATCCAATTTCTGATTTATTTCCTGTCCTGGCTATACTGGGGTAACACATCCCGACTCTCCAGTGTGATGATCCCCCAACATTCACATCCCAGTAATGTCGCCCTGAGGAGAAACTCTGACTGCTCAATACCTGAGGAGATATCACATCCCTGTATCGTGGAACACTGCCAAGCGAAACATTCATCTGGACTTGGTAGACCTGAAATCTCTCTGGTGTAATAGGGCGATTCAGATTTTTATTCGTCTTGTGTGCCATCTTCCTATCATCTAAGATATTTAGGTAATTATTTGCAGTGTCTGTATCCAGTAATATATCTGCAGGTTTCGGTATAATTGTTCCATATAGCCTTGTTATTATATCCAATAATCCTATATGTAATGTGTGTGAGATTCCAGACACATCCAGTTCCCCCCCCACCATGAAGGAGTTTATCACGCCTCTCTTTGTCCTCCTCATCTCCATTCTCAGTATCACACAAGTCACCTGTGTCTGATTCCTGTAGGAAAGCCAATGGATCCGTCATGTTACATATCTCCTCGATGTGACGCATCTTCCTGGACAGCTCATCCTTTTTTATCTCCAGATCCTGGATTAAATCAGAGGCTGGGAATGAGACTTTCTCTGCCTTCATAATTATCTCTTTAAGAACTCTCCTCTCCAGGATGTCCAGTTGTCTCCTGATGTCTCTAAATATGGTGGTGACTCTCTTGGTTACACCGTCTGCACTGTCTTGTACTTTTCTTTTGTACTTCTGCAGACTCTTAATGCTATCCTCCATCTCCTCTCTCTTTTTCACCAACCTCTGCAAAGCATTGGTCAGGTTCTCCTTCTTCTTTTCAAAAGCCTCCTCCAGTGCCTCCACCTGGTGTTCTTGATGGTCTCCATGCAGCCTGCAGGACCCACAGAGACAGACCAAGTCCTCAGTGCAGTAATACTCCATGATCTTCTCATGGACAGAGCATTTCCTGTTCTTCTGGGGAGTGGTGAGGTCAGATAGGACATGTTGGGATGACTTGCTGTGGACTCTCAGATGGTCATCACACAGAGAAGCTTCACAATGCAGACATGATTTAACAGCAGGTACAGAAGAGTGAATACAGTACGCACAGAGGATCTGGCTCTTATCCTCCTTCTCTGGCTCAGTTGATCGGACACTCTCCATTATGTTGCACAGTGTTATATTCCTGCTAAGTTCAGGCCGCACCTGGAACTCATCTTTGCATTCAGGACAGAAATAAACTCCAGACCCCTCCTGTGTATCCAGAACACCTTCTATACAGTCCTGGCAGAAGCTGTGTCCACATTTTAGCATTACAGGATTAGTATAAATGTTCAGACAGATGGAACAATCCAGCTCCTTCCTCCCATCAGAGAATGCCATCGTTGACCACAGAAGAGAGAAACGAAACTAAGTAGATGTGTCAGAGGGAGGGAATCAAAAGGGAGGGAGTCAGAGGGGGGGAGTCAGAGGGAGGGAGTCAGAGGGAGGGAGTCCGATGGGAATTTACTTAAATATCTACAGTATGTATGCAGAACAAGAGGTAGTGGAGAGGGGAGAGTTCTGCCGAACACACCATCCAAGGGTTCACTAATGTGATCAGAAAAATGGGAGAAATAATCAGGGAGCCAATGAACTATAGTGATATTATAATTCCATAACCCAATTTTTCAGGGTTTATAAATATGAGGGGGGTGGGGAGGATAGGTGAGCTCCAAAGCACTGTAGCTGCACACATGACCCTAGGGAGTATCTAAAGGAGTGCTGTACTAGGGGAGAGAGCTGTACTGGGAGAAGAGATGTACTAAGGGTGAGCTGCACTTCGAATTAACTGTACTGGGGGAGATTACTGGGGGACAAGGTGTACTGGGGAAAGATGTATCGAGGGAGGGCTCTACTGGGGGCGAGCTGCACTAGGTAGGGGATTTGTAATAGGGAAAGGTGTACTGGTGAAGATCTGTACTAGGTAAGAGGTTTGTACAGAGGGTAGAGCTGTAACAGTGTAGTTCTATACCAAGGGGAAAGCGGTACTATTGGATATTTGTACTTGGAGAGAAGATGTACTGGGGGAGATGTTTACTGGGAAAGCGCTGTACTGGGGGGGAATTGTAATAGGGAAGATATGCACTGGGGGAGACCTCTACTGAGGATTGATCTGTGTTGGGGGATGATCTGTGTTGGGGGAGAGCTGTACTAGGGATGATCTGTACTAGGTAGCAAATCTATACTGGGGGAGAGCTGTGCAGGATAAGATCTTTACTTGGGGAGAGCTGTACTAGGGAGGATCTGTACTGGGGGTGATCTGTACTGGGGGAGATCTGTACTGCGAAGATCTGCACTGAGGGAGAGCTGTACTGGGAGAGATCTGTACTGGGGTAAGATCCTTACTGGGTAGTGGATATGTACTTGGGAAGATCTGTACTAGAGGAGAGCTGCACTGAGGGTAAAGCTGTACCAAGGGAACTCTGTACTTAGGGAGAGCTATACGGGGGGGGGGGGGGAGTTTTACAGGGGGTAATTTGTAATGGGGAAGAGCTTTATTGAGGGGTGATCTCTGTTGGAGGGGGAACTGTAATGGGGGAGAGCTGTACTGGGGAAGATTTACACTAGGTGTAGCACCCTGATGTTTAGGCAGGGTTGCTATTAAATTTATTTGCCAAGCGATAACGTTTAATGATAAACATTTACTTTACAAAGTAAGGTCAGTTGGCATGGACCATAGGGTGAGTACATGGTTTGAAAACTGGCTACAGCGGCGAGTTCAGAGGGTGGTGATAAATGGGAAGTATGGGCAGAGGTGGAAAGTGGGGTCCCCTAGGGTTCTGTCCTGGAACCAATCCTACTTAATTTATTCATAAACGACCTGGAGGATGGGATAAACAGTTCAATCTCTGTATTTGCAGACGATACTAAGCTAAGCAGGGCAATAACTTCTCCGCAGGATGTGCAAGAAGATCTGAACAAATTATTGGGGTGGGCAACTACATGGCAAATGAAGTTTAACCACTTGAGCCCCGGACCATTATGCTGCCTAAGGACCAGAGGTCTTTTTCCAATTTGGCACTGCGTCGCTTTAACTGCTAATTGCGCGGTCATGCAATGCTGTACCCAAACGAAATTTGCGTCCTTTTCTTCCCACAAATAGAGCTTTCTTTTGATGGTATTTGATCACCTCTGCGGTTTTTATTTTTTGCGCTATAAACGGAAAAAGACCGAAAATTTTGAAAAAAAATTATATTTTCTACTTTTTGTTATAAAAAAAATCCAATAAACTCAATTTTAGTCATACATTTAGGCCAAAATGTATTCGGCCACATGTCTTTGGTAAAAAAAATGTCAATAAGCGTATATTTATTGGTTTGCGCAAAAGTTATAGCGTCTACAAACTAGGGTACATTTTCTGTAATTTACACAGCTTTTAGTTTATGACTGCCTATGTCATTTCTTGAGGTGCTAAAATGGCAGCGCAGTACAAAACCCCCCCAAATGACCCCATTTTGGAAAGTAGACACCCCAAGGAAATTGCTGAGAGGCATGTTGAACCCATTGAATATTTATTTTTTTTGTCCCAAGTGATTGAATAACGACAAAAAAAAAAAAAATATTTACAAAAAGTTGTCACTAAATGATATATTGCTCACACAGGCCATGGGCCTATGTGGAATTGTACCCCAAAATACATTCTGCTGCTTCTCCTGAGTATGGGGATACCACATGTGTGGGACTTTTTGGGAGCCTAGCCGCGTACGGGACCCCGAAAACCAATCACCGCCTTCAGGATTTCTAAGGGTGTAAATTTATGATTTCACTCTTCACTGCCTATCACAGTTTCGGAGGCCATGGAATGCCCAGGTGGCACAAAACCCCCCCAAATGACCCCATTTTGGAAAGTAGACACCCCAAGCTATTTGCTGAGAGGCATATTGAGTCCATGGAATATTTTATATTTTGACACAAGTTGCGGGAAAGTGACACATTTTTATTTATTTATTTTTTTTTTTTTGCACAAAGTTGTCACTAAATGATATATTGCTCACACAGGCCATGGGCATATGTGGAATTGCACCCCAAAATACATTTAGCTACTTCTCCTGAGTACGGGGATACCACATGTGTGGGACTTTTTGGGAGCCTAGCCGTGCACGGGACCCCGAAAACCAATCACCGCCTTCAGGATTTCTAAGGGTGAAAATTTTTGATTTCACTCTGCACTGCCTATCACAGTTTCGGAGGCCATGGAATGCCCAGGTGGCACAAAACCCCCCCCAAATGACCCCATTTTGGAAAGTAGACACCCCAAGCTATTTGCTGAGAGGCATGGTGAGTATTTTGCAGCACTCATTTGTTTTTGAAAATGAAGAAAGACAAGAAAAAACTTTTTTTTTTTTCTTTTTTCAATTTTCAAAACTTTGTGACAAAAAGTGAGGTCTGCAAAATACTCACTATACCTCTCAGCAAATAGCTTTGGGTGTCTACTTTCCAAAATGGGGTCATTTGGGGGGGTTTTGTGCCACCTGGGCATTCCATGGCCTCCGAAACTGTGATAGGCAGTCAAGAGAGAAATCAAAAATTCACGCCCTTAGAAAGCCTGAAGGCGGTGCTTGGTTTTCGGGGTTCCGTACGCGGCTAGGCTCCCAAAAAGTCTCACACATGTGGTATCCCCGTACTCAGGAGAAGCAGCAGAATGTATTTTGGGGTGTAATTTGACATATTCCCATGGCATGTTTGAGCAATATATCATTTAGTGACAATTTTGTGCAAAAAAAAAAAAAAAAATTGTCTCTTTCCCGCAACTTGTGTCGCAATATAAAATATTCCATGGACTCGACATGCCTCTCAGCAAATAGCTTGGGGTGTCTACTTTCCAAAATGGGGTCATTTGGGGGGTTTTGAACTGTCCTGGCATTTTATGCACAACATTTAGAAGCTTATGTCACACATCACCCACTCTTCTAACCACTTGAAGACAAAGCCCTTTCTGACTCTTATTGTTTACATGAAAAAGTTATTTTTTTTTTGCAAAAAAATTACTTTGAACCCCCAAACATTATATATTTTTTTAAAGCAAATGCCCTACAGATTAAAATGGTGGGTGTTTCGTTTTTTTTTTTCACTCAGTATTTGCGCAGCGATTTTTCAAACGCATTTTTTGGGGAAAAAACACACTTTTTTAAATTTTAATGCACTAAAACACACTATATTGCCCAAATGTTTGATGAAATAAAAAAGATGATCTTAGGCCGAGTACATGGATACCAAACATGACATGCTTTAAAATTGCGCACAAACGTGCAGTGGTGACAAAATAAATACATTTTAAAAGCCTTTAAAAGCCTTTACAGGTTACCACTTTAGATTTACAGAGGAGGTCTACTGCAAAAATTACTGCCCTCGATCTAACCTTCGCGGTGATACCTCACATGCATGGTGCAATTGCTGTTTACATTTGACGACAGACCGCCGCTTGCGTTCGCCTTAGCGTGAGAGCAGGGGGCGACAGGGGTGCTTTTTTTTTTTTTTTTTTTCTTTATTATTTTTTTGCTTTTCTATCTTATTTTTAAACTGTTCCTTTCATTTTTATTTTTTTTAATCATTTTTATTGTTATCTCGGGGAATGTAAATATCCCCTATGATAGCAATAGGTAGTGACAGGTACTCTTTTTTGAAAAAATTGGGGTCTATTAGACCCTAGATCTCTCCTCTGCCCTCAAAGCATCTGACCACACCAAGATCGGTGTGATAAAATGCTTCCCCAATTTCCCAATGGCGCTATTTACATCCGGCGAAATCTAAGTCATAAAATGCTTGTAGCTTCCGGTTTCTTAGGCCATAGAGATGTTTGGAGCCACTCCGGTCTCTGATCAGCTCTATGGTCAGCTGGCTGAATCACCGGCTGCATTTTCAGGTTCCCTGTTGAGACAGGAGAGCCAGAGAAAAACACGGAAGACGGTGGGGGGGGGGAGGGCATTCCCTCCCACGGCTTGTAAAAGCAGTCTAGAGGCTAATTAGCCGCTAGGATTGCTTTTACATGAAAGCCGACCGCTGGCTGAAAAGAATGATACCAAGATGATACCTAAACCTGCAGGCATCATTCTGGTATAACCACTCAAAGTTGTGAATGGCGTACCTGAAGACAAAAAAATGGTTAACAATAAAGCACAGTAAACGGTAAAGTATAAAAAATTGCATACCTGAAAAGCAAACATGATAAAACATAATAACAATAAAACATTGCAGAATAGAATACAGTAAAAAAGAGCAGAACAATAGAGAGAATAGAGAGAGAGAGAACAATAAAACGACAACTATTTTTTTTTATTCTATATATTTTTTTTTAATTTTTTTTTACACTTTTTTTGTAACTAACTTTTATAACTGTAACTTTTATAAATGTAACCGGTTTCAGGTTCGGGTCTCTCAAAATGCGATGGCATCTTGGGAGACCCTGTGAAAGTGCGCCTAGTCTGTGCAATGCTGTACCCTACGCAAATACTCAACTAGTGCATAGTAGCGTTCAAAACATTCACCAATGCAAAGACCAGGATTGTCAGGACAGGAGGGACAATAATAGCGGGTGTCACGCCTATATCCGCGCTTGCTGCAGACACGACATCTTTTTTGGGGGGGTTCGTTGGGTAGGGGTACTCGGGAGGACATAAAGAAAATGCCTCTCATGCAGCCGACTGCATTTGGTTGGGGATGTGAATGGGGGAAGTACAGGCGCTGCAGAAGCGGTGGGTTCCCAATTAGGATTGGCGAATGCAGCAGGAAGGACACTATGGGCACGACGGGCCTGGGTTTGTCTTTTTGGTGGCAGCGGGACACTACTTGTGCTTGCCACCTCACCAGCTTGAACTGCACTTATGGGACTCGCCACGTCACCAAGTATTACTGCAGTGCGGGTTTGACTACGACCGGGGTGTACTAGGCCACTGGTGCTTGCCAGTTCACCAAAACGCTACCAAAAAAACTGTTAGCGATCGCAGGGATCAGGCCTGACTCTGCGAACGCTGCAGTTATGCATTTAGTGTTTTGTAAGTGTCAGTGATCGATCGATACTGCACTTGGGTGGGCTGGGCTGGGCCGGGCGGAGGGGCAAAACGCAGGTGCTAGCAGGTATCTGGGCTGATCCCGCTAACACTGCGTTTTTGGGAACCCTAAACTGCTGGGGACGCTAGTATAGATCTGATCGGATCAGATATTGATCCATTCAGATACTATACCACTAAGGGAGGTGTACGGTGCGTGCGTGGGTGTTAGCGGTACTGGCGCTAATCTGACGCTGCTTGGGGCTGGCGCTTGCCAGTTCACCAAAATACTACCAAAAAAACTGTTAGCGATCGCAGGGATCAGGCCTGACTCTGCAAACGCTGCAGTTATGCATTTAGTGTTTTGTAAGTGTCAGTGATCGATCGATACTGCACTTGGGTGGGCTGGGCTGGGCGGAGGGGCAAAACGCAGGTGCTAGCAGGTATCTGGGCTGATTCTGCTAACACTGCGTTTTTGGGAACCCTAAACTGCTGGGGACGCTAGTATAGATCTGATCAGATCAGATATTGATCCGTACAGATACTATACCACTAAGGGAGGCGTATGCTGCGTGCGTGGGTGTTAGCGCTACTGGCGCTAACCTGACGCTGCCTGGGGCTGGTGCTTGCCAGTTCACCAAAACGCTACCAAAAAAACTGTTAGCGATCGCAGGGATCAGGCCTGACTCTGCGAACGCTGCAGTTATGCGTTTAGTGTTTTGTAAGTGACAGTGATCGATCGATACTGCACTTGGGTGGGCTGGGCGGAGGGGCAAAACGCAGGTGCTAGCAGGTATCTGGGCTGATCCCGCTAACACTGCGTTTTTGGGAACCCTAAACTGCTGGGGACGCTAGTATAGATCTGATCGGATCAGATATTGATCCGTTCAGATACTATACCACTAAGGGAGGCGTATGCTGCGTGCGTGGGTGTTAGCGGTACTGGCGCTAATCTGACGCTGCCTGGGGCGACGCATATCACCGCCGGGCGATCAGGGGGCTAAACCTTTATTCGGTAATACACGGCGGGTGCCCTGACACTATAAAAAATAAACGAACTAACCAGCGTCACCCGTAACACTTATACGGTGATCAGTGGTGAAAGGGTTAACTAGGGGGCCATCAAGGGGTTAAAACATTTATTCGGTAGTATATGGGGGTCCCTGACGCTATAAAACGCTGACGGCGAACCTAAATATTTACGTCCCTAACTAGCGTCACCAGCGACACTAATACAGCGATCAGAAAAATGATCGCTTAGCGACACTGGTGACAGGGGGTGATCAAGGAGTTAAAACTTTATTAGGGGGGGTTAGGGGGGTACCCTAGACCTAAAGGGGGGTAATACTAACTGTCCCAACACTGTAACTGTCACAAACTGACACTATGCAGTTATCAGATAAAAAAAAAAAAAAAAACTGCTTGGTGTCAGTTTGTGACAGGGGGGGGGTGATTGGGGGGGGATCGGGGGGCGATCGGGGGGGGGGGATCGGGGTGTTTTGTGTGCCTGGCATGTTCTACTGTGATGTGTGTGTGTTGTGCACTCACTCACTTGTCTTCTCTCCTCGGGCCAGAACGGAAATTACCGAGCCGAGGAGAGATGGCATCATTTCCTTTGCTGCTGTTTAGCATACAGCAGCAAAGGAATGATTCGATTGGCCGGCGGCGATCGCGAGGGGGGGCCACGAACGGATGGTCTCCCCCTCACCTCTGATCGCCGCTGGACAAAAGACAACCGCCTCGGGCACCGGGGGGGGGTCCGATCGGACCCCCCACCCGCGGAAGGCAAATCACTTACATGTACGTGATTTTGCCTTTCCGTGCCGCCTTGCCGACGTACATCGGCGTGAGGCGGTCGTCAAGTGGTTAATGTGGAAAAATGTAAAATAATGCATTTAGGTGGCAAAAATATGAATGCATTCTACTCACTGGGGGGAGAACCTCTAAAAGGAATCTATGATGGAGAAGGACCTGAGGGTCCTAGTAGACGACAGACTCAGCAATGGCATGCAATGCCAAGTTGCTGGGAGCAAAGCAAACAGAATCTTGGCATGCATTAAAAAGGGGATTAAAGGGGTTGTGAAGGTAAAAGTTTTTTTTTCTATGCATTAAGGTGAAAAAACATCCGACAATTCTGCCCCCCCCCAGCCCCTCCGTTTCACTTACCTGTCCCCTCGAAGGTCCTGCGCTCGCCCCCGACATCCTCTTCGCCTCTCAGCCTGGCCGTTGATTGGTTACAGTGGATGGATTGAAAGCAGCGCAGCCATTGGCTCGTGCTGCTGTCAATCACATCCAATGACGCGGCGCGCCGGGGGGCGGGGCCGAGTGATACAGTGAGCGGCTATGGCCTGGCCACTGGCTGTATCACGGGAACGCGCCCGCAAGCACTCAACACCATGCGAGGGAGCTCGCATGAAGGTGTTGAGTCCTTGCGGGGGGGAGCCGAGACAGCCGAGGGACCCCAGAAGACCAGTGCCGTTTTGCCACTCTGTGCAAAACGAGCTGCACAGTGGAGGTAAGTATAACATGTTTGTTATATAAAAAAAAAATATCTTTAGTGATCCTTTAACTCCAGAGATAAACCGATAATTCTCCCACTCTACCAGACTCTGGTCCGGCTGCACCTGGAGTATGCTGTCCAGTTTTGGGCACCAGTCCTCAGGAAGGATACGCTAGAACTGGAGAGAGTCCAGAGAAGGGCAACAAAACTAACAAAGGGTCTGGAGGACATTAGCTATAAGGAAAGGTTACGAGCACTAAAAACTTGTTCTCTCTGGAGAAGAGATGCTTGAGAGGGGATATTATTTCAATGTGCAAATACCGTACTGGTGACCAAACAATAGGGATAAAACGTTTTCGTGTAAGGGAATTTAATAAGACACGCGGCCATTCACTAAAATTAGAAGAAAAGAGGTTTAACCTTAAACTGCATAAACTGTTCTTTACTGTAAGAGCAGGTTAGGATGTGGAACTCAGTTCCACAGGCGGTGGTTTCAGTAGGGAGGATCATTAATTTAAAAAAACTATTAGATAAGCACCTGAACGACTACAACATACATTGATATACAATGTAACACTGACATAAAATTGCGCACATATGTTGGACTTGATGGACTTGTGCCTTTTTTTCAGCCTCGCCTACTATATAACTATGTACAGTATCTCACAAAAGTGAGTACACCCCTCACATTTTTGTAAATATTTTATTATATCTTTTCATGTGACAACACTATTGCTCGTAATGGAGGAGTGGAAGAGGACTCCAGTGGCAATCTGTGAAGCTCTGGTGAACTCCATGTCCAAGAGGCAATTCTGGAAAATAATAGTAGCCACACAAAATATTGACACTTTGGGCCCAATTTGCACATTTTCACTTAGGGGTGTACTCACTTTTGCTGTCAGCGGTTTCGACATTAATAGCTGTGTGTTGAGTTATTTTGAGGGGACAGCTAATATACAGTTATACAAGCTGTACACTCACTACTTTACATTGTAGCAGAGTGTAATTTCTGCAGTGCAGGAAAGCAGCGTAGGGTTGGGACTGGCGGCTTGTAGTCCAACCAGAAGTAACGGTTCTGCTGGCTGGGGAACCCATCGTGGTCAGAGGTAGAGGGGAAGCTGTTGCCACTAAAGTACTATCCACCTTGCTACCGGAGACCATTGTGAGTAAGCTGAGGCCAGAACCAGAGCAGGCTTCTCACCAGCCTGGGAAGGTGAAGAAGTGGGAAAACTTCAGAAAGTGCCAAGTCAGGGATCCAGCGGGACAGCAAAGGTGACGCTTGTGGAGTGCCAAGCCAGGGACCTAACGTGTCAGCAGGGGTGAAGCTTGAAGAGTATCTGTGAGTGCCAAGCCAGGGACCCAGCAGGGAAGCGGGGGCGATGCTTGAGGAAGATACTAAGTGCTACAGTGAAAGAGTTCAGGGGATCCAGTGGCTAGTGGATCTGAGGTCTAGTGAGAGAGACTGGGAGCTCATTGAGTGAAGACACACAGTGAGTGAGTGTAGGGTAAAGAGATCTGTTTGTGTTGCAAATAGTTGAATACCATTACCGTTAGTAACATCTACAAGATCATTGCCATAGGAGACAGTGATCCTACCTATACAGAAGTGGTGTCCGGCTGGAGGCCTTCACCTGTATAGCTGTCTACCTATAGAAGTCTCGGAGTCTGATAATTATCTTTGCATCTACCTAAGGGTGTCCTGGCACTAACCCTCTCTCCCACAGTTCTGTATAAGAGACAATAAATCTCTTTGCATTCAAAAAGTTTCTGGCGCCCACCTGTTCATCTTGCATTACACCCACTATGCCTTGTAACCCACTCTACACTGAAGGATGCCGGCTCTCCCTAACCCTGGAGGTAACTATTAGGCCTAAATAGCTCTGGGACTTTGCTACATAGGTAGGAGACCTAGTGGGGGAGAGCTGTACTGGGGAAGAGCTGTACTGGCAAAGATCTGTACTTGGGGTGCTTTCTACTGGAGGGAAATCTGTATTGTGGGAGACATGTACTGGGGAAAATCTGCAATAGGCAGAAGATTTGCACTGGAGGAGATCTGTACTTGGGAAGAGCTAAACTGGGAGAGATCAGTACTGGTGAAGAGTTGTAATAGGTAGGAGATCTATACTGGGGGGGGGGTGTACAGGGGGAGATCTTTACTGGGGAAAAGTTGTACTAGGGAAGGATTGCACTAGGTAGAAGTTTTGAACTGGGGAAGATCGATAACAGGAGAGAGCTGTACTGGGGGAGACCTGTACTAGGGTAAATCTGTAGAGGGGGAGCTGTATTAGGTAGGAGATCAATACTAGAGGGCATAGGAGTGCGCAGCCTATTGCATTAGTGTGTGCCCACAAAGGCTCAAACACAGAGCAACAGAGGCAGTGGCTAGGGGTGCCCACATGCCACGGCTGTGATGCTATGCCATGGCAGAAATTATAGAGAGGAAAGCAATATTTTTTTAGAATTTAGATAAATTATATATATACAGTGGGGACATTCAGACCCCCTTAGATTTTTCACCCTTTGTTATATTGCAGCCATTTGCTAAAATCATTTTTTTCTTCATTTAATGTACACACAGAACCCCATATTGACAGAAAAACACAGAATTGTTGACATTTTTGCAGATTTATTAAAAAAGAAAAACTGAAATATCACATGGTCCTAAGTATTCAGACCCTTTGCTGTGACACTCATATATTTAACTCAGGTGCTGTCCATTTCTTCTGATCATCCTTGACATGGTTCTACACCTTCATTTGAGTCCAGCTGTGTTTGATTATACTGATTGGACTTAATTAGGAAAGCCGCACACCTGTCTATATAAGACCTTACAGCTCACAGTGCATGTCAGAGCAAATGAGAATCATGAGGTCAAAGGAACTGCCTGAAGAGCTCAGAGACAGAATTGTGGCAAGGCACAGATCTGGCCAAGGTTACAAAAAAATTTCTGCTGCACTTAAGGTTTCTAAGAGAACAGTGGCCTCCATAATCCTTAAATAGAAGACGTTTGGGACGACCAGAACCCTTCCTAGAGCTGGCCGTCCGGCCAAACTGAGCTATCAGGGGAGAAGAGCCTTGGTGAGAGAGGTAAAGAAGAACCCAAAGATCACTGTGGCTGAGCTCCAGACATGCAGTCAGGAGATGGGAGAAAGTTGTAGAAAGTCAACCATCACTGTAGCCCTCCACCAGTCGGGGCTTTATGGCAGAGTGGCCGGACGGAAGCCTCTCCTTAGTGCAAGACACATGAAAGCCCGCATGGAGTTTGCTAAAAAACACCTGAAGGACTCCAAGATGGTGAGAATAAATATTCTTTGATCTGATGAGACCAAGATAGAACTTTTTGGAGATAAATTCTAAGCGGTATGTGTGGAGAAAACCAGGCACTGCTCATCACCTGTCCAATACAGTCCCAACAGTGAAACATGGTGGTGGCAGCATCATGCTGTGGGGGTGTTTTTCAGCTGCAGGGACAGGACTACTGGTTGAAATCGATGGAAAGATGAATGCGGCCAAGTACAGGGATATCCTGGACAAAAACCTTCTCCAGAGTGCTCAGGACCTCAGACTGGGCCGAAGGTTTACCTTCCAACAAGACAATGACCCTAAGCACACAGCTAAAATAACGAAGGAGTGGCTTCACAACAACCCTGTGACTGTTCTTGAATGGCCCAGCCAGAGCCCTGACTTAAACCCAATTGAGCATCTCTGGAGAGACCTAAAAATGGCTGTCCACCAACGTTTACCATCCAACCTGACAGAACTGGAGAGGATCTGCAAGGAGGAATGGCAGAGGAACCCCAAATCCAGGTGTGAAAAACTTGTTGCATCTTTCCCAAAAAGACTCATGGCTGTATTAGATCAAAAGGGTGCTTCTACTAAATATTGAGCAGAGGGTCTGAATACTTAAGACCATGTGGTATTTCAGGTTTTCTTTTTTAATAAATCTGCAAAAATGTCAACAATTCTGTGATTTTCTGTAAATGTGGGGTGCTGGGTACATTAATGAGGAAAAAAATGAACTTAAATGATTTTAGCAAATGGCTGCAATATAAAAAAGAGTGAAAAATGTAAGGGGGTCTGAATACTTTCAGTCCCCACTGAATATACAGTATCTCACAAAAGTGAGTACACCCCTCACATTTTTGTAAATATTTTATTCTATCTTTTCATGTGACAACACTGAAGAAATGACACTTTGCTACAATGTAAATTAGTGAGTGTACAGCTTGTATAACAGTGTAAATTTGCTGTCCCCTCAAAATAACTCAACACACAGCAATTAATGTCTAAACTGCTGGCAACAAAAGTGAGTACACCCCTAAATGAAAATGTTGAAATTGGGCCCAAAGTGTCAATATTTTGTGTGGCCACCATTATTTTCCAGCACTGCCTTAATCCTCTTGGGCATGGAGTTCACCAGAGCTTCACAGGTTGCCACTGGAGTCCTCTTCCACTCCTCCATGATGACATCACAGAGCTGGTGGATGTTAGAGACCTTGTGCTCCTCCACGTTCCGTTTGAGGATGCCCCACAGATGCTCAATAGGGTTTAGGTCTGGAGACATGCTTGGCCACTCCATCACCTTTACCCTCAGCTTCTTTAGCAAGGCAGTGGTCACCTTGGAGGTGTGTTTGGGATCATTATCATGCTGGAATACTGTCCTGCGGTCCAGTCTCTGAAGGGAGGGGATCATGCTCTGCTTCAGTATGTCACAGTACATGTTGACATTCATGGTTCCCTTAATGAACTGTAGCTCCCCAGTGCCGGCAGCACTCATGCAGCAACAGACTATGACACTCCCACCACCATGCTTGACTGTAGGCAAGACACACTTGTCTTTGTACTCTTCACCTGGTTGCCACCACATACGCTTGATACCATCTGAACCAAATAAGTTTATCTTGGTCTCATCAGACCACAGGACATGTTTCCAGTAATCCATTTCCTTAGTCTGCTTGTCTTCAGCAAACTGTTTGCAGGCTTTCTTGTGCATCATCTTTAGAAGAGGCTTCCTTCTGGGAAGTCAGCCATGCAGACCAATTTGATGCAGTGTGCGGCGTATGGTCTGAGCAATGACAGGCTGACCCCCCACCCCTTCAACCTCTGCAGCAATGTTGGCAGCACATCATACGTCTATTTCCCAAAGACAACCTCTGGATATGACGCTGAGCACATGCATTCAACTTCCTTTGTCAACCATAGCGAGACCTGTCCTGTTATACTGCTTTATGGTCTTGGCCACCATGCTGCAGCTCAGTTTCCGGGTCTTGGCAATCTTCTTATAGCCTAGGCTATCTTTATGTAGAGCAACAATTCTTTTTTTTCAGATCCTCAGAGAGTTCTTTGCCATGTGGTGCCATGATGAACTTCCAGCGACCAGTATGAGAGAGTGAGAGCGATAACACCAAATTTTACACACCTGCTCCCACTTCACACCTGAGATCTTGTAACACAAATGAGTCACATGACACCGGGGAGGGGAAATGGCTAATTTGGACATTTTCACTTAGGGGTGTACTCACTTTTGTTGCCAGCTGTTTAGACATTAATGGCTGTGTGTTGAGTTATTTTGAGGGGACAGCAAATTTAAACTATTATACAAGCTGTACACTCACTACTTTACATTTTAGCAAAGTGTCATTTCTTCAGGGTTGTCACATGAAAAGATAGAATAAAATATTTACAAAAATGTGAGTGGTGTACTCACTTTTGTGAGGTACTGTATATATATTTTTTATTTATTTATTCATTTTTTGGTGCCCTGTTGGGGGTATTTGGTGAAATATCAGGGATCTAAACAGACCCCTGATGTCCCACATTTAAAGGGGTTGTAAACCCTTGTGTTTTTTCACCTTAATGCATCCTATGCATTAAGGTGAAAAAACTTCTGACAGTCACTGGACCCCCAGCCCCCCCCCCCATTTTACTCACCTGAGCCCTGTAATTCCCACACCGGAGACTAGGGATGAGCCGAACACCCCCCTGTTCGGCTCGCACCAAAACATGCGAACAGGAAAAAAGTTCGTTCGAACATGCGAACACCGTTAAAGTCTATGGGACACGAACATGAATAATCAAAAGTGCTAATTTTAAAGGCTTATATGCAAGTTATTGTCATAAAAAGTGTTTGGGGACCTGGGTCCTGCCCCAGGGGACATGGATCAATGCAAAAAAAAGTTTTAAAAACGGCCGTTTTTTCAGGAGCAGTGATTTTAATAATGCTTAAAGTCAAACAATAAAAGTGTAATATCCCTTTAAATTTCGTACCTGGGGGGTGTCTATAGTATGCCTGTAAAGGGGCGCATGTTTCCTGTGTTTAGAACAGTCTGACAGCAAAATGACATTTTGAAGGAAAAAACTCATTTAAAACTACCCGCGGCTATTGCATTGCCGACAATACACATAGAAGTTCATTGATAAAAACGGCATGGGAATTCCCCAAAGGGGAACCCCGAACCAAAATTAAAAAAAAAAATGACGTGGGGGTCCCCCTAAATTCCATACCAGGCCCTTCAGGTCTGGTATGGATATTAAGGGGAACCCCGGCCAAAATTAAAAAAAAAAAATGACGTGGGGTTCCCCCTAAATTCCATACCAGACCCTTCAGGTCTGGTATGGATTTTAAGGGGAACCCCGCGCCAAAAAAAAAAAAAAAAACGGCGTGGGGTCCCCCCAAAAATCCATACCAGACCCTTATCCGAGCACGCAACCTGGCAGGCCGCAGGAAAAGAGGGGGGGACGAGAGTGCAGCCCCCCCTCCCTCCTGAACCGTACCAGGCCACATGCCCTCAACATTGGGAGGGTGCTTTGGGGTATCCCCCCAAAACACCTTGTCCCCATGTTGATGAGGACAAGGGCCTCATCCCCACAACCCTGGCCGGTGGTTGTGGGGGTCTGCGGGCGGGGGGCTTATCGGAATCTGGAAGCCCCCTTTAACAAGGTGACCCCCAGATCCCGGCCCCCCCCTGTGTGAAATGGTAAGGGGCCTACCATTTCACGAAAAAAGTGTCAAAAATGTTAAAAATGACAAGAGACAGTTTTTGACAATTCCTTTATTTAAATGCTTCTTCTTTCTTCTATCTTCCTTCATCTTCTGGTTCTTCTGGTTCTTCTGGCTCTTCTGGTTCTTCCTCCGGCGTTCTCGTCCAGCATCTCCTCCGCGGCGTCTTCTATCTTCTTCTCCTCGGGCCGCTCCGCACCCATGGCATGGGGGGGAGGCTCCCGCTCTTCTCTTCTTCTTTTCTTCTCTTTTTCTCTTCTTCATTTTCTTCTCCGGGCCGCTCCGCAATCCATGCTGGCATGGAGGGAGGCTCCCGCTGTGTGACGGCGCTCCTCGTCTGACAGTTCTTAAATAACGCACGGTGACTTGACGGGACTTCCCTGTGGCATTCCCCGTGACGTCACAGGGAAGTCCCGTCAAGTCACCGTGCGTCAGAGGGGGCGGGGTCACCGGGTGGCCCCGCCCCCCCCCCCCGTTATTTAAGAACTGTCAGACGAGGAGCGCCGTCACACAGCGGGAGCCTCCCTCCATGCCAGCATGGATTGCGGAGCGGCCCGGAAGAAGAAGCATTTAAATAAAGGAATTGTCAAAAACTGTCTCTTGTCATTTTTAACATTTTTGACACTTTTTTCGTGAAATGGTAGGGGTACTTATGTACCCCCTTACCATTTCACACAGGGGGGGGGCCGGGATCTGGGGGTCACCTTGTTAAAGGGGGCTTCCAGATTCCGATAAGCCCCCCGCCCGCAGACCCCCACAACCACCGGCCAGGGTTATGGGGATGAGGCCCTTGTCCTCATCAACATGGGGACAAGGTGTTTTGGGGGGTTACCCCAAAGCACCCTCCCAATGTTGAGGGCATGTGGCCTGGTACGGTTCAGGAGGGAGGGGGGCCGCACTCTCGTCCCCCCCTCTTTTCCTGCGGCCTGCCAGGTTGCGTGCTCGGATAAGGGTCTGGTATGGATTTTTGGGGGGACCCCACGCCGTTTTTTTTTTTTTTTTTGGCGCAGGATTCCCCTTAAAATCCATACCAGACCTGAAGGGTCTGGTATGGAATTTAGGGGGAACCCCACGTCATTTTTTTTTTTTAATTTTGGCTGGGGTTCCCCTTAATATCCATACCAGACCTGAAGGGCCTGGTATGGAATTTAGGGGGACTCCCACGTCATTTTTTTTTTTTTAATTTTGGTTCGGGGTTCCCCTTTGGGGAATTCCCATGCCGTTTTTATCAATGAACTTCTATGTGTATTGTCGGCAATGCAATAGCCGCGGGTAGTTTTAAATGAGTTTTTTCCTTCAAAATGTCATTTTGCTGTCAGACTGTTCTAAACACAGGAAACATGCGCCCCTTTACAGGCACACTATAGACACCCCCCAGGTACGAAATTTAAAGGGATATTACACTTTTATTGATTGACTTTAAGCATTATTAAAATCACTGCTCCTGAAAAAACGGCCGTTTTTAAAACTTTTTTTTGCATTGATCCATGTCCCCTGGGGCAGGACCCAGGTCCCCAAACACTTTTTATGACAATAACTTGCATATTAGCCTTTAAAATTAGCACTTTTGATTTCTCCCATAGACTTTTAAAGGGTGTTCCGCGGCATTCGAATTTGCCGCGAACACCCCAAATTGTTCGCTGTTTGGTGAACTTGCGAACAGCCAATGTTCGAGTCGAACATGAGTTCGACTCGAACTCGAAGCTCATCCCTACCGGAGACGCATTCTTCATCTCTGTCCGGGGTTCTCGGCTCTTGATTGGATAGATTGATAGCAGCACAGCCATTGGCTCCTGCTGCTGTCAATCAAATCCAATGACGCAGGTGCCAGGGCCAAGTCCGGCATTCTCTGATTCTCTGATTCTTTAGATACACCAAAACCAACATGCACCCCTTTGAACGACTTCAGACTAGGCTCATAATTGTTAAAGTAACTTTTACTGTTTACAGTTGACTGCATACAGTGGAATATGAACAACCTCCTTCCCCTAACTGTAACTATTGTGTTGTTGCTGTCTATGCATACCTCTGTAAGACAAGAGTCCATTATGGCATTGTTATTGGCTTTGATGTCTCTGAAAGTCCAGTGTCTTCAGTGGACTGCAAGGTGCAGAGGTCCTGATACCAAAGCAGAGTATAACCAACTAGTTCAGCTAGGAAAAGCCCTGGACTTTAGCCTCCCCACTTTTTTATAGCATAGGTGGGCCGGCTGGGACCAAAAAGGAGCTGAGCTTGCAAACCCTTTTTCCCAGCCTGGGCCAGTTGCTAACTTACTAGAAACAAACACAGTTCAACATGCTAACATTCGCCCTCCCCTTTTCACAAGCCTTCCCGGCTGCAACTAACTTTGAATAAGTACATTGCATACAACAAATACACATGAACAACGACCAGCATAAACACTTCTGTATAATAACTTATTAAACACTAAAACAGCATGCAGATTAAACAACTTTAAGTCTCCTTTTCAAGCATAGAAATTAGAATCTGGCAACAAGATCTTCTCTCCCATGATCGGGTGGGTGCTGGTCACCTAATGTACAACTGGGTAGATATAGTCTGGTTTGACCAGTTCAACCCGGTCCATGAAAATATGGTGACCAGTGTTCCACTCCTCATAGATCCTATGAAATCTAGCCTTTTTTAATTCATTCTGGTACCAGAGATGTTCTGATATGCTTTGTTTCTCCCAGACAGCCCGACTGTGGATCTTTGACTGCTCTTCCTCCAGCTGCTTGAACGAGTCCTCACGCAAAGGGAACATGCAAACATACTCATTGAAAACATTTTCTTCAAAGTATCTTTGGAGCCAAGACAACTGGGTTAGCTTCTGACCAGATCTAACCAAGATGAACTTCTTTGAATAACTTCAGACCGGGCTCATAACAGTTAAAGTAACTTTTACTGAACAGGTTGCAGCATACAGTTCAGTATAAACAACGTCCTTTTCCTAACCGTAACTATTGTCATGTGATTGTCCAGGCATACCTCTGTGAGTCCATTATGGCATTGTCCATGGCTTGGATGTCTAAGAAAGTCCCAGTGACTTCATACGAGTCAAGTAGAACCAACCAGTTCAGCTAGGAAGAGCTTACCCCTTTTTTATAGCACAGGTGGGCTGGCTAATACCAAAAAGCCCGGGAACTGAGCTTCCAAAAGTTAACCCTTTCCCCCAGCCTCGGCCAGTCGCTAACTTACTAGAACAAAACACAGTTCAACCTGCCTACAAGCTGTACTGGGGGTGAGCTGTACTGGAAGTGAGCTGTACAGGGGGAGAGCTGTACTCGAGGAGAGCTTTACTTAGGGAGAGCTGTACTGGCATAGATTTGTATTAGGTAGGAGATCTATACTGGAAGATATCTGTACAGGGGGAAGATATTTACTGGGGAAGATCTGCACTTGCTAGGATATTTGTAACGGGGGAGATCAGTACTAGGGTAATCTGTACAGAGGAGAGCTGTACTGGGGAAGACCTATACTAGGTAAGAGAGCTATACTGAAAGAGCGTTTTACAGGGGGAGATCTTTTCTGAGGGAGAACTGTACCGTGGAAGATCTGCACTAGGTAGGGGATTTAATCTGTACTGGTGACTGGAGCTGTACAGCATGGTAATATGTACTGGGGAGGGGTAATCTCTACTGGAGAGCTGTACTAGGTAGAAGATCTATACAAGGAAAGAGCTGTCATGGGGAAAAGCTGTACTGGGGTAGATCTGCACTAGGTGGAAGATTTGTACTGGGTAGAGCTATACTGGGGGAGATCTGTACTGGGGGAGAACTACACTTGGGGAGATCTGTACCAGGGAAGATCTGTAATGAGGGGGTCATCTGTATTGGTGAGGATATGAACTAGATAGAAGACTTGTACTAGGAAAGATCTTGTCTACCTACATCACATAAATCTGTATATGGAGGTTTTATATTTATTTATTTACTATTTTTTTTATATTGGTTGAAGATTGGGGTCTCCAAACTATGGTCTGCAAGCCAAATCTTGCCCGCTACAGGACTGCATCTGGCACACAGCTAGGGACAGGTTTTCTCCCCTGTGTGGTGATCACCCAATGTGTTGGTTGCTAATACAGCTGGTGTCCTAGTAACCAATGACATGCTTGCCCCAGCATGGTCAAGTTCCCCCTGCTGTGCTGTCTTACTCCAAGTCAGTTGATTGGTAGAGCCACTGGTATTCAAACAATCAATACATTGCTTGAATCAGCAGGAGGACAGAAGTTCCTTCCTCCATCCATACCTGCTGCAGCTTCCACTCTACGACTACATTGACTATAGCCATGCTGTTAGCAAACTAAGAGTGGAAAACCAGCAAGAAATCTGAAGTATGGGGGCTCTGATGGGACCCCTGGTGTAAGGGGGCTATGTTGGGTTGTGAGTTGTGAGAGGGGGTGACCACCATCACAAGCTACTTGCCAGGGAGGTTTGGTGGATCTTCAGGTTGCGGACCAGGGCACCCCAAGGTCTCAACTGTAGATGGAACCTGGATTTACACCTGAATTAATCCGCCATCCTCCTTGTCTGCCTGCCTGATGGCTTCTTCTTCTTCTCCTCCATCTCCTCCTTCTCCGTCTCCTTTTTAGTCTTGGTCTCCTTCTTCTCCTTCTCTAGCTCCATCTCCTTCTCTATCTCCTTCTCTATCTCCTTCTCTGTATCCTTCTCCGTCTCCTTCTCCTCTGTCTTCTTCTTCTCCTCTGGAAGGTTTACCCCCCTTCATGACCAGGCCATTTTTTGTGATACGGTATTGTGTTATTTTACCTGAAAATTGCACGGTCATGCAACGCTGTACCCTAATTTTTAAAAAAATCTCCATAAATAGGGCTTTCTTTTGGTGGTATTTGATTATTTTTTGCTCTATAAACTAAAAAAAGTGACAATTTTGAAAAAAAATAATTAAAAATGTACTTTCTGATATAAAACATATCCGATAAAAAAAAAATTTCTGTGAATGCTGCAAACCTGATTTGTACTGAACCTTTTTATTTTCTCTAAATAAAAACTGTAATGTTAAAAAAAAAATCGAATTTCTTCATCAATTTAGACCAATATGTATTCTGCTAATATTGATTGGTTTGTGCAAACATTCTAGCATCTACAAAC
Source organism: Aquarana catesbeiana (assembly GCF_042186555.1). Classification (NCBI taxonomy): domain Eukaryota; kingdom Metazoa; phylum Chordata; class Amphibia; order Anura; family Ranidae; genus Aquarana; species Aquarana catesbeiana. The sequence goes on from NC_133327.1 coordinate 8,875,168, forward strand.
TATGGGATATGTACTGGATTTTTTATTAACTTTTTTTTATATACTAGTAATGGCAATGATCAGTGACTTATAGAGGGACTGTGATAATGGCGGCGGACATTCTGACACTAACTGACACTTTTGAGACTTTGTAGGAGCCAGTGTGTCAGGAAATCCCTACCAACAGACGTCCTGTTACTAGGAAGATTCCTGTGCATAGGAAAGCCGTCCGGCGCATGAGCATGCGCAGTAGCGCGAATAGCGGCGCACAGGCATGCGTGAGAGCGCGCACGCGCCCCTTGTGACAGCGCTTGCCACCAACAGGGGATTATTTAAAGAGACTGATGCCTTGCCTCCTTGCTGTCCGGTCTACAGCGTTTCCTGAGACCCCTGCTGCCTTGTTACCAGTTTCTCTGAATCCAGTATTTACTTGGCTTGTTCCTGACTTACCTGTTTGCTGCCTGCCCCAATCTCGGCTTGGACTCCGACTATTCTATTGGTTTGCCCTTCTGTACCTGATCTGCCCGCCAGTACCTTGACCCGACTTGTCTGCACCTCCCTGCCTTCTGCATCCTGATACGGGACTACAGTGCACCTCCCTGCTGTCTGCATCCTGCTACAGGACTACAGTTCACCTCCCTGCTCTCTGCATCCTGCTACGGGACTACAGTGCACCTCCCTGCTGTCTGCATCCTGCTACGGGACTACAGTGCACCTCCCTGCGGTCTGCATCCTGCTACGGGACTACAGTGCACCTCCCTGTTGTCTGCATCCTGCTATGGGACTACAGTGTACCTCCCTGCTGACTACAGGATCCAGCCCTCTACTCCAGTGTTCCAGTCAGGCACTTGTGCCCCTTTGCGCTCCTGAGCCCCTGTTCACACTTCCAGGGGTTCCCGAGTCAGAGGTATACGAGAGGCCGTTCTTTGCATTCCGGGCTTCATCTACCAGGTACGTGACACAGTGACACTAATACAGTGATCAATGCTAAAAATATGCAATGTCACTGTACTTATGACATTGGCTGGGAAGCAGTTAAATAGCTAGGGCGATCAAGGGGCTAAATGTGTGCCTAACCAGTGTTTATGTGTGTACTATGTGTGCTGCTTTTACTAGGTTTACACCAATACCAGTATCGGTATCTGTATCGGTGCCAAAACTAAGCATTTGCACGAGAATCGGTATTCTCGCCAACTGACAGTTGAAATGTAAAAAAAGGCAATTATCGGTTGTTAAGGAGCGGGGGCCGCCAAGTCCTTAACAACCGATGACTCATTCAGCTGTCAGTGGGATTCCCCTGTTGACGGCTGAAGTGTTAAAGAAATCCATTAATTGGAGCTGTAAACGCTTGCTGACTGCCATATGGCAGATTTACTGCTACAAGGCGGCCGCTCTGCGCAGAATCACGCATATATACATGATTCTGCACTTCCAGGTAGGGGGCGCACTGTGCGCCTCCGGTGCGCCGCTTCTGCTGTCATTTGTCTCAGCAGAAGCTGATCAGTGGGCGTTGGCCAATGAATGTCCACCGGTACCCGACGATCATCGGGAAAACACACAGAATGGAGATCTGTAAACAAGGCAGTGCTCCGTTCTGACAGGGGGGAATGGATGGATTTTGTGTTCCTGCAAAGCAGTGAAAGAAAACCCATCACTTTCCTTAGTAAAAGCTAGGGATGCACCGATACCATTTTTTTTACGAGTACCGATACTTTTTTTTTAAAGTACTCGCCGATACCAATTACCGATACCTAAAGCAACTGTTTTGTTTTCACTTCAGCTGTCAGCAATGGTACAAAGCATTCACAAGTTTTTTACAAATGAAATAAATTGATTTTATTTAAATGTTGCGCTTTTTCAATGTGAAATGTGTAAACAAATGTTAAAGGTGTAAAAATATTAACAAACTAAGCCAACAAAAATAAGTTTTAGTTGTTAATTGTTTATGTAGCAAAGACCCCCGAAGGAGCTGCTGAAATAAATTGGGTTGTTGCCGTCACCCCTTACCTGTAGTTTCACCACATCAGGAACTTAGAGTCTATATTAAACCTTGCGTCCACCAATGTATGCACCAGTCACTTTAGTTTCCAACGCTTTATTGCAAAACTTGAAAGGAAGTAGCAGTAAAGAGGTAGAAAGGGAGTTGCAGGAGAGTTCAAATACCTTTTGCAGATCACTGAGGACATTTAAGATCTTGCACACCTTCAGTTGAAAAAACTTTGCCCCTCTGGGGGCAGGAGGCGGAGCCTAGCAGAGCAGACATGCATTGTTAGAGCTCCACACCGCTGAGGAGAGAAGAGAAGGACAAAGCGGAGCCTGCAGGCTCAAAAGGTATCCATTTGAACCTTTTTGCCCCTGGGAACAAACTGTGAAAGTTTGGGCAGGAAATATGGTACTGGGAGGAAACCGTGGCAGAAATAAAAATCACCTCACAAAGAGCTCACAGGCACTCACTGCAGCTGAAGCAGCTCCAGTCACCTCACAATATACAGCATCAGGGCGCTCTCACAGACAGAAAATGTCACAGCAAGACTCTCCATTTGAGTCAGATACAGAACAAATCCTCTCACAAACTTCTCCACAAGCCTCCTCAGCATCCCCAATAATATTATTACAATTTGAAAAGATGCTTCATAAGGCTTTAAAACAAACCTCAGACCAAATAACAAAAAGCCTAACCAAAGAAATAAGAGAGCTGGGAAACCGCACCGCAGCCTTAGAAAGAAAAATGGATGAAATTGAAATTACAACCCAAGAAAATATAACAGAATTGGAACAATTAAAAAAAGAGAATTTAATACTTCAAACTAAGCTCGAAGATTACGAAAATAGAGCCAGACGTTCAAACTTGCGCATAAGGGGAATACCTGAAACTGTGACAGACCTGCAATCTACTATTACTGCTCTATTACAAGAACTAAAGCCAGATATCCCTATTGAACGTTTAAAACTGGACAGAGTACACAGAGCCCTCACAGCCAAAAAGAAAGATGGACCTCCACGTGATATAATCACAAAATTTCATTATTACAGAACGAAAGAACAAATACTAATTGCTGCAAGAGAAAAAAAGGAACTTAATTTTCAAGGACACAATTATCAAATTTTTGCTGACCTATCCCAACTTACTATTACTAAAAGACGATCCATGAAACCCCAACTAATGGAACTGCAACGCCACAACATTATGTATCAATGGGGCTTCCCCTTTTCAGTCAGATTTAACTACCAAGGTACAATTTACAGAAGCAGATCAGCAGATGAACTACAACAAACCCTTTTAAAATTAAATCTGACAGAACCCACAAGCAGCAACACTCCCACACGCAGAAGAATGGCATCATCTTCACCTTCAGGCAGCACCCAGAAAATTTCAGAACAAAATGGGAATCATCATTCTCACAAAAAAGGCCGTTATGCCACATCATCCATGGACCAAGAAGATTCAATGGACTGACATCCTAATTCCTGATATCTCTTCATTTATTATACTAAGAGATGGTTCTCTATAAAAAACCTATATTTATAACTGAATGTAACTGCATTCTGATAGTCACACACTGTGTGGGATCATGTTACATTCCAGTTATATTTCTTATTACTTCTGATTCATATAGCCTTAGAATATATAAGTGAAATAAGGAAATTCTTGTTCAGTTATATATTATCAGGTAATAACAATAGATTTATTACTTTTTAAGACAAATATGTTCAATAACCCAGAAGTAATGGAAGCTTTTTCTTTCTTTTCTTAAAACAAATATATTATTACCTAACTAGTTCCTAGAATTATGTTTTTGTTTATTCTAATCTGAAGCAATACAACCTCAATTTTATGAGTTAACATATCTAAACAGTTACATATGAATAAAATATGTAATTGTTTACTCTAAAAGGGTTAAAATCCCAAAATAATTCAAACTATCTTCATCAATACCAAAGTTATTAACAGTACCTTTCTAACTGAATTATTTAGCCTAGGGCAAGACTAACCATATACAACCACCCTGGAATAAATAATTTCAACAAAAACTATATTCTGCACTCCAACTAATGAAACATCATTTTGATGTCTTTTGACATAGCACTTCTCTCCTGTAAGCGGAAGATCCGTGTACCCCCATTAGCCCTCCTCATTCTCCCAACCATATTATGTGGGAGTGTGACGAAGGCACTTATTCCCCTGAGAGAGATATTTATTCTCTTTCACGGGTAAATTGTGATTACTTGCAAAAAATAATTTATACAATGTATCATCTAATCTCATATGTTTTTTGTTTTTGTTTCTATCTATTCATCTCTTCAGTCCACACAGGTTGATCTGCGCAGTCAGCTCTGCAGAACAAAAAGTAAGTCAAAACTATTTGATCTGTTGCCATGGCACCACTGAATATACTTTCCCTGAATGTTCAGGGAATAAATGTCCCTCAAAAAAGGACCAAAGCCTTCCGTACTTTCCATAACAAGAAGGCTCACATAGTATGCCTCCAAGAAACACACTTCACCAAAGATTCTACTCCAAAATATATTTCTCCTTTTTATCAACAAATTTACACGGCTTCTGCCTGTACCAAGCAAAGGGGAACTCTAATTGCATTTCACCGATCCACACCATTCACCTTATCATCAGAAATTAAAGACCCAGAAGGTAGATACCTGATACTCATGGGTTATATAATGGATACAGCAATCACGGTGATTTCCTACTACGCTCCTAACAAACAACCTACACCATTCCTCTCACATATATTACAAGTGATTAATACACACAAAATAGGAACAGTGATAATGTGTGGGGATTCGAACCAGGTCCTCCTCCCATTTCTAGATAAATCACCTTTTACACCTTTTACACCATCCAAAATAACCTCTAGATTACCTTTTTCTCAACTTCTTTCCAAATACAATCTGGTAGATTCGTGGAGAGAAAGTAACCCAATGAAAAAGAAATTCACTTATTTCTCGCACCCTCATCAAACCTTCACCAGAATAGATCATATTTTTCTAACAATAGGAATGATACCAGAAATTATTGCATCAGATATAATTCCGATTCCGTGGTCTGACCATAATGCAGTATACACTACTATAGCCTCAGCCATACCAAAAGCGCATGACCCAACGTGGTACTTACCGGACATAATGCTCAAACACCCACTACATCAGATGGCCATTGAACAAGCTTTAAAGGAATACATATCAATTAATAATACAACAGACATTTCCCCAATAACACTGTGGGAAGCTCATAAGCCTGTCTTGCGTGGTACAATACAAAGACAAATGGCACTATTTAAACGGGAACGCAAAAATCTAGCAAAAAAACTAGAACTCAATTTTAATGCAGCCTACATATCATTTCAAGATAATCCATCTCAGAGTACAAAATCTCATCTGGAAAAATCTAGATTGGAATACGATCTATTTCTCACTGAGTCAGTTGATAAATCCCTCAAACGCTCCCAACACAATTTCTACATGAATACAAACAAACCAGGTACATATTTGGCTCGGGCATTAAATTCAACTAACAAATCTTTCAAACCAATACGTTTGAAATTATCAAAAAATGTTTACACTTGTAATCCAGTTAAAATAGTCCATAAATTTCACTCACATCTCGCAACTTTATACAAGACAAACAATGAATTTAATCCTACAGAGGCTGAATCCTTCTTCTCAAAAATAACCTTACCTGAGTTATCTCAGAATCAAAAAAGCAGTTTGGATGAGCCTATAACTATAGATGAAGTTGCTAACGCCATAAAAGACCTAAAACTTAACAAAAGACCAGGCCCAGACGGCTACTCGGCTTTATACTATAAAACATTCTCAGAAATACTCTCTCCCATTCTCACTGAAACTTTTAACAAACTTCTAGATGGACATTCTTTTCGGCAAGAAACACTAATGGCAATTGTTTGTATGATCCCAAAACCCCTTTCTGATGATACTTCCTGTGTGAATTATCGGCCTATCTCTCTGTTAAACCTCGATATTAAATTATTAGCAAAAATAATAGCAAAACGCCTCAATAGCATTATAGGAAAATTAATACATAGAGATCAAGTAGGCTTCATGCTAAATAGACAGGCAGGCGATAATATACGCAGGGCAGTGTTATTGGCACATATTGCTAAAAAACGGAAAATCCCTTTATGTTTTCTATCTCTCGATATTAAGAGGGCATTTGACACAGTATCCTGGCAATATATGCAATATTCATTACAAAAATGGGGTTTTGGACCCCACTTTTTAACATGGATCAAAGCATTATATAATAAACCCAAAGCCTATATAAAATATGCTGGATACAAATCTGAAGCCTTTAATATCGAAAGAGGTACCCGACAGGGTTGCCCATTATCTCCCTTATTATTTGCCCTTATACTCGAACCCATGGCCCAATACATCAGAACAAACTAAACTATAACTGGCATTGAAGTAGGAGGTATTACACACAAATTATGTATATTTGCAGACGATATATTACTTTTTCTATCATCACCACAGGTCTCTGGTCCTAACTTAATACCAGCTCTTGATGGATTTGCAGCCCTATCCGGCCTTATGATTAATCCTAAGAAATGCCTAGTGCTTAATATTTCACTCACAAACATGGAATTGATCCCGGCTAGGGCTGCACTCCCATTCACATGGGCAGAAAAAGCAATCCCATATCTTGGAATTCATTTAACAGCATCTCATTCTGACTTATTTTCAACCAATTATCCTCCTGTATTAAGACAGATCACAAATCTAATAAAACAATGGTCGCAACTTCCTTTATCCTGGATAGGGAAGATTAATGCAATCAAAATGACTATTCTACCCAAATTGCTTTATCTATTCAGAGTCCTCCCTATTCCAATTCCTTCCTATTTTTTGAGAATAGTACAAAAAAGAGCAACTTCGTTTATATGGGGCTCTTCTAAACCACGTATACCTATACACACACTACATCTTCCCAAAAATAAAGGAGGCCTAGGATACCCTAATTTTACTAACTACTACAGAGCAGCACATTTGGCCAGTCTGTCCAAATACCATGCAAAACAGGAAATCCCATTATGGGTATTTATAGAGGCTTCAGAAAATGACCCTCTATTAATATCAAATTTATTATGGCTTGATCCTAAAGACCGCTTTAAAATTCATAATCCCATAACTAAACACTTCTTATCTCTCTGGGATAAACTAAAAACCAAATATCAGTTACAATCTCCACACAATCCTCTCCTTTCTTTTATCAGAAATCCGGCCTTTTATCCGGCATGGATCTACCCAAATTCTTTTAAAGCTTGGACAACATCAGGCATTCAGACACTAAATGACTTCATAGCATCTAAATCATTCCTTTCATTCCCATCGCTTAGAGAAAAATATGATCTACCAAACTCTGAGATATTTAGATATCTCCAAATCAAAAATTTCTATACACCATTCCTAAAGGGGGATACACCATTATCCCAATTATCCATTTTTGAATCAATCTGTACAAAAGATCCATTTGCTAAAGGTACAATTTCATCACTTTATAATCAATTATATGGAGTAGCAAATCTTAATAGACCCTCTTACGTTCAGAGGTGGGAGGAGGACCTGGGACGAACTTTAGAAGAAACGGACTGGTCTAACATATGGCTCACATCTAAGTCATCTTCACCCAACATCTTAGCACTGGAGACAAATTATAAAGTCCTAACTCGCTGGTACCTTGTACCCGCTAGAGTGGCAAAATATTCACCTAATACCTCAGCTCTTTGTTTTCGAGGATGCCCAGAAATAGGCACATATTTACACATATGGTGGACGTGCCCAGTAATTCAAACCTTCTGGAAGGAAGTCTTCGTGATTGCATCTAAAATATTTAAAAAAATAATACAACCAGATCCATATTTAACTTTACTTAATCTAAAACCGGAATGGTTAACACTCTCTCAATTCAAACTTATGATCCAACTAATAACGGCTGCAAAACAAACAGTGGCCAAGGCATGGAAATCTCCTACATTGGTACTAGCAGAAACAATTCACAGAATGAATAATACAATGTCCCATGCTAAGATGGTTGCCATCGATCAAAATCAAATTCCAAAATTTGAAAAACTTTGGCATCCTTGGATAAAACAACAGTTCCTGTCAAACTTCAATGACTCTGTCCTGTTGCCATGGTAACAGATTAAATGACTTACAGAGACACCCATTCTAAGGCTTCAAAGAGAACTAAAAAGAATAATAAACTGACGAGCGGGACAACCTTGTGGACCATACCTCTACCTTTCAACCCTTTTTCTTCTTTCTCTTTCCTTTTCTCCACCTTACGATTAAAGCTCATTATCAGAATTTATTTGACCTATATACACTCTACTTGTAAACAATATGTATAGTAGGTATAAATCATTTAAATACCTACAAAAGTAACTAAGGAAATGATATATATCTTTAATTTAGGTTTACGTGAACCCAATGTTTAATATTTGAAATTTCATGATATTTACCTATATAAACCCTACTGTAAAACAATGAGCTTACTTTATAGATCCTTGTAAACTTACTTTATGTATCTTTATAACATTGTATACTCAATAAACTTCTTTTGACAAGGAAAAAACTTTGCCCACCCGGATAGGTCTCTCTCACTGACCGAGCAGCCGGAATGGCGCACGGACAAAAAGTCTCTGCCACAGACTTTAGAAGAAACAAAATAGCTGTACGATCCTCTGCCACAGGACGTAGTAATGTTGGACAATCCTCTGCCACAGAATTGTAGTATTAGATGATCAGCAACACAGTACCAGAACCTTTAAGCCGACCCGGCAGTACTGTGCGGTAGGTTAGTTAGGATGCATCCTCCAATTGAGTCACCAGGCCCTTCTTGAGATACCAGCCTTTCGCTCGGTCCTCTCCAAGATGAGTCCTCCCCTGGATCTTTTCAATCGCTTGGCTTCCTCCCGCAGGACAGACAGCACAGGACCACCTCTAAACCAACGGGCCCCATACGACCTCTGGGCCTACCTATAGTAACGTAGCCTTGGGCCAGCATGGCCCCGAGACAAAAAGAAAGCTGTCACATACCTTAGGCCAGGAGGGCCAGCAGGTAAAAGAGAGAGCCAAAAATGGTGTCTGCCCCTTAAGTACCCTTTCCCAGAATGCATAGCAGTGGACCACCACTGCCGAGCTACCTCTGAGAAAGGAGAGCACTCAATACACTTCAGCCTGTTGCTTTTCAACACTGGCCTGTGATGACATCGACACCTACAGACAACAATGTGAAACTACATGCAACACAGCCAATGCTGGAACAGAAGCTAATTTAACCATAGATTAAATCTGAACTATATACAGAACAGATAACACCCTAAATTTACATACAAGCGCCTGATCAACAGGAGCAGGGCGCTACATTTATAAAATAGAAGTGAAAAAAATAAAAAACAGCAGGAAAATAATAATTAAATGGAGGAGAAGCGGGAGTTAATTAAGGCAGATTCTACCCCGGAAGTGGAAGCGGGTGCCTGGGTTTTGCCAGGTATCCGCTCCCCCCCAAAAGATGCCAAATGTGGCAGTGGAGGGGGGGGGGGTGAAGCAAATAAGCCTTCCCTTTTGGATGGCGCTCCACTTTAAGAATGTATAAAAAGAAAATCCCTTTAAGCCAGAGAGGCGGAAGTGACATTTGAAAATCAAAGAAAGCTTTTATTTTTCTTCAGCTGAGGTACATTAAAACCACTTCAGCCCCGGAAGATTTGGCTGCTCAATGACCAGGCCATTTTTTGCGATTCTCACTGCCTCGCTTTAACTGACAATTGCGCGGTCATGCAACGCTGTACCCAAACAAAATTGACGTCCTTTTTCTCCCACAAATAGAGCTTTCTTTTGGTGGTATTTGATCCCCTCGGTGGTTTTTATTTTTTGAGCTATAAACAAAAGAAGAGTGACAATTTTGAAAAAAACACAATGGGGGTTATTTACTAAAGGCAAATCCACTTTGCACTACAAGTGCAATGCACTTGAAAGTGCACTGACAGTGCACTTGGAAGTAAAGTCGCTGTAGATCCGAGGGGGACATGCAAGGGAAGTAAAAAACAGCATTTTAGCTTGCACATGATTGGATGATAAAATCAGCAGAGCTTCATCTCATTTTATAGCTTCCCCTCAGATCTACAGCGATCTACAGTGACTCACTTACAAGTGCACTTCCAAGTGCACTCTCAGTGCACTTGTAGTGCAAAGTAGATTTGCCTTTAGTAAATCAACCCCAATATCTTTTACTTTTTGCTAAAATAAATATCCCACAAGTTGTATATATATATTTTTCTAATTTTACTTCACCAACTTAGACTATTGTGTTCTGATCCATCACATATAATTCAGATTAAAATAACATCGAACTAAAGGCTGTAATGTAACAAAATAGGTAAAAAGCCAAGGGGGGTGAATACTTTTGCAAGGCACTGTATACCCGAGTATATGTGCACAATTCCGCCAGGACTGTATTCCATGCTGGTTGGACAACAGTTAGAGGATCTCTCTATCACTGCTGATTTTGTCTTCAGATCTCAGACACAAAACAGATGCTGCATTGCAATCATTCTCAAGAGCCCAAGAGCTCAGTAGTTGCTACAACATTCATCTGGAGGTATCTCTATAAATAACTATACGGTATATACCCGGGTATATGTACACAATTCCACCAAAACTGCTATCGGGCTCTTTGCTGGTAATACCTGTTTGTACATTGGATGTATGTACTATTAATAATCTCTTCTTATATAAAGCTTGTATATTGTTTCTCTACTGATGCGCAGCTATATACTTATGGTTAATGTTATATACTGGTTGCAGCAGCTCCTCTGCTCCCAATTATTTTGTTTAGATTTCTAATTATTTTTTGAGGAAGGGAATCCCCTCTTGCATTTCACTTCCACTTAGCGAAGGTTCTTGTTTTCTTATTACCCTGCAAGTTTAGCACAATATTCTGTTTCGGGGGGGGACATTTTTCATAACCCCCCTAAAAGATTGCAAAACATAATTCACCACTGGCACACCCCCCCCCCCCCCCCCCGGGTCCCTGCACCTGTCTCTCCCTTGCCAAAGACATGCAGAAAGGAGGAGAGGCTGAACCAGGAGTTCCTGGGCTCCCTGTCCACTTCGTCCTCCTTCTGGGGACATCCTCTTCTCCGCAGTGCACCCTGCAGAGGCCAGTCAGTCCTCCAGTCTCTGGGGGGTGCTGTGAAAACTGTATGTGTCACCGGGGACAGAGAGAGGGGCTGCACACTTCTGGACTGAAAGGAAGCCAAACACTAAGCTGCCCACCACCTCCATTACTACCGATGCCTTCCAAGGCAGCGGCCAATTTCTAGAAGTCCAATATCCAAATGTATTTTTTATTTCTTTTATGTTCAAGGTAAGAATTTTTTTTTTTTTTAAATACAACACCGCTATTTAGCACTTCTTCCCCTCAAACTATTCGACTGACCATATTATTACTATGAACATGTGATCTCTATATCTGGCTGAAACTAAAACTCCATATACATCCTATTTTAGTATTTTACCATAAGGATACAATAGGCTAAGATAGGATAAGATAAGATTGGATAGGATACACAAAAACCCTAGAAGCTAAATCTAGGACTTTAAGGATCGGTTCACACTACAACGACTTGGGATCCGACTTGTCAGCCCTCAAGTCGCCCCAAGTTGCTTGACTTTGGGAAATGCATTATAGTCAATGAGAGCCGTCTTAATGTACACTACTGAAGTCGCTCCGACTTCAGAAAAGGTTCCTGTACTACTTCAATCCGACTTCTAGGCGACCTGTACCCATAGAATTCAATGGAAGTCGCCTCCAAGTCGGATCTCCATCTATGTTGAAGCAACTTTACAGTAAAAGAAATTAGTTTACCCAGGCAAACCCCTCCCTCCCAGAGAGCTGATTATTCTGTGATTGGCCACAGCCAAAGTCGCCTGTCCTGGAGGCGACTTGAAGTCACGTTGTAAATTGCTTGAAGCCGCGTTGAAGTCGCCTTGCAAAGTCGCGCTGAAGTCGTGTTGCCCATGTGTGAATCAAGGCTTACGGTACCACTAAAGTAAACTATCAAAAAATTTTATTTGTACAAAGATTAAAAATGTATCCATAACATATAAATGCACATTTATACATACAATAACACGTATATAAAAAATAACTTTTGTAATATTCTTATACATTCATCATCACCCTACTGCCGCCTGGTGAAGATTCGCTCGCTGTAACTTCAACGCAGGTGCGTTTCACGGGTCAACACCCGCTTCTTCAGGAAAATAGAACTACAGCGCGGGCTCTAAAACAGAAAATGTATACATATCAATTTTATAATCACTGTGCATGGTATGAAATCCTTTGATAGGAAATAAAAACATACCTAAATAAGTATAAACAAAAAATATAGGTAGTCATCCTAAAATCAGCTGTCACCAACTCCTTCAGTGCATGGGGTAGTTCATATGGGCTTTTCCATAGATCCACCAATTAGCTGGTATAATCAATGTACAGTAAGTGTTCAAATGAACAGTTGTATACAAAGAAAGGATTATATAATAATACCTATGTTATCAGAGATACTGAGGGTATATTCTTGGCTATAAAGCTCAGTGCTCCATAAATAGGAGGTTAAAGGATATATATCCAATCCAATAATTATTCTGGGGCCCTAAAAGATTCCCAACTACACCCCTACTCCCCAATTATATATATCCTTTAACCTCCTATTTATGGTGCACTGAGCTTTATAGCCAAGAATATACCCTGAGTATCTCCGATAACGTAAAGTAAAACTAAAGGCAAAACTTTTTTTTGAAATTTTGGATAGAGTAAGGAAGGATAATAAGTTAGGTTTATTTTTGCCATCTTTGCCCCAGTGGGGAGATTTCCCTTCACTTCCTGTCCCATAGCCAAACAGGAAGTGAGAGTAAATCCCGTCACATTAAGGGAATCTCTTGGGGACCCCCAGAACTAATGTTCCCATTGGAAGATTCCCCCTTACTTTTTTGGGGACAACTCAAAATGTAGGATTTTCACTTACTTTGACTTTCAATGATAATGGTAAATAGGAGGACAAATAGAGAGGGCGAATCTCCCTACAGGGGCACAGACAGCAATACAAACTGACAGATGTTTTAATCCCTCCCCACTCCATCCAAAACTGAAAAAAAAAGTTTGCCTTTAGTTGTACTTTAACCACTTCAGCCCCGGACCATTTGGCTGGCCAAAGACCAGAGCACTTTTTGCGATTCGGCACTGCGTCGCTTTAACTGACAAGTGCGCGGTCGTGCGAAGTGGCTCCCAAACAAAATTGACGTCCTTTTTTTCCCCACAAATAGAGCTTTCTTTTGGTGGTATTTGCGGTTTTTATTTTTTGCGCTATAAACAAAAAATAGCGACAATTTTGAAAAAAACGCATTCTTTTTTACTTTTTGCTATAATAAATATCCCCAAAAAATATATAAAAAAACATTTTTTCTCCTCAGTTTAGGCCGATACGCATTCTTCTACATATATTTGGTAAAAAAAAGTCACAATAAGCGTCTATTGATTGGTTTGCGCAAAAGTTATAGCGTCTACAAAATAGGAGATAGTTTTATGGCATTTTTATTAATTATTTTTTTTTTATTAGTAATGGCGGCGATCAGTGATTTTTATCGTGACTATGACATTATGTCGGACACATCGGACACTTTTGGTGCTATTTTGGGACCAGTCACATTTATACAGCAATCGGTGCGATTAAAAATGCATTGATTACTGTGTAAATGTGACTGGCAGTGAAAGGGTTAACACTAGGTGGTGCTGTAGGGGTTAAGTGTGTCCTAGGGAGTGATTCTAACTGTGGGGGGTGTGGCCGATTACAGGGAGCTGTGATCAGTGTCCTGTTACTAGGTAGAACGGGGAAATGCTTGTTTACATGAGCCTTTCCCCATTCTTCCTCTTTGTGAGATGATCGCGGGTATTCCCGCGGACATCGAGTCCACGGGACCCGCGATCACACTCACGGAGCTCACCCCAGGCGCGCATGCGATGGCCCAGCGGCAAATTTAAAGGGACATACCTGTAAGCCCATTTGCCTGTCCGTGCCATTGTGTCGACGTATATCTACATGCGGCAGTCGCCAAGTGGTTAAGTATTATTATATAATCCTTTCTTTGTAGACAATTGTTCATTTGAACACTTAGAGTATCTCACAAAAGTGAGTACACCCCTCACATTTTTGTAAATATGTGATTCTATCTTTTCATGTGACACTGAACACTGAAGAAATTACACTTTGCTACAATGTAAAGTAGTGAGTGTACAGTATAAACAGTATAAATTTGCAGTCCCCTTAAAATAACTCAACACACAGCCATTAATGTCAAAACCACTGGCAACAAAAGTGAGTACACCCCTAAGTAAAACTGTCCAAAATGGGCCCAATTAGCCATTTTCCCTCCCCGGTGTCATGTGACTCCTTAGTATTACAATGTATCGAGTGTGAATGGGGAGCAGGTGTGTTAAATTTGGTGTTATCGCTCTCACTCTCTCATACTGGTCACTGGAAGTTCAACATTGCACCTCATGGCAAAGAACTCTCTGAGGATCTGAAAAAAAGAATTGTTGCTCTACATAAAGATGGCCTAGGCTATAAGAAGATTGCCAAGACCCTGAAAATGAGCTGCAGCATGGTGGCCAAGACCACACAGCGGTTTAACAGGACAGATTCCACTCAGAACAGGTCTCGTCATGGTCGACCAAAGAAGTTGAGTGCACATACTCAGCGTCATATCCAGAGGTTGTCTTTGGGAAATAGACGTATGAGTGCTGCCAGCATTGCTGCAGAGGTTGAAAGGGTGCGGGGGGGGGCAGTCAGCCTGTCAGTGCTCAGACCACACGGCGCACACTGCATCAAATTGGTCTGCATGGCTGTCGTCGCAGAAGGAAGCCTCTTCTGAAGATGATGCACAAGAAAGCCCACAAACAGTTTGCTGAAGAAAAGCAGACTTAGGACATGGATTACTGGAACCATGTTCTGTGGTCTGATGAGACCAAGATAAACTTATTTGGTTCTGATGGTGACAAGCGTGTGTGGCAGAAACCAGGTGAGGAGTACAAAGACAAGTGTGTCTTGCCTACAGTCAAGCATCGTGGTGGGAGTATCATGGTCTGGGGCTGCATGAGTGCTGTTGGCACTGGAGAACTACAGTTCATTGAGAGAACCATGATCCTCTTCCTTCGGAGACTGGGCCGCAGAGCAGTATTCCAATATGATAATGACCCCAAACACACCTCCAAGATGACCACTGCTTTGCTAAAGAAGCTGTGTGTAAAGGTGATGGACTGGCCAAGCATGTCTCCAGACCTAAACCCTATTGAGCATCTGTGGGGCATCCTCAAACTGAAGGTGGAGGAGCGCAAGGTCTCTAACATCCACCAGCTCTGTGATGTCATCATGGAGGAGTGGAAGAGAACTCCAGTGGCAACCTGTGAAGCTCTGGTGAACTCCATGCCCAAGAGGGTTAAGGCAATGCTGGAAAATAATGGTGGCCACGCAAAATTTTGACATTTTGGGCCAAATTTGGACATTTTCACTTAGGGGTGTACTTACTTTTGTTGTCAGCAGTTTAGACATTAATGGCTGTGTGTTGAGTTATTTTAAGGGGGCAGCAAATTTACACTGTTATACAAGCTGTACACTCACTACTTTACATTGTAGCAAAGTGTCATTTCTTCAGTGTTGTCACATGAAAAGATATAATAAAATACTTACAAAAATGTGAGGGGTGTACTCACTTTTGTGAGATACTGTACATTGATTATACTGGCTAATTGGTGGATCTGTGGAAAAGCTCATATGGACTACCCCATGCACTAAAGGTTGATTGTAGGATGACTACCTATATTTTTTGTTTATATTTATTTAGGTATGTATTTATTTCCTATAAAAGGACTTCATACCATGCACAGTGATTATAAAATTAATATGTATACATTTTCTGTTTTAGAGCCCTTGCTGTAGTTCTATTTTCCTGAAGAAGCGGGCTTTGACCTGTGAAACGTACCTGCTTTGAAGTTGCAGCGAGCGAATCACCGCCTGGCTGCAGTGGGGTGACGATGAACGTATAAGAATATTACAAAAGTTCTTTTTTATATCCGTATTATTGTATGTATAAATGTGCATTTCCACGTTATGGATACATTTTTCATCTTTGGACAATTAAAACTTTTTGATATTTTCCTTTAGTGGTACCGTTAAAGTCCTAGATTTAGCTTCTAGGGTTTTTTTGTGGATGATTTGATTAGGATGTGGTACTGAACATTTATTGTGTCCACCTACTAGAGGGTTCCCCTTAGTGGCCCCTCCTCTCACTTTTTTGTTTCTTCTAGATAGGATAAGAAAAGATAGAATAGGATACAATATGATTAGATAAGATAGGATGAGATATGATAGGATAGGATGGGATGGGATGAGATAGGATAGGATGAGATGGGATAGGTTAGGATAGAATGAAATAGGATAGGATGAAACAGGATAGGATAAAAAAGATAGGATAGGATAAGATAGGATGGGTTGGGATAGGATAGGATGAGATAGGATAGGATAAAAAAATATAGGATAGAATAAGATAGGATGGGTTGGGATAGGATAGGATAGGATAGGATAGGATAGGATAGGATAGGAAGAGATAGGATAGGATAAAAAAAGATAGGATAGGTTAAGATAGGATGGGTTGGGTTGGGATAGGATAAGATAGAATGAGATAGGATAGGATAAAAAAAGATAGGATAGGATAAGATAGGATGGGTTGGGATAGGATAGGATAGGTTAAGATAGGATGAGATAAGCTACAATAGGATAAGATAGGATGAGATAGGATAAGATAGGATGAGATAAGATACAATAGAATAGGATAGGAATAGCACAAGGTCAATGTGGTGCCCATATTTAAAAGGGATCAAAGTCTTCACCAAGTAACTATAGACCTGTTAGTTTAACTTCTATAGTTGGGAAGATATTGGAGAGTTTAATAAAAGACCACATAGGTGAGTTCTTGCAGGAAAATAGTATTTTACCCAACAGACAGCATAGATTCATGAAAGACAGAAGTTGTCAGACAAATCTGTTTAATATCTTTGTAAATGATATAGGGTCTGGTAATAAAAGTACCATTCTATGCAGATGACACCAAGCTATGTAGTGGAATAACATCCTTACAGGATGTCTACAATTTACAAGCTGACCTCAATGCACTGTCTGATTCGGCAACTATGTGGCAGATGAGGTTTAATGTTGAGAAATGTAAAGTTATGCACTTGGGTGCTAAGAATATGTATGCATCATACATGCTAGGGGGAGTACAACTGGGGAATCCATAGTGAAGGATCTGGGGGTTTTGGTAGATCATAAGTTCAATAATAGCATGCAATGCCAAGCTGCGGTTTCCAAAGCGAGCAAAGTCCTTTCTTATTAAGGGAGGTATGGAGAGAGAGATATAATTTTGCCCCTATTCAAATCATTAGTAAGACCTCATCTGGAATATGCAGTTCAGTTTTGGGCACCAGTTCTCAAAAAGGATTTCGGGGAACTGGAGAAAGTGCAGAGAAGGGCAACCAAACTGATAAGAGGCATGGAGGAGATCAGGTATGAGGAAAGATTAGAGGAACTGAATTTATTCCCTCTTGAGAAGAGGAGATTAAGGGGGGATATGATCAACATGTACAAATATATAAGGGGTCCATATAGTGAACTTGGTGTTGAGTTATTCAATTTACGGTCATCACAGAGGACACGGGGGCACTCTTTATGCCTATAGGGAAAAAGATTTAACCTCCAAATTCGGAAAGGTTTCTTCAGAGTAAGAGCTGGGAAAATGTGAAATAGACTCCCTCCAGAGGTGCTTCTGTCCAGCTCAGTAGATTGCTTTGAAAAAAGGCCTGGATTCTTTCCTAAATGTACAAAATATAACAGGGTACTAACATTTATAGGTAACGTTGATCCAGGGAAAATCTGATTAACTCTGGAGGGATCAGGAAGGATTTTTTTCCCCCTGCTGGAGCAAATTAGATTATGCTTTGCTGCGAGGAGGGGGGGGGGGGGTCTTTCCTCTGGATCAGCTGTGGGTATAGGATTGTGTATATAGAATTGTAACATTATTTGTTTTCACTTTTATTGGTTGAACTAGATGGACTTGGGCTTTTTTAACCATTTAAGGACCAGCCTTGTTTTGGAATTTAGGTGTTTACATGTTTAAAACAGTTTTTTTGCTAGAAAATTACTTAGAACCCCCAAACATTATATATGTTTTTTTTTCTAACACCCTAGAGAATAAAATGGCGGTCATTGCAATACTTTTTTTCACACCGTATTTGCGCAGCGGTCTTACAAGCGCGCTTTTTTTGGAAAAAATTCACTTTTTTGAATAAAAAAATAAGACAACAGTAAAGTTAGCCCAATTTTTTTTTATATTGTGAAAGATAATGTCACGCCAAGTAAATTGATACCCAACATGTCACGCTTAAAATTTGTGCCCGCTTGTGGAATGGCGTCAAACTTTTACCCTCAAAAATCTCCATAGGCGACGTTTAAAAAATTCTACAGGTTGCATGTTTTGTTTTACAGAGAAGGTCTAGGGCTAGAATTATTGCTCTCACTCTACCGATCGCGCCGATACCACACATGTGTGGTTTCACGACCGTTTTTATATGCGGGCGCTACTCACATATGCGTTCGCTTCTGCGCGTGAGCTCGTCAGGACGGGGCGTTTAAAAATTTATTTTTTATTTTTCTTAATTATTTTATATGATTTTATTTATTTTTACACTGTTTTAAAAAAAAAAAATGTGTCACTTTTATTCCTATTACAAGGAATGTAAACATCCTTGTAAACATAGAAAAAAGCATGGCAGGTCCTCTTAAATATGAGATCTGGGGTCAAAAAGACCTCAAATTTACACTAAAATGCAATTAAAAAAAAAAAAAAAAAAGTAATTTAAAAAAATGACATTGAAAAAAATATGCCTTTAGGACGTATGGGCGGAAGTGACGTTTTGACGTCGATTCCGCCCTGCAGTGTCATGGAGACGAGTGGGCGCCATCTTTTCCTCACTCGTCTCCAGGCACAGCTAGAGGACAGACGCGATCGCCTCTGCCGCTACCGACGGAGGGCACCGAAACGCGACGGGAGGGGGGCCCCTCTCCCGCCACCGATAAAAGTGATTTTGCGGCGAATCCGCCGCAGAGACCACTTTTATTTTGTAGCCGACCGCTGTGCCAAAACGGGGATACCAGGGTTATGGCAGCTAGCTGCCATAACAACAATGTCTGCCGGCAAAGTTAAGACGTACATCGGCGTGCGGCGGTCGGCAAGTGGTTAAACCAGACTATGTAACTAGGATAGGATAGGATAGGATAGTAAGGAATGGGATCAGATACAATAGGATAGGATAGGTTGGGATGGGATTGGATGGGAAAAGATACAATAGGATAGGATGGGGTGGGATGGGATAAGATACAGCAGGATAGGATAGGATGGGATGGGATGGGAAGGCATAACATATGATAGGATAGGATGGGAAGGGATACGATAAGATAGGATAGGATAGGATAAAATAGGATAGGATGGGATGGGAAGGGATAATATAAGACAGAATAGGATAGGATGGGAAGGGATAAGATAAGATAGGATAGCATAGGATGGGATGGGAAGGGATAATATAAGATAGGACAGAATGAGAAAGGATAAGATAAGATAAGATAGAATAGGATAGGATGGGATGGGAAGGGATAATATAAGATAGAATAGGATAGGATAGCATAGGATGGGAAGAGATAAGATAAGATAGGATAGCATAGGATGGGATAGGATAGGAAGGTTTGGGATGGGATGAAATAAGAAACAATACAATAGAATAGGATGGGATGGGATTAAATAGGATAAGATAGGATAGGATAGGATAGGAAGGTTTGGAATGGGATGAAATAAGATACAATACAATAGGATAGGATAGGATTGGATAGGATAGGATAGGATAGGATAGGATAAGATGGGATGGGATGGGAAAAGATACAATAGGATCGGATAGGAAAGGATGGAATGATATACAATATGATAGGATAGGATAGGAAAGTTTGGGATGGGATGAAATAAGATACAATACAATAGGAAAGTATAGGATAGGATAGGCTAGGATAAGATGGGATGGGATAAGATACAATAGGATCGGATAGGAAAGGATAGAATGATATACAATATGATAGGATAGGATGGGATAAGATACAATAGGATAGAATAGGATAGGATACAATACTGTAGGATAGGATAAGATTATTTAGGATAGGTTAAGGTAAGTCGAGATAGGATGGAATAAGATACAATAGGACGGGAGAAGATGGGATAAGGTATAATAGGATTGAGTTGGATATGACATGCTTCAGGATACAATGGAATAGTGATAATAATTGTGATAATAGAATGAATCAAAATTAACAGAATTATTTGTATGACTAAAGTGAAACTTGAAGTGAAGCATTCAAGGTACAGTAACAGATTATCTTCAGATAAACGGCCCATCCTTCAATGATACTGATACTTACCTTCCTGCCCCGCCCCATTCATTTACCCGTATATACAGCCCTTTGTAAGCTCTATGTCGGAGCTTACACTGGGTTAAGAACCTTCCTCCCGCTCCTCCAATGTGACATAGCTCAGGCCTGGTGATTGGATGCTCACTACATCATGAGAGGAAGGGGAGTGACTCCCATTCTCCCCCATACCAGAAAGATTTCCCAAGGGCTCCAGTTGGTGATCAATGTGGTGGTGGAGCTCAGGTAAGGTAAGTGTTAGCAGTAGAGAAGGTCCACTATAAAGAAAACCATTAATTATAGTGGTAAATTAGAATAGAGATTGTTAATATTATTGACACATAAGACTAGAGACACTTTAGATTTGTAATTCATTATACTGGTTATATTTATATAAAAATAGACACATAATGATACATTAGACTAGGAGCACTTTATCATTTTATTACATTAGAGGAACTTTATAACAGTGATACATTAGAATAACAATACATTATCATTGTAATACATTAGAGTACGTTGTAGTGATATTGTGATTTATGCTGGATTACAATCAGGGATTTTATTTTTTTTGTTAATAAAGGATTTTTTATTTCTAGGTCACATTTTTTAGGGGGATAGGAAGGGATACTACATACTCCTTGATCATTCTTGTGGGGGTGGGGGATGGTATCTAGGGGCTCCCATATTTGTAAAGGGGGCTTCCAGATTTCAATAAGCCCCCACCCGCAGACCCGCACAGGCAAAATGCTAAGGGTGTAGGGAAGATGCCCTTGTTCTCATTAAGATGGGGATAAGGTATTTTGCCAGGGGGTCCCCTTGACAAGACGTCCCCCCACCAGGTTGGAGGCTGTGTGACCTGGTATGACTCATGGGGGGGGGCACATGCACATCCCCACCTTTCTTGGCCAGCTAGGCTGCATGCTCGGATTAAGGGTCTGGTACAGATTTTTAGGCTCGATTCACATCTATGCATGTTGCTTTTGAACGTTTCTGCACTGCTTTTTGGGGTGCTTCCCACGTTGTTTTACCGCAATCTTATTGTAATTTTGGCACGATTTGTGTTTTTTAAGCTTTTTTTTTTGTGTGTGGGGGGGGGGGGGAATTTGTTGTTGGGCAGAGTTAAAAAGGCAAAAAGTAAATTGTGGCAAAATCACAGTAAAAATGTGCTTCTGCAGCTTTTCCATTGAACGTTATTAAACCAAAAAAAAGTACAGTTTTGTGATTAAAAAAGTCCCTGACCCTTTCCAAAAACGCAGAGGCGGAAAAATACATTGATGTGAACGTGTTCCATAGGAAACCATGTCAAAAAATGTCCTGTGTTTCTGCAGGAAACCAAAAAGCATGAAAAACCGCATTGGTGTGAATGGAGCCTTAGGGGAACACCCATGCATGTTTTTCTTTTTTTTTTTTTTGCCTGTGGCTCCCCCTTCAAATCCATATCATATTCAAAGGGTCTGGTATGTCATTCTTGCTGTAGGATATGCTACAGCAAAGGTGACATTTAAACTGGCCATATATTATACAATTTTCTAATTCAATTTCCTTTAGATTTACCTTCAACTATGTAGTGGAAGGGCCTGGCTGATTGCATAATTGTATAAATGTATAATTGTATAATAGATTGTATAATATATGGCCAGCCTTACTAAGAAAAAAATATACAGTTCAAATGAAATGTCATTTGCCCGCTTCTTAAAAAAAAAAAAAAAAGCATAGAGACCCCTCCAAAGGTCCCATAACCACTTAACGACCGCGCCATAGCCGAATGACGGCTACAGCGCGGCTCGTTAACTCTGGGAGGGCGTACATTGATGTCCTCCCAGAATCGCGCTCCCACGCACCCCCTGGGGCGGGCACCCGGGAATCTCGAAGGGAGAGATCGGGTACAGCAGAGCTGTGGGCTGGATGTGTCGTGCCCACAGCGCGGATCTGTGCCCATTGCAGCCTCATCCATTCATCCATGCACAGCCATCCATCCCTAATCAGCAATACTCATCCATGCTCATCCATCCATCCAAACTCAGCAATACTCATCCATCCATCCATACTCAGCAATAGTCATCCATCCATGCTCAGCCATCCATCCCTAATCAGCATTACTCATCCATGCTCAGCCACCCATCCATACTCAGCAATACTCATCCATCCATCCATCCATGCTCAGCCATCTTATCCACCCCCATCCTTACTCAGCCATACCCAGCCATACTCAGCAATACCCAGCCATACCCAGTCATACCATACCCAGCCATATTCAGCCATACCCAGCCATACTCAGCAATACCCAGCCATACCCAGTCATACTTAGCCATACCCAGTCATACTCAGCCATACCCAGTCATACTCAGCCATACCCAACCATACCCAGTCATACTCAGCCATACCCAGCCATACTCAGCCATACTCAGCCGTACCCAGCCATCCCATCTATACTCAACCACACTCAGTCATACCCAGCCGTCCCATCCACGCTCAGCCATACTCAGCCGTACCAAGCTGTACCCGGCTGTACTCAGCCATACTCATCCATGCTCAGCCATCCATCCATACTCAGCAATACTCATTCATCCATCCATGCTCAGCCATCTTATCCACCCCCATCCATACTCAGCCATACCCAGCCATAGTCAGCAATACCCAGCCATACCCAGCCATATTCAACCATACCCAGCCATACCCAGCCATACCCAGTCATACTCAGCCATACCCAGTCATACCCAGCCATACCCAGCCATACCCAACCATACCCAGTCATACTCAGCCATACCCAGCCATACTCAGCAGTACCCAGCCATCCCATCTATACTCAGCCATACTCCGTTGTATCCAGCCGTCCCATCCATGCTCAGCCATACTCAGCCGTACCCAGCCTTACCCGGCCGTACTCAGCCATACTCATTCATGCACAGTCATCCCATCCATACTCAGCCATCCCCATACACGGCTCATCCATCCCCATTCATGCTCACCCATGCCACATCAGTTCTCATCCATGCCACATCCATGCCACTACAGTGCCTCATAAAAGTGTAATAGGTAGTCAAATTAGATTTGAAATGTATGCCCCTAGAACACCTGATGGTGCTCCCTGCATGTTGAGCCTCTGTATGTGGCCAGGCTGTGAAAAAGTCTCCCACATATCTCCGTACTCAGGAGGAGTAGGAGAATCTATTTTGGGGTGTAATTTTTGGTATGTACATGCTATGTGTTAGAAATATTGTATAATATTGTATAATGTGTAAAAAAAATGCGTTTTCATTTTCTTTGCACATTTTCCAAAAACTTGTAGAAAAAAAATGACATGTTCAAAAGACTCACTATGCCTCATAGATTATACGTTGGGTTGTTTTCTTTCCAAAATGGGGTCATTTTTGGGGCGTTTCCCTTGTCCTGGTGCTCCAATGCCTTCAAAAGGTAGTCAAGAAATTATATGTGTAATTTATGCTCCAAGAACGCCTGAAGGTGCTCCCTGCATGTTGGGCCTCTGTATGTGGTCAGGCTGTGTAAAAGTCTCACACATGTGGTATTGCCGTACTCAGGAGGAGTAGTAGAATGTGTTTTGGGGTGTAATTTGTGCTCTGCATATGCTGTGTGTGAGAAATAACCTGCTAATATAACAATTTTGTGAAAAAGAAAAAAAAATCTTGGTTTTGCAAAGAATTGTGGGAAAAAATTACAACTTCAAAAAACGCACCTTGCCTCTTACTAAATACCTTGTGGTGTCTACTTTCTAAAAAGCGGTCATTTGGGGGGTATTTGTACTTTCCTGGCTTGTTAGGGTCTCAAGAAATGAGATGAGAAGCCGTCAGTATATCAGGTGTGATCAGTTTTCAGAGGTTGGCACCATAGCTTGTGCACGCTATAACTTTCACAAAGACCAAATAATATACATTGATTTGGGTTATTTTTACCAAAGATATGTAACAGTATAAATTTTGGCCAAAATTTATGAAGAAAAATTACTAATTTGCAAAATTTTATAACAGAAACAAAGAAAAATGCATTTTTTTACAGAATTTTTGGTCGTTTTTCTTTTATCAAGCAAAAAATAAAAAAATATAGGTACAGTGTTGCATAACTGAGTAATTATCATTCAAAATGTGAGAGCACCGAAGGCTGTAAATTGGTCTGGTTAGGAAGGGGGTTTAAGTGCCCAGTGGTCAAGTGGTTAGAGCTCTGCTGTGTATTTGGGGGTACCTTTGTTTGTTGGACTGCTGTGCTAAAAAAAAAAAAAAAAAAACTGGGGCAGAGGTTCACCTTCCAGCAGGACAATTACCCTAAACATACAGCCAGAGCTACAATGGAATGATTTAGATCAAAGCGTATTCATATGGTAGAATGGCCCAGTCAAAGTCCAGACCTAAATCTAATTGAGAATCTGTGGCAAGACTTGAAAATTGCTGTTCTCAGACGCTCTGGAATTGGCAAAAATGTCACTCTCTAGATGTGCAAAGCTGGTAGAGACATCCCCAAAAAGACTTGCAGCTGTAATTGCTGCTCAAGGGGGGCTCAATTGACTCAAGGGGGCTGAATAGAAATACCCCCCACACTTTTCACATATTTATTTGTAAGAAATGTTGACAACCATTTCTAATTTTCCTTCCACTTCACAATTATGTGCCACTTTGTGTTGGTCTATCACATAAAATCCTAATAAAATACTGTACATTTACGTTTTTGGTTGTAACATGACAAAATGTGGAAAATTTCAATGGGTATGAATACTTTTTCAAGGCGCTGTGTATATATATATATACATATATATATATATATATATATATATATATATATATATATATATATATATATATATATATATATATATGTTTTTTTTTCTTTAAAAAAAAATTCAGGAGATATCCATTAACATTTATCACTCAAGTTATCCTGTAAAAATCGCAGTATAATTTGCCTGGATACACCAATTAGTTACAAAGATATGTACAGTTTTCCTAACACAAGCCAACACAGCAAAACTACATTCAGGCATTAGGGGGCTAAGCAATCTATTTGCACAGCTATGTTGGAAAATGTAGTCTGAAAATGGATGAGTCAATATTCGCATCAGTTGTTAATGGAAGAATTTTATGGATGCATAGATGATAGGTGACTCAGCGAGAGCCCAAGACCACTGCTTTATTCTATGGAAGATCCAACCAATGAGAAAATGTCTCCCTGTGATGTCAGCAGTCTCTAGGTAGATTTGTCACATGCCCCGTTCCCACCCACCTAACTTTATATAACCTCCCCCTACATATAATGCAGCATGGAGGGGCTCAGTGAAGATGTCAGTGAAGGTGTGGAGGTGTCGGATCAAAATATCCAACTCGTAAAATGCAAGACGCCCTGCCTTATAATCTAGAAACACCCTGACTCTGTGTATTGGGATGTTGGCCATTATATTGGTTGATTGCTGGTTATGTTTCACTAAAAATGTATCACCTTTCCTCTCCAGACACCAGGACTTCTCATTGTATCCAATCTCTGACATATTTCCTGTCCTGGCTATACTGGGGTAACACATCCCGACTCTCCAGTGTGATGATCCCCCAACATCTACATCCCAGTAATGTCGCCCTGAGGAGAAACTCTGACTGCTCATCACCTGAGGAGATATCACATCTCTGTATTGTGCAACAGTTTCACCTGAAATAGAACCAAAAGAAAAATAGTGAGGCCTACTGCCAAACACCGAAGAAGATAGGTTCAGTGTAGCATTCCTGTCTAGATTTGAATCTGATACAATACCAATCTGTACTTGGTAGGTGTTAAATCTCTCTTGTGTATAAGGACGGTTCAAATTTTTATTTATCTTTTGTGCGGTCTTCCTATCATCTGGGATATTTAGGTAATTATGAGCTGTGTCTGAATTCAGTAATATATCAGCAGGTTCCAATATAATCGCTCCACAGACCCCTGTTATTATATCGGATAATCCTGTATGTAATGTGTGTGAGATTCCAGACACATCCAGTTCCCCCCCACCATGAAGGAGTTTATCACGCCTCTCTTTGTCCTCCTCATCTCCATTCTCAGTATCACACAAGTCACCTGTGTCTGATTCCTGTAGGAAAGCCAATGGATCCGTCATGTTACATATCTCCTCGATGTGACGTATCTTCCTGGACAGCTCGTCCTTCTTTATCTCCAGATCCTGGATTAAATCAGAGGCTGGGAATGAGACTTTCTCGGCCTTCATAGTTATCTCTTTAAGAACTCTCCTTTCCAGGATGTTCAGTTTTCTCCTGATGTCTCTAAATATGGTGGTGACTCTCTTGGTTACACCGTCTGCACTGTCTTGTACTTTTCTTTTATACTTCTGCAGACTCTTAATGCTTTCCTCAATCTCCTCTCTCTTTTTCACCAACTTCTGCAGAGCATTAGTCAGGTTCTCCTTCCTCTTCTCAGAGGCCTCCTCCAGTGCCTCCACCTGGTGTTCCTGATGGTCTCCATGCAACCTGCAGGACTCACAGAGACAAACTGAGTCCTCAGTGCAGTAATACTCCAGGATCTTCTCATGCATGGAGCATTTCTTGTTCTTCTGGGGAGTGGTGAGGTCAGATAGGACATGTTGGGATGACTTGCTGTGGATTCTCAGATGGTCATCACACAGAGAAGCTTCACAATGCAGACAAAATTTAACAGCAGGTACAGGAGAGTGAATACAATACGTACAGAGGATCTTGCGTTTCTTCTTCTCTGGCTCAGTAGATTGAAATCTCTCCATTATGTTGCGTAGTGTTGTGTTCCTGCTAAGTTCCGGCCGCTCCTGGAACTCTTCTCTGCATTCAGGACAATAATTAACTCCGGACTCCCCCTGTGTATCCCGAACATCTTCTATACATTCCCGGCAGAAGCTGTGTCCACATCTAAGTGTCACAGGATTGGTATAAATGTTCAGACAGATGGAACAGTCCAGCTCCTTCCTCGCATCAGAGAACTCCATCGCAGACTGCAGAGGAGAGAAAGGAAACTAAGTAGATATGTGTCAGAGGGAGGGGGTCAGAAGGAGAGAAAAAGAGAGAAACAAAACTAAGTAGATGAGTGTCAGATGGAGGGTGTCAGAGGGAGAGAAGAAGAGAGAAACGTAACTAAGTAGATGAGTTTAGAGGGAGGGTGTCAGAGCAAGGGGGTGAGAGGGAGAGAAGAACAGAGAAATGAAACTAAGTAGATGTGTGTCAGAGGGAGGGAGTCAGAGGGAGGGAGTCAGAGGAGGATTTACTGAGATATCTCTGTGTGCAGAACAAGAAGGAGTGGAGAGAGGGGAGAGGTCTGTTGATCACACCATCCAATATTTTACTAATGTGATCAGAATAATGGACGGTCGGAATTTGGTGTGACTGTGTGTATGCAAGACAGCTTGAGCGGAATTCCATCGGAACTCCGTCAGAAAAACCTTCAGATTTTTTTCCGACGGCAAAACCGGTCGCGTGTACAGGGCATTAGAGAAATTTTATGTCAGTAAAGATCAGTCTTTTTTTCAGGCAGTTTAGTGTTGGCTCGGAAAGTGTAAGAAAGAACTCCTTTACAGCTTGATGCAGCACCAGCAGCCTTTTATCCAGGCAGAGTTTGGAGCCAGTTAGAATTATTTTTAATAGAAGCCGGCTGGAGCAGGTGGCGGCATTTCCCAATTCTGCTCCTCTAGTTTCAGCTGCAGAGTTATCTCAACCATGCTCTGCCTGCCGCCTCTCTGCACAGATAGGTAGTTGGAACCCGGTGCTTGGTGCCTGTACCCATGGCCCCACGTGCCCCATAGCTACCCTACACTTTCATTCTGAGTAATCTATCCTGCTCTTCTACAGCCCCAGTTCTCTATCAGGTGCTGTCAAGGAGGGGGATTTGGGGACGAGAGTAGAGCACTGTACTGGAGGAGGGAGGATTTGGGGGAAGAAGGTACTCTGCACTCTGTACGCAGTGCACCCCTGAAATCTGCACTCTGTATGCAGTGCACCCCTGAAATCTGCACTCTGTACACAGTGCACCCCTGAACCCTGCACTCTGTATGCAGCGCACCCCTGAACCCTGCACTCTGTATGCAGCGCACCCCTGAACCCTGTACTCTGTATGCAGTGTACCCCTGAACCCAGCATTCTATATGCAGCGCACCCCTGAAACCTGCTTTCTGTATGTAGCGCACCCTCGAACCCTACACTCTGTACTTGAAGCAGTTGTAACGCAAAAAGAAAAAAAAAAGATCCTTTTCCTTTAAAGCAGGTTAAACAGTATAGTGCTTGTGCTGTCTAATCTGTCCCTTTCTATGCTGTAAAATACCTGGTTGATCCTGCCTGTTCTTGTGTTCCACTAGATGAACTAACCACGGTAATTATGGCTGCTTATCCATGATACTGTGGTCAGTTTACGTGCCTCCGTCATCCCGCTGTGTTAGAGTCTCTCCTCTATCCCCCCTCTCCCCCTCTGGGAGGGGCTGAGCGTGCAGCACAGCAGTCACGTGACCTCCCAGCTGACGTCAGAGGGGAATCTCAGCCCCTCCCACTGTAGCCCTTAGATCAGGGGAGGAGAGCAATGGGAGGTGACGTGACTGCACAGAGGCGATATGACATAAAGTATTTAGCGCCATCATTTAAAAAAAAACATTTACACTGTGTAGTATAACTTATTAAAACAGAGGGGCTGGCAGTAATCCCACTCTCTGATTTTACAACCATTTTAACGCACACGCCTGGTATTTATTGCCCCTTTAAGACCCTCCCACTGTTAGTGCAAGAGGTGATACTGCTGCCTCCTGAATGTGTTATTTTTTCCCAGCTGAATGGGAATTTTGCATTGAAATACTGTGGCAGAACCACAAGCCAAGCATTTGGCTTGTGGCTGCTGCGCAGCACCATTGAGCTCAACAGGCAAGTTTGACAGATGATGCTGTCTATGAAACTTGACATGTCAAGTTAAAATTGCCGCACTATGAAGCTAAGCATCGAGGCCATGGCAATGTGTACTCACCCAAGCAGCTGCTATGTTCATTTAGGGGTAGGTGGTCAGGGAGCGGTTCTGTTTAATCGTCCTCTTTTAGGCCACGCCCACTATTAGACATAATCTGGTCATGCCCATTGCTCCCTTTGGCAGGACTTGTTTTTCGACTGTATCCCAGCAGGTGGGCTGATAATTTGTCCTTCTGTGTTGACTTTTTAAATGTAAACCAGGCCAATTACCTGTTATGTGTAAGGTCAGTGTTTATAGATTGTGCTTATACTGTTTTAAGATCGATTGTTTTTGTTTTTAATAGGAGTTCTGTCATTTTGTCAGGTTGTCAGTAAAAAAAAGTGCTCTGTCATATATACAGTATTAGTATTCTCATTATTTGAATCATTATTATTATTAGTAGTAGTAGTAATATTACATGATAGCTCTGTCCTAGCTGATATGTTTCTAGAGTAATATTATTATGTTTTACATATTTATCTACTTTTTAAGTCTATTTTTTGCATATATATTTATTTATTTATTTATTCAAGGGCATAAATAAAAGGGGAATTGGGAGGATAGGGGGGTCCCCCACCCTCACAGCATCTGAGACGTAGAAGGTAGCACTCACAGCTCCCGGGCATCCAAAGAAGGACCTGAGAGAGTTCTGTACTGGGGGAGAGATGCTGAGGGAAAGCTGCACTTGGAAATTGCTGTACTGGGGGAGATCTGTACTGGGGGACAAGATGTACTTGGGAAAGCTGTATGGAGGGAGGGCTCTACTGGGGGCGAGCTGCACTAAGTAGCGGATTTGTAATGGGGAGAGCTGTACTGGTGAAGATCTGTACTAGGTATGAGGTTTTCACTGAGAAGAGAGCTGTAACAGTGGAGTTTTGTACCAGGGTGAAGCAGTACTATAGGAGATCTGTACTTGGAGAGGAGCTGTACTGGGGGGGGGGGACTCTTTACTGGGAAAGAGCTGTACTGGGGGAGATGATTACTGGGAAAGCACTGTACTGGAGAACATGTGTACCAGGGAAGACCTGTACTAGGGGGAGAGCTCGGGGGGTGATTTCTACTAGAGGGAGATTTGTGTTGGGCGAGAGCTGCACTGAGGAAGATCTGTACAAGGTGGGAGATCTGTACTGGGGGACAGCTCTGCAGGGGAAGATCTTTACTGGGGGAGAGCTGTACTGGGGAAGATCTGTACTGGGGGAGAGCTGTACTGGGGAAGATCTGTACTGGGGGAGATTTGTACTGGGGGAGAGCTGTGCAGGGGAAGACCTTTACTGGGGGAGAGCTGTACTGGGGAAGATCTGTATTGGGGGAGATCTGTACTGGGGGACAGCTGTGCAGGGGAAGATCTTTACTGAGGGAGAGCTGTACTGGGGAAGATCTGTATTGGGGGAGATCTGTATTGGGGGAGATCTGTATTGGGGGAGAGCTGTGCAGGGGAAGATCTTTACTGGGACAGACGTGTACTGGAGAAGTTGTACTTGGGAAGATCTGTAATGAGGAAGAGCTGTACTGGGAGAAATCTGTACTGGGGTAAGATCTTTACTGGATAGTCTATATGTACTAGGGGAGAGCTGTACTGGGGGGGGAAGCTCTATTCTTAGGGAGATCTACACTGGGGGAAAGTTGTACTGGGGAGAGCTTTACTTAGGGGTGATCTCTGCTGGAGGGACAGGTGTACTGGGAAAGATCTACACTAAGTTGGAGACCTATATTCAGGGAGAGCTGTACTAGGAAGCTCTGTACCAGGGGTAGAACCGTACTGGGGAACATCTGTACTTGGGGTGATTTCTACTGGAGGGAGATCTGTATTAGAGGAGAGCTGTACTGGGGAAAATCTTACCCAGTACAGGTTTTCTACCTAGTGCAGATCTGTACTTGAGAAGAAAATCTACACTAGGGAGAAGACTTGTACTGGGGAAGATCTGTACTTGAGAAGAGCTATACTGGGAGAGATCTGTACTGGGGAAGATCTACACTAGGTTGGAGATTTGTACTGGGAGAGAGCTGTACTGGGGGAAGAGCTGCATTTGAACTGTACGGGAGGAGATCTTTACTGGGGGAGAGCTATACTGGTGGTGAGCTTGTGGGCGGGGTCACCTTCGGCCTGCACGCGGGGTACCTTTCCTGCGGAGCACGCCCATCAATGCCTGGGACCAGACAGAGACTGTGGTCATGGGAAGAATCTAACATTAAGGCAGTTCCATGACTTGGGCCTTCACTGTGTGCAATAAAATAACATACATAGTTCCTATGGTTCCTATAGTTCCGACTGGTTGCTTTGTGTCTTGAACTTGTATTTGGTTACTCTTAGCAACTACACTTCTCTTCCTTGTCTTGGCGTGTTAACCCTATGGTAGTGGTATAGCTTCATACCCCATGGTGCTTCACAGAATCTGATTCTTTAGATATACCAGAACCAACATGAACTCCTTTGAATAACTTCAGACCAGGCTCATAACAGCTAAAGTAACTATTACTGAACAGGTTACAGTATACAGTTCAATATGATCAATGTTCTTCCCCTAACCCTAACTGTTATGGTGTGGCTGCCCAGGCATACTTCTGTGAGGTGATAGTCCATTATGGCATTGTCCATGGTTTGGATGTCTCCAAAAATCCTGCAAACCTGCAAGCCGCAGCTGTCCCGATACACGAGCATAGTAGCACCAACCAGTTCAGCTAGGAAGAGCCCTGGACCTCAGCCTTTCACATTTTTGATAGCACAGGTGGGCCAGCTAGAACCAAAAATCCTGGGAACTGAGCTTCCAAAAGTTTCCCTGGCCTGTGCCAGCCGCTAAGCCCCCCCCCCCCCAATAAAATGCAGCCTTACCAGTGCCAATTAAATGCAGCTATACCAGTGCCCATAAAATGCAGGTGCTGGAGTCTGGCTGCTGGTGCTGGGGTCTGGCTGCTGGGGCCAGAGCTGGGCTGCTGGTCCTGGGGTCTGGCTGCTGGTGCTGGAGCCTGGCCGCTGGTGCTGGGGTCAGGCTGCTGGTCCTGGGGTCTGGCTGCTGGGGCCAGAGCTGGGCTGCTGGTCCTGGGGTCTGGCTGCTGGTGCTGGAGCCTGGCTGCTGGTGCTGGGGTCTGGCTGCTGGTCCTGGGGCCTGTCTGCTGGTGCTGGGGTCTGGCTGGGCCCTGTCAAACGGACTCTTTCTCTACTTTCGGGTGCCGCTGCGCAGTAATCTCCTATGCGACAAGTACATGACAGTCCCGATCTGCCCGGCGGATTGATATAGAAGAGAACTGTCATGTACTTGTCGCACAGGAGATCACTGTGCAGCGGCCCCTGAAAGTGGAGAAAGAGTCCGCTTGACTGGGGAAAGTTTTTCTTTAAATTGCTACAGCCTGCAGCTCATGGGTGACCAATCAACACAGCGCTCTGTACAGAGGGAATGATCTTTCTGCTTCTTATCCCTGCAAAGCAGGGATAAGAAACAAAGAGATCTTTATAAAAAAGCAACACACATCACACACAGTACACATTGTTAGGTATACATTTAACCCCTTGAACGCCCTAGATGTTAACCCCTTCCCAGCCAGAGTCATTAATACAGTGACAGTGTATAGTATTAGCACTCATCACTGTATTGCCGCGTACACACGATCGGACATTCTGACAACAAAACCGTGGATTTGTTTTCCGACGGATGTTGGCTCAAACTTGTCTTGCATACACACGGTCGTACAAATGTTGTCGGAAATTCCGATTGCCAAGAGCGCGTTGACGTACAACGCGTACAACGAGCTGAGAAAAATGAAGTTCAATAGCCAGTGCGGCTCTTCTGCTAGATTCCAAGCATGTGTGGAACTTGTGCGTCGGACTTTGGTACACACACTCGGAATTTCCGACAACAAAGTTTGTTGTCAGAAAATTTGAGAACCTACCCCCAAACATTTGTTGTCGGAAATTCCGACAGCAAATGTCCAGTGGAGCATACACACGGTCGGAATTTCCAACAACAAGCTCACATCCAACATATGTTGTCGGAAATTCCGACCGTGTTTGCGTGGCATATTAGTGTCACTGGTGATGTCAGTGGCAGTTAGTCAGATTCCACTCAATGTCAGTTAGTGTCAGATTTCTCGCCACACTATCACAGTACCATTATAAGTCACTGATCACCGCCATTAGCAGTATAAATATATATATATATATATATATATATATATATATATATATATATATATATTCCATTATACTGCATATACCATAGTTTGTAGATGCTATATCTTTCATGTAAGCCAATCAATATGCACTTATTTGATTTTTTTTTTACCAAAGACTTGTAGCAGAATACATTTTGGCCAAAATTTATGAAGAAACTAGATTTTGTTTTATTTATTTTTTAATGGAAATTATGTTATAGCAGAAAGTAAAAAGTGTAGTTTTTTTTTTTTCAAAATGTTCCTTCTTTTTTTCATTTATATAGTAAAAAATAAAAAACCCAGTGGTGATCAAATACCAGCAAAAGAGAGCTCTATATGTGTGAAAAAAAAATAATATAAATTTTGTTTGGGAACTGCATTGCATGATCACGCAATTGCCAGTTAATATAGTAAAAAAAATGGTCTGGCCATGAAGGTGGTAAAACCTTCAGGAGCTGAGATGGTTAAGTCATTTATAAATAAATAAATAAATGTAAAAAAATATGTGTAAGAAAATAAATAAATATATATATAAAAAATGTAAAGTGTCCCCCTCTCCCCACCCACACATAAACACAAATCTGCGTGTTTATTACATACAGATCCATAAACAGTACATATACTTTCGGTATCATTCTAAACAGATGACCTGTAAAGGCATTAAAGGTGCTGCCTGGTAATAATTTGGGGTATCGTCATTTTTTTTTTTTTTAATTTTTCAGAAGCACACAGTTTTGAGGCCGGACATCTTTGGTATCTATATACTTGACACCAACCTCATCTTTTATTTTGTATTGTATTTATTTTGTATTGAAATTGTGTGTGTATTAAAATTAATTTTAGTGTATTTTTTTCTGAAAATATAGGTTTGATAAAAAGTTGCAGACGGGCCCCTTGGCTTGCTTTACCCTTTGTGAGTAACTTTTATTCCTATTTGATAACTTTTCCTTTTGATGTTAAGTAAAACAATATCAGATGATGTGTTGTTTAATGATTATTTTCATGCATTACCAGCACAATCACCCCCTGAAGAAGCAAAATAGCGAAACGCGTTGAGTATTTCCAGCTCTTTTAAGTCCCACTTATGTACTTATTTGATCAATTGTACTATACTGTTTTAGTTTATGTTGTATCAACGGGTTCGGTGGGCAGAAAAGCTGGGAGTGTAAGGTATATATTTTAGATTTCTACAAGCATCCTGAGTAGAAACTGTTTTTAACTTTTTTTGTATTCAATAAAATTGCAAGCAACTTTTTAAATTTTTTGTTTGTCCTTTCCTGAGATGTTTATGCACCCTTAAAGTTTCAAATTTTACATTTAAAACTATTTCCTATACATATTACAGGGACGTGGTGCTTGCTATACTCACCCACATTATGTCTTTAGTAGTTGTGCAAATATTGTGCAAAATAAAAAAAATTGCAACTGCTATTCTTTTATACTGTTTTCAGAAAATATATACAGTATATATATATATATATATATATATATATATAAATGTAAGATTTACTGCTACAGGATGGCTCTCCTGTGCAGGATCATGTATATATATATATATATATATATATATATATATATATATATATATATATATATATATGTATGTATGTATGTATGTATGTATATATACGTGATTCTGCACTCCTGCCTGCAGGGGGCACACATGTGCCGCCGGCGAGCCGCTTTTGCTGTGGTTAATCACAGCAGAAGCCAATCTGCGGCTGCCGGGACCTGGATGTCCTCCGGCATCCACTGATCGTCGGTAAAACACACAGAACGGAGCTCTGGCTATGTAAACAAGGCAGATCTCCATTCTGACAGGAGGGGAGTGATGGATTTTGTGTCCCTGCTAAGCAGGGACAACAAAAAACTTGCTTTTCCTGGTAAAAGCATCTAACACAGTACACAAAAACACTGGCTAGGCACACATTTAACCCTTTGATCACCCTAGATGTTTAACCCCTTCCTAGCCAGTGTCACAAGTATTGTGTCAGTGCATATTTTTAGCACTGATCACTTTATTGGTGTCACTGGTCCCCAAAAAGTGTCAAAAGTGTCAGCTAGTGATGTCCGTAGCGATATCGCAGTCTCGCTTTAAGTCACTGATCGCCACCATTACTTGTACACATTAAAGATTCCATAAATATATACAGTACCATAGTTTGTAGACGCTATAATGTTCACGTAAAGCAATCAATATACACTTATTGGGATTTCTTTTTTTACCAATATGTAGCATAATAAGTATTGGTCTAAATTTATGAAGAAATTTGATTTGTAAATTTTTTTTAATGGATATGTTTTATAGTAGAAAGTAAAAAATATTGTTTTTTCTTTTTTTTTCAAAATTGTCGGTCTTTTTTGTTTTTAGCACAAAAGATAAAAAACGCAGAGGTGATCAAATACCACCAAAAAAAAGCTATATTTGTAAGAAAAAAAGGACATCAATTTTATTTGGGTACAGCGTCGCACGACTGCGCAATTGTCAGTTAAAATAATGCAGTGCCGTATGCCAAAAAATAGCCTGGTCATGAAGGTGGGTAAATCTTCCAGAGGTCAAGTGGTTAACATGTGTGTGAATAATCACAATTTCTTGACGGCTCCATGTCAGCACAGCTGGTTGAGGCCCCACCCACCCCCTACGTAATCAGGACTTAACTATAAATTTTTCACTCACCTCGGCCTCAGTGTTCCTCTTTCTTCCTCCTAGGTCAGGACTAATGTTGTCTCCCCTCCTATCTGGTATAAAGTGGTGGCTGTCCGTCCGGATTCGTCTGCTGCTGGACACAGTCCCTGCTTCCTAAGCTGCTAATGGCAACTTTGTCAGGGAGCCCTGCTGCTGATCCTCGGGGGCGGCTTCATGCTGCCTTAAACAGTCAGCTTGGGGGGAGCTGGGCGGCGTGCTGTGTCTCTCTCCTTAGAGCGGCGGGAACGCAAGCTGGGCAGCCGCTCTGAGCATGTGCAGAGCTGCCCGTCCAATCGGGAGGAGGGGGTGGAGCAAGCCTTAAGGGAGGCAGTTTTAAACTGTCTTATATTTTTTTCCAGCAGGATCAAAATGTCTAACCCCTCGAAAGATCAGTGCTCACAAAGAAGGTAGGGGAGTTACCAAGGAATATATAAATTTTAAGATTTTTCTATATTGACAGACTAATTCCTTACACCTATCTGTGCTGCTCCAGCTCTTCAGGTCTCGGTCATGGCTCTTCTTGGCGATCAGAGAATAGAAGCTCGGTAAGGAATAGAAGACATTCATCCTCACAAGAAGATCGATGCTGCCATGGAAGAAGAGAGGCTTAGAAGAGAGGCTTCTCGTTCCCGCTCTCCCTCAAGGTGTAGGCGTTCTCCAGCGCGTCACCGCAGGGATTCACATCATGATCTTTACCATTAAGATCAAAAGCACAACCATTGGTCCCTCCACACATGCCAGGGTGCTGGGTGTAATCCTTGACTCTGACTTCTCCTTCCGCCCCCACATCCAAATCACTGGCTAAATCCTGCCGCCTTAACCTCCGCAACATCTCCAGAATTCGACCCTTCCTGACTAATGACACCACAAAGCAACTTATTCAATCCTTGATTATTTCCCGCCTTGACTACTGCAACTCTCTCCATAATGGCCTACTCTTATGCAAGCTTTCCCCCCTTCAGTCTATTATGAAAGCTGCTGCTAGACTAATACACCTCACTAATCGATCCTTGACTGCTGCCCCTCTCTGCCAATCCCCTCACTGGCTTCCCCTACCAAACCGTATAAAATTCAAAATGCTAACCACAACATATAAGGCCATCCACAACATCGCCCCCAGCTACATCACCAACCTCATCTGCAGATATCACCCCAAATCGCCCCCTCCATTCCTCCCAGGACCTCCTGCTCTCTAGCTCCCTTGTTACCTCCTCCCATGCTAGCCTCCAGGACTTCTCCAGAGCCTCTCCCATCCTCTGGAACTCCCTGCCCCGGTATGTCCGATCAGCCCCTAACCTGTCCACCTTTAGGAGATCCCTGAAAACTCACTTATTCAGGGAATATCCCACACCCACCTAACAACTGTCCCTGAGCCACCCCAATCAAATCATTCCCCACATCTATTACCTTTTGTACCACCACCCCCTCCCTTTAGAATGTAAGCTCTACGAGCAGGGCCCTCCCGTCCCTTCTGTATTGAACTGTAATGTACTGCAATTGTGCTGTCCCCCCTCTACACTGTAAAGTGGTGCGTAAACTTTTGGCACCATATAAATCGTGTATAATAATAATAAAATGATCAACCCAAGCCAGGAGGTTGCTGGGCTTGCCCTAAAAAGGCTATGGCGGGTAAGACGGCTTGTGTGGATTGCTTCAAAGAAGAGCCAGGAACCTGATAAAACAGAGCTGGTATCATTAATGAAACAGGCGTTTGAGGAAACACTGAAGTCATTTGCAACGCAGACGCAGGCTTGAACTGCTCCAGTTCCTTCTACCTCTCGCTCCCTGTCACCTCAAAGACTTCTGGCCGCTCAGGGTAACCCGGAGGCACAATCACCGTCGGCTTCAGATGCATCCTCTGCTGAAGAGGATAATACCCAGTATGATGGATTTGACTTCGCCTTAGTCCAACCTTTTGTGAAAGAGATTAGGCAGGCCCTGCTGTGGGAAGATGTGGCAGAAGAACCGCAGAAAAAGCAAAGGAAGTATTTTGCAAACATGAAGCGGGAGGCGGTGAATTTTCCCTTCATGGAAGAGATCCAGGAAGTGATCTATGATGAGTGGAAGCATTTAGATAAGAAGATGATGTTCAAGAATCGGTTTGCAAAGCTGTATCCATTTAAAACAGAGAAGGTGAAGGTTCTGGAGGAGCCTCCGGTAGTGGACGTCGCACTGATGCGCCTCGCCAGACATGTAACCCTGCCACTGGATGAGGTATCCTTCAGGGACGTACTGGATAGGAGGGTAGATGTAGATCTTAAAAAGATCTACACACTGGCTGGTGGAACATGTAGGCCGTTGATGGCATTGGCCGCCATTTCTAAGGCCATAGAGGTCTGGATTGCTTAAAGCCGAGGGGGCGGTAAAGAATGACCTGGGCAAAGCCTAGGTCCTAGCTTTGTTAGCAAATTTGAAGCTAACAGCTTCATTTATGGCCGAAGCATCCATCGACCTAATCAAGATTCTAGCGAAAGTTACAGTATGTTAAACGCAGTAACTGCCAGAAGAGCCCTGTGGCTGAGGCCCTGGGTGGCTGACCTAGCGTCCAAGCAGGGATGGTTTATGATACCATTCAAGCATCACTCCCTGTTTGGGAATAAAACTGCCATCGCAAAGGCGACTGGTGGGAAATCAGAATTTATCCTGCAGGATCAGAGGTTGCTTCATAAGGAAAACACAACCTTCAGAAACATGGCAAGACCTAGAGGCAGAGACACCAGGTCCTACAGGCCAGGAAGGGAGTTTTGCCAGCAATGGCCAAAATTTGCGACAAACTGCAAATCTAGAAGACCAACCTCTTCCTTGGGGCAAGAACCTCAGAAGTCTTTTTGACTACCCACCGGCTCACACTTGTCAGGTAGGAGCCAGGTTATTCAGGTTCCGTCAAGTGCGGGCAGAAAAGATAAGGGAGCCGTGGGTGATATCAACCATCAGGTATGGGCACAGCTGGAAATTCCTCAAGCAGCCCTGCAGAGCCTTTGTCTCAACAAAAATGCCTCCAGAAAAGGGAAAACAGGATGTCTTTTGGAAATACATACAGACCATCCTGGAGCAAGAAGCGATAGTTGCAGTTCCTCAACAGGAGAGTTTTTCTGGAGTCTACTCACCACTGTTCTTGGTTCAGAAAAAGTTGGGGACTTGGAGGCCAGTAATAGACCTCAGGGACCTCAACAAGTCCATCAAGGAGGATCGATTCAGGATGGAGTCGCTCCAAACAATCCTTAAGGTCATTCAACCAGTTGACTGGCTACTGTCGGTGTACCACAGGGATGCGTATTTCCACGTGCCTGTGGCCCCTTTCTACCAGAGGTTTCTTCGGTTTGCAGTAGGACAACTGCACTATCAATTTGTATGCCTGCCCTTTGGGCTGGCCACATCTCCCAGGGTATTCACAGAAATCCTGGTGACCCTGGTGGCACACCTACGATTGCAGGGAATTCGTATACACCACTATTTGGACGACATTTTACTTCTTAGCCAAGACAAGGACATGCTCCTGACATACCGGAAGACAACCTTGTTGGCGTTGGATAGTTCTGGTGAACTTAGGTGCGAAGATAGATACCTAGATGACATCATTGGCATTACCCATAGACAAGATGTCCTGCATCCTGAAGACAATGTCAGAAGCTCGAAAGAAGGCCAACAATAGACTGCATGCGACTTCTTGGTATAATGATCTCAACCACTCCGATGGTCAAATGGGCTAAATGGAAATTGCGCCTCTTCCAAATGGGATTCCTAGACCAATGGAGATCGGGGGATCTTGGTCGCAGAATCCAGATCACACTCCAGATGAGGGTCAACTTGGACTGGTGGTCGAGGCAGCATAATCTTCTTCAGTGCCACTCCTTATTCACAACGAGGTGGCAAATAGTTCAGTTGGATGCCAGCGGTACGGGCTGGGGAGCCCTACACAAAGAACACTGGGCCAAAGGCCATTGGACTTTTCAGGCAGCCAATGTAGTTTCCAATATACTGGAGTTGAGGGCAGCCTTCCAGGCCCTCCTGGCCTTCAAGAGTCAGATTCAAGGAGCGCCCATCCTTTTGATGCAAGACAATGTGACGGCAGTGGCTTACATCCGCAGGCAGGGAGGCACTCACAGCAGTGCTCTCCTGAGAGAGGTGACCCCGATCATGGATTTGGCTCAAGCCAATTTACAGTTGCTAACAGCAGTATATGTGCCCAGGCATCTGAATACTCAAGCAGACTAATTGTCCAGAGTGGACATGGACAACAATGAGTGGGCCCTGTCACCACAGATCTTTTTCGGAGACTAGTAGCATGGGCCTTCCTTCCGGAGGTGGACCTGTTTGCCTCTCTCCGACCAATACCAAACTACCATGGTTCTTTGCCAAGTCCAGTCACCCGCAAGCAACGAGGGTGGATGCTCTAACAGCAGAATGGAATTTCAGAACGGCATATGCCTTTCCCTCCGATCCCGGTGATCCTCCTCTTTTTCCGCAGGTTGCGGCAGGAGAAGGTATCTATTCTTGCGGTAGTACCGGACTGGCCGGAGAGACCTTGGTATCCTCTGCTCCTCTCATTGAGCCACAGGGAACCATGCCCTCTGCCAGTAACGTCGGACCTGCTGAAGCAGGGGCCAATCTGCCACCCGACCCCAGAGAGCCTGAAATTGAAGGCCTGGGTCTTGAGAGGCGAAGGCTAATTAGTCTGGGTTGCTCAGCCAGAGTCACGAGTACCCTAATGAAAGCCAGGAAAGACAGTACAAACAATGCCTATACCAGTAGGCCCACGTGTTGGCTATTTTGGCTTTCACTGGTACCCAGTGAGCCGTGGATAAGTTG
Organism: Aquarana catesbeiana; assembly: GCF_042186555.1. Lineage (NCBI taxonomy): Eukaryota > Metazoa > Chordata > Amphibia > Anura > Ranidae > Aquarana > Aquarana catesbeiana. Next base: position 8,916,325 of record NC_133327.1, read on the forward strand.
GTGATCAGAGCAGCCATCAGCCTAAGACTGCCGGGGTCTCTAAGCTTTCCATAGTGGGACTTGCCTCTAATCTTGGATTTCCTTTCATCAGACACCTTTGTTTCTCCTGTCTCTTTATGGCATCTCTCATTGAAGACTGTTTCCTATACTGTTTCCTATACCACACAGACGTGCCTGGAGGAAGCTAAGACAAGCAGACTTATGCGGGCCTATACCTAACCAGGGAACCTGCAGACCCCTCTGGACCTCGGCCCACTTTAATTGGAGGTTTATCAAAATATCTCCTTTTGGCTCAATACTGGAATCCGTGACCTGATTCCACTCACCTTTATATCTTTTTAGCGGGCTATTACCCCCCACCTTCCATACTCCATCAAGCAGGCTGTTTTTCCAGCCCTCATAGGGGAAAAGGGGAGGACTGTGTCTGTTCCGCCTTTTGGGGGACATCCTTTGTGAAGCAACCTCAGCCCACCCTGGCTTTCACTCCTGCGGTTTACTTGGTCTTTTCTCTATCTGCTTCAACCTTGGTCTTGCGATTTCTGTGTGGCCGTGACGGACGGCAATTTGTTTAAGTCGCACTGGATGCTGGAAATGTCCTTAGGAAGTTTTACATAATTTTCAAGGGATGAAACACCCACTCTGACTAATTATCGTTACCCCTGAAGAAGAGGTCAACTTTTTTACATACCTCGAAACGTTGGGTTTCTATGATTATTGGTTATTTACCTGTATCATTGCAATTGGTCAATTTTCCTTTACAATTGTATCTTCCCATTATACGCATCCATTTTTACTGTATATACGGTTAGGTCATGGTAATGTTTTTTAAGAAATGTTTAATGAATAAACTTTAATACTTTTATACAAAATTTAAAATTTCCTACTATTTTCTACTTTACCAGAGGTGACCCCGCCATAAAGTCCCGTTAGAGGTATTGCACTCCGATAGGGGGTGCTTGTGTTTGGCTAGAAATTGGGATGGGGGCCCACCTTTAGAAACTTACAGTGCCTACTGGGATGACACCTCCCTTTCTTTCTATATAATTAGGGTAGAAAATACCCATCTCCTCGCCTGGTAGTCTCCCTTAGACGCTGCTCCACTTCACTAACTACTTTATCCTTACCTGATAATTTTCACCATGACCAACTATGCTGGGAAAAATTGGGACAACACCATGTCTGGGCTATACAAAAATTTCTCTGAAAAGGAACAGAAAGAGTCGGAGCTATCTCAGATTTTCACAAATCTCAGAAGACTCCTGGAAAAAAAATCGACAAATCATTGGCACATACATTTTTTTCAACTGTACATAAGGAACAATATTAATCCGTTTGGTTTGCGGATCCAGATCTTCCCCACAATGGAACATGTGGACCCGTCCTTCAAACAAGCCTGGGAAAGCAAATTATCAGCTTGCTCACAGGAAATGATGGTACTCCTTATAGAGGAATATAGAGGGATTATTAAACAAACGGACAAGGAGCTGGAATCCCTCTATGCTCTTCTGACACCTTTCAAAACTCATACCTCCTTCATCCAACTTGACAATGACCTAAACGCACATCTAGAACAGTTTAACAGAAATATACTGATAAAAAAGGAAAACAAATTCCTACGAGACCGCACAGCTTTCTCCGAACACAAAGCTTACAATTGGAAAACTAATCAAACAAGACCCAAGTCTAACTTTAAAACCAAACCACGCTTTAACGAGTCTGATTTATCAGATGCCTCCTCAATATCCTCACACTCTGTGGGAGGACAAAATAGACCTTATAGATCACAAAAATCTAAACGCGGCTCAAATGGAAGTGGGTCCAACGGGAAATATCCTAAAAGACGCATTACGGAAACCCATGATACCCCCTCCCAACATCAGGGCACTGCGGGAACCCAAAAAAATTCAATAACGAGACACACAGTACCCTCAACCTCCCAACAAGAGATCACCTCCCTCTTCCCTAAATTGACGACCACAGGCACCACTGCAACACAGCCAAGCACAACACATGAGCGCGGTGGAGCAACGGGCGGTAACAATACCGGCCCACTATGACATGGGAATGGAGATGATAGGGCCTTAAAGATGTCTGACCAAGGTTTAAATGTCCTAAATGTGGTAAATTTATCCACATATGAACTTTCTTATGTTGAACTGCAAGTCCTCTCACGGGGACTGAGTTTTTGTCCCAATCATAACATCAACAAATTTGAAGCCATAAAAGATCTCCAATTGTTTGCACGCAAATTGATCCTTAAACAGATGTACTCTAAGTCAATCCCGGCTCAACCTAACTTTGAGTCACAGGAATTGAAGGCCCTAGACACTTTGGTCAGTCTACTGGAGGAGAACGAATCTCCTGATTTGATCGACCAGATCGACCTAGAACACCTGTTAGGTCGTTTCGACCATACGGAACCTCCCCCCATACCAAAATTTAAGAAGAAATCCGATAAATTTCCCTCCTTGAATACCAATTCCAACGTCCTAGCGTTTGTTAAATTGGTAGGAAAGGAAATCTGTAGGATTAGAACCAATACCAAGGAAAGCGACAATCTATCTAACGATGAAAGGGCTGCCCTCAAAAAACTACGTGATCATCCACACATAACAATAAAGCCCTCCGACAAGGGGGGCAACATTGTAATCATGGATAATACACAATATGTGGAGATGTGCATGAAAATTCTTGAAAACAAAAAATGGTATTGTAAGATCGCAGCCAATAAGATTACCAAGTTCAAACAGGAATTTTATTCCCTAGTAGATCTAGCCTTTGAACAACAGGTGATTAGCAAATCAGAATGGGAATTTATTAGAACTAAACAACCCAAGATCCCTACCTTTTATGCCCTACCGAAACTGCATAAATGTGTTAAAAGACCTACAGGAAGACCCATAGTGTCGGGGAATGGCTCAATAACAGAGAACCTCAGTTCCTTCATCGATGGGCATCTCCGCCCTTTTGTGATCAACCTTCCCAGCTATCTTCGTGATACCCCCCACTTACTCCAGATCTTGGACGGAATGGCCATCCCCCCCACGTCGACCTTGGTGGCAATCGACGTGGAGGCCTTATACAGCTCAATTCCCCACACTAAGGGTCTAAGCTGTATCAGACAGGCTATCTTACAAGACAATAGATTCAATCCTAAAATGGGCGATTTTTTGTTGGACTCATTGGACTATATCCTACGGCACAATCACTTCACTTTCAATGGCTCCCACTTCCTCCAGGTGCAGGGGGTAGCGATGGGGACTTCCTGTGCCCCATCGTATGCCAACCTGTACCTGGGGGAGTGGGAGCGCATGATCAACCAATCCGATGATATGGCCCCCTTCATGATGAATGTGAGCCTATGGCTCAGATTCATCGATGATGTCCTTCTTGTCTGGGATGGCCCACAGGATCTACTCAAACCTTTCCTAGAATGCCTAAACAAAAACAATTTTAACTTGAGCTTTACAATGACTTTTGACAACTCTTCCATAACCTTCTTAGATGTAATTATCTACAAAGACGACAGGGGGCGTATTAGCAGCAGTTTATATAGGAAGCCAACAGCGGGCAATACTATATTACATGCCAGCAGCTTTCATCCATCACCCTTAATCGCATCCATCCCTTTCAGTCAGTATTTGAGGACACGGAGAAATTGCACAGACGACACAATTTTCAAAAGAGAGGCAGATCTCCTGAGAGAGAGACTATTACTTCGGGGCTACTCCAAATCTTGCCTTAAAAAGGCCTACAATCGGGCAATTATGAGACCTAGGAAAGAACTGCTTTACAACCCATCTTCTAAAAACACTAATAAAAAAAATCCAATCTCGATTATAACAAAATATTGTAACCAACATGAAATTTTTAAAAAAATTGCCAACAAATACTGGCATCTTCTCTCAATGGACCCCACTGTAGGCCCCTATGTGAGTAAACACCCTGTCTTCACATTCAAAAGAGCGAGATCTCTCAAGGATTACCTGGTGTCCAGTGAATATCATGATTCCGGACACCAGGATCCATGCAAATATCCTGGTACATTCACCTGTGGTGGGTGTAACTACTGCCGGTTTATGAACACCACGCGCAACATAACACTCCCAAATGGCGAACGCTACCGCCCTAAACACTATGCGAATTGCCAAACAGCTAATGTAGTGTACCTACTTCTATGTAACTGCTTCTGTTTTTACGTGGGCAAAACTATTCAGCCCTTCTGGCAACGTGCCTATCGACATATCTTATCCATGCAGGCTTGTAACCCAAGCCTCCCTTTGGGTAGACATGCGAGAGATCTACATGAAGGAATCACTCCAAAGATTTCCTTCCTGATCCTAGACAGAATACATCCTGGCATAAGAGGGGGTGACACTAATAAAACATTAATGCAGGCCGAACAAAGGTGGATTTTTCGCTTAAATGCGACCATGCCACCTGGCCTTAATGCTACTACTTCCTTCAGACCCTTCCTGGAGGGATTCTCCTCAGGAGGATCCGAATGGGAGTCCTTATAATAAAATCACCCCCTCAATCAAACTGATGCAGCCCTTTGTCCCACTTGGACCTTTGGTACCCCTCATTCAGAATATAGCAATCGGGTATCTATACGGGACTATCAATATACCCCAGGTTCTTGGGGATAGTCCTTAAAACCAACAGGACACATGAACCACTAGGACTGTATCTTTAATTTGAATATGCTTGTTCCTGTCTGGCCCTTGATGTAACACATTGTTCAATGTATGACACAATAACCTTGTTTTATGATTTTAGGACCTTTTTCTAATTCAGTGGGACTGCCCCTCTCGACTACACAGATAAACTCACCAAGTGTTGGTAATCCTCACAGCATGCACTTTCATTCTTTCTTCTCCTTTCCCTTTTCTCTTCGGTTCTTTTCTTCCTTTTTTCTTTTCCTCCTCTGCACACACCCTCCCTTTTCCCTTTTCTTTTCTCCTGCACTTACACCAGCTTTTCTCCCTTCTTTTCCTCTGAGTCCCAACTTGTTTCCTTCCTTTTTTCCCCTTTCCCTTTCCTTTGTTCTTTTCACTTACTGTCATCTCCATCTCTCCCTTCATTCCTTCCTTCATGCCTGCACTCTCTAACTGTCGGTCGTTTGCTCCTCCCCCTTCCTACTTTACAATCCATCACCCTCACTCTCCCCTTCAATTCTCCCAGGCTTGGGCTGTGTGTCAGCTCACTCAGCGCACCCGGGGGAGACTGAGATGCGCTCTCTTCTGAGCGCACCCGGCCTCCCCTCTCTCTGGCAGTCTGTGGCATGGGTTTCCATGACAGCGGGCACGCCAGCTTTGCGCTGCGGGACCTTTAGACGTATGGGGGATCTCTCCACGTCGCGCTGGCTCCGCCCCCCGCCGAGCGCTGCGCCTCGGCATTGGTCCATCTCCGCCCTGTTGTGGATGGTTCCACTCCAGGGAGTGCATCGTGGAGAGACGCTGTACGTCGCTCCGCCCGGGGGATGTCCTTTACAGACACGTCCTGGCCTCCCTTCTCTAGACCGCCCCCCACCCCTGGCTCAGCCAATCAGGCTACTGATTGGGCACCAACTCCCACTCCAGCACACACAGATTTAAACCTTGCTGACGCTGCACTCATCAGCTGTTTCCTATACCACACAGACGTGCCTGGAGGAAGCTAAGACAAGCAGGTAAACCTTAGGACTATTCTTGACTGGGATTCTTGCTAACCATGCAGAGGTCTGATTATTGATTTACTTACAACATTTCCCTGTTGTGCCTTTCAATCTGCAGACTTATGCGGGCCTATACCTAACCAGGGAACCTGCAGACCCCTCTGGACCTCGGCCCACTTTAATTGGAGGTTTATCAAAATATCTCCTTTTGGCTCAATACTGGAATCCGTGACCTGATTCCACTCACCTTTATATCTTTTTAGGTATGTGTCTGATATGTACAATTCTGGGTGGTCTGTATCTGCTTACCCCAATATTACCTCTACTTTGGAGATGAATATTGTACTTATACTAGTTTCTTCTCTGAGATCCTCATTGAAGTATATTTTTATTACAGCGGGCTATTACCCCCCACCTTCCATACTCCATCAAGCAGGCTGTTTTTCCAGCCCTCATAGGGGAAAAGGGGAGGACTGTGTCTGTTCCGCCTTTTGGGGGACATCCTTTGTGAAGCAACCTCAGCCCACCCTGGCTTTCACTCCTGCGGTTTACTTGGTCTTTTCTCTATCTGCTTCAACCTTGGTCTTGCGATTTCTGTGTGGCCGTGACGGACGGCAATTTGTTTAAGTCGCACTGGATGCTGGAAATGTCCTTAGGAAGTTTTACATAATTTTCAAGGGGTCAGTATGAATTTCTTGCTTATAGATGCCTAGAATTTACCAATGATGTTAACAACTGTTGAAATGTGAACTGAACCTTGTAATGCAAACCAAAATGCTTTCTACTGCCTCCTGTTATGAATATCTGAGAATTTCTTTCACTTATTTCTGTTCTGCTTTTTTGTTAACTTTTTAGATGAAACACCCACTCTGACTAATTATCGTTACCCCTGAAGAAGAGGTCAACTTTTTTACATACCTCGAAACGTTGGGTTTCTATGATTATTGGTTATTTACCTGTATCATTGCAATTGGTCAATTTTCCTTTACAATTGTATCTTCCCATTATACGCATCCATTTTTACTGTATATACGGTTAGGTCATGGTAATGTTTTTTAAGAAATGTTTAATGAATAAACTTTAATACTTTTATACAAAATTTAAAAATTTCCTACTATTTTCTACTTTACCAGAGGTGACCCCGCCATAAAGTCCCGTTAGAGGTATTGCACTCCGATAGGGGGTGCTTGTGTTTGTCTCTCATTGAAGACTGCCTTTCTCGTGGCAATAACTTCAGCCAGAAGGGTATCCGAGATAGCGGCATTGGGGTTTAAAGAACCCTTCCTCTCTTTCTTCCTGGGGTGGTGCTCAGGCCAATGCTGGGATTCATCCCGAAGGTAGCCTCTAGTTTCCATATGACACAAGAAATCAGGCTCCCAATGTTTCTCACAGAGAACTCTCGGAATCCAAGTCCACTCGATGTGGGGTCTTCACTGAAAGCCAATGTGGATGCGACGGCCAAACTTAGAAAGTCTGACCATCTCTTCGTCATCCTGAATGGTGCTTGGAAGGGCCTGAGGGCTTCTGGTAGGGTGATCGCCTCGTGGCTAGTCAAGACTATATCGTTGGCCTACAGAAGGGTTTGCCTGTGCCTGAGGGGGTCACAGCGAATTCCACTAGGGGAATCTCTACCTTCTGGGCAGCTCCTTGGAGATGATCTGCAAGGCAGCAACATGGATGTCCATACATACCTTCGTGGCACACTATTGCGTGGAGCCAGTGGCTCTGACTACCGTAAATTTTGGTAGGAGTGTTCTGGCTTTCGCCTCCAGTATAGATTAAAATGTTTTTCTCAAGCTTTACCCTCCCATGTGTGGCTAGTTAATTCCCAGCTGTGCTCACATGGAGCCATCAGGAAAACGGGTAATTGAATTCAAATACTTACCATTTTCCTTTCCTGCCGAGCTCCATGGCAGCACAATACCCGCCCAGTTAAGTAATACAAGTTACGAAATGCTGAGGTGAGTGAAAAATGTATAGTTAAGTCCTGATTACGTAGGGGTGGACGGGGCCTCACCTAGCTGTGCTGCCATAGAGCTCGTCATGAAAGGAAAATTACGGTAAGTATTTGAATTCAATTTTCCGTTATATGCTGTAGAGGGGAAGTAGTTAATAAATGTCTTTGTTTTTTTTTTTCTCTCCGCTAATATGTAAAATTCTTTATTTTATTTTATTTTTTATTTTTTTAAGCCCTGTGTGACGTGTTTCGTATGTTGTGTCTGTATTTTTCAAGATGGAAAATTTCATTAAATAAAATCTGAATTAAAATAAATAAATAAATAAATGTCTTTGCTGTACTTTTAACAAATGTCCACAGATTGGCAGTAGAGCTATGTGTCTCTTTAACAGTTGAATGCTGAGAAATGGTAACAAATTAGTAACAGAGCATTCTGAGCTGAAAAAAACGTAGTATTTAATCTCTGGAGCTATAGGTACCTCTAACCACTTGCTTACTGGGCACCTAAACCCCCCTCCTGCCCAGACCAATTTTCAGCTTTTAAAGCTGTCACTCTTTAAGGCTCGATTCACACCTATGCATGTTGCTTTTGAGCGTTTTTGGAGGTTTTTTTTTCATGCTTGCCACGTTTTTGAGCAGCGTTTTTGCGGCGTTTTTGCCGCGTTTTTGCGTTTTTTTTTTTGTTTTTTTTTTTTGTTTTTTTTTACAGTTTTTTTTTACAGTCTAAAAAAAATTTTTTAAAAAATTAAAAAAAAAAAAAAAAAAACGGCAAAAACGCATCAAAAACGCATCAAAAACGCTGCAAAAACGCTGCAAAAACGGTGCACTTGCGTTTTTGATGCTTGTCCATTGAAATCCATTACATGCAAAACGCTGCTTTTTGCATGAAAAAAAGTCCCCGACCCTTTCCAAAAATGCAGAGAAACAAAAAGGCATTGATGTGAACATGTTCCATAGGAACCCATGTTAAAAAATTCCCGTGCATTTCTGCAAAATGCAAAATGCATCAAAAAACGCGCTAGTGTGAATGGAGCCTGAATGACAATTGTGCAGTCATACAACACTGTACCCAAATTAAGTTTTTATCATTTTTTTTCCCACAAATAGAGCTTTCATTTGGTGGTATTTGATCACCTCTGCGTTTTTTACTTTATGTTAAAAAAATTTAAAAAGACAGAATTTAAAAAAAAAAATTACAAAACCGTTTTAAATTTTGTTAATAAATTTTGCAAATGGGTAATTTTTCTCCTTCATTGATGTACGCTGATGAGGCTACACTGATGGGCACTGATAGGCTGCACTGATGGGCACCGATAGGCTGCATTAATGGGCACTGATAAGGTGAAACTGATGGGCACTAGTAGGCGGCACTGGTGGGTACTGATGAGGTGGCCCTGGTGGGCACTGAGATGGGGCACTGATGGGTGGCACTGATGGGCGGCACTGAAGGGCATTGATAGGTGGCACTGAAGGGCACTGATAGGTGGCATTGATAGCTGGCACTGATGGGTGCAGTGATGGGCACTGATTGGCACTGGTAGGCGACACTGATAGGCAACACTGCTAGGTGGCACTGATGAGGCACTGATTGGCACCACTGGTGAGCATTGATAAGTGGCACTGATGTACTGATGGGCACTGATTGATGGGCACTGTGGGCACATATGAGGTGGCTTCGCCTCTCACTGCTCGGGACCGATGTCCCTTCAACAGAAGCCGGTGATCTGCTTTTTTTTCTCCTCACGATTACCGATCTTATGTTTTTTATCACGTGATCAGCTGTCATTGGCTGTCAGCTGATCATGTGGTAAGGGGTCGGGATCGATCACAGCGCGCGCCCTGCAGGGGGGCATGGCCAGCTTGCAAAGGGGAGGACGTCTATTGACGCCCTCCCGGCAAAGCAGAACCACGCTGTAGCCGTCATTCGGCTATAGCGCGGATCTGAAATAGCTAAATACAGCCTGCAGATATTTTTCATCTGTTTCTGAGGCTAAGAAGGTTTCTAATAACTGATCCAAAGCAGAATTCTCAGAATGATTTGGTTCTGTGCCTACCCCGCATCAACCCTTTAAACTCTCACTCCTAAGTCCCCTCTATGGGTGAGAGAGGTCATGAATTTTATATTTATTTTCAATGATTAAAGCCACGGTGACAAGGTATAAAGGTCAAGATGTACTGTTATACCTATTACATGGTGCTGGTGGGTGGAGCCTTGTAAATTAACATATACAGAGCTGGCTCTATCCCCATATCAGTGACCAGCTATACAGTTGTGCTTAAAAGTTTGCATCCCCTTGCAGAAATGGTGAGATTTTGGCATTGATATTCAAAATCATGCCAAAAAACTGCCTTTGGTGTGTGAGTTCACCTACTGTAAGGTGAACTTGCACTTGACCACCTCCCCCCTCCCCCCCGGCAAGGCCGCCTTTAACACAGGACAAAAGGGACAGCTCCCCCCGGGCCAAGGCATTGTTGCGGGGCCCACAGCAGCTGTCACTTGAGCCCCCACTGCATGCAAATAGTTGTCAAGTGGATTTGGGTTGTCCCAAGAAAATGTTTGGCCAGGGTTCAATCAATATTAAAGATGGCCCTGCCCCCCGGCCCCGCTGTACCTAAGTCCTGCGATCCCCCGCTGTCAGACATGGGGATGGTGCTTCACAGGTTCGGGAAATGGAAATCCTTGCAGCTTACCTCTCAGCATGTACGGATAGGAGACATTCTACCTGGTCAGCACCGCCACACGCATTTTTTTTGGGGGGGGGGGCAGACAAATCTAAGGGCCCCCCGTTCGGTCGCTTGGTCGGCAAATCTTCTCATATGCCCGCCTCACACGTCTGCTCGTGCCATTTCTTTGTGCTGTGACCGCAGGAGTGACGTCATCGCGGCTCCGGCCAATCACAGCGCCGTAGCCTGTGAACCCGGAAATAGCTCCAGGAGACATGTCACCGCTGCAACAGCGTTGATCTAAGGTAAGTATTTCATGCGATGCATACTAGCTCATTATGCCTTTGTCTTGCAGGGGGTTTTTTTATTGGAGTTTACAACCACTTTAAATCATAATGGTAACAGAAATCACCCAAATGGCCCTGATCAAAAGTTTCCATCCTCCGGAATGTTTGGCCTTCGTACAGACACACAAGGTAACACACATGTTCAAATGGCTTTTAAAGGTTAATTTCCTACATCTGTGGCTTTGTAAATTGCAATTAGTGTATGTTTCTGTCAATGAGTTTGTTAGTTTTCATGTGGATGCACTGAGCAGACTAGATTCTGAGCCATGGGGAGCAGAAAAGAACTGTCCAAAAGACCTGAGTAGCAAGGTAATGGAACTTTATAAAGACGGAAAAGGATATAAAAAGATGTCCAATGTCAGGAGTGTATGTGCTCCTGCTCCAACATAGCTGGTTGTTCCAGCATCCTGGTTTTGGCTATGGCATTCTGCTTGTCTGTCTGTTCCATCTAGAAGGTGATGGATGTGGTCAGTCTCTGGGTGGAGACTAAACCTGATTTAAACTAGCCAAGCTTGCAGTCTCATGCTTGTGATAGAGTGTGTTAGAGTGTGTAATACCAAATCAAAAACGGTGCACTTGCGTTTTTGATGCTTGTCCATTGAAATCCATTACATGCAAAACGCTGCTTTTTGCATGAAAAAAAGTCCCCGACCCTTTCCAAAAATGCAGAGAAACAAAAAGGCATTGATGTGAACATGTTCCATAGGAACCCATGTTAAAAAATTCCCGTGCATTTCTGCAAAATGCAAAATGCATCAAAAAACGCGCTAGTGTGAATGGAGCCTGAATGACAATTGTGCAGTCATACAACACTGTACCCAAATTAAGTTTTTATCATTTTTTTTCCCACAAATAGAGCTTTCATTTGGTGGTATTTGATCACCTCTGCGTTTTTTACTTTATGTTAAAAAAATTTAAAAAGACAGAATTTAAAAAAAAAAATTACAAAACCGTTTTAAATTTTGTTAATAAATTTTGCAAATGGGTAATTTTTCTCCTTCATTGATGTACGCTGATGAGGCTACACTGATGGGCACTGATAGGCTGCACTGATGGGCACCGATAGGCTGCATTAATGGGCACTGATAAGGTGAAACTGATGGGCACTAGTAGGCGGCACTGGTGGGTACTGATGAGGTGGCCCTGGTGGGCACTGAGATGGGGCACTGATGGGTGGCACTGATGGGCGGCACTGAAGGGCATTGATAGGTGGCACTGAAGGGCACTGATAGGTGGCATTGATAGCTGGCACTGATGGGTGCAGTGATGGGCACTGATTGGCACTGGTAGGCGACACTGATAGGCAACACTGCTAGGTGGCACTGATGAGGCACTGATTGGCACCACTGGTGAGCATTGATAAGTGGCACTGATGTACTGATGGGCACTGATTGATGGGCACTGTGGGCACATATGAGGTGGCTTCGCCTCTCACTGCTCGGGACCGATGTCCCTTCAACAGAAGCCGGTGATCTGCTTTTTTTTCTCCTCACGATTACCGATCTTATGTTTTTTATCACGTGATCAGCTGTCATTGGCTGTCAGCTGATCATGTGGTAAGGGGTCGGGATCGATCACAGCGCGCGCCCTGCAGGGGGGCATGGCCAGCTTACAAAGGGGAGGACGTCTATTGACGCCCTCCCGGCAAAGCAGAACCACGCTGTAGCCGTCATTCGGCTATAGCGCGGATCTGAAATAGCTAAATACAGCCTGCAGATATTTTTCATCTGTTTCTGAGGCTAAGAAGGTTTCTAATAACTGATCCAAAGCAGAATTCTCAGAATGATTTGGTTCTGTGCCTACCCCGCATCAACCCTTTAAACTCTCACTCCTAAGTCCCCTCTATGGGTGAGAGAGGTCATGAATTTTATATTTATTTTCAATGATTAAAGCCACGGTGACAAGGTATAAAGGTCAAGATGTACTGTTATACCTATTACATGGTGCTGGTGGGTGGAGCCTTGTAAATTAACATATACAGAGCTGGCTCTATCCCCATATCAGTGACCAGCTATACAGTTGTGCTTAAAAGTTTGCATCCCCTTGCAGAAATGGTGAGATTTTGGCATTGATATTCAAAATCATGCCAAAAAACTGCCTTTGGTGTGTGAGTTCACCTACTGTAAGGTGAACTTGCACTTGACCACCTCCCCCCTCCCCCCCGGCAAGGCCGCCTTTAACACAGGACAAAAGGGACAGCTCCCCCCGGGCCAAGGCATTGTTGCGGGGCCCACAGCAGCTGTCACTTGAGCCCCCACTGCATGCAAATAGTTGTCAAGTGGATTCGGGTTGTCCCAAGAAAATGTTTGGCCAGGGTTCAATCAATATTAAAGATGGCCCTGCCCCCCGGCCCCGCTGTACCTAAGTCCTGCGATCCCCTGCTGTCAGACATGGGGATGGTGCTTCACAGGTTCGGGAAATGGAAATCCTTGCAGCTTACCTCTCAGCATGTACGGATAGGAGACATTCTACCTGGTCAGCACCGCCACACGCATTTTTTTTGGGGGGGGGGCAGACAAATCTAAGGGCCCCCCGTTCGGTCGCTTGGTCGGCAAATCTTCTCATATGCCCGCCTTACACGTCCGCTCGTGCCATTTCTTTGTGCCGTGACCGCGGGAGTGACGTCATCGCGGCTCCGGCCAATCACAGCGCCGTAGCCTGTGAACCCGGAAATAGCTCCAGGAGACATGTCACCGCTGCAACAGCGTTGATCTAAGGTAAGTATTTCATGCGATGCATACTAGCTCATTATGCCTTTGTCTTGCAGGGTTTTTTTTTATTGGAGTTTACAACCACTTTAAATCATAATGGTAACAGAAATCACCCAAATGGCCCTGATCAAAAGTTTCCATCCTCCGGAATGTTTGGCCTTCGTACAGACACACAAGGTAACACACATGTTCAAATGGCTTTTAAAGGTTAATTTCCTACATCTGTGGCTTTGTAAATTGCAATTAGTGTATGTTTCTGTCAATGAGTTTGTTAGTTTTCATGTGGATGCACTGAGCAGACTAGATTCTGAGCCATGGGGAGCAGAAAAGAACTGTCCAAAAGACCTGAGTAGCAAGGTAATGGAACTTTATAAAGACGGAAAAGGATATAAAAAGATGTCCAATGTCAGGAGTGTATGTGCTCCTGCTCCAACATAGCTGGTTGTTCCAGCATCCTGGTTTTGGCTATGGCATTCTGCTTGTCTGTCTGTTCCATCTAGAAGGTGATGGATGTGGTCAGTCTCTGGGTGGAGACTAAACCTGATTTAAACTAGCCAAGCTTGCAGTCTCATGCTTGTGATAGAGTGTGTTAGAGTGTGTAATACCAAATCAAGCTGCCTGTCTGTCTGTCCTGCTCTGCTAGATTTAATTTCCCTGTGTATGACCTTGGATCGGATAATGACTATTCTCTGAACTCTGCCTGCCTTGTACCTGGACTGTTAATGAAGCAATCTGCTTGTCTGCCAACTGTAAGTACCTGTTTGGTTTGCTCAGTTTGCGCCTGCTCTGGTGTGGTGACTAGACACAATAGCATTGTGTATAAGTCTTGGGGGCAACCGAGTACCGGTAGGCATGCTTGCCTTATGGGAAAGGGGGCTGCTATAGATGTAGAACACAGTAGCCAGCTATAATGTCTGACCACCTGCGTTAGGGGGAAGCGTGACATTCAAAACCTTACATATGCCAGTCAGTACTGTTTAATCACTTATTAAGAAGTGGAAAATTCGGGGATCTCTTGATACTAAGCCAAGGTCAGGTAGACCAAGAAGGACTGCAGCCACAACTGCCAGAAGAATTGTTGGGGGTTCAAAGAAAAACCCACAGGTAACCTAAGGAGAAATATAGGCTGCTCTGGAAAAAGACGGTGTGGTTTTTTCAAGGTGCACAATACTTGAACAAAAATGAGCTGCATGGTCGAGTTGCCAAAAATAAGCCTTCACTCCAGATTAAAGTGTGCCAGGAGCTGTGAGGCATGTCAAGGTGTTGTCAAAAATACAGGCTTTTTTGTGGCATTGGTGCAGTATATGCTTCTTTCTGGCAACCTTGTTACACAGGTCTTTTGACAGTTCCTTTCTGCTCCCCATGGCTCAGTAACTAGCCTGCTTGGTGTATCCACATGAGAGCTAATAAACGCATACACAGACACTATATGCAAAAAGCCACAGATGTGGGAAATTAACCTTTAATTGCTATTTTAACCTGTGTGTCACCTTGTGTGTTTGTACCAAGGCCAAACATTCCAGGGCATGGACATTTTTTATCAGGGCCATTTGGGTGATTTCCGTTTATGATTATGATTTAAAAAGGAACCAAACAACTATGTGATAATAAATGGCTTCATATGATCACTATCCTTAAATAAAAGACAGTTTTTTGGCATGATTAGTCATATTTTTAATATCAATGCCAAAATGTCACCATTTCTGCCAGGAGATGCAAACTTTTGAGCACAACTGTTTATAAGCTCCAGCCAGTGACCAGCTACAGAGGTTATCATATAACTCATTAAAGGCATTAATTACGGTGATTGAGGGCTATAAGTGGCATTCCAACATAATTAGAGTTGGGTTTGGGTGGACCACTCTATTAGGTGGGTATGGTCTGGTCACGCCTTCCCAGTCATTGGGCGAGCCTCAGGTGGATTGTGGGTGGAGTTAACTGTGTTCTTGGGAGGGGACCAAAATGTGAGTATTTCTACTCACATGTGGGGGATTTGAATTCTGTGTCTGTAGACTTTTAGAGTTTCTGAACAGCACTTAAGCCATTCTAAAGTGATGCGTTAAAGCAATGGTGTATAGTCTTTGATTTTTACCAGGAGGGTTTGTAATATTACATTAGGTGCAGCCTATGGTGCTGTAAATGAAAATTGACCTTTCCCTGCTCCGGTGATAATTGATTTACTAGGTCTTTAATTAGACGAACGTCATCTGGAGGAAAGGAGGAGCCTGTCTAACAGGTGAGTTTTTGCATCCCTGCTGCACCCACCCGAGGTCAACATCACCACCATTTTGCTGTGAAGGTTTACTGCTGGCTCTGGCATGAAGAAGACCAGAGCATCCTGGATTGTATCAGCGTTGCAATGTCATGCTCTTATAACCAACCCTTATAAATAATGAATTGATAGTAAGCATAAGGGTATGCATTGGGCGGGCCATGTGCGAGCTTCAGAAGACCACATGCTGCCCATGTAGGTTTAGATGAGGTCTAGGACTTCCAAACCAGCGTGCTCTTTGTACATTGACTTTGGTCACCCGTCTCGAGAGAGAGAGCAACTGCAATCTCAACTTTTGGCTGCTGTCAAACAGTTACCATAAGGCCTCCTTCACAGCCCCCCCAGAACATCCATCTCATCCTTCTCAATGGTCCCATGGTCACGTTGAGCATTTCCCATGGCGAATATTATGATAGATACTTACTCCGAGGTTGTCAAGCCTCAAGCATACAGTTTATAATGTTTTATTGTTTACCTGTTAAATTTGTCTTGGGCTCCAACTAGTGCGCAACTCTCTATTAATTCATGAACTTGTATATTAGTGTTCGATCCTATAAGGTTTTCATCCTCCTATCATCCTTCACTCCAAAAGAGGTAGTCACAGCCATCCTGAGAAGCTTAGGCTGCATTTTCAAAAAAACATTTGAAGAAGAATCAGCTGCAAAGCCCAGTCACCACCTTAGCACATGTCTACAGTGGAGAGCTACACCCGAGTGGCAACATCGCTGGTAAGAACTGGATCTACTTGTACCTACTATTTGCCCCAAACTTCAGTAACAGAAGAAGCTATTGTTATATTTAATGTATTTTTAATGTCTGTTTCTTTATATTTTGTTTCCAGTTCCACTTTGCCAAGAAGATCCAGGACCTTTTAGTACTGGCATTTCCAAAGATGGTCCTACCTCTACCCTATAGGTTACATTATCTAGCCCTTTCCTCCCTAGGCTGACTGTCCCTGACCCGCCCCTTTCATTCATTGGATTTCAATTCTTTCAACATCGAAGCTCAGCATCACATGTATGCAAGTACAGCCTGCCTAGGATTGCCCACTCCCCCAGACTGACCTGCACCCATCAAGGCATATTGCTATTTTTATAACTTCTCCCATGCATCAGGACTGAGGGCTCTTGGAAGGAGTACAGAGGCAGGGTGCGGTGATGTTTTCAGGAAGCTATGTACCACACCTTACCCCTCCCACCAGCTGTAATCTGCCTGCATTACATAGAGAATAAGGAATGTAATGACAATGGAAAGGCTTTATTTAAAAAGGTTATTAGCATGTTGATGAGGGGGGAGGGAAGGAAGAAACCAGGGACGGGAAAATTAAGCAGATTAAACTTCAGCTTCAAAGGACACACAAGCTTGAGCAATAAAAATTACAATATAGACCAATATTCATCATGTATTTTAATGATGAACTATACATGAGACACCCAAATTTCATGTTATACAATTAGCTGGGAATTATCTGGAGCAACCAAATCTTCCCGTATTGGTCTGCAGCCAAACCTGGAAAAACAGAAATAGATGATAAGTAGATGGAAACGTTTAATATTTACAAGTGGGTAGCTTGTTAATATGCAAAGTTAACTTCGGCAGCTCTGGCCCACCATGCAGCCCTACTGTGGCTCTCGCTTTCGATCTGTCCCGCCTTCCGCTTTCTGCTCTGTATATCTATCAGGTACACCACTGTGGGGGGGAGTGATGTTTGTGGGGGTTGATGTGAGGGGGCGGAAGACACCACTGTGGGGGGAAAGTGATGTTTGTGGGGGTTAATGTGAGAGGGGCAAAAGACACCACTGTGGGGGGAAGGTGATGTTTGTGGGGGTTAATGTGAGAGGGGCGGAAGACACCACTGTGGGGGGAAGGTGATGTTTGTGGGGGTTAATGTGAGAGGCAGAGGACACTACTGTGGGGGGAAGGTGATGTTTGTGGGGGTTGATGTGAGAGGGGCAGAGGACACCACTGTGGGGGGGGGATGTTTGTGGGGGTTGATGTGAGAGGGGCAGAAGACACCACTGTGGGGGGGGGGGGGTAGCTGATGTTTGTGGGGGTTGATGTGAGGGGGCAGAGGACACTGCTGTGGGGGGAAGGTGATGTTTGTGGGGGTTGATGTGAGAGGGACAGAGGACACTGCTGTGGGGGGAAGGTGATGTTTGTGGGAGTTGATGTGAGAGGGGCAGATGACACCACTGTGGGGGGGAAGGTGATGTTTGTGGGGGTTGATGTGAGAGGGGCCGAGGACACCACTGTGGGGGGAAGGTGATGTTTATGGTGGTTGATGTGAGAGGGGCAGAGGACACCACTGTGGGGGGAAGGTGATGTTTGTGGAGGTTGATGTCAGAGGGGCAGAGGACACCACTGTGGGGGGGTGATGTTTGTAGGGGTTGATGTGAGAGGGGCAGAAGACACCACTGTGGGGGGGAGGTGATGTTTGTGGGGGTTGATGTGAGAGGGACAGAGGACACTGCTGTGGGGGGGGGGGCGAGATCATGTGAGAGGGGCATTGGACACTGATGTGGGGGGAGGTGATGTGAAGGGGGGGTTCAGAACATGAGCGATGTAAGAACGGAATTGTGATATAAGAGGAGAGGGGGGCTGTGATGTGAAGGACCTGAATTTGGACCTCTGCTGGAAGAAATCTTTACTGATCAGACCTGAATTTTAATTGAATACCCTTGCACTATATCTAAGGCCACCACATGGCATCACATCTCCCTTGGTTTTTGAGAAGAGAGAAAGTATTCCAATCCTAGTAAACTCTGAAAAATCTATATCAAATAACTCCCATACTATGCAGTGCACAGATAAAATATTCTGCATAAGCCCAGTTGGAGAAAAAAAATGGACTCCAGTTGGGTTGGTTGCATTGGTACTGGTTATGCCAATACAATCTTTTTTATATCTCAGAATCTGGCACAGAGAGAATTTAAAGCTTTGGATAGGTCAGATCCTGCCTGTGCCAATTAGGTAAGATGCAATTGCAAGCCTCCCTCAACTCAGGGACAGGCTTGGTAGGTTGAGAATATACTTTGATCTCCAAAGGATCAAGTTGAGATCTGCAATCCAATCATGATCATGTAATCTGAACCCCTTGGCCAGAAGAACTACTCTGCAACTGTGCACCCTTACAGATAGTAAATATAAAATAAATAAGCTGGGTGTTGAAGTCTAAAGAGACTGTGAGTGGACGCTTGCACTGACTCTTTAAGTAATATCACTTGGCTTAGATAACCTTTAAATGCTGATGACAGCCTGTGTGTCTATGAGATTATATGCAGTAGGGAACAGGAGGTATGGGGGTCCTATACATTATAGAGCTTATACACTGTACACTAGACCCTTTTATCTAATAGGGAATAGGAGGTATGAGGTTCCTCTACATTAAAGCCTATTATCTAATAGGAAATAGAAGGCATTAGGCTCCTGTACATTAGAGCCTATCATCTAATAGGAAACAGAAGGTATTAGGGCCCTGTACATTGGAGCCTATCATCTAATGGGGAACAAGAGATATGAGTGTCCTGTACATTAGAACCTATCATCTAAAAGAGAACAGGAGGTACAAGGATTCTGTACATTAGCCTATCATCTAATAGAGAACAGGAGATATGAGGGTCCTGTACATTAGAGCCTATCATCTAATGGGGAACAAGAGATATGAGTGTCCTGTACATTAAAGCATATGATCTAAAAGAGAACAGACGGTACAAGGATTCTGTACATTAGAGCCTATCATCTAATAGAGAACAGGAGATTGGAGGGTCCTGTACATTAGAGCCTATCATCTAATAGAGAACAGGAGGTATGAGGGTCCTGTACATTAGAGCCTATCATCTAATAGAGAACAGGAGGTATGGGGGTCCTGTACATTAGAGCCTATCATCTAACAGAGAATAGGAGGTATGAGGGTCCTGTACATTAGAGCCTATCATCTAATCAGTGCCCACGCTTGGCCTAGACCAACAAGGTCCAGGCCTAGGGTGGCACTCTGCGGGAGGGGGTGGTAAAAAAGCCCACCCCCTGGGGAAAAAAAAGCCTCCTCCCCGACCTGTCCTCCAGAGTCCCGACTCACGCACGGAATAAAAGTGACACTGGGAGCAGTCCGGAAACCAGGGGACAGGGGCGGACTGAGCCGTGGTAGTGCTGGCTCGGCTCCGCCTCCACCTGACTCCTGGCCACTGGTTGCTAGAGCCACCTGGCTTCTAGCAACCAGTGATGTCACAGCCCTGACTCCCTCCCTGCCCAGCATTCAAAGCAGAGGAGAACTTAACTTCCTCCTCCTCCAGCGCGGAGGGGCTCAAAGCAGCTGCCCGGCCCCTTGAGCTGAGCCCCGCCCCTTTGTCATGGTCCTGGAGAGTCCGCTGTTGGTCCAGAGGCGATGGGGTGCAGGGCAGTGGCATTTTCAAATAGCAAGAGGAAGGCCCCGGCAGCTGGCAAGAGGCTCACAGCTTGCCATAACCAAGAGCCTCACCGCCACCCTGACTTGAGCAGCATCCCCAGCGCCTCCCAGAGTGGCAGAGCCTGCACTCCTTCTCCAACTCCTCTCCCAGCTGTGACTGTCCTGCAACAGGAAGACAAGCTGACTGAGGATGGGTGTGAGGTAGGTGCATCACACACCTTCCAACACAGACAGGGGCTGCCTGGGATAGTCACGGGGGGGACAATAGGGACTGCAGGCAGGGCTACCGGGTCTCTCTCTCCCACCCCCTCACCCACTCCTCCCTCTCTCCCACACCTCTCTCCCTTCTCTCTTACACCCACCCCTCTCTCTCTTCCACCCCCCCCTTACACCCACCCTTCTCTCTCTCTCCCCCACCCCTCCTTTTCTCTCCCACCCCCACACACCCACCTCCTCTCTCTTCCACCCCCACTCACCCCCCCTCTCTCTCTCTCACCTCCACACACCCACCCCTCTCTCTCTCCCAACCCCACTCACCCACCTCCCTCTCTCTCTCTCCCACCCCCACACACCCACCCCTCTCTCTCTCCCACCCCACACATCCACCTCCCTCTCTCTCTCTCCCACCCCCACACACCCACCTCTCTCTCTCTCCCACCCACACACACCCACACCCCCCTCTCCCTCCCACTCCTCTCTCTCTCCCACCTCTCTTACACCCACCCCTCTCCCTCTGTCTCCTCTCTTAGACCTACCCCCTCTCTCTCCCACCTCTCTTACACCCACCCCTCTCTCTCTCTCCCACCCCCCTCTCCCTCTCCCCCTCTCTTACACCCACCCCTCTCTCCCACCCTCCTTTCCCACTCCCCCTCACACCCCCCCTCTCTCTCTCCTACCCCCACACACCCTCTCTCTCACACCCCCCTCTCTCCCTCACCTTCCATAACCCCCTTTCAACCCCCCTCTCTCTCCACCCCTCTTTTGCATGCAGGCAGGGGGAATCAATTGGACACTGACTGACAGGTGACAGCAAATGAGAGTTACTGAACCCATCCCCCCCAATCACTGACACTGACCCCCCCCCCAACACTGACACTGAACCCACCCCCCCAAGCAATGATACTGAACCCAACACTGACACTGAATCCAACCCCCCAAGCACCACCACCACTGCCACTGATTCCATCCTCCTAATGAAGGACTACAGGTTCCAGTGTGAACCAGTGAGATCTAAAGGGTTACACCCTAGTTCTTAGGGGTTCATGCCGGGACTTGTAGTCCTTCAATTTTGGAGGGAGACACATCCTTAGATCTAAGGAGCTTATGTCGGAACTTGTAGTTCTTCACTTTTGGGGGATGTGACCCCCCCCAGCATGAGCCCCTCAGAGCTCAGGATGCAACATGCCCCCCAAACTAGTGAAGGACTACAGGTTCCAGAATGAACCTGTGAGATCTAGGGATGTGACCCCAAAAGTGAAGGATTGCAGAGCTGAGGATATGACCCCCCCAAAACTAGTGAATGACTACAGGTCTGAGCATGAACCCGTGAGAGCTCAGGGGTTCATACTAGAACTTATAGTCCTTCAATTTTGGAAGGAGTCACATCCATTAAACAGGAAGGGGTAGGGCAAATTTACATGGGGGGGGGGGGCGAATTTAGTCTTGCCTAGGGCAGCACAAAACCAAAATACACCACTGCATCTAATAGAGAACAGGAGTTATGAGGGTCTTGTACATAAGAGCATATCATCTAATAGGGAACAGTAGATATGAGGGTCCTGTACATTAGAGCCTATCATCTAATAGGGAACAGGAGATATGAGGGTCCTGTATATTAGAGCCTATCATATAATTGGGAACAGGTGGGATGAGTATCCTGTACATTAGAGCCTATCATCTAACAGGGAACAGGAGATATGAGGGTCCTGTACATTAGAGCCTGTCATCTAATAGGGAACCGGAGATATGAGGGTCTTGTATATGAGAGCCTATCATCTAATAGAGAACAGTCTAATGCCTCGTTTCCACTGAGCGGATCGGTTCGGGTCAGTACAGTTTGGAAGGCCTAGAATGGTTTGGCCTATTCAGGTGAGCGTTTCCACTGCAAGTCAGACCGCCAGGGGCCATCCGTGGGTTTAGAAAAAATGCCTAGCATGGCGTCACACTTCCCTCAATCAGTGAAATGTATCGTAGCTCCGCCCTAACCGAACCGTACCATTTTCTATGGCCCCACATCTGAAGCAGGACCTAGAATGGTGCGGTTCGGTTGTATGGAACGCTTTCATAATGGAAACACTCAAAATAGCGTACCAAACCAAACCGAATCGATCAGCTCAGTGGAAACAAGGCATAATAGGGAACAGGAGGCATGGAGATCCATTAGGAATTGAAAAAATATTTTCTGGTGTGATAACTCAGCAGAATTCACACAAAAAGTTTAGAAGCCAAAAGTTCAGATCCTATATCTTTACTGTGCTCTTGAGTTGAGTGTTACCTTAGACTTATAAGCAGACTTTATTGCAGGGGGTTTGGCAGCATTTTTCATTCCTTTTGCAGTCACGGTCAGTCTTGCATTCAGATTCAAGCCATGGGGTATGGCATCGATCATTGGTAACCCTCGGACAACCATTTTCTCTGAAAGCTGCAACGCAAATATAAAAATTATAAAAATAATTTGCTTTTTCTTGAAACACCATGGCCATCTCCTGGTAATATTGTATTGCCCATTTTTTTTTTTTTTTAACAATTTATTGAAAAAATGGTGTAACCAAATAAAATGTAAAGAAAAGAGCTTTTTGTTTGAACAGTTACTTAATTTAATTTGCTGTCCCCTCAAAATAACTCAACACACAGCTATTAATGTCTAAACAGCTGGCAACAAAAGTGAGTACACCCCTAAGTGAAAATGTCCAAATTGGGCCCAATTAGCCATTTTCTCTCCCCGGTGTCATGTGACTTGTTAGTGTTACAAGGTCTCAGGTGTGAATGGGGAGCAGGTGTGTTAAATTTGGTGTTATCGCTCTCACTCTCTCATACTTATCACTGGAAGTTCAACATGGCACCTCATGGCAAAGAACTCTCTGAGGATCTGAAAAAAAGAATTGTTGCTCTATATAAAGATGGCCTAGGCTATAAGAAGATTGCCAAGACCCTGAAACTGAGCTGCAGTACGGTGGCCAAGACCATACAGCGGTTTATCAGGACAGGTTCCACTCAGAACAGGCCTCGCCATGGTCGACCAAAGAAGTTGAGTGCACATGCTCAGCGTCATATCCAGAGGTTGTCTTTGGGAAATAGACATATGAGTCCTGCCAGCATTGCTGCAGAGGTTGAAGGGGTGGGGATCAGCCTGTCAGTGCTCAGACCATATGCCTCACACTGCATCAAATTGGTCTGCATGGTTGTCATCCCAGAAGGAAGCCTCTTATAAAGATGATGCACAAGAAAGCCCACAAACAGTTTGATGAAGACAAGCAGACTAAGGACATGGATTACTGGAACCATGTCCTGTGGTCTGATGAGACCAAGATAAACTTATTTGGTTCAGATGGTGGCATGTGTGGCAGCAACCAGGTGAGGAGTAGACATGTGCAATTCGTTTTGTTCCGAATTTGTTTTTTAACTAATTTTGACAAATTCGTTCATTTGAAAATATCCGAATTAATGAAAACCCGTTTAACAAATTTTACCGAATATTCGTAAATTCGAATATTCGAAAATTCGTACATTCGTAAATGCGTACATTTGCAAATTCGTAAATTCATAAATTAGTAAGTTAGTGAATTTGTAATTTTGTAAATTAGGAAATCTGAAATAATAATTAACTAATAATAACTTAACTATTACTAATTATTAAATTATAGGTATTGTAATTTCAATTCAAATTTGGCTGTTAGTGAACACATACAAATTTAATCAAAGTTACGAATGATCCGAAATAACGAAATAATGCCGAATGCCGTTTTCAAACGAATGGAATGTAATGAATTAATAATAATAAATAATGATAATAAAAACTTTTTATTATTATTATTTATTATTAATTTGTTCTGTTTCATTTGTTTAGAGCATTTTTTAGCATTCGTTATTTCAGATAATTTCAGATAAGATCAAATATTTCAGATAATTCGTAACTTTGGATAAATTCGAATTTGTTACATTTACTAACAGACAAATTTGAAAGGAAATTACAATACCTATAATTTAATAGTTAGTTACTATATCTGATTTTTGAATTTTCGGGTTTTTGGATTTTCAAATTTAGAATTTACAAATTTCCGAATTTTCTAATTTACAAATGTACGAATTTATGAACTTACGAAATTTACGAATGTATGAATTTATGAACTTACGAATATACGAATGTATGAATGTGCAAATGTGCAAATGTGCGAATGTACGAATTTACGAATGTACGAATTTACGAATGTATGAATTTATTAACTTACGAATATACAAATGTATGAATGTGCGAATGTACGAATTTACGAATTTACAAATGTATGAATTTACGATTTGCAATCATAACGAAAAAAAAAAATATACAAATGAAACAAAAACGAAAACAAACAAATATTTTGACAAGTGTGTCTTGCCTACAGTCAAGCATGGTGGTGGGAGTGTCATGGTCTGGGGCTGCATGAGTGCTGCCGGCACTGGGGAGCTACAGTTCATTGAGGGAACCATGAATGCCAACATGTACTGTGACATACTGAAGCAGAGCATGATCTCCTCCCTTCAGAGACTGGGCCGCAGGGCAGTATTCCAACATGATAACGACCCCAAACACATCTCCAAGACAACCACTGCCTTGCCAAAGAAGCTGGGGGTAAAGGTGATGGACTGGCCAAGCATGTCTCCAGACCTAAACCCTATTGAGCATCTGTGGGGCATCCTCAAACAGAAGGTGGAGGAACGCAAGGTCTCTAACATCCACCAGCTTCATGATGTCTTCATGGAGGAGTGGAAGAGGACTCCAGTGGCAACCTGTGAACTCCATGCCCATGAGGGTTAAGGCAGTGCTAGAAAATAATGGTGGCCACACAAAATATTGACACTTTGGGCCCAATTTTGAACATTTTCACAAATTAGTGCAAGAGTCAGTGGCAGCCAGTCCATATGGGGTGCAGGGGCCGCCCCACCCTAATTCATGTACCCTACATGTAGATTAGAGGCCGGGCACATGGATTAGAGTGGGGCGGTCCCTGCACCCCGTATGGACGGGCCGCCACTGACTCTTGCACAACTGATTTTGAGTGCATATTGGCAAACCATTCATCTCTTTTATCCCCGTCATGCCGGGGGGGAGTGTTAGTGTTACCCACGAGGCCAACCTAGTCGTGGGAGGGAATGCCTCCTGATCTGACTGAGGCTGAGGAGCTTTTTCTGCCGCAGAGGTGCTGGATGATTGGAGGGGGGACAGGTCTGGCTGCATCCCTACCTGTCTTTCCCATTTACCTGCCCCCTAAATACCACCCCCCCACACTACCCCTTACCCCCCCTTTTTTTTACTGACCTCCTC
The DNA here is from genome assembly GCF_042186555.1 of Aquarana catesbeiana. Classification (NCBI taxonomy): domain Eukaryota; kingdom Metazoa; phylum Chordata; class Amphibia; order Anura; family Ranidae; genus Aquarana; species Aquarana catesbeiana. The sequence continues at coordinate 8,941,855 of NC_133327.1, forward strand.
CCCCTCTCCTTCTTTCAGTTCCGAGAATACACAAATTGTTAACTGATACCAGGACCCCCTTATCAGCCTATTGATCAGACACATGGACCCTTTCTATTGACCAATACACAATTCAGTCTAGGTACCCTCGTAAAACTGTCCAGTTCACGAGCTTGAGCAAACCAGAAAACAAACAGAGATCTGCCAGGCCACCCTATCATAAATACCTTCGTTGAAACCTCTAGCAATCAACAATTCTGTCTCTTCCACTTCACAATCCCTGTATATTTCATAACTCATTAAATAATAACAGCACAACCAGAATATAGCCATACACTATATTACCAAAAGTATTGGGACACCTGTCTTTACAAGCACACAAATTTTAATGGCATACCAGTCTTAGTCCGTAGGGTTCAATATTGAGTTGGCCCACCCTTTGCAGCTATAACAGCTTCAACTCTTCTGGGAAGGCTGTCCACAAGGTTTAGGAGTGTGTCTATGGAAATGTTTAACGATTCTTCCAGAAGCACATTTGTGAGGTCAGGCACTGATAAGGCCTGGCTCGCAGTCTCCGCTCTAATTCATCCCAAAGGTGTTCTATTGGTTTGAGGTCCCACACCATTGCCAACATCTTCTACCCAGGCTTCTTTCAGGTCCCAAAGGTGTTCTATCAGGTTGAGGTCGTGACTGTGCAGACCAGTCAAGTTCCTCCACCCCAAACTCGCTCATCTATGTCTTTATGGACCTTGCTTTGTGCACTGATGCACAGTCATGTTGGAACAGGAAGGGGCCATCCCCAAACTGTTCCCACAAAGTTGGGAGCATGAAATTGTCCACAATGTCTTGGTATGCTAACGCCTTAAGAATTCCCTTCACTGGAACTAAGGGGCCAAGCCCAACCCCTGAAAAACAACCCCACACCATAATCCCCCCTCCACCAAATGATTTGGACCAGTGCACAAAGCAAGGATAGAAAATAAAGGAGTAGAAAAGAATAGAATAAAATAGAAAAAATGTAATCATGTTCTTAAAGTCAAATTTCAAATAGAAAAAATTGAATTCAAATAGAATAGGAAAAAATAATTGGAGAATAGAATAGAAAAAACAATAGAATAGAATAAAATAGAAAAACTATAACCTTCTTCTGAAATTCTAATTTGAAATTAAATTCTAATTGGAATAGAATAGAATAGAATAGAATAGAATAGAATAGAATAGAAAAATAAGAATTGAATAGAATTAAAAAAAACAGAATAGAATAGAAATTATATAACCATTTCCCAAAATTTAAATAGAATAGAAAATCAAAGACTAAAAGAATAGAAATCTTCCGAAATTTGAATTTCAAATAGAATAAATTTGAATAGAATATAAAAGAATAGAAAATAAAAAAATAGAATAGAATAAAATATAACCGTCTTCTGAAATTCGAATTTCAATTAGAATAAATTCAAATTTGAATAGAATATAAAATAATATAATAAAATATAAAATAAAAGAATGGAATAGAATACAAAAATAGAATAGAATAGAAAGATTATAGCCATTTCCCAAAATTTGAATAGAATCAATTTGAATCTGAATAGAATAGAAAATAAAAGAATAGAATAACATAGGATATAATCATCTTCCGAAATTCAAATTTCAAATAGAATAAATTTGAATAGAATAGAAAAGAATAGAATAGAAAAGAATAGAATAGAATAGAAAAAACAATGAAATAGAAAGAATATAACCATCTTCCAAAATTCAAATTTCTAATAGAATAAACTTGTTTTTGAATGGAATTTGATTCGAATTTGAATGGTATTCGGAAAATTAACATCAATTCGAATTTGAATAAACTAAACAAATTCCGAAACTAGATAAGCATATTTATCTAAACAAATGTATGCAAATAACTAATCGAAATTAAATACATTTTATTTGTTCTGCACATGTCTACTATAGTATGAATCTCTGAATCTACCTGTCTGTGGTGTAAGTGTGTGTTACAGAAGTTTATTCAGAAATCATAGTTGTCATTGCTGTTGTTGTGAAGGGTTGATAGGCCTAAAAGCTATCTGGTGGCAGTTTAAAGGGTTACTTGCATTAGTTAACTTAACTCAGGCACCTAGATTGTGGTCCTGCGACCTGGAAAATCTTTGTGGCGGGTGGGGCTGAGAGTGGCATTGTGCATAATCAGTGACAGTGCGGTGTGAGGTGACCAGTCCTTTGGCAGGAGTTGGTGGAAAGGGCATTGGTCTGATACCGTGTTTGTCACAGGGATAACTAAGGTTCCCACACCGGTGCCAACATCTTCTACCCGGGCTTCTTCCACTCAGCAGATGCCAGGATTCTACACAAGAAGTTTGTCAGGAATACGGTAAGAATATTTTTGCAATTTTTCAGAGACCAACTCACCATTTTTCCAGCATTACTGATGTTACTCAATCCTCAATAAATGTGGTGTATCAAGTCCAAAAAAAGCATATTAAGAAATGGTGGACAATTAAATTGACACCGTTGTTGTCGGTTCAGATTTAGCCATAATGCATTTCTATGGGCAGGGCATGGGTAAGGGATGACCACATCTTCAACATATGGAGGGCTCATTACTGGCCCCCTAATAGAGTTAGACATTCTAAGAGGGTTTGCAAGTTCACAATGCCAAGATTGTAGGTGTAAGGATAGCCACCAGATCTGCACCAACTATTTTCATCTGTAGATAAAGGTATCTTGAACACTATAAATGTTATCAGTCTTTATGATATCTGGAAAATTTTTGGTGCCAGGGAATGGGATGTGACCTATGGAAAATTTCCAGCTTTGATTTGTTATCCCTTCAAGGTACTTACGTGGTTGAGGCCTCCCAGGTCTTTCAGGCATAGGTGGAAGACACTGGGGAAAACAGTAGGTGGTGCAGCACTTCAGATTTCGTTCACAGTCCCCATCATCCTTACACTGTCCTTTCGGCCGTATAAACCTGCACTCAGGAGAAGGAGGTTGGCAGACTCCAGGCTTCACTAAAACACAAAGCAAGATGTACATGAGACCTCTCTGCATGACTGACATTATGGACACCTTTCAGCATATATTTGGTCACAACTAAAAGTTTTACCCTCTAGCTGCGAAAAACAAGATGAGACCCCCTCCCTTCCCATACCCAAACAGCCTCTTTTTTTCTTTCCCCCTGTTCTTATCTTTATCTATTTTTTGACCATTTTCTTGGAGACACACAAACCTAGTGTGTGGCTCTACTGTAGGCATGCTCTATAGGTCATATCCTCAAGGTTGCCCACTGTTCTTTTCTTTATCTAATTCTTGACCTTTTTCTCTGAGACACCTGAACCTTGTCCACTGGCTCTACTGTAAGCAAACTCCATAGGTCAAATCCTTGAGATTGATCCTCGTTCTTACCATTATCTACTTCTTGACCTTTTTCTCTGAGACACCCAAACCTTGTCCACTGGATCTACTGGAGGGAAGCTCCTTTTTCATACCCACAAGGTCATCCCCTATGAGGTTGCCCCCTGTTCTTATCTTTATGTAATTCTTGACCTTTTTCTCTGAGACACCGGAACCTTGTCCACTGGCTCTACTGAAAGCAAGCTCCATAGGTCATATCCTTGAGATCGACCTTTGTTCTTATCATTATCTACTTCTTGACCTTTTTCTCTGAGACATTCAAACCTTGTCCACTGGATCTACTGGAGTGAAGCTCCTTTGTTCATACCCACAAGGTCACCCCCTATGAGGTAGCCCCCTGTACTTATCTTTATCTAGTTCTTGACCTATTTCTCTGAGACACCTGAACCTTGTCCACCGACTCTACTGGAAGCAAGCTTCATAGGTCATATCCTCGAGGTCACCCCTTGTTCTTACGATTATCTACATCTTGACCTTTTTCTCTGAGACAACCAAACCTTTTCCATACCCTCAGTGTCACCCCCTATGAGGTTTCCCCCTGTTCTTATCTTTATCTCCATTATGACCTTTTTTCCCAAAACACTTGAACATTGTCACTGGCTCTACAGAAGGGAAATTCCTTTAGTCATACCCTTGAGGTCACTCCCTATGAGGTTACGCCTGTTTTTATCTTTATCTACTTCTTGGCCAGCCTTTTTTCTTGGACACACCCAAAACGTATCCATCAGTTCTTTTGGAGGGAACCCCCATTGGTCATACCTTCAAGGTAACCCCTTATAAGGTTGCCCTCTGTTTCTATCTTCATCTACATTTTTGCCTTTTTTCTTGGAGACTCCCGAACCTCGACCCTGACTTTACTGGAGGAAAGCTCCATTGGTCATACCATTGAGGTTGCCCCCTATGAGGGCACCCAGCCCAGATCTTACACCTTGACTATATGTTGAGAGATGCATCATACCCCTGTCGTGGAATTGCTCCCAGTCTTTGCTGCTAAAGGGTCTAATCCCCTTTGTTCAAGTATCAGGGCTCTATAAGGAAGATATGCCATATGTTTTAGACCTTGGTATTCAACTAAAAGTGTACCTAAAGAACACAAATTTATCTTAAATTAAATAAATAAATCTTAAAAAGAAAGAAAGAAATAATTACATAATGATAATAATAATAATAATAATAATAATAATAATAAAAATAATAATAAATTAAATAAAAAATGAGCAAATAATAATGAGGATATTTGTAATTTAGACCTTGGTATTCAGCTAAAAGCGTATCTAAAGAACAAAAATGATAGTGTTGTAAAGAAAGAAAGAAAAAAAAGAAAAAAAGAAAGAAATTAAAATAATAGTAATTAAATAATAAAATAAGTAATACATGAGCAAATAATAGGGAGGATATTTGTTTTTTGATCTTGGTGAGCAAATTAAAGCTTATCTAATGAAAAAAAAATAATACTATTAAATCTTAAATTAATTAATTTAAATAATAATAATAATAAAAATAATAATAAGTAATTAAAAAAAACACAAAGCAACACATGAAAATAATATATAAGAAGATATTGTTGCAACTGGATGTGAAATATTTGTTGCAAATAATGCATCTCCTAACATTAATATTTCACCTTTAGATAATGACAAATCAAATCACCTGAATCTTTTATCTCCAGTATGGTGTCCCTATTTCATCTGAAACAAAGAACCGTAATATCTACCCATCGCCTATTCTGGGTCAGGTGCACCAAGCTTCTATGGTATTCAAAGGTGGCAAATCATAGAGTGGGAATGGTGCGGTTCGGTTGTATAGGCCGCTTTCATAATGGAAACACTCAAAATAGCGTACCCTACCGATCCGCTCAGTGGAAACAAGGCATAATGGGGAACAGGAGGTATGGAGATCCATTAAGAATTGAAAAAAATATTTTCTGGTGTGATAACTCAGCAGAATTCACACAAAAAGTTTAAAAGCCAAAAGTTCGGACAAGCATTTTCTCTGAAAGCTGCATTACAAATATAAAAATTATAAAAATAATTTGCTTTTTCTTGAAACACCATTGCCATCTCCTGGTAATATTGTATTGCCAATTTTTTTTTTTTTCAATTTATTGAAAAAATGGTGTAGCCAAATAAAATATAAAGAAAAGAGGTTTTTGTCCAGTTTGAACAGTTACTTAATTTAATTTGCTGTCCCCTCAAAACAACTCAACACACAGCTATTAATGTCTAAACAGCTGGCAACAAAAGTGAGTACACCCCTAAGTGAAAATGTCCAAATTGGGCCCAATTAGCCATTTTCTCTCCCCGGTGTCATGTGACTTGTTAGTGTTACAAGGTCTCAGGTGTGAATGGGGAGCAGGTGTGTTAAATTTGGTGTTATCGCTCTCACTCTCTCATACTTATCACTGGAAGTTCAACATGGCACCTCATGGCAAAGAATTGTTGCTCTATATAAAGATGGCCTAGGCTATAAGAAGATTGCCAAGACCCTGAAACTGAGCTGCAGCACGGTGGCCAAGACTATACAGTGGTTTATCAGGACAGGTTCCACTCAGAACAGGCCTCGCCATAGTCGACCAAAGAAGTTGAATGCACGTGCTCAGCATCATATCCAGAGGTTGACTTTGGAAAATAGACATATGAGTGCTGCCAGCATTGCTGCAGAGGTTGAAGAGGTGGGGGGGTCAGCCTGTCAGTGCTCAGACCATACGCCGCACACTGCATCAAATTGGTCTGCATGGCTGTCATCCCAGAAGGATGCCTTTTCTAAAGATGATGCACAAGAAAGCCTGCAAACAGTTTGCTGAAGACAAGCAGAGTAAGGACATGGATTACTGGAACCATGTCCTGTGGTCTGATGAGATAAACTTATTTGGTTCAGATGGTGGCATGCGTGGCAGCAACCAGGTGAGGAGTAGACATGTGCATTTTGTTTCGTTCTGAATTTGTTTTTTAACTAATTTTGACAAATTCGTTCATTCGAAAATATCCGAATTAATGGAAACCCGTTTAACGAATTTTTCCGAATATTCGTAAATGCGTACATTCACAAATTCGTAAATTCATAAATTAGTAAGTTAGTGAATTCGTAATTTTGTAAATTAGGAAATCTGAAATAATAAATAACTAATAATAACTTAACTATTACTAATTATTAAATTATAGGTATTGTAATTTCAATTCAAATTTGGCTGTTAGTGAACACATACACATACAAATTTATCCAAAGTTACGAATGATCCGAAATAACGAAATAATGCCGAATGCCGTATCCAAACGAATGTAATGTAATGAATTAATAATAATAAATAATAATAATAAAAACTTTTTATTATTATTATTTATTTTTAATTTGTTCCGTTCCATTTGTTTAGATGCAGCATTCGTTATTTCAGATAATTCGTAACTTCGGATAAATTCTAATTTGTTACATTCACTAACAGCCAAATTTGAAAGGAAATTACAATACCTATAATTTAACAGTTAGTTACTATTTCAGATTTTTGAATTTTCGGGTTTTTGGATTTTCAAATTTCGAATTTACAAATTTCCGAATTTTCTAATTTACAAATGTACAAATTTATGAACTTAGGAATTTACGAATGTACGAATTTACGAATGTATGAATTTATTAACTTACGAATATACGAATGTATGAATGTGCGAATGTACGAATGTAAGAATTTACGAATGTACGAACGTGCGAATGTACGAACGTGTGAATGTACGAATTTACGATTTGCAATCATAATGAAAAAAAAAAATATACAAATGAAACGAAAACAAACACATTTTTTGACAAGTGTGTCTTGCCTACAGTCAAGCATGGTGGTGGAAGTGTCATGGTCTGGGGCTGCATGAGTGCTATCGGCACTGGGGAGCTACAGTTCATTGAGGGAACCATGAATGCCAACATGTACTGTGACATACTGAAGCAGAGCATGATCCCCTCCCTTCGGAGACTGGGCCACAGGGCAGTATTCCAACATGATAACGACCCCAAACACACCTCCAAGACGACCACTGCCTTGCTAAAGAAGCTGAAGGTAAAGGTGATGGACTGGCCAAGCATGTCTCCAGACCTAAACCCTATTGAGCATCTGTGGGGCATCCTCAAACGGAAGGTGGAGGAACGCAAGGTCTCTAACATCCACCAGCTTCATGATGTCTTCATGGAGGAGTGGAAGAGGACTCCAGTGGCAACCTGTGAAGCTCCGGTGAACTCCATGCCCAAGAGGGTTAAGGCAGTGCTAGAAAATAATGGTGGCCACACAAAATATTGACACTTTGGGCCCAATTTTGAACATTTTCACAAATCAGTAGTGCAAGAGTCAGTGGCAGCCAGTCCATACGGGGTGCAGGGGCCGTCCCACCCTAATTCATGTACCCTACATGTAGATTAGAGGCCGGGCACATGGATTAGAGTGTGGCGGCCCCTGCACCCCGTATGGACGGGCCGCCACTGACTCTTGCACAACTGATTTTGAGTGCATGTTGGCAAACCATTCACCTCTTTTATCCCCGTCATGCCAGGGGGGTAGTGTTAGTGTTACCCACAAGGCCAACCTAATCATGGGAGGGAATGCCTCCTGATCTGACTGAGGCTGAGGGGCTTTTTCTGCCACGGAGGTGCTGGATGATTTGAGGGGGGACAGGTCTGGCTGCGTCCCTACCTGTCTTTCCCATTTAACTCCTACCTGCCCCCTAAATACCTCCCCCCCCACATACACACTACCCCTTACCCCCCTTTTTTTTTACTGACCCCCCCCCCCCTCCTTCCTTCAGTTTCGGGAATACACAGTTTGTTAACTGATACCAGGACCCCCTTATCAGCCTATTGATCAGACACATGGACCCTTTCTATTGACAAATACACAATTCAGTCTAGGTACCCTCGTAAAACTGTCCAGTTCACAAGCTTGAGCAACCCAGAAAACAAACAGAGATCTGCCAGGCCACCCTATCGTAAATACCTTTGATGAAACCTCTAGCAATCAACATTTCTGTCTCTTCCACTTCACAATCCCTGTATATTTCATAACTCATTAAATAATAACAGCACAGCCAGAATATAGCCATACACTATATTACCAAAAGTATTGGGACACCTGCCTTTACACGCACACAAACTTTAATGGCATCCCAGTCTTAGTCCGTAGGGTTCAATATTGAGTTGGCCCCCCCTTTGCAGCTATAACAGCTTCAACTCTTCTGGGAAGGCTGTCCACAAGGTTTAGGAGTGTGTCTATGGAAATGTTTAACCATTCTTCCAGAAGCACATGTGAGGTGAGGCACTGATGTTGGACGATAAGGCCTGGCTCGCAGTCTCCGCTCTAATTCATCCCAAAGGTGTTCTATTGGTTTGAGGTCCCGCACCATTGCCAACATCTTCTACCCGGGCTTCTTTCAGGTCCCAAAGGTGTTCTATCAGGTTGAGGTTGTGACTGTGCAGACCAGTCAAGTTCCTCCACCCCAAACTCGTTCATCCATGTCTTTATGGACCTTGCTTTGTACACTGGTGCACAGTCATGTTGGAACAGGAAGGGGCCATCCCCAAACTAATCCCACAAAGTTGGGAGCATGAAATTGTCCACAATGTCTTGGTATGCTGACGCCTTAAGAATTCCCTTCACTGGAACTAAGGGGCCAAGGCCAACCCCTGAAAAACAACCCCAAACCATAATCCCCCTCCACCAAATGATTTGGACCAGTGCACAAAGCAAGAATAGAAAATAAAGGAGTAGAAAAGAATAGAATAAAATAGAAAAAATATAATCATGTTCTTAAAGTCAAATTTCAAATAGAAAAAATTGAATTCAAATAGAATAGGAAAAAATAATTGGAGAATAGAATAGAAAAAATAATAGAATAGAATAAAATAGAAAAACTATAACCTTCTTCTGAAATTCTAATTTTAAATTAAATTCTAATTAGAATAGAATAGAATAGAACAGAATAGAACAGAATAGAATAGAAAAAAAGAATTGAATAGAATTAAAAAAAACAATAGAATAGAATAGAAATTATATAACCATTTCCCAAAATTTGAATAGAATAGAGAATCAAAGACTAAAAGAATAAAAATCTTCCGAAATTTGAATTTCAAATAGAATAAATTTGAATAGAATATAAAAGAATAGAATAGAAAATAAAAAAATAGGATAGAATAAAATATAACATCTTCTGAAATTCAAATTTCAATTAGAATAAATTCAAATTTGAATAGAATAGAAAATAATATAATAAAATAGAAAATAAAAGAATGGAATCGAATAAAAAAATAGAATAGAATAGAAAGATTATAGCCATTCCCCAAAATTCGAATAGAATCAATTTGAATCTGAATAGAATAGAAAATAAAAGAATAGAATAGAATAAAATAGGATATAATCATCTACCGAAATTCAAATTTCAAATAGAATAAATTTGAATAGAATAGAAAAGAATAGAATAGAAAAAAACAATAGAATAAAATAGAAAGAATATAACAATATAATCAACTTCCAAAATTCGAATTTCTAATAGAAAAAAATTGAATAGAATAAATTTGAATTTGAATAGAATAGAAAATAAAGGAATAGAATAGAATAGAATAGAAAATACAATAAAATAGAAAGAATATAACCATCTTCCAAAATTCAAATTTCTAATAGAATAAACTTGTTTTCGATGGAATTTGATTTGAATTTGAATGGAATTCGGAAAATTAAAATCAATTCGAATTTTAATAAACGAAACAAATTCCGAAACTAGATAAGCATATTTATCTAAACAAATTTATGCAGATAACTAATCGAAATGAAATACATTTTATTTGTTTTGCACATGTCTACTATAGTATGAATCTCTGAATCTACCTGTCTGTGGTGTAAGTGTGTGTTACAGAAGTTCATTTGGAAATCATAGTTGTCATTGCTGTTTTTGTGAAGGGTTAATAGGCCTAAAAGCTATCTGGTGGCAGTTTAAAGGGTTACTTGCATTAGTTAACTTAACCCAGGCACCTAGATTGTGGTCCCTCGACCTGGAGAATCTTTGTGGCGGGTGGGGCTGAGAGTGGCATTGTGTGTAATCAGTGACAGTGCGGTGTGAGGTGACCAGTCCTTTGGCAGGAGTTGGTGGAAAGGGCATTGGTCTGATTCTGTGTTTGTCACAGGGATAACTAAGGTTCCCACACCGGTGCCAACATCTTCTACCCGGGCTTCTTCCACTCAGCAGATGCCAGGATTCTACACAAGAAGTTTGTCAGGAATACGGTAAGAATATTTTTGCAATTTTTCAGAGACCAACTCACCATTTTTCCAGCATCACAGATGTTACTCAATCCTCAATAAATGTGGTGTATCAAGTCCATATTAAGAAATGGTGGACAATTAAATTGACACAGTTGTTGTCGGTTCAGATTTAGCCATAATGCATTTCTATGGGCAGGGCATGGGTAAGGGATGACCACATCTTCCACATATGGAGGGCTCATTACTGGCCCCCTAATAGAGTTAGACATTCTAAGAGGGTTTGCAAGTTCATAATGCCAAGATTGTAGGTGTAAGGATAGCCACCAGATATGCACCAACTATTTTCATCTATAGATAAAGATATCTTGAGCACTATAAATGTTATCAGTCTTTATGATATCTGGAAAATTTTTGGTGCCAGGGAATGGGATGTAACCTATGGAAAATTTCCAGCTTTGATTTGTTATCCCTTCAAGGTACTTACGTGGTTGAGGCCTCACAGGTCTTTCAGGCATAGGTGGGAGACACTGGGGAAAACAGTAGGTGGTGCAGCACTTCAGATTTCGTTCACAGTCCCCATCATCCTTACACTGTCCTTTCGGCCGTATAAACCTGCACTCAGGAGAAGGAGGTTGGCAGACTCCAGGCTTCACTAAAACACAAAGCAAGATGTACATGAGACCTCTCTGCATGACTGACATTATGGACACCCTTCAGCATATGATATTTGGTCACAACTAAAAGTTTTACCCTCTAGCTGCGAAAAACAAGATGAGATCCCCTCCCTTCCCATACCCAAACAGCCTCTTTTTTCTTTCCCCCTGTTCTTATCTTTATCTATTTTTTGACCATTTTCTTGGAGACACACAAACCTAGTGTGTGGCTCTACTGTAGGCATGCTCTATAGGTCATATCCTCAAGGTTGCCCACTGTTCTTTTCTTTATCTAATTCTTGACCTTTTTCTCTGAGACACCTGAACCTTGTCCACTGGCTCTACTGTAAGCAAACTCCATAGGTCAAATCCTTGAGATTGATCCTCGTTCTTACCATTATCTACTTCTTGACCTTTTTCTCTGAGACACCCAAACCTTGTCCACTGGATCTACTGGAGGGAAGCTCCTTTTTCATACCCACAAGGTCATCCCTTATGAGGTCGCCCCCTGTTCTTATCTTTATGTAATTCTTGACCTTTTTCTCTGAGACACCGGAACCTTGTCCACTGGCTCTACTGAAAGCAAGCTCCATAGGTCATATCCTTGAGATCGACCTTTGTTCTTATCATTATCTACTTCTTGACCTTTTTCTCTGAGACATTCAAACCTTGTCCACTGGATCTACTGGAGTGAAGCTCCTTTGTTCATACCCACAAGGTCACCCCCTATGAGGTAGCCCCCTGTACTTATCTTTATCTAGTTCTTGACCTATTTCTCTGAGACACCTGAACCTTGTCCACCGACTCTACTGGAAGCAAGCTTCATAGGTCATATCCTCGAGGTCACCCCTTGTTCTTACGATTATCTACATCTTGACCTTTTTCTCTGAGACAACCAAACCTTTTCCATACCCTCAGTGTCACCCCCTATGAGGTTTCCCCCTGTTCTTATCTTTATCTCCATTATGACCTTTTTTCCCAAAACACTTGAACATTGTCACTGGCTCTACAGAAGGGAAATTCCTTTAGTCATACCCTTGAGGTCACTCCCTATGAGGTTACGCCTGTTTTTATCTTTATCTACTTCTTGGCCAGCCTTTTTTCTTGGACACACCCAAAACGTATCCATCAGTTCTTTTGGAGGGAACCCCCAATTAAATAAAAAATGAGCAAATAATAATGAGGATATTTGTAATTTAGACCTTGGTATTCAGCTAAAAGCGTATCTAAAGAACAAAAATGATAGTGTTGTAAAGAAAGAAAGAAAAAAAAGAAAAAAAGAAAGAAATTAAAATAATAGTAATTAAATAATAAAATAAGTAATACATGAGCAAATAATAGGGAGGATATTTGTTTTTTGATCTTGGTGAGCAAATTAAAGCTTATCTAATGGAAAAAAATAATACTATTAAATCTTAAATTAATTAATTTAAATAATAATAATAATAAAAATAATAATAAGTAATTAAAAAAAACACAAAGCAACACATGAAAATAATATATAAGAAGATATTGTTGCAACTGGATGTGAAATATTTGTTGCAAATAATGCATCTCCTAACATTAATATTTCACCTTTAGATAATGACAAATCAAATCACCTGAATCTTTTATCTCCAGTACGGTGTCCCTATTTCATCTGAAACAAAGAACCGTAATATCTACCCATCGCCTATTCTGGGTCAGGTGCACCAAGCTTCTATGGTATTCAAAGGTGGCAAATCATAGGGTGGGAATATTTTTCCTTTTTTCACATTGCCCTTTGTCCAATCAGAAGGCAGTAGGGAAGCCCCTTCTTGACCATTATAAGGTGCAACTCCAGCTTCCCCTTCACAGTTGGATCTGCGGTGGATTGCTTTCAGAGGGTGGTTGACAAGTGATTGGAAAAATGACACGTCGCCTCCTCAGTGCCTGATTTAACCCTTCAAAGCTGCACAACTGACCTGTAGGGCAATTGAAGCGTGGATCTATTTACTTGAATGGGTCATGTTCGGCGGGCAGTTGAAGGGGGTATAAATTTTGCTGCACCCCATAAGCAAAGAAAGGCATCCCAGCCATGGCATATCTACAACCCCTTTCTGGCTACTTGTGCAGTTTAAAGGGGGTGGTCAGGGGGTTGGGGGGCCTCCAAAGCAATCAATTCTCAATCATAATTCCCTATTATGAGCAGACGCTCCACCCAAGATATGCACTGCAACTCCCGCGTGTACGGTTCCACGTGTGTGTTTACATGTGTTTGGAATGTGTGGAGCTCAGCTCTCTGTCACTCTGTCCTCTCCTACTATCCTTGCAAAGAGGAACATCTCCTTCCTCCCTTTAAACTCTGCTATACAGGGATTGCAAGAGGCTGACACTGAGTCAAATTCAGGTACTTATATTGTTTGCAATTAAATTGCTTATATTTTGCCTGCCCTTGTTCCCCCCTCATCAACATAATCACATTTTTATATATTTTTTTATTACATACCTTATTTTTGACCTAGTGATGTCATCACTGGATCTCTATGCTTTTCTATACAATCCAGGCAAGTGAGGCCCACACGTGATGCTGAGCCTCCATGATTGAAACAGTTGAATTCCAATGAAAGAAAGAGGAAGGCCAGGGGCGGTCAGGCTGGGGAGGAAAGGCCTAGATCAGGGATGGTGAACCTTGGCATCCCAGATGTTTTGGAACTACATTTGCCATGATGCTCATGCACTCCGCAGTGTAGTTGAGCATCACGGGAAATCTAGTTCCAAAACATCTGGGGTGCCAAAGTTCACCATCACTGGCCTAGAGGATGCTAGACATCCTCCAGCCAGGAAATGGTATGGGCTCACAGTGTGCCATGAAATCAGAGTAAGCCATTTCAGTAGAGGAGAGGAACCGGTACAACTGTGCAAGACTGAAGAGAAGGCCTTAATATCAGATTTAAAAGTGAACACCAAATAAAACAATCACAAGAAACAAACAAACAAGGAAAGTTTGACCACCAAGTTCTGCCAATTTTCATAGTGTTCAGCCCTTGATGGGTGACTTACCTCTAGAAGGGGGCCAGTGGGGTGGAGGAACTGGAACTGGATAATTGCCTGGAGGAGGCTGATGGTGGGGTGGAGGACCTGGAACTGGATAATTGCCTGGTGGAGGCTGATGGTGGGGTGGAGGACCTGGATTGTTGGGGAAAACATCGGCGTAGATGGCTGAACAGCTCAGGAGGAGGAGGAAGACGGCGTTGTACGGAGACATGGTTGAGTCTATGAGATTCGGAATGTACACGGCGGGTTATATAGGACTCAGTACAGGAGGAGATCAGGGAGGAGGCAGAATGTCAGAGAAGAAGATATTATTATATTCAGAGCTTCATCATAGAAGTGACATCCTATAATTACATTTTAGTTTTAATATACACCTACCCTCTTACCTAATGTATAAAGACAGCATACAACTATAATTATGTTCTGATCTAACAACTTTTCCTCTCACATGGCAGAGGATTCCCAAGACATCCAATATAGTAAGTACAATGTTTTTTCTTTAACCACTTCAGCCCCGGAAGGATTTTCCCCCTTCCTGACCAGAGCACTTTTTGTGATTCGGCACTGTGTCGCTTTAACTGACAATTGCGCAGTCGTGCGACATTGTACCCAAACAAAATTGACGTCCTTTTTTTCCCACAAATAGAGCTTTCTTTTGGTGGTATTTGATCATCTCTGTGGTTTTAATTTTTTGCGCTATAAACAAAAAAATAGCAACAATTTTGAAAAAAAAGCAATATTTTTTACTTTTTTGCTATAATAAATATTCCCCAAAAATATATAAAAAAACAATTTTTTTCCTCAGTTTAAGCCAATATGTATTCTTCTACATATTTTTGTTAAAAAAAAAGATTGCAAAATAGAGGATAGTTTTATGGCATTTTTATTATAATTTTTTTTTTATTAGTAATGGCGGCGATCTGCAATTTTTATCGTGACTGTGACATTATGGCGGACACATCGGACACTTTTGACACTATTTTGGGACCATTTGCATTTATATAGCGATCAGTGCTATAAAAATGCACTGATTACTGTGTAAATGACACTGGCAATGAAGGGGTTATCCACTAGGGGGCAATGAAGGGGTTAAGTGTGTCCTAAGGAGTGATTCTAACTGTGGGGAGGAGGGGCTTCAAACACATGACAGCGATCACTGCTCCCGATCACAGGGAGCAGTGATCTCTGTCATGTCACAAGGCAGAACGGAGAAATGCCTCGTTTACAAAAGCATCTCCCCATTCTCCGTGACACGATTGCGGGCACCCGGTGGACATTGAGTCTGCGGCACCCGCGGTCATGGAGAACGCGGTGCGCGCCCGCAGCACCGCTTCTTAAGGGGGGCATAGCTGTACGCTCCTTTTGCCCACCGACATGCCGACATATATCATCGTGCAGCGGTCGGGTAGCGGTTAAATATAGAAAAAGGACAAAATGTTTGGTTGGACTCATTGCCAGAGGCATTTTTGCATTTTTTGCACACATGTTTAACAAAATCATTTTCGTCTGGAAGATTACACAAAATACCCAAACGTTATATATTTTCTGAAAGCAGACACCCTACAGAAAAAAATTGTGGTAGTTTCATTTTTTTATGTCACATGTTATTACCGCAAAGGTCTAGGAAACGCAAAATATAAAAAACACACTAAAGTGAATATAAGGTGGAACAAACGCACTAAACTACCCACATTTTTGGTAAAATATAAAAGACGAGGTTGCACCGGGTAAATGGATACCCAACATGCCAAACCTTTTTTTTTTTTTGTGTGCCCATGAAATGGTGACAAACTGCAGTACCCTATATTTTCTATAGGCAACGCTTCAAAAGCCCCCTGTAGGTCATCAGTTATGGAGGAGGTCTTGTGTTAAAATTATTACTCTCCCTCTGGCGTGCGCAGCAATATGTAGCATGTGTATTGCAATTGACGTTTTCATGCGTAGGCGCCCCCGATGCACGTGTTTACATTCATATGTGCGTATATGTGGGGGTGGGGGGGCCTCAAAAATTTTGGTGGGGGGGATTTTATGTGCTTAAGTGGAACTTTTTTTTTGCAAAGAAAATGTTTACTTAACTTTTTTTTTCATTGCATAGGGGACAAAAAGTCCCCTACGTTTTGATTTCTAGGTGACAGGTTCTCTTTAATTTTTTTTAATTTTTAATTTTTCTTTTTATTTTGGAGAGAGTAAGGGAGGGTTATAGCCCCTCTGAGGTTGTTTTTTTTTTTTTTGTCATCTGTGTCCCATTGGGGAGATTTCCCTTCTCTTCCTGTTCCAAAGCCAAAACAGGGAGTGAGAGGAAACCCCTCCAAAGTGAGGGAATCCCTGGTTGTCACAGAAGTAGTGTCCTCATTGGTAGATTTCCCCGTTATTATTATTTTTATAATACAGGATTTATATAGCGCCAACAGTTTGAGCAGCGCTTTACAACATGAGGGCAGACAGTACAGTTACAATGCAATTCAATACAGGAGGAATCAGAAGGCCCTACTAGTTAAGAGTTTACAATCTAAAAGGGAGGGTAAAGTGATACAAAAGGTAATAACTGTTGGGGATAAGCTGATGGAGAAAGTGGAAACACAGTTGTAAGGTGGAAGTGGGATAGGCTTCTTTAAAGAGAAGGGTTTTCAGGGATCACCTAAAAGTGGACAAAGGATGGGAGAGGCTCAGGAGAAGTCCTGGAGGCGAGCATGGGAGGAAGTGACAAGCAGGAGGTCTTGGGAGGAACGAAGTGAACGATTAGGTTGGTATTTTGAGACAAGGTTAGTGATGTACATAGAAAGAACGCAAGTATGCTCTGGGACCCAGGGCATACTCCTGTTCTTTCTATGTATATATTAGGGAGCACCAGACCACACATTTTGTGTTTTTTAGGTTAGTAATGTAGCTGGGGGGCCAAGGTGTGGCTGACTGTAAATTATTGTTAGTATTTTGAATTTTATTTGTTGGGTGAGCAGAAGCCAATGGAGGGATTAGCAGACCAGGGAGTGACCCTCTATTTCTGTTCTGGTGATCCAAAAATGTGGCTTTTCTTTCACTTTGACTCTCAGTGATAACGGTCACCAGTTTTGCCTTTAGTTACGTAACAAAGATAACCATGTACGTATGCAGAAAACAATTCCCGGAACCCATCATGGGTGGATGTATTTTTAGGTTTCCTGAGCGAGAAGGATGGAAGTGGTATATTACCAAAGGTCAAAATAAGGAAGAGAAGGTAAGTGGTTCCGAGTGTGAGGTAGTGTTAGCTGGCAAGATACAAAGTAAGTATTGGGTCAGGGAGTAGAGAGTACAGGAGAGGGTAAGAATAGTTGGTGGGAACAAAAAATTGGGGGGGGGGGTTGGAGTTAGTGCAGAGGGGAGAGGAGGGAAGAGCTTGAGAGGAGAAGGTATATTCCACAGATTCTTGGAAATGAAGCCAGCAGGCCAACGTGTCCATGATCTTTGGGACACTAGTGGAGCCCCACAGTGTTGGGACAGTTTAGCTGCATTTACCAAGTGCATAGCTAAAGACTTGAAATAAACTGTCTTATGAAAGGAGGAGTGGTGAAGGAGAATTTGTGCTTGGGTTAAAATCCAGTGAGTAAGTGGTGAACCTGGAAATTATATTGTTGACTATACTTAACTAGGAATAGAGGGTTGGGCAGGTCCACCATATGTGTAACAAGGTTCCAGGTTCCAGGCTACTGGTTAGGTATAGAATAGGAGAACATATTTAGCTAGGGGTTCTATACTATCTTCTTGATACTACTTTACACCAATTCTCCTGCTTTGTAATATTCATAGACCCCTAATGAATGCACGTAAAAATAAATTCCCATTCCACAGCAGACAAGTCAAGGGCCAACTCCCTCTCTCAGGCTTTACATGCCTTACCTATATTGGGTGATTAATCAGAAAATAGGAGAGAGTAAATGATGGAGATCAAGTCTTGTTGCAATGTAATTCTTGTGTATATACTGTAGACTGTGTGAGGTCAAGACCAAAGGCAGATGCGGTTTGGACAAGTAAAAGTGGAGGTAAGTCAAAATGGGAAACATCTGTCCCTGCATGCGAGGGGTCAAGGAGTCATAACTCAGGAGAGATCCTTGATTGAAGAAGTGCTCTGCACAAATTTGTATGTCTGTGTGTTTTCTAAGAATTGCCTAGAGATCCCGGATGGAGAATCAGGGTTGTATTGAAGTGGGGTCAAGGGACCTGGGGAAGAAGAGATCGGGAGTTTTTCTGAGCGGGTGATCCATATAGGCATGGGGATGTGTTTTGGAGCTAGCCAAGGGTGTAGTGGCAAAGGCACTATTGACACCAAGCCTTTCACTCAGTTGTGAATGTTACAGTCTACTAGTTTGGTCAATTGACAAGGCCAGTAGTATTTTAGGAGCCTGGGAAGACCTATTCCTCTCTTCAACTTGGGCAGTGTCAGTCTGTCATAGCTAATCCTGGAATGTTTAGTACCCTGTAGAAGGGTGGTGCAGCATTTCCTATATGAGGAAAACAAAGTCGAAAGAGAGAAAGGTTTATTCCAGCACTGTATATCACCTTGTATGTCTCGGAGGCGAGGCAGATAGTTGCCAGGGTATAGGTCTGATAGGGGGCCACGAGCTGTATGCCAAGATATGGTATAGTGTCAGGTTATCACTTAAATTGAAAATTGGATTGACGATAAGCTACTATTTCTCGGGGAAGGGACACTTTCAGGGCATAAGAATTCGAAAAATTTATTTGGAGGGTGGTAGTGTTTTGAGGAGAAAGAAATCCATGAGTAGGTTCAGAATTGTAACATGGAGTTCCGTTATGAAAAGAAGAATAATGCGCAAATGCGACAAGCTTAAAAGTTTGTCCAGAAACCGAGAGTCCTTTAATGTCTACATTAGCCGGAAGCTGGCAGAGAAGTGGTTCCAGTATCAGCACAAAGAGGATTGGCAAAGGAGGGTAATCCTATCTGGTTCCTTTTAAGATGGGGAAGGCATTCAACAGATGGCCATTAACTCAGACTATCATAGTAGAAGTTGAGTAGAGTGATAGGATGAAATGAAGCATGCGTTCCCATAGTCCTATAGCCCAGCAGTCATATAGTCCCAGGCCACTCTGTCAAAGGCCTTCCCTGTGTTTAAAGGTAGAAAAAAGCCTTGTTTGTTAGAGGAGGTTAGCCAGTGATAGAGATTCAAGACCTTAATGGTGTTATCCCTGGCCTCCCTGACAGTGGCCAGGCCTACATGGTCTTTGGCTATGAGGGAAGAGAGCAACGGGAGCAGGCAATTAGCAAGAATTTTGGCAAAAAGTTTGAGGTCGATGTTAAGGAGTGATATAGGCTGGTAGTTAGTCACCAACCACATATCTGTGTCATCTTTTTCAATCACAGAAACGCGTGCTTCCAAAAGACTGTGTCAGTCACAAATAGTAGATGCTAGAGAATTCAAAGCAACAAAAAAGGGAGAGGTGGGAACGCATGAAAGAGTTTCGAAGTATGCAGCCGTGAACCCATCCGCATCAGGACTCCCTGTTTTTAATTGCTTAATTGCTTCTTATTCCAATTCCTCCATAGAAATAGGGCTTTCAAGATTTTTCACTTAGGAAGGAGAGCGAGACGCCAAGGGTTCAAGGGCGGTCAAGAAACAAGAAAAATCTGGAGGTCGGAGCAGACCAGCTAGCCCACACAGTGAGACAGCACAAGAATCCAGAAAAAGTCAGCGGAAGCTCACTGAGACTGTTGTGTGGGGGTCAGGTAGGAGACAGAAAGCAAAGATATTCTCCAGCTCTGAGGAGGTAGTAGATGTGTAGAAACAGCTGAAAGTATAGGAGCAATCACTGCATCACAGGTCCAAGTGACTAAAATAAGTCAATGACAGTGAACCAGGAGGGGAGATCGAACAGGTGAAAGGTTCTGAGTAAGTACAACAACAGATAAGCAGGCTAAATAGAGTAAAACTGTAAGAATATAAGAACAGAGAGAGGTAGATGAGGCCAGGGGAGACCCCTGGCAAGTAGGAGAACCCTTGGCACCATCCAGCATCTCTCAAACTCCCATAAAACCATGGCAAAAGTATACAAGAAGGAGAACTATGGGGGTTCCCACATAACGCATGAGCAATTTATAACACCAGTGATGGTTGGGGGGATAAACTGGGTAGTGTAAAACATGCCCATAAAACAGGGTTGAGATGGTTTGGTTAGTACTAGATGTTACTCAGGACAAAATAGACCAGGTTGGTTCCAGTTTATGCAGGGGGGTAGGAGGGTATAATTACACTTAAAGGTGAGGGGAGGTTGAAGGCAGTGAAATCTTTTACAGAAACAGGAAATTCTGTCATTCAGAGGGGCCCCCCTTGCAACAAAACCCTTGTACACATGTAAACAAGTAGAACATAAACTACAAATTGCATTGTAAGAGCGCGAGACAGACATGAATACAACAAGTGTAGTGGGATCAAGTTCTATGGTATAGATAGGTGATACTTATATGACTAATAAGAGTAGGGAGTATGGCAGGGGGATAGGGAAAGGGACGGAAGGGAAGAGGGTGTGGAAGGAAAAAAGGGGGTAAGGAGGGAAGGAATAGGGATCAGGGGAAGGGGAGAGCAACCTTTCTCAACCGCCAATGAATTTGGTAAGCTAAAAGCACTCCATATGATGTGATCTGTGTTCCAGTATTGAATCAATCCGACAAGGTGTGGTATATAGCAAAAAAAAGTTACATTGAATTATTTTTAGTGTAACGTAGCAGGCAGGGAGATGAGGGAGGAGGAGAGTAAAAGGCAAGCTAGGGGTACCGCGCCAACCTCAACTGTTGTTAGGGAGTAAAGTAGGGTGAAGAGACCATGGACTTTTTTAGGCATCAACGCAACCAAATGTTTGTATAAAATATAAAAATGTTATTTCATATCTTAAAAAAAAAGCAAATGTATCTAAAATCTCATAAATTAAAATAAATACTCAAAGCAATCTACTAATATAGTTATGTAGCGGGCACCTATTTTTACATAGGTGACCTTTATTGTTAGTTTCCTATGTCAGGTAAATTTAGACAGGCTTGTGCTATTGCAGCAGGCCTGTTTGTTAATTTCTATATTTGAGTGACAGGTGTTTGTATTCGAGTCCCGGCCAATCATTGATTTGTTGGACAAGGCCCGGAACTCTGATATAAAAGCTGAGTCACATGGTCAGTCGGGGTCCTGACGTGCTGTCTGCCGTGAGAGCCGGAGAGGCCCAGCCTGGTTCCCGGAGGGGAGCCAACGGAGCCTCACCCTAGCCAGATGGGTGGAGGTCTGGTTCTCATGGAGGAACAGACAACATCCCGCAGCATGTAATTATGGATGTCGTAGGCCTCCCCTGCGGGGAGGGGAGCGGGCCACAGACAGACAGAGGAACCAGGAATCATTTCGGATGAAGTGGCAGCAAAACGGAAGGAAACTGGGCGATCGATCGTTTATGAGTGGCACATGGACTATTGATCAAGTGAGTGAAAGCCCAAGGGAAGGGTACTGTCAGAGACTGAGGTTGTTGATGCACAAGTCGGTGAGATGGGTGGTTATGGCCCGTGACTTAGAGTTCAACATTGCCCTGGGATTCCAATCAGTCAAGCGAGGAGGTGATCAGAATGACTCTATTGTAATTTAATCTGAAAGTACCATGCAAGTAGGAAGTAGTGGCAAAGAGGTAGCGGTGAAGCTGCATGTACACACATAGAGAAGTGGATTGTTCCTTTTAAGTCATCCAGATGAAGAAGTTATTCAGAGTGCGGCGAAAATTAGTAGGCACGTAAATATCACAGCTTTACTCTCATAGTTTCATGGCCACCAGGAGGATTAGCTCAGGATGTCTAATTGAGATTGAACGTTACCAACAGTACGTAACTTTGGAAACTTTGCACATTGTTACCTAACATCTAATACCCCACTTACATGGAGTGGTTGCTGATGCTCAACATCGCTCCCTGTTACTTTTGGGGCTCTGATGATGGCTGCTAACAGTAGTGATCTTTATTGCATACTTTTTTCCTCTTTATTTATAGGATCCCCTCTTAGCATCTCCAGGCCTGCTTGCCATGTTCTAGATGTCATTTCACATGTTAGGTATGTGCTACCACCAGGCAGCCTTTTGTTTTTGTGGCTGTACGCATATTATACATACAAGTTTTTTTATATGCTTATTTGGGTTTTTTTTTTCTTCCAGGACTCCCATTCTAGGCCCCAGTATCCATGGTCTAGCCTCATTTAGGGATCTATTATACAACCCTGAACCCCCTTTGGTTCCCTCTGAGGATGGGTTGTTAGTCCTTTTATTAATCTCTCCATCAAAATTCTGGTTTGGAGGCACTTGCATTTTGTAAACAGCTATAACGCGGACAGGGTTGCCAGAGACTCCATGTGACACTGTTTTTAACCACTTAAGGACCGAGCCTCTTTCTGAGATTTGTTGTTTACAGGCTTTTGTGCTAGAAAATTACTTAGAACCCCAAACATTATACATTTCTTTTTCTAACACCCTAGAGAATAAAATGGCGGTCGTTGCAATACTTTCTGTCACACCGCAGCGGTCTTACAAGCGCACTTTTTTTGGAAAAAATACACTTTTTTGAATCAAAAAATGAGACAACAGTAAAGTTAGCCCAATTGTTTTTTATATTGTGAAAGATAATGTTACGCCGAGTAAATTGATATCCAACATGTTACGCTTCAAAATTGCGTCCGCTCCTAGAATGGTGGCAAACTTTTACCCTTAAAAATCTCCATAGACGACGTTTAAAAAATTCTACAGGTTGCATGTTTTAAGTTACAGAGGAGGTCTAGGGTTAGAATTATTGCTCTCGCTCTACCGATCGCAGTGATACCTCACATGTCTGGTTTGAACACTGTTTTCATATATGGGCGCTACTCACATATGTGTTCGTTTCTGCACGCGAGCTTGTCAGGACAAGGCACGTTAAAAATTTTAAATGTAAAAAATTTTTAAAATTACATTTACATTTAAAAAATTTAAACATCCCTTGTAATAGAAAGAAGCATGACAGGGCCTCTTAAATATAAGAGCTGGGGTCAAACAGACCTCAGATCTCATATTTAGACTAAAATGCAATAAAAAAAAAAAAATTGTCATTAAAAAAATTATTTTAAAAAAATGTCCCTTTAAGAGCTGTAGGCGGAAGTGGCATTTTGACGTCGCTTCCGCCCAGCAATTGTATGGAGACGGATGGGAGCCATCTTCCCCTCACTCGTCTCCATACCCAGCTAACGACAGGACGCGATCACCTCCGCCACTGTCGACGGCTCCATTAAGCGGCGGAGGGCACCGGATCGCCCTGCCGATAAAAGTGATCTCGTTGCGAATCTGCAGCAGAGACCACTTTTATCTTGTAGCGGACTGCCCACTGAAGAAGGGGATACCGGGGTTATGGCAGCTAGCTGCTGTCATAACAACGATATGCCGACTTAAAACTGCGGCGGGCGGTCCGTAAGTGGTTAATATATGAACGTGGATTTTATTCATGTATACACAACTAAATAAGATGTAAGTTGCTATTATATTGCCTTTCCCATATCTGTATGTCATTGAATAGATGCACTACTTTACTTTTAACTATCTGCATTCTATATGATATACATCCTGTTAATCCCTGATGAAGGAGACTACAGTTTTCTCTGAAACGCGTTGACTATAGGCTATTGTATCTATATGTTGTATACTGTGATTTTTTTTTTTTTAAATCAGAAAAAAGTTTTATTTGAATTTCCGCACAGCCATATACAAGTCATACAAAACCATGATATATCAGTGACCATAACGAATATCAAGTGTCCTTTTACAAGGTCATCAAAGTTGTACAATATCTGAGTACCATTTTACATACATACAAGTATATAGTAAGGCGGTGCGGAACAGAACTAAAAACAATAAAATGAGTAAGCATCAATGCAACAAAAACATAGTGTCAGATGTATGTTGCAACATAAAATCTATTATCCATACTCCGGAAACATTGCTCATTTAGTTATGGTGCTCAGCCCAACCACTTCAGCAATCTTTCTTCACTTAATATATATTTATCAATTAGTAAATCAGGTACCATAGCTTTGTGATTATCCTTGCAACAATCTATATTTGACCAATTGATGAGATGCCAAGCCTGGCACCTCCAGCCAATCTTGCCACATCTTGTAGAATTTACGGGGTACATTTCTGTGTTGGTACGTCAATTTCTCGTGTATTAATAGTTTATTCACTTGATCAATCCACTGTTGCCTGGTGGGGACCCTGGAGGTGATCCAGTGCCGAGCTATCAGTCTCCGAGCTATATAACGCAGTCAGAGTATCGCTGTATGAGTCGAAGGGGTCAAGGACTCATCGTCCAGGGCACCCAGCAGGCATACCACCGGATCTTTTGGAATTGTAAAGTTAAACACCTGAGAGACCAACTCTAGAATTTCCGACCAATATCAAAAGAGTTTTGGGCACCTCCAGAACATGTGCATGAGGTCCCCTTGATCTCTCAGGCACTTGTGACACAGTGGTGTGTCACGCAACCCCCATTTATGCAATTTAGCAGGTGTTCTGTATGCTCTATGTAGCAAATAGAGGTGAGAGAGTTTCTGTGAGGCTGATATAGATACCTTCAGAGCAGATGCGAGACAAAGACTCCATGTCTCCTCGTCTAATGGCCCTACATCTGCCTCCAATTTGCTTTTGCAAGGTAGACCAGTGGGGTCCTGAAGTGCAGCAAGAATAATACTGTACCCTCTGGAGATCATACCTTTCGTTTCTTTTTCCATCAAGATCTCTTGCAAGATGGCATGCTCAACTAGCTGGAGAGAAGTATGTTTAGATTACAGTTGTAGAGCATGTCTTAATTGCAGGTATCTAAAGAAATTAGTAAGCGGGATGTCAAATTCCATTTGGATTTCTGTAAAAGACTTGAGAACCTGACCTCTGTAAAGTTGCGATAGAAACTGAATCCCTCTTGTCTCCCATGACCTAAAGCCTTTCAGTTTAAGTAGTTCCCTATAATTGTCGTTCCTCCAAATAGGAGTACACGATAAGAAGCCTCCTATACCCAATAATCGTTTGAGATATGTCAATAATCTTTTTAACAAGATTATGGTTGGGAGTCTCCTGGCTAGGTGAGTGTAACCGGCCTCTAATGTAGTTAATGCGGTGGTGGTACTTGACGGTGTGGTAAGAAGTCTACGTATGGGGTCCAAGTCATCTGTCTTACTGTGATTTTTTTAATTGTTTGTGACCATGTTTACTGTTTTATGTGTATATTTCTTTTTGAATAAACTATTTTTCTTACTACAACTCTATCATTGGTAGTGCCTTTAAAGTCCCACCCCTAGGGGTTTACCTTTTTTCTAAACCAATCCTAAACAGATGTTATTAAATCAGTCAGACAGTATAAGGCTGTTACTGTCCAAAGGGGGGTTGGCGTAGGTTGATGTAGCTTGTTGGAGCTCAACATGTTTCGCGACAAATCCCTTCCTCGAGAGCTTGAGTAAATATTCTAGACAGATAAAAGCACAGAGTAAAAAATAGTACAAAACATGTATTGAATACATACATACATACATGTCACCTAACAATAATAATATCCATATTCTAAGTTAGTGCAGGGACCCAGAACCACACTTAGACGCAGACACAGTGGATATAGGGACACGTGCATATACAACAAACCACCACCCAAGGGATATCTGGGTATAGCATTGTGCCATCCACTAACAACGGAGTTGCATATGTATATACCTATGTAATAGCAATAATATACAGTAGCTCTAGCTAGAAAGCACCCACATAGCTTGCCACAATGTAGGGTAGGATTTGTGATAGATTGATAATTAAGATACATAGAAATGGGCCTTACAGTTCAATACAGCAAACTGTAGACCTTCCAATCATTGATAAAGGGCCTACATGGAACACACTATCCAAATGGTGTTGTTAAGGATTAGGCCAGTATGTCAGGCCTCTGAAATGGTTCGGTACTACCTGAAAGAGATAAGGGCGATTGGAGATGCAACAAAGAGGCTGGTATATGGTAAAAGAAAGAGTGACCCCCCTCAAGCCACTGCCACTATAACTACATGTTCTCCCATTATTTAGGTCAACAATAACAAACAGTAATAAATACAGAGCTTCATGAGCTTAGCCAGGAGCAAAAAACTGTAAAAATGCTTAAAGATTCAGAGAAGATTGTCAAGTATGTCATGTGAATATATCCTCTTTCGTAAGAAAGGGAGTATGGCATCAGTGTATCATAGCACCATATGTTTCATTGATGCTATATGGGAACATTGGAAGGAGGCAAAAATAGGTATCTGCTGGCTAAGATCTTGAAAGTGAGACAAAATGTGTGATGGGCACAATCAATGTGTGTATTAACAGTTTGAAACAGGTCAGGATAATATGTGTAACATTCTTGTACAGCCAGGGGGAGTCCGCATGTCCTCAGAACATTATTCCCAACAGTTAGTAAATTCAGAAGAGGGCTGCATCCAGGTAGACTTATGATCCTCAGTGGTTGAGGGAGCTTATTGTGTAAGCAGATAATCAGTTCAAATGTGAATATTCTACAGAGAGGAGTTCACAAGGTGTCAACTGAAGTATAATTATTAGGTTTTGCATGCGAAAGGGGAACTCCCAGAATCAGTAGCTGTATATCCTCATAGTAATGGCAACAGGGTGTGTACATAAAAAGCCAGCACAGAGGAATGTCAGCTAACAGTAAGGAGCTATTTATTTCCTAAGAATATTGCAAAACAGGACATGAAAGAAAAACCCCCCAGCTTAGTCACTTATCTGTCCAGGTGGAATAAATGTGGATTGATGTTAGGCATCATGGCAGGCACTCCGGTGTGCAGGAGACGCGGTGGGGTTTGTACCAGGCTCAACCCTGTGAAGAGTAGGTGGTGCGGAGCCTAGAGGAAAATATCTGCTGCGACAAGGCCTGTTACTTTGCAAATCTATGTAGCCATCATGAGATGAGCAGAGGTCCAGGTGGATGGCGGATAAAAAGAGCTTTACCAGTCCAGGTGTTCGACCATGGAGAGATTCAGACTTTCACAAAAATGCAGTAGGTCTTCTGGGACTTGTAAGTGAGACAAATGTCCCATAGCTGAGGTCGAGAGGCAAAATGAAAACTTCCAGCGACAATGTATACCCGGGGAGCGAAGGAGGTCAAGCAGGGGACAGAGCGCTCGGAAATGTTTTAGAGAGATATTAAATAAGTCTTAAAAAGGATTTTGATTTCCATCCTGTTATAGATAAGGTGGTTCCTATCTCATGCCTTCTGGAGTATCTCTTCCATGAGTTGGAAGCTCACCAAGAAGCATACCCCATGGTGGGTCTGAGTTTTTGCCTCAGGGTCAAAGAGCTTGGTGTATGCATTGTATATCGATCTAGGTCTCGGCTGGACAGTCAAGTAAATTGTTAAAGACAGCTATAACAGACTGGGACAGTTGATCTGGCTTGATCGATTCTCGAAGACCACAAACTTGCAAATTGTGCTTACGACCTCTGTTGTTTAGGTCTTCCAGGTGTCTGTGTAGCTCACAAAGCTGAAACGTATGAATGTCTTGAATATTGGGACGTAGGTCTAAAATAGCCGCTGAAAGGGTGTTCTCGATGTCTGCAGGGACTAAATAGAGATTACCCATACTTAGTGACTTGTTAGAGAGGGGGCTAACATGTGGTGGGAGCGATAGATGCGTGTTGAGGCCTGAGAGAGAGCCACCATGCCAGTGGATAACATGCGGAACAATTCCAGGATGTTGCGGCTCAATTGTGTTCCATTGTCACGTGGGGTGCATGAACACGATACTGTGGCACACTGTGATCCCCCATGGTAAATTGTAAGAGAACCTCTGCTGAAGCAATAAAGAAATCTCCGTGAGTAGTAGCTCATGTCTTAGGCGGCCATCTTAGCCTGAGGCCAAATCATGACCCCTCAAAGGATGTTTTGTCTTGGTTCTGCAAAGAGGATGCTCTTGAGAACCACTGCTCAGCTGTTGGAGAGGAGTTCTTCCATAGGGAAGGTATACACACCTTGGCTGTAATGAGTAAATGAGTAGATAGGTGACAGTCAGGAAGGATAGAGGGGGAAGTGCCAGGGAGGCCGATCCAGGGCTGGAACATCCCAATAAGTACACTCCATTGAGTGACATTGGTGAAACTAGTTAGGGACCAGCACTGCTGGAGCTGAGGGACTCTCCTAGCTGCCGGGGAAAGAACTCCTCCAGTGAGAGTGGTGGGGAATCGAAGGGAAGGGAAAGACAGATTCTGGTGGTAGGGGACTCAATTCTTAGAAGGACAGATAGGCCAAACTGTGACAAAGACCTGAAGCGCCGAACAGTATGTTGTCTACCGGGTGCTCGGGTTAGGCACATCACGGATCTGGTGGACAGATTACTGGGAGGGGCTGGGGAAGACCCATCTGCCATGGTGCATGTTGGCACCAATGACAAAGTCAGAGGCAGATGGAGTGTCCTAAAGAACAATTTTAGGGACTTAGGTGCTAAATTGAGGAAAAGGACCTCCAAGGTAGTATTCTCAGGAATACTACAGGTACATCGAGCCACACCAGAAAGGCAGAGGGAGATTAGGGAAGTAAACAAGTGGCTGAAGAGCTGGTGTATTAAGGGGGGTTTTGGGTTCCTGGAGGACTGGGCCGACTTCTCTGTCGATAACCGGTACTATAGAAGGGGCGGACTGCACCTAAATGAGGAGGGTACAGATCAGCTGTGAATGAAGATGGCCAAAAAGTTAGAGCGGTTTTTAAACTAGGCGATGGGGGGGAGGGTCCAGAGGTAAAGATAGTCAGCGCGGAACATATTTCAGAGGGTAGCATTGGGGGCATTAGTGGTAGGTTGACCAAAGCACATAAACCCAAGGTAAGTATAGTAGCAAGTCCTAGTTGCAATCTCTGAACACCCAATAAGAGGATAATATGCGACTGGTCTAAACTACATGGCATGTTCATAAATGCCAGGAGCCTAGCGGACAAGATGGGTGAACTAGAGATACTGTTGTACAAGGAGGATTTGGATTTTGTGGGAATTTCAGAGACCTGGTTCAACAGCTCTCATGATTGGCTGGCAAACATTCAAACATTCAAACATTCAAGGGTATACCCTTTATCGCAAGGATAGAGAGGGTAAAAAGGGGGAGGGGTATGCCTATCTATCAAGAATAATGTACAAGTGAATGTGAGAGATGACATCACTAAGAGAGCTAGGGAGGAGGTGGAATCCTTATGGGTGGAGCTCCAAAGGGATGAAGCTAAGGGGAAAATACTGGGAGTATGCTATAGGCCCCCTAACCTGAGGAAGGAAGGGGAGACAGATCTCCTATCACAATTTTGATTAGCAGCAAAGATGGGAAGTGTTATCATAATGGGGGATTTTAACTATCCAGACATAGACTGGGCGGAGGGAACCGTGCATTCATCTAAGGCTCGCCAGTTCCTAAATGTCTTGCAGGAACATTTTATGGGTCAGATGGTAGACGCACCAACTAGAAATAAAGTGTTACTGGATCTACTGATTACCAACAATACAGACCTGATCACGGATGTGGAAATACGGGGCAATTTAGGTAACAGCGATCACAGGTCAATTGGCTTCAGTATAAATCACACAAATAGGAAACATAAGGGGAATACAAACACACTGAATTTCAAAAGAGTCAATTTCCCTAAACTACGAGCCTTGCTAGAAGGCATAAATTGGGATAAAATCTTAGGAACAAAGAACATGGAGGAGAGATTGGTTTGCTTTAAGAGCATATTAAATAAAGGCATTAGTCAATGCATCCCAATGGGTAATACATTTAAAAGAGCAAACAAAAGTCCTGGATGGCTTAGCTCCAATGTAAAAATGCATATAAAAGCAAAGGAGAAGGCCTTAAAAAAATACAGGGTTGAGGGATCATCATCAGCATTCAGACTTTATAAAGAATGCAACAAGAAATGTAAGGGTGCAATAGGGACGGCTAAGATAGAACATGAAAGACACATAGCGGAGGAGAGCAAAAAAAATCTCAAGAAATTCTTTAAGTATGTAAACAGTAAAAAAGGGAGGACAGACCATATTGGCCCCATAAAGAATGAGGAAGGACATCTGGTCACAAAGGATGGGGAGATGGCAAAGGTATTGAATTTATTCTTCTCCTCAGTCCTCACGAGGGAATCGGGGGGCTACAGTAACCAAAACTGCAGTGTTTATCCTCATGACACATCACAGGAAACACCTCCATGGTTAACAGAGGACAGAATTAAAATTAGACTCGGGAAAATTAACATTAATAAATCACTGGGACCAGATGGCTTGCACCCGAGGGTACTTAGGGAACTCAGTCAAGTAATTGCCAGACCATTGTTCCTAATTTTTACTGACATTCTACTGACTGGAATGGTACCAGATTATTGGAGAAAAGCCAATGTAGCGCCAATATTTAAAAAGGGCCCAAAATACATCCCTGGGAATTACAGACCAGTTAGCCTAACATCAATAGTATATAAACTCTTGGAGGGGATGATAAGGGACTATATACAAGATTTTAGTAATGAGAACGGTATCATTAGCAGTAATCAGCATGGATTCATGAAGAATCGTTCTTGCCAAACCAATCTATTAACCTTCTATGAGGAGGTGAGTTGCCATTTAGATAAAGGAAGGCGTGGTGTATCTGGATTTTGCAAAAGCAAAAGCATTTGACACAGTTCCCCATAAACGTTTACTGTACAAAATAAGGTTTGTTGGCATTGACCATAGGGTGAGTACATGGACTGAAAACTTTCTACAAGGGCTAGTTCAGAGGGTGGTGATAAATGGGAAGTACTCGGAATGGTCAGGGGTGGGTAGTGGGGTCCCCCAGGGTTCTGTGCTGGGACCAATCCTATTTAATTTGTTCATAAACAACCTGGAGGATGGGGTAAACAGTTCAATTTCTGTATTTGCGGACGATACTAAGCTAAGCAGGGCAATAACTTCTCCGCAGGATGTGGAAACCTTGCAAAAAGATCTGAACAAATTAATGGGGTGGGCAAATGAGGTTCAATGTAGAAAAATATAAAATAATGCATTTGGGTGGAAAAATATGAATGCAATCTATACACTGGGGAGAGAACCTCTGGGGGAATCTAGGATGGAAAGGGACCTGGGGGTCCTAGTAGATGATAGGCTCAGCAATGGCATGCAATGCCAAGCTGCTGCTAACAAAGCAAACAGAATATTGGCATGCATTAAAAGGGGATCAACTCCAGAGATAAAACAATAATTCTCCCGCTCTACAAGACTCTGGTCCGGCCGCACCTAGAGTATGATGTCCAGTTCTGGGCACCAGTCCTCAGGAAGGATGTACTGGAAATGGAGTGAGTACAAAGAAGGGCAACAAAGCTAATAAAGGGTCTGGAGGATATTAGTTGCGAGGAAAGGTTGCGAGCACTGAGCTTATTCTCTCTGGAGAAGGGACGCTTGAGGGGGGATATGATTTCAATATACAAAT
The DNA here is from genome assembly GCF_042186555.1 of Aquarana catesbeiana. Classification (NCBI taxonomy): domain Eukaryota; kingdom Metazoa; phylum Chordata; class Amphibia; order Anura; family Ranidae; genus Aquarana; species Aquarana catesbeiana. The sequence goes on from NC_133327.1 coordinate 8,973,628, forward strand.
ACCATACGGTGACCCCACAATAGGGATAAAACTTTCCCAGAAGGGAGTTTAACAAGACTCGTGGCCACTCATTAAAATTAGAGATTAGATTAGATTAGAAAAGAGGTTTAACCTTAAACTACGTAGAGGGTTCTTTACTGTAAGAGCGGCAAGGATGTGGAATTCCCTTCCACATGTGGTGGTCTCAGCGGGGAGCATTGATAGTTTCAAGAAACTATTAGATAAGCACCTGAATGACCGCGTCATACAGGGATATACAATGTAATACTGACATATAATCACAAACATGGGTTGGACTTGATGGACGTGTATCTTTTTTCAACCTCACCTACTGTGTAACTATGTAACTATGTAAATGACTGAGCAATGAGTTTTTTTGGCCTTCCTGGATAGAGGAGTGAGATAAAAAAGTAGTGTCAGGGGATCGCCTTGGAGAGAGAGTCCAGTCAGTCTGCAGGTTATCTACTTAACTGTGGACCAGAAAGGTTTGAGCTTGAAGGGGCCATGCTCCATGTATATTGGTCATGCCCCAGTTTTTGACATAACCAGCATGTACAGTACTAGGGACCAAAGGGAAGATTTTGTGTAGGAAAACGGGCGACTGGTAATGTTTGGTTAGAAATGTGTCTCTTAGTAGCTGCTGGCATTTGAGGCCTTCTTGTCAAAGTAGATGGCACAAATAAATGGATTTGGTGTTTGGTGTAAAGGACATATTCTGCTCTTGCTCCATGCTTGTACGTGTGCGCAAGGAGGTGCACATACTCATAAGCATAGCTGTTTGAGAAGATGTAGAAAAATGAGAATGTGCATGTGGAAACATTGGCCATGTAACACATGTGCATACATGAGCAAATCCTGGTACACGGTGGCCTATTTAAATCTGAGGTCTGCCTAGCATCAATGCTGGATTGTCTTCAGCTCTGATCCTTGTGTCCTATATTCCTGAAAACACACTAGTTTTGCTACTGACTCAGCTGACGCTTCTCTTCGGATTTTTCTTGTCGGTTATGCATGCTTTTCATCTGTGTTACCAACCCTGGACTGGACTTTTGACCACAACTCTGCCTCGTGACTTTGTACTTTGCTGTCAGCACAATGCCAACTCTTGCCTGCCTATGACCTGCAACCTGATTGTGATCCTGTTCCTATATTCCTGGCTGCTGCCGAGCCCAGGTGGTGACCTGATTCCATATTTCCACACAGTGGATCTTTGTGCTTCACAGCTCAAGTTCACTGCTCTGACTTCCTGGCACCTGCACCCTCCCGCTGCCGTAGCAGTCCCTGTCCCCACTACCTAAGGTGCTTGGATGGGAATTGTACAAAAGACCACCCTCGTCATCTTGGGCTCCACAGTCGGGTATGTTACAGGGTCCCTCTAGGCGTTCCAGGATCACGACAGATTTTGAAATCTTATCAGTCTATGTGAGAAAGAAAAAGAAGGAGGAAAAGTAAAAACCTGAGAAATTTGTAAAGATGCATTGGTGGGCTCCATGTGGCTACATCAAAAAAATGGGTGGTTCTGACAACCATAGATGAAAGGTAGGGTCTGTTAAGCCCCATACACATTATAAAAGATTTTTTGCTGATATTTGTCTTCAGATTTACCAAAACCATGTAGTGCAAGGGCCTGCCTGATTGCATACTAATTGAAACCCCTAAGGTTTGACCTCATGTTATATGGTTTTGGTAAATATGAAGGAAAAAATCAGCAGAAAATTTGATAGTGTGTATGGGGCTTAAAGCCTGTCAGAAATGCTAAATGTCCAATAATGGGAGTGAGGGAATTGAGAAGATATGAGGCTCTGACAAATATTTGTGCACTACAAATAGGTCCATTAGTCAGATGTTTAGCTGGGGAAAGATAATATTTCAAGGAGGACCATAGCAGCCCTTGGAGATGAAGAGCTAAGAATTTCATATAGTCCATTGCTTATGTAAGGTATGTCTGCACCAGTCAACTATCCTTGTAAGCTGAACCTCCTGATGATAGAGAAGAGAATCGGGCATATTGAGGCCTTTCCCAGCTATTGCTAAAACTCTGTGGACTGACACTGCAACAAAACAATGCCACTTCAAGAGATTTTGAACTGCTTTGTGTTTGGCAATGTTCCTATTTCTAAGGGACTTTTCCTGATTGGGGTTCCCTACAATGACTCTGATTGAACACAGGTTGGGACAGGTACTATCATTTTGGTTTTAGAAAAAAAAAACTTCACACAGTTCTAAAATTACAATAATGACAAGGGGATTTTCACTCGCTTTGCCAAGAGTAAAGGCCCCTTCACACAGGCATCTGGAGGGGGTCAGTAAAAACAGGCAGCTGATCCATGGTTCTAATGCCCAGCTCCCCCCCGTCTGCCGACCTGAATCCTAATGCCGTGTACACACGACCGGACTTTTCGACAGCAAAGGTCGGACGGAGCGAATCGGTCGGACGATTCGATCGTGTGTGGGCTTCATCGGACCTTTTCTGTCGAAAAATCTGACGGACTTTAGAAATAGAACATGTTTCAAATCTTTCCAACGGACTCGAGTCCTATCGAAAAATCCGTTCGTCTGTATGCTAGTCCGACGGACCAAAAACGATGCAACGGCAGCTATTGGCTACTGGATCCTTATTCTAGTCCGGTCGTACGCCATCACATTAGAATCAGTCGGACTTTGGTGTGATCGTGTGTAGACAAGTCAGTTTCGTTGGAACTCCGTCAAAGTCCTTCGAAGTTCAGTCCGTCAAAGTCCACTCGTGTGTACGCGGCATAATAGTACACTCAGAGAGGGCTGTACACATGTTGCAGCCGCATAATTTTTTAACTCAGGATTCAAAGTTTAACAGGTGGCACCCACTGAATTCAATAGGACCATATAGCAAAAACAAACAACAGGAGTCTCCCAACGCCTGTCAGTCGCTACTATACCACCCTTTGAAAAATAACCCACCGCAGACTATCATCAGTATGAAGGAAGCCTAAACGTGCTCTTTACACAATGGCTCTAACATGTCATGATTTCAAAACTTTTAGTTCCCACTGGTCCAACAGATCCCTCGTTGTTACTTCTTGTGTGGCAAGAATGCCCTAATTATCTCCATTTTAATACCATGGATTTCTGTACTTTAGGTTGTGTCCTAACTGCCATATCTGTAAAGGAAAGCCCTAATATCTCCCAGTACTTCTATGGCCTTTCAGTTAAAATAAACATTTTTTACTAGAATATATGTACTTTTAACAGTGAGCCTTTCATGGACAGGATGTGGACTGTACATGATGAGTAAGGTGAACCTATATAATTGAGAAATGGATCAGGCAGTTAGACACTTGGGTGAGGGCCAGTGGGATCAATGTTCAGGGATAGGTTGTTACACATATTTTTAAAAGCAAATTGTGGCTATTCTTCTTCTTTAGGTGTCTATATATGCTGTGTTTTGAATTTTTCATCCTTTTATTATCTGTGTGGGTCAAAGGGCTCGTAAAAGTAGCCAGGGCTATAACCTTAGTCTACATGTCCTGTGCTGGTGAATTGTTTCTGTTCCTAAGACTTAAAAGTGTTTGTAAAGTAAACAAAAGAAGGGAGCTGATGGAAAAAAATGATATGCTTCTCTAATGAATAAATTAAATACTGGGTGCTTATATGCTAATTCCAGCTTCCCCATATAATAACAGGTTCACTTACTTGAATAACTTTGCAGAAATATGTTGTTAGAACATGTTATTGTTGCAATGTGAAAACATAGCAATCTCCATGTTTTTTACAGTGCGGCCTTGAAGAGTCTGGGTCAAGCTAATGTGGTGTTCCAAAATAACAGCGATTAATTTCTTTTGTAATGCCGATTCTCAAGTGACTGGTTTAATATGTAAAATGCTTGCATTTGGGGGGATTCTACATGGCAGGATCCAAAAACTGGAGATGAAAGAGGAGCTCCAGTCACCTATGTAAAAATTAAAAGTCAGCAGCTACAAAAACTGAGTCTTGAGAGTCAGAGAAATCTGAGTTGACTAGTAAGTCCACAGAGGGGCCTGGAGAAAGCCCTCTGTTCCTGAGAAGTAGAAAAGCCCAGGGTGCTGGGAGAACCCTATCAGGAGGCCAGGAGTGGGCCCATACAGCAGACTGCTGCATCCAAGGCTAAAGAAGCCCTGTGTGGTCAAGTTAACAAACTTTCTTTTTGCATTTTAATAAAAGTGGGCTGCCGAGCCCTTAACTATAGTTCCTGTCTGACGTGAGCTCACATCACAAATGCATCACAAGAGCTAAACATCCCCCAAGTCACAACCTGCACAGAAAAAGGTGGTACCTCGTCCTAAAGCCTAAAGGTTTGGCAGCTGATTACTCTTGTGGGAGTGTCCTTGCCCTATTTTGGGATCTGTGCTCCTTATATTTCAATTAGTTGGTATATTTGATACATGCTTCCACCTATATGCGTATATGATATGGGTTGTTCCCTCAAACTAGCATTTTTGGTTTGCTCTTATTAAACCTTTCGAATTATCATTGTATTCCATGCCAGGCTGTTTCATCCTGGTATCCCTTATTCTTTGAGATTATTTACTTTACCGTTTCTGGTGTGAATGATTGGTGATCTGTCGACCACGTCCCAAGGGGCCATCTGTATTTGTACCCCCTGACAGTTCACATTATTCCATCCCAATTAGGGTCAGCCTTTATTTTTATACCTAGCACCTATTTTCCCCTTTTGGATTTTTCGCCCCCCCCCCCATCTTATTTTTTCTCCCCCCCCCCTTTCCTCCCCCATTTTCTTTTTTCCCCCTTGTGCCTTATTGTTTACACATTTTCTTCAGTTTTTTTTGGGTGGGGCTGCTTCCTGTGCACCTACTGTTTCTTCCTGTGGGGGAGGTGTTTTTGGCCTTGGTCGTTCATAAATGTTGGTACTCTTTGGTTAGCAAATATCTGGTTGCCCCTCACTATTTTGTTGTTACCTGCATTATTATATGTCATGTATTATACATTAATTTACACATTTCGTTATGTTACAGGCTTATTCCAAAATGATTAAATTCATTATTTTACTCAAAATTCTACAGACAATACCCCATAATGACAACGTGAAAGAAGTTTGTTTGAAATCTTTGCAAATTTATTAAAAATAAAAAATGAAAGAAATCACATGTACATAAATATTCACAGCCCTTGCCATAACACTCAAAATTGAGCTCAGGTGCATCTTGTTTCCACTGATCATCCTTGAGATGTTTCTACAACGTGATTGCAGTCCACCTGTGGTAAACTTAGTTGGTTGGACATGATTTGCAAAGGTGCACCCCTTCTATATAAGGTCCCACAGTTAACAGTGCATGTCAGAGCACAAACCAGGCCATGAAGTCCAAGGTATTTTCTGTAGACCTCCGAGACAGGATTGTATTAAGGCACAGACCTGGGGAAGGGTACAGAAACATTTCTGCAGCATTGAAGGTCCCAATGAGCACAGTGGCCTTATGCTACGTACACACGGTCGGACTTTCCGGCGGACTTGGTCCGGCACACTTTCTGACGGACTTTGTCCGCCAGGTGCGCCGGACTTTAACACGGACGGACTTGCCCACACACGACCGGACTTTTCCGGCGGGCTAAGTCCGCCCGTCTTTCCGATGGACTTTCGCCGGAGGTACGGCGGACTTTCAGAATGAACGGACTTGCCCACACACGGACAAGTCCGTTCATCTTGAACGTGACTCATGTGCGACGGGACTATAAAAGGAAATCAATCTTGCCGCTTTTATCGGCAAAATTGACACCTTGCGAGCCCCGTCGCGGGGCATACCAGGCCCTTAGGTCTGGTATAGATTATAAAGGGGAACCCCCTACGCCGAAAAAAAAACGGTGTGGGGTTCCCCCAAAGATCCATACCAGACCCCAATCCGAGCACGCAGCCCGGCCGTTCAGGAAAGGGGGTGGGGACGAGAGAGCGCCCCCCCTCCTAAACCGTACCAGGCCGCATGCCCTCAACATGGGGGGGTGCTTTGGGGGAGGGGGGCGCCCTGCGGGGCCCCCCACCCCAAAGCACCTTGTCCCCATGTTGATGAAGGCAAGGGCCTCTTCCCGACAACCCTGGCCGTTGGTTGTCGGGGTCTGCGGGCGGGGGGCTTATCGGAATCCGGGAGCCCCCTTTGATAAGAGGGCCCCCAGATCCCGCCCCCCCACCCTATGTGAATGAGTATGGGGTACATGGTACCCCTACCCATTCACCTAGGGAAAAAGTGTCAATAATAAAACACACTACACAGGTTTTTAAAATAATTTATTAAACAGCTCCGGGGGGGTCTTCCTCCGGCTTCGGGGGTTCCTCCGGTTCCTCTTCTCCCGGCGTCCGGTTGGTTCTTCTCCGCTCTCTTCTCCCGGTGTTCCAGTTCTTCGGCCGGCTCCTCTGCTGTCTTCAGGTAGCTCTCTTGCCAGCAGAGGTCCGGGCTTCTAGGCTTCTGGGCTTCTGGGCTTCTTCCCTCTTTTCTTCTCCAGATGTTGACACGACGCTCTCTCCGGCTGGACTGCTCTCTTAGGGCTCCGTTGTGACTTATATAGGCGGAGACCCCGCCCCCTAATGATGTCACAGTCCCTGGGCATGCTGGGACTGTGACGTTTTAGGGGGCGTGGTCACCGGGCGATGTTGACCACGCCCCCTAAAACGTCACAGTCCCAGCATGCCCAATGACTGTGACATCATTAGGGGGCAGGGTCTCCGCCTATATAAGTCACAACGGAGCCCTCAGAGAGCAGTCCAGCCGGAGAGAGCGTCGTGTCAACATCTGGAGAAGAGAAGAGGGAAGAAGCCAAGAAGCCCAGAAGCCCAGAAGCCCGGACCTCTGCTGGCAAGAGAGCTACCTGAAGACAGCAGAGGAGCCGGCCGAAGAACTGGAACACCGGGAGAAGAGAGCGGAGAAGAACCAACCGGACGCCGGGAGAAGATTAACCGGAGGAACCCCCGAAGCCGGAGGAAGACCCCCCCGGAGCTGTTTAATAAATTATTTTAAAAACCTGTGTAGTGTGTTTTATTATTGACACTTTTTCCCTAGGTGAATGGGTAGGGGTACCATGTACCCCATACTCATTCACATAGGGTGGGGGGGCGGGATCTGGGGGCCCTCTTATCAAAGGGGGCTCCCGGATTCCGATAAGCCCCCCGCCCGCAGACCCCGACAACCAACGGCCAGGGTTGTCGGGAAGAGGCCCTTGTCTTCATCAACATGGGGACAAGGTGCTTTGGGGTGGGGGGCCCCGCAGGGCGCCCCCCTCCCTCAAAGCACCTCCCCATGTTGAGGGCATGCGGCCTGGTACGGTTTAGGAGGGGGGGGCGCTCGCTCGTCCCCACCCCCTTTCCTGACCGGCCGGGCTGCGTGCTCGGATTGGGGTCTGGTATGGATTTTAGGGGGGACCCCACGCCGTTTTTTTGGCGTAGGGGGTTCCCCTTCATAATCCATACCAGACCTGAGGGCCTGGTATGCCCCGCGCTCACCGCAATAGGAAAATCTGTTTTTCCTATTGCAGCGAGCGCGAGATGCAATACCTTGCCCTCGCGTCGTATCTGGTCCGTCGGACCAGCATACACACGAGCGGGCTTTCCGTCGGACCAGCACACAGACGAGCGGACTTTCCGCCTGAAACTGAGTCCGGCGGATAAATTTAAAACAGGTTTCAAATCTTGGTCCGGCGGACTTTGGGGAAAAAGTCCGCCGGAAAAGTCCGCTGGCGCCTACACACGGGCGGATTGTCCGGCACACTCTGGTCCGCCGGACCAAGTCCGCCGGAAAGTCCGACCGTGTGTACGCGGCATTAGTCATCCATAAACAGAAGAAGTTTGGAACCACCGGGACTCTTCCTAGAGTGAGCCAACCGGCCAAACTGAGCGATCGGGAGAGAAAGGCCTTAGTCGAGGAGGTGACCAAAAACCTGATGGTCACTCTGACAGAACTCCAATGTTTCTCTGTGGAGAGAGGAGAACCTTCTAGAAGAAAAAACATCTCTGCAAAACTCCACTAATCAGGCCTGTATGGTAGAATGGCCAGACAGAGCCACTCCTCAGTAAAAGGCACATGACAGCCCGCCTGGAGTTTGCCAAAAGGCACCCGAAGAACTCTCAGACCATGAGAAACTAAATTCTCTGGTCTGATGAAACAAAGATTGAACTCTTTGGCCTGAATGGCAAGCGTCATGTCTGGAGAAAACCAGGCATCGCTCATCACCTGGCCAGTTACATCCCTACAGTGAAGCATGGTGGTGGCAGCATCATGCTATGGGGATGTTTTTCAGCGGCAGGAACTGGAAGACTAGTCAGGATCGAGCAAAAGATGAATGCAGCAATGTACAGAGACATCTTTGATGAAAACCTGCTCCAGAGTGCTCTGGACCTCAGACTGGGGTGAAGGTTCATCTTTCAACAGGACAACGACCCTAAGCACACAGCCAAGATAACAAAGGAGTGGCTACAACTCTGTGAATGTCCTTGAGTTGCCCAACCAGAGCCCAGACTTGAACCCAATTGAACATCTCTGAGAGAGATCTGAAAATGGCTGTGCGCTGACACTCCCCATCCAACCTGATGGAGCTTGAGAGGTCCTGTAATAAAGAATGGGAGAAACTGTTCGAAAATAGGTGTGTCAAGCTTGTAGCATCATACTTAAAAAGACTTGAGGCTGTAATTGGTGTCAAAGGTGCTTCAATAAAGTATTGAGCAAAGGCTGTGAATACTTATGTACATGGGATTTTTTTTCGATTTTTTTTATATATAAATTTGCAAAGATTTCAAACAAACTTCTTTCACGTTGTCATTATGTGGTATTGTTTGTACAATTTTGAGGAAAATAATGAATTGAATGTATTTTGGAATAAGGCTGTAACATAACAAACTGTGGAAAAAGTGAAACGTTCTAAATACTTTCCTGGATGCACTGTATATAAATAATGCACATAATGTAGGAATAAGGTCAATCTGTGTTTTATTAATTCTCTTAATAATTAACAGAGCACTATCAGAGGATGTATTTAGAGGCGATTAGTCATAAAATTGATCTGATCAGACTGGGTTCAACCATACATAGGCTTCTTGGGGGGAGCTGCAAGAAAGAAAAATTATTACAGTAATATACCCAGTGTTTCGTATAGTAACTTATAAGTAATCATTTAGCATAGATATGTTGATAAAAAGACATCTGTTCATGTTCAAACCAAATACAAAAATAAAAAAAAAACCCACATCCTCAGATCCTTTAACGGCCCATAAAAACTTCTGCGTTGAGATACCACAAATAATATGCATTACTGTACCTTGGTGCCATTGATTGTGAATAGTTCCCCAACTTATTATGGCAATGGTGCATTATTATAAAAAAAAAAAAAAAGTCATATGGTTTTCATTTATTTTTTTGATTTAGGGTACATTGGCAGCCCATTATTTTCAATGGCCTGCCTTAATGCAACGATGCACAAAATGTTCAATCTAATGTGTGTAAACTCACCAAAAAGAATTAAATGTGCCCTTAACTTGCAGTTTTCCAGAGGAAGGCAAAGCATTGTCTTATTTGCTTCAATAGGGAAAGCAAAGCAAATAGACACTCACAGGATCAACAACCTTACTATAAATATTATTAGCCAGTTATATTTTGTGTATTTGGTAATTTACAGAAATGTCTAAATCTAGCTCCTCTAGAAACCTTTCACAAAAATGCAGTAGGTCTTCTGGGACTTGTAAATGTCCCATAGCTGAGGCTGAGAGTCAAAATGAAAACTTCCAGCGACAACGTACACCCGGGGAGCGAAGGAGGTCAAGCAGGGGACAGAGCGCTTGGAAATGTTGTAGAGAGATATTAAATAAATCTTAAAAAGGATTTTGATTTCCATCCTGTTATAGATAAGGTGGTTCCTATCTCATGCCTTCCGGAGTATCTCTTCCATGAGTTGGAAGCTCAAGAAGCAGCATACCCCATGGTGGGTCTGAGTCTTTGCCTCAGGGTCATAGAGCTTGGTGTATGCATTGTATATCGATCTAGGTCTCGGCTGGACAGTCAAGTAAATTGTTAAAGACAGCTATAACAGACTGGGACAGTTGATCTGGCTTGATCGATTCTCGAAGATCACAAACTCGCAAATTGTGCTTACGACCTCTGTTTAGGTCTTCCAGGTGTCTGTGTAGCTCACAAAGCTGAAACGTACGAGTGTCTTGAATATTGGGACGTAGGTCTAAAATAGCTGCTGAAAGGGTGTCCTCGATGTCTGCAGGGACTGAATAGAGATTACCCAGACTTAGTGACTGGTTAGAGAGGGGGCTAACATGAAGGTGGTGGGAGCGATAGGTGCATGTTGGGCCTGAGAGAGAGCCACTATGCCGGTGGATAACATGCAGAACAATTCCAGGATGTTGTGGCTCAATTGTGTTCCCTTGTCACGTGGGGAGTGGGAACACAATACTGTGGCACACTGTGATGCCCCATGGTAAATTGTAAGAGAACTTCTGCTGAAGCAATAAAGAAATCTCCGTGAGTAGTAGCTCAACCCTCCCTAGTAGAACCATGTTTGTGAAAATTATTTGTCCTGGTTCTGCAAAGAGGATGTAAGGTCCTCTACTGTCGTTATGTCATTAGCTGTTGAGAACCACTGCTCAGCTGTTGGAGGGGAGTTCTTCCATTGGGAAGGTATACACACCTTGGCTGTAATGAGTAAATGAGTAGATAGGTGACAGTCAGGAAGGGTAGAGGGGGATCTGCCAGGGAGGCCGATCCAGGGCTGGAGCATCCCAAAAAGTACGCTCCATTGAGTGACATTGGTGAAACCAGTTAGGGACCAGCACTGCTGGAGCTGAGGGACTCTTCTAGCTGCCGGGGGAAGAACTCCTCCAGTGAGAGTGGGGGGGGGAATCGAAGGGAAAGGAAAGACAGATTCTGGTGGTAGGGGACTCAATTCTTAGAAGGACAGATAGGCCAATCTGCAACAAAGACCTGAAGCGCCGAACAGTATGTTGTCTACCGGGTGCTCGGCTTCGGCACATCACAGATCTGGTGGACAGATTACTGGGAGGCAGAAAAAAAGGAAAAAATAATTGCGCTTCAAAATATCTAAAATGTGAAAAGGAGCAGCGAAATCTAAATGTGACACAAACACATAACATAAGTAGGAAAAATGGAATGATTCGCGCTATATAAATTGATAAATGTGTGGCTGTTTAGTCACACCAAAAAACACTAAATGCAACCTGTGTAAATAAATACGTAACCATACGTGCAATAGTGTATCTTAATCAATACAAACAAATGTGGAAAATAAAGTCCAAACAAAAATAAACGTATTAAAAAGTCATTTGTGAATGGAAAAAAATTTATAAAAAATAGTCCATGAGAAGAACCCAAAGAAAGTGAAAATAGCAATCACAGGTTTTTCAACCACATGGAGCCTCAGATATGTGGGACCACCACCGACAGTAAGAGCCTGGCCGCTTACCAGAACCCCATGACCCCCCGTTACAGAGGGTCTAAAGGGCTTTTGAGATCCTAGTAATCCAAACTGTCCAGGAACAGGGATGGAGATGGAAACTGGAAGGAGCATCAGGTGCTGGAGTGAAGATGGATGGGTCCACAGGAAGGGGGCTCAGCCCTCAGCAAGGCATTATTATCATAGGAAAGAAGAAAGGGAGGGTTCCCATAGTGTAAAATCCGGTTGTAATTTATTATAAAAAATAATATAAACACTCACATGTAAAATGAGATAATCAGTATCATCAGACAATCAGCATCATCAGACGGAAGAACAGACTGTGGCACCGGCCGGATGACCACAGATAGCTCGTCCTGTTAGATGTACAACAGCAATGGGAGGTGGTGCGATGATACCGCTCAGCCAGGGATTGGATTACTAGGATCTCAAAAGCCCTTTAGACCCTCTGTAACGGGGGGTCATGGGGTTCTGGTAAGCGGCCAGGCTCTTACTGTCGGTGGTGGTCCCACATATCTGAGGCTCCATGTGGTTGAAAAACCCGTGATTGCTATTTTCACTTTCTTTGGGTTCTTCTCATGGACTATTTTTTATAAATTTTTTTCCATTCACAAATGACTTTTTAATACGTTTATTTTTGTTTGGACTTTATTTTCCACATTTGTTTGTATTGATTAAGATACACTATTGCACGTATGGTTACGTATTTATTTACACAGGTTGCATTTAGTGTTTTTTGGTGTGACTAAACAGCCACACATTTATCAATTTATATAGCGCGAATCATTCAATTTTTCCAGATTACTGGGAGGAGCTGGGGAAGACCCATCTGCCATGATGCACATTGGCACCAATGACAATGTCAGAGGCAGATGGAGTGTCCTAAAGAACGATTTTAGGGACTTAGGTGCTAAATTGAGGAAAAGGACCTCCAAGGTAGTATTCTCAGGAATACTACCGGTACATCGAGCCACACCAGAAAGGCAGAGGGAGATTAGGGAAGTAAACAAGTGGCTGAAGAGCTAGTGTATTAAGGAGGGGTTTGGGTTCCTTGAGGACTGGGCCTACTTCTCAGTCGATAACTGGTACTATAGAAGGGACGGACTGCACCTAAATGAGGAGGGTACAGATCAGCTGGGAATGAAGATGGCCAAAAAGTTAGAGGGGGGGAGGGTCCAGAGGTAGAGATAGTCAGCGCAGAACATATTTCAGAGGGTAGTATTGGGGGCATTAGTGGTAGGTTGACCAAAGCACATAAACCCAAGGTAAGTATAGTAGCAAGTCCTAGTTGCAATCTCTGAACACCCAATAAGAGGATAATATGCGACTGGTCTAAACTACGTGGCATGTTCACAAATGCCAGGAGCCTGGCGGACAAGATGGGTGAACTAGAGATACTGTTGTACAAGGAGGATTTGGATTTTGTGGGAATTTCAGAGACCTGGTTCAACAGCTCTCATGATTGACTGGCAAACATTCAAGGGTATACCATTTATCGCAAGGATAGAGAGGGTAAAAAGGGGGAGGGGTATGCCTATATATCAAGAATAATGTACAAGTGAATGTGAGAGATGACATCACTAAGAGAGCTAGAGAGGAGGTGGAATCCTTATGAGTGGGGCTCCAAAGGGATGAAGCTAAGGGGAAAATAATACTGGGAGTAAGCTATAGGCCCCCTAACCTGAGGGAGGAAGGGGAGACAGATCTCCTATCACAATTTGAATTAGCAGTAAAAATGGGAAGTGTTATCATAATGGAGGATTTTAATTATCCAGACATAGACTGGGCGGAGGGAACCGTGCATTCATCTAAGGCTCGCCAGTTAAATGTCTTGCAGGACAATTTTATGGGTCAGATGGTAGACGCACCAACTAGAAATAAATCGTTACTGGATTTACTGATTACCGAAAATACAGACCTGATCACGGATGTGGAAATACGGGGCAATTTAGGTAACAGCGATTACAGGTCAATTGGCTTCAGTATAGATCACACAAATAGGAAACATAAGGGGAATACAAAGACACTGAATTTCAAAAGAGTCTACTTCCCTAAACTACAAGCCTTGCTAGAAGGCATAAATTGGGATAAAATCTTAGGAACAAAGAACATGGAGGAGAGATTGGTTTGCTTTAAGAGCATATTAAATAAGGGCATTAGCCAATGCATCCCAAAGGGTAATAAATTTAAACGAGCAAACAAAAGTCCTGGATGACTTAACTCCAATGTAAAAATAAAAGCAAAGTAGAAGGCCTTAAAAAAATACAGGGTTGAGGAATCAGCATTCAGACTTTCTAAAGAATGCAACAAGAAATGTAATGCCCCGTACACACGGTCGGACTTTGTTCGGACATTCTGACAACAAAATCCTAGGATTTTTTCCGACAGATGTTGGCTCAAACTTGTCTTGCATACACACGGTCACACAAAGTTGTCGGAAAATCAGATCGTTCTAAACGCGGTGACGTAAAACACGTACGTCGGGACTATAAACGGGGCAGTGGCCAATAGCTTTCATCTCTTTATTTATTCTGAGCATGCGTGGCACTTTGTCCGTCGGATTTGTGTACACACGATCGGAATTTCCGACAACGGATTTTGTTGTCGGAAAATTTTATCTCCTGCTCTCCAACTTTGTGTGTCGGAAAATCCGATGGAAAATGTCCGATGGAGCCCACACACGGTCGGAATTTCCGACAACACGCTCCGATCGGACATTTTCCATCGGAAAATCCGACCGTCTGTACGGGGCATAAGGGTGCAATAAGGACGGCTAAGATAGAACATTAAAGACACATAGCGGAGGAGAGCAAAAAAATCCCAAGAAATTCTTTAAGTATGTAAACAGTAAAAAAGGGAGGACAGACCATATTGGCCCCATAAAGAATGAGGAAGGACATCTGGTCACAAAGGATGGGGAGATGGCGAAGGTATTGAATGTATTCTTCTCCTCAGTCCTCATGAAGGAATCGGGGGGCTTCAGTAACCAAAACTGCAGTGTTTATCCTCATGACACATCACAGGAAACACCTCCATGGTTAACAGAGGACAGAATTAAAATTAGACTCGGGAAACTTAACATTAATAAATCACTGGGACCAGATGGCTTGCACCCGAGGGTACTTAGGGAACTCAGTCAAGTAATTGCCAGACCATTGTTCCTAATTTTTACTGTCATTCTACTGACTGGAATGGTACCAGATTGTTGGAGAAAAGCCAATGTAGCACCAATATTTAAAAAGGACCAAAAAATACATCCCTGGGAATTACAGACCAGTTAGCCTAACATCAATAGTATGTAAACTCTTGGAGGGGATGATAAGGGACTATATACAAGATTTTAGTAATGAGAACGGTATCATTAGCAGTAATCAGCATGGATTAATGAAGAATCGTTCTTGACAAACCAATCTATTAACCTTCTATGAGGAGGTGAGTTGCCATCTAAATAAAGGAAGGCCCGTAGACGTGGTGTATCTGTATTTTGCAAAAGCATTTGGCACAGTTCAACATAAATGTTTACTGGACAAAATAAGGTCCGTTGGCATAGACCATAGGGTGAGTACATGGATTGAAAACTGGCTACAGGGGCAAGTTCAGAGGGTGGTGATAAATGGGAAGTACTTGGAATGGTCAGGGGTGGGTAGTGGGGTCCCCCAGGGTTCTGTGCTGGGACCAATCCTATTTAATTTGTTCATAAACAACCTGGAGGATGGGGTAAACAGTTCAATCTCTGTATTTGCGGACGATACTAAGCTAAACAGGATGTGGAAACCTTACAAAAAGATCTTAACGAATTAATGGGGTGGGCAACTACATGGCAAATGAGGTTCAATGTAGAAAAATGTAAAATAATGCATTTGGGTGGCAAAAATATGAATGCAATCTATACACTGGGGGGAGAACCTCTAGGGTAATGTAGGATGGAAAAGGACCTCGGGGTCCTAGTAGATGATAGGCTCAGCAATGGCATGCAATACCAAGCTGTTGCTAACAAAGCAAACAGAATATTGGCATGCATTAAAAGGGGATCAACTCCAGAGATAAAACAATAGTTCTCCCGCTCTACAAGACTCTGGTCCGGCCGCACCTAGAGTATGCTGTCCAGTTCTGGGCACCAGTCCTCAGGAAGGATGTAATGGAAATGGAGCGAGTACAAAGCTAATAAAGGGTCTGGAGGATATTAGTTAAGGTTGCGAGCACTGAACTTATTCTCTCTGGAGAAGAGATGCTTGAGGGGAGATATGATTTCAATATACAAATACCATACGGGTGACCCCACAATAGGGATAAAACTTTTTCGCAGAAGGGAGTTTAACAAGACTCGTGGCCACTCATTAAAATTAGAAGAAAAGAGGTTTAACCTTAAACTACTGTGGAAGAGCGTTGCCCTGCCAGGGTCTAGAAGGAGGATGTGACCCAGAATTCTCAACCAGACGAGTTGAGGGGCTTCAGGGAGCATGTAACATGAAGAAGAAACTGGCCTTTCAGTTTCCTCAGTGTTTTGTAAAGTCCACTTTGGGACCTGGAGCTCAGGGATTTCTGAGAGATCCGGGTGGGATGAAATCCCCAGTCCTGGGTCCTGATTTTGAAAACAGCCAGCATACTGATTGGTCAGGTGTGTGCTGGGCTTTTAGTAGTAACCTGACCACAGTTCTGGGCTCCACCCTGCAGATAGGAAGTCTGAGTACCAGGAGTCAGGAGGGCTCCACGTGGGAGCCAGTGCAGCAAGAGGCTGTTAGCTGTGTGCGTCCAGGAAGCTAGAAGCTGTGTGCGTTGAAGGGCTTCAAAGCTGTGTGCACCAAGGTGGTCAGTGAAACAGTCTGTATGAGACAGACAAGGGCCTGGAGTGTAAGGCCAGAGCTGCAGTGCTACAAGTGAGAGCCAACTAGGCTGAATGTAGTTTTGTTGATGAAAAGGAATGCTGAAACCCCTGTGAAGGAAACGTATCTTTGTTGAACTTTCTTTTAATAAAAATGGGCAAACAAAGCCCTTAAAAAGAAGAACCAGCGAGTGGCGGTGTCCTTCAAGCTCTACATTTGATGCAAATCTTTTACACTACGTAGAGGGTTCTTTATTGTAAGAGCGGCAAGGATGTGGAATTCCCTTCCACAGGCGGTGGTCTCAGCGGGGAGCATCGATAGTTTCAAGAAACTATTAGATAAGCACCTGAACGACCACAACATACAGGGATATACAATGTAATACTGACATATAATCACAAACATGAGTTGGACTTGATGGACGTGTGTCTTTTTTCAACCTCATCTACTATGTAACTATGTAACTATGTAAATGACTGACCAATGAGTTTTTTTGGCCTTCCTGGATAGAGGAGTGAGATGAAAAAGTAGTGTCAGGGGATCACCTTGGAGAGAGAGTCCAGTCAGTCTGCAGGTTATCTACTTAGCTGTAGACCAGAAAGGTTTGAGCTTGAAGGGGCCATGCTCCATGTATATTGGTCATGCCCCAGTTTTTGACATTACCAGCATGTACAGTACTAGGGACCAAAGGGAAGATTTTGTGTAGGAACATGGGCGACTGGTACTGTTTGGTTAGAAATGTGTCTCTTAGTAGCTGCTGGCATTTGAGGCCTTCTTGTCAAAGTAGATGGCACAAATAAATGGATTTCGTGTTTGGTGTAAAGGACATATTCTGCTCTTGCTCCATGCTTGTACGTGTGCGCAAGGAGGTGCACATACTCATAAGCATAGCTGTTTGAGAAGACGTAGAAGAATGAGAATGTGCATGTGGAAACATTGGCCATGGAACACATGTGCATACATGAGCAAATCCTGGTACACGGTGGCCTATTTAAATCTGAGGTCTGCCTAGCATCAACGCTGGATTGTCTTCAGCTCTGATCCTTGTGTTCTATATTCCTGAAAACCCACTGTTTTTGCTACTGACTCAGCTGACGCTTCTCTTCGGATTTTTCTTGTCGGTTATGCCTGCTTCTCATCTGTGTTACCAACCCTGGACTGGACTTTTGACCACAACTCTGCCTCGTGACTTTGTAGTTTGCTGTCAGCACAATGCCAACCCTTGCCTGCCTATGACCTGCAACCTGATTGTGATTTTGTTCCTATGTTCCTGGCTGCTGCCGAGCCCAGGTGGTGACCTGACTCCATATTTCCACACAGTGGATCTTTGTGCTTCACAGCTCAAGTTCACTGCTCTGACTTCCTGGCACCTGCACCCTCCCGCTGCCGTAGCAGTCCCTGTCCCCACTACCTAAGGTGCTTGGATGGGAATTGGACAAAAGACCACCCTCGTCATCTTGGGCTTCACAGTCGGGTATGTTACAGGGTACCTCTAGGCGTTCCAGGATCATGACAGAGATTTTGAAATCTTATCAGTCTATGTGAGAAAGAAAAAGAAAGAGGAAAGGTAAAAACCTGAGCAATTTGTAAAGATGCATTGGTGGGCTCCATGTGGCTACATCAATAAAATGGGTGGTTCTGACAACCATAGATGAAAGGTAGGGTCTGTTAAGCCCCATACACACTATCAGATTTTCTGCTGATTTTTGTCTTCAGATTTACCAAAACCATGTAGTGCAAGGGCCTGCCTGATTGCATACTAATTGAAACTCATTAAGGTTTGACCTCATGTTATATTGTTTTGGTAAATATGAAGGAAAAAAATCAGCAGAAAATTTGATAGTGTGTATGGGGCATTGAGAGGATATGAGAAGATATGAGGCTCTGACAAATATTTGTGCACTACAAATAGGTCCATTAGTCAGATGTTCAGCTGGGGAAAGATAATATTTCAAGGAGGACCATAGCAGCCCTTGGAGATGAAGAGCTAAGAATTTCATATAGTCTATTGCTTATGTGAGGTATGTCTGCACCAGTCAACTATCCTTGTAAGCTGAATCTCCTGATGATAGAGAAGAGAATCGGGCATATTAAGGCCTTTTCCCAGCTATTGCTAAAACTCTGTGGACTGACACTGCAACAAAACAATGCCACTTCAAGAGATTTTGAACTGCTGGGTGTTTGGCAATGTTCCTATTTTTAAGGGACTTTTCCTGATTGAGGTTCCCTACAATGACTCTGATTGAACACAGGTTGGGACAGGTACTATCATTTTGGTTTTAGAAAAAAAAAACTTCACACAGTTCTAAAATTACAATAATGACAAGGGGATTTTCACTCGCTTTGCCAAGAGTAAAGGCCCCTTCACACAGGCAGCTGGAGGGGGTTAGTAAAAACAGGCAGCTGATCCATGGTTCTAATGCCCAGCTCCCCCCCGTCTGCCGACCTGAATCCTAATGCTGTGTACACAAGACCGGACTTTTAGACAGCAAAGGTCCGACGGAACGAATCGGTCGGACGATTCGATCGTGTGTGGGCTTCATCGTACCTTTTCTGTTGAAAAATCTGACGGACTTTAGAAATAGAACACGTTTCAAATCTTTCCGATGGACTCGATTCCTATCGAAAAATCAGTTTATCTGTATGCTAGTCCGACGGACCAAAAATGACGCAAGGGCAGCTATTGGCTACTGGCTATGAACTTCCCTATTCTAGTCCGGTCGTACGTCATCACATTCGAATCAGTCGGACTTTGGTGTGATCGTGTGTAGACAAGTCAGTTTCGTTGGAACTCCGTCAAAGTCCTTCGAAGTTCAGTCCGTCAAAGTCTGCTCGTGTGTACGCAGCATAATAGTACAATCAGAGAGGGCTGTATACATATTGCAGCCGCATAATTTTTTAACTCAGGATTCAGAGTTTAACAGGTGGCACCCACTGAATTCAATAGGACCATATAGCAAAAACAAACAACAGGAGTCTCCCAACGCCTGTCAGTCACTACTATACCACCCTTTTAAAAATAACCCACCGCAGACTATCATCAGTATGAAGGAAGCCTAAACGTGCTCTTTACACAATGGCTCTAACATGTCATGATTTCAAAACTTTTAGTTCCCACTGGTCCAACAGATCCCTCGTTGTTACTTCTTGTGTGGCAAGAATGCCCTAATTATCTCCATTTTAATACCATGGATTTCTGTACTTTAGGTTGTGTCCTAACTGCCATATCTGTAAAGGAAAGCCCTAATATCTCCCAGTACTTCTATGGCCTTTCAGTTAAAATAAACATTTTTTACTAGAATATATGTACTTTTAACAGTGAGCCTTTCATGGACAGGATGTGGAATGTACATGATGAGTAAGGTGAACCTATATAATTGAGAAATGGATCAGGCAGTTAGACACTTGGGTGAGGGCCAGTGGGATCAATGTTCAGGGATAGGTTGTTACACATATTTTTAAAAGCAAATTGTGGCTATTCTTCTTCTTTAGGTGTCTATATATGCTGTGTTTTGAATTTTTCATCCTTTTATTATCTGTGTGGGTCAAAGGGCTCGTAAAAGTAGCCAGGGCTATAACCTTAGTCTACATGTCCTGTGCTGGTGAATTGTTTCTGTTCCTAAGACTTAAAAGTGTTTGTAAAGTAAACAAAAGAAGGGAGCTGATGGAAAAAAATGATATGCTTCTCTAATGAATAAATTAAATACTGGGTGCTTATATGCTAATTCCAGCTTCCCCATATAATAACAGGTTCACTTACTTGAATAACTTTGCAGAAATATGTTGTTAGAACATGTTATTGTTGCAATGTGAAAACATAGCAATCTCCATGTTTTTTACAGTGCGGCCTTGAAGAGTCTGGGTCAAGCTAATGTGGTGTTCCAAAATAACAGCGATTAATTTCTTTTGTAATGCCGATTCTCAAGTGACTGGTTTAATATGTAAAATGCTTGCATTTGGCGGGATTCTACATGGCAGGATCCAAAAACTGGAGATGAAAGAGGAGCTCCAGTCACCTATGTAAAAATTAAAAGTCAGCAGCTACAAAAACTGAGTCTTGAGAGTCAGAGAAATCTGAGTTGACTAGTAAGTCCACAGAGGGGCCTGGAGAAAGCCCTCTGTTCCTGAGAAGTAGAAAAGCCCAGGGTGCTGGGAGAACCCTATCAGGAGGCCAGGAGTGGGCCCATACAGCAGACTGCTGCATCCAAGGCTAAAGAAGCCCTGTGTGGTCAAGTTAACAAACTTTCTTTTTGCATTTTAATAAAAGTGGGCTGCCGAGCCCTTAACTATAGTTCCTGTCTGACGTGAGCTCACTTCACAAATGCATCACAAGAGCTAAACATCCCCCAAGTCACAACCTGCACAGAAAAAGGTGGTACCTCGTCCTAAAGCCTAAAGGTTTGGCAGCTGATTACTCTTGTGGGAGTGTCCTTGCCCTATTTTGGGATCTGTGCTCCTTATATTTCAATTAGTTGGTATATTTGATACATGCTTCCACCTATATGCGTATATGATATGGGTTGTTCCCTCAAACTAGCATTTTTGGTTTGCTCTTATTAAACCTTTCGAATTATCATTGTATTCCATGCCAGGCTGTTTCATCCTGGTATCCCTTATTCTTTGAGATTATTTACTTTACCGTTTCTGGTGTGAATGATTGGTGATCTGTCGACCACGTCCCAAGGGGCCATCTGTATTTGTACCCCCTGACAGTTCACATTATTCCATCCTAATTAGGGTCAGCCCCTATTTTTATACCTAGCACCTATTTTCCCCTTTTGGATTTTTCCGCCCCCCCCCCTTTATTTTCTCCTCATCTTATTTTCTTTTCTCCCCCCTCACCATCTTATTTATTCCCCCCCCCCCCTTTCCTCCCCCATTTTCTTTTTTCCCCCTTGTTCCTTATTGTTTACACATTTTCTTCAGTTTTTTTGGGTGGGGCTGCTTCCTGTGCACCTACTGTTTTTTCCTGTGGGGGAGGTGTTTTTGGCCTTGGTCGTTCATAAATGTTGGTACTCTTTGGTTAGCAAATATCTGGTTGCCCCTCACTATTTTGTTGTTACCTGCATTATTATATGTCATGTATTATACATTAATTTACACATTTCGTTATGTTACAGGCTTATTCCAAAATGATTAAATTCATTATTTTACTCAAAATTCTACAGACAATACCCCATAATGACAACGTGAAAGAAGTTTGTTTGAAATCTTTGCAAATTTATTAAAAATAAAAAATAAAAGAAATCACATGTACATAAATATTCACAGCCCTTGCCATAACACTCAAAATTGAGCTCAGGTGCATCTTGTTTCCACTGATCATCCTTGAGATGTTTCTACAACGTGATTGCAGTCCACCTGTGGTAAACTTAGTTGATTGGACATGAGCACAAACCAGGCCATGAAGTCCAAGGAATTGTCTGTAGACCTCAAAGACAGGATTGTATTAAGGCACAGATCTGGGGAAGGGTACAGAAACATTTCTGCAGCATTGAAGGTCCCAATGAGCACAGTGGCCTTCGTCATCCATAAACAGAAGAAGTTTGGAACCACCAGGACTCTTCCTAGAGCGGGCCAACCGGCCAAACTGAGCGATCGGGAGAGAAGGGCCTTAGTCGAGGAGGTGACCAAAAACCTGATGGTCACTCTGACAGAACTTCAGTGTTTCTCTGTGGAGAGAGGAGAACCTTCTAGAAGAAAAAACATCTCTGCAAAACTCCACTAATCAGGCCTGTATGGTAGAATGGCCGGACAGAGCCACTCCTCAGTAAAAGGCACATGACAGCCCGCCTGGAGTTTGCCAAAAGGCACCCGAACAACTCTCAGACCATGAGAAACTAAATTCTCTGGTCTGATGAAACAAAGATTGAACTCTTTGGCCTGAATGGCAAGCGTCATGTCTGGAGAAAACCAGGCATCGCTCATCACCTGGCCAATTACATCCCTACAGTGAAGCATGGTGGTGGCAGCATCATGCTGTGGGGATGTTTTTCAGCGGCAGGAACTGGAAGACTAGTCAGGATCTAGCAAAAGATGAATGCAGCAATGTACAGAGACATCTTTGATGAAAACCTGCTCCAGAGTGCTCTGGACCTCAGACTGGGGTGAAGGTTCATCTTCCAACAGGACAACGACCCTAAGCACACAGCCAAGATAACAAAGGAGTGGCTACAACTCTGTGAATGTCCTTGAGTTGCCCAACCAGAGCCCAGACTTGAACCCAATTGAACATCTCTGAGAGAGATCTGAAAATGGCTGTGCGCTGACACTCCCCATCCAACCTGATGGAGCTTGAGAGGTCCTGTAATAAAGAATGGGAGAAACTGTCCGAAAATAGGTGTGTCAAGCTTGTAGCATCATACTCAAAAAAAGACTTGAGGCTGTAATTGGTGCCAAAGGTTCTTCAACAAAGTATTTATTGAGCAAAGGCTGTGAATACTTACTCTGATCAGAATCCCAAAACTATACCTCTCACACGTGTACAGATAAAGATAGCGGCGCTAATATAAATTGTGTAAAATAATGGGTCAGAGCAGCATAATGCCTATGACCCTCTACTTATGCATAAAAATAATAATAATAATAGTGTCATGAAAAATATTAATTTTATCATGAAAAGAAATTCTTGAACACCCAGTGAAAAGTGTCACTATAAATAATAAATTACAAGAAATGAATAATCAAGTTCAACAGTTGTTTTTCAATCTTCTTGTGTGAAAAATCTTCTACTCTTCCACCACACCACTGTGATAGTGACAATACTCCCTCTGAAGAGCGCACTCACCAGATTGTATAGCCTCCCACTCTCGTGTTCAGCAAAACAGCAATTGAACCACACCTGTTTTTTTTTTTTGTTTTTTTTTCACTGTACACTGTGTATGTACACATATTTTGTATTAATTTACACATCTTTTATATAGCTTTGCACTTTTCTTTGGCGCAGTTGAGTAAGAGAGATTCAGGGGCGGTTTATTTGTATATCTCTTGCTACAAACCATTGTGAATACTTACTGTATGTACATTGGATTTTTTTTCTATTTTTTTTGTATATAAATTTGCAAAGATTTCAAACAAACTTCTTTCACGTTGTCATTATGCGGTATTGTTTGTACAATTTTGAGGAAAATAATTAATTGAATGTATTTTGGAATAAGGCTGTAACATAACAAACTGTGGAAAAAGTGAAGCGTTGTGAATACTTTCCTGGATGCACTGTATAGAAATAATGCACATAATGTAGGAATAAGGTCAATCTGTGTTTTATTAATTCTCTTAATAATTAACAGAGCACTATCAGAGGATGTATTTGGAGGCGATTAGTCATAAAATTGATCTGATCAGACTGGGTTCAACCATCCATAGGCTTCTGGGGGGAGCTGCAAGAAAGAGAAAAATCATTACAGTAATATACCCAGTGTTTCGTATAGTAACTTATAAGTAATCAGTTAGCATAGATATGTTGATAAAAAGACATCTTGTTCATGTTCAAACCAAATACAAAAATAAATAAATGAAAAACCTACATCCTCAGATGCTTTAACGGCCCATAAAAACTTCTGCGTTGAGATACCGCAAATAATATGCATTACTGTACCTTGGTGCCATTAATTGTGAATAGTTCCCCAACTTATTATGGCAATGGTGCATTATTATTAAAAAAAAGTCATATGGTTTTTATTTATTTATTTGATTTAGGGTACATTGGCAGCCCATTATTTTCAATGGCCTGCCTTAATGCAATGATGCACATAACATTCAATCTAATGTGTGTAAACTCACCAAAAAGAAGTAAATGTGCCCTTAACTTGCAGTTTTCCAGAGGAAGGAAAAGCATTGTCTTATTTGCTTCAATAGGGAAAGCAAAGCCTTTAGATACTCACTGGATCAACTGCCTTACTATAAATATTATTAGCCAGTTATATTTTTTGTATTTGGCAATCTACAGAAATGTCTAAATCTAGCTCCTCTAGAAACGTTTTGTACACTTACTGTAAAGAAGCCTTTCCGTATGTGGAGGTTAACCTTTTTTTCTCAAGGTGCAAAGAGTGCACTTTTGTCCTTTGCAACGACCTTAAAGTGAACATATTAAAACCAAGTTTACTATATGGATGATTTATATACATATACATAGTAATCATATCCTCCCTAATCAACTCTTCTCAAAGGGGAATACATTCAGTTCAGCTAATCTTTCATCATATCCAAAGTCCTCCATGCCCATTATTCTTTTATTTGCTCTTCTCTGCACTTTCTCCAGTTACCCAAAATCCTTTTTTGTGAACTGGGGCCCTAAACTGGTCTGCATAGTCCAGATGAGGTCATACTAATTCTTTGTATAGAGGAAAATTATGTGTCTCTCCATCATGCATATAACATGATGACCACCAGATAATGTTCATATCAGGAAATAATTATATCACCTCTATAGACATCACATTGCCAACCAATCTTTGGAGAAAAATAGGATTTTACAGCTTACCCGTAAAATCCTTTTCTTCGAGTACATCACGGGACACAGAGCTGCATAGTATTAAATCTATTCATGAGCCGGAAAGATTGTTTTAGCCACACATGAATATGTATGTCCTGAGCAAATAATGTTTGGGAAAATCCATTCCAAATTATTAATTTCTTTTTCATACATCACGGGACACAAAGCTGCATAGTAATAACTATGTGGGTTATAGGTCTACCTTCAGGTGATGGACGCTGGCACACCCAAGACAGGAAGTCCCCTCCCCTATATAAATCCTCCTATACCGGGAGTACCTCAGTTTTTGTAGCAAAGCAATAAGTATCCCAAGAAGAGGGGCGGGAGCTCTGTGTCCCGTGATGTACTTGAAGAAAAGTATTTTACAGGTAAGCTGTTATAAAAATCCTATTTTCTTTTTTGTACATCTTGGGACACAGAGCTGCATAGTAATAACTATGTGGGATGTCCCAAAGCAATGCCAAACGAGGGAAGGGAGACACCAAAAATAAAGTAGGGGGCCATCAGACGTGAGGACCTATACTGCAGCCCGCAGCACACTGCGCCCCAAAGGCGATATCCTCATGCCTCTTTACATCCAACTGATAGAATTTAGTGAATGTATGTACCGAAGACCAGGTTAAGGCTTTGCAGGCCTGAGCCATGGAGGCTTGGTGATGCACTGCCCAAGAAGCACTAACTGCTCTGGTAGAGTGTGCTCTAATTTGAAAAGGCAGAACTCTTCTTTTTAAACCATAAGCCTGAACAATAACTTGCCAAATCCACTTGGAAATAGTAGATATCGATGCTGCCTGCCCCTTCCTGGGCCCTTCTGGCAGCACAAACAAAACATCCGTCTTCCGGATCTGAGAAGGGCCTTCTCAGATCCAAAGGCTATCTGAGCAGTAGCCTTCAGATAGACCTTAACTCCTCTCACTACATCCAAAGAATGTAATGACTTCTCTTCATCAGAACTAGGTTCTGGACATCTTGGTTCAAATGAAATCCTGACACCACTTTAGGCAGAGAGGTTGGATGAGGACATAATACCACTTTATCCTTATGAACAATCAAATATGGCTCTTTACAAGAAAGAGCAGCCAATTCTGATACCCTTCTAGCAGAGGATACAGCCACCAGAAACACCAATTTCCTAGTCAAAAGGACTAAGGGAATATGGCGCAAAGGCTCAAAGGGCTGCTTTTGCAATGCTGACAGAACCAGGTTCAAGTCTCATGGACACAAGGGTGACTTAACTGGCGGTTTGAACCGAGTTACTCCCTGTATAAAGACCCGAACCAAACAATGCATAGTCAGTGGTCTTTGAAACAATACCGACAAGGCCGAGACCTGACCTTTGATAGTGCTTAAGGCCAGCTTCATTTCCACGCCCAATTGTAGAAAGGCAAGAATTCTACCTATGATATACTTATAAGGATGCCAACCCTTGGTTTCGCACCAAGACAAATAGGCCCTCAAGACTCTATAATATATGACTCTGGAAGCCGGCTTCCTTGCATTAATCAGGGTAGACACTACTGACCTAGAAAGCCCCCGATTCTTTAGTACGTGGGATTCAATAGCCAAACCGTTAAATTTAGAGTTTGTAAGGAAGGGTGGAATATTGGGCCCTGTGAGAGCAGGTCTGGACGAAGTGGAAGGGTCCATGGGTCCCCCACAGACATCCTTATGATTTCTGCATACCAGGACCTCCTGGGCCATGCCAGGGCTATAAGAATCACCAGCTTCCTTTTCACCTTGATCCTGCGAAGAAACCATGGTAATAGCTGAATTGGGGGGGAAAGCATAAATTCGTGAAAACTGATCCCAAGGAGTTACCAACGTATCCATCCCATATGCGAGTGGGTCCCTTGTTCGTGACACAAAGTTGATCACTTTCTTGTTGAACCTGGACGCCATCAGATCTATGTCCGGGGTCCTCCATCTTTGACATATGGTCAGGAAGATGTCAGATGTGAGCCCACTCACCCGGAACCAACTGCTGGCGACTTAAGAAGTCTGCCTGCCAATTCTCTATTCCTGGAATAAAGACCGCAGATATGCAAGGTACATGCTTCTCTGCCCAGGCCAGGATCTGGTTCACCTCCCTCTGGGCAGCGTGACTCCTGGTGCCCGCTTGGTGATTGATATAGGCCACTGCAGTGACATTGTTGGATTGAATCCTGACAGGAGAACCCTGTAACTCAAGCGTCCAGGCCCTCAGGGCCAGGTGAGCCGCCCGAATTTCCAACATGTTGATGGGCAGGGTCTTCTCGAGTACAGACCACCTGCTCTGGACAGTCATCCTTCCCAGGACTGCTCCCCAACCGAAAAGGCTGGTGTCTGTTGTCACCACCTTCCAGGTAACTGGAATGAAAGATTTCCCCTTCTGCAGATTTCTGGGCATCAACCACCAAGAGAGGCTTTGACGCACCCTCTGGGACAGACACATCGGAAAGTCCAGAGCTTGAACCTTCTTGTTCCAAGCGGACAGAATAATGTTTTTCAACAGTCTTGAATGAAATTGGGCATATGGGACAGCTTCGAATGAAGCCACCATCTTCCCTGACCACCTGGATCAGTCCTCTTATAGAAGCAACTTTCGCCTGGGGCAAAAATACCTTCCTCTGCTCTGTATCTAGGACCAGACCCAAGTACTCCAGCCTTTTTACTGGACGTAGGGCCGATTTCTCCAGATTGAGAATCCAAGCCTAGGATCCAGATACCTGACTGTGCTGAGTACACCATGGTTCAGGCGGTCTACCGACTGATCCACCAGTAGTAGATCGTCCAAGTATGCCATTATTGTTACATCCTGAGCTCTTAGTCTGGCCAGAAGCAGGGCCAGAACTTTTGTAAACACCCGGGGTGCAGTAGCCAAACCGAAGGACAAGGCTACAAACTGATAATGGTGCTACTCCACTTCGAACCGTAAGAGTTTCTGGTGAGCGGGGAAAATAGGCACATGCAGATGTGCGTCTTTGATGTCTATTGACGCTAGCAATTTTCCCCCCTGATGGGTGGAGACTATTGACCAGATTGATTCCATGTGAAAGGAGACATTTAAGAATTGATTTAGACCCTTGAGATCTAGAATGGGCCTGACATCTCCGTTTGGTTTTGAAACTGTGAAGAGATTTGAATAAAACCCCAAGCCGTGCTCCTCTGCGGGAACCTTTATGATTACCCCCTGGGACAATAACTGGTCTAGTGCCAGAAACAGAGTTTTTCTCTTTACTGGATCTTTGGGAACGCTTGATTTCAGAAAACGAAGAGGTGGAAATTCTTGCAACTCCAGTTTGTAACCTAGAGATACAGTAGAGATGACCCATCTCTCCTGGATTTCCTCCAGCCAGGTTCTTGAGAATCACTCGATTGAGTGAGGGCGCCCCTTCATAAGGGGGCCTTGGGGCTCTGCTTAGTCGGTTTTCACCCTCAGGGCTTTTTGTGTCCCTGGGCTTGACCTTGAGCTCTTCCTCTAGAACCTGACAGCGGAGGCCATCGAGACTGCCTATAGACTGATGTCCCTGGCACTGGAGAGGAAGACCGTTTAAAGGAAGGGCGCCTACTCCTTCTTTTAACTGGTAAAAGAGTACTCTTCCCATTAGAAATTTTTTGGGTATATTTGTCCAAATCATCACAGAACAACCATTCCCCGTGAAACGGAAACCCAGCCAAGAGCTTTTTACAAGGTGCCTCGGCTGACCAATTTTTCAACCACAGGATTCTACGCATATGTAGCAACAGGAATGAAAGGCGCGAGGCCTGATGAATAGAATCCTTAATAGCGTCAACTGCAAAACATAACAGCCTTGGCAGCTCGGCTAAGCCCCACGCTTGCTGAGCAGGGATAACCTTGAGAACCTGCTTCATCTGGTCCTTCAGGGATTGACAAATGCCTATTGCTGCTACAGCACCTGCCAAGGAAAAAGAGGTCTTTAATAAAGATTCCAACCTCTTACCCGATGGATCCTTGAACATCTGTACATTGTCCACCAGACAAGTTACACTCTTATTCACAGGAGATAGCAGTGTCAACTGCTGGCACACTCCACTTTTTGGTGAATTTTTCCTCCATGGGATAAAGTGCAGAGAACTTTTTAGGAGGAAGAAAATGCTTATGCGGATGATCCCAATCCTCATAGATATGCTCTTCCAACAAAGGATGGGCAGGAAAGGAGTACTGTACATAGTTTGAGGAGCCTTCAAAGAACCTAAGGAAGAGACAGGCCTTCCAGCTGGCTGTGTTAAGGGCAATTTAAATGCCGAACAAACCATCTCAGTAAGGGATTGCACCATCAATTTTTCAGACTGTGAGGCTGAAAAGGGTTCTTCTACTGTTGACTCCTCAGAAGAGGAGACATCAAAATGTCCCTCTTCCAGGTCCCCTGAGGGTAACTCAACTTCCTCTGGCCACTGCTGCTCTCCTGCTAAAGAGCCCGAGGGGGAAGAGGGAGATCTGCCGCGCTTCTTTCCAGGCCGGGGAAGAATATGCGATTAATGCTGTCAACCTCTCCTCCAACCCTCCCAGGGCTGAAGCAAAAACTTCTTCAGTAACATAAACAGGGGCAGGTGGGATGGGGGCTGCTGCAGCACCTGACAGTCCTGATGGCTCACCCTGGGCAACCACATCTGATTTATCAGGGGAGGATGGTACTGGGGAGGAATGACCAGGATCCTCAGAGCCTGATGGTGATACCTTTGGAGACTTCTTTGGAAACTTAGTCCCCGAAGTCTTGGAAGGCATAGTCCTAAGCACAAAAGCAGAGGTACTTACAAAAAACACTACTGCTGAGCTATAGTCCAGCAAAAAAAGCTGCTAATAAAGTTCAGCCTGATGCTGAGCAAGATGTATCTTTTGGAAATGCCTCCATACACCAGCTTACATGCCTGCCCCAGCGCTGCTGTGTCCCTCCATCAGCCAGACTGTTCAGAAATTAGAGGCTTTTAAGGGGTAGGGCCGCCAAGCAACATGGACGTTCAGGCACGTATCGGCCGCTGCGCTAAGCCACACCTCCTTTTCTCCCCTTCCCGGAACGCCTGCTTATTTAAAACAGCATTCCGGCAGCACGTGCTGGTGCCGCTGTGGGATATGGTGTGGGGGAAGAGGGAAGGAGGAGGGAGCGAAAACGAGAGCCGCAAGTCGCTCGAGGATCGGAAGCCACAGGGGAACATGCATACCACTACCGTAGGGCAGCCGTGAGTGACCTTGAGAGCGGGTTTCCGTTACTATGGGGACCCCCAGAAACTATCCTCTCACTACCACCAGTGGCTGCGATCATCCTGGCTAACAAGGGAGCTGCAGACGAATCCTCCCAGCACACAGAGGAGACATGTGAAATTATTTATACTTACACCCTCTAGTGGTAACTTACAGGCATGACAACATCAGCTCAAAGAAGGTTTCCTAAGTGATCTAAGTTCTTTTAGGAACCTTCGCTTACCTCTCCTGTCGCAGGATTCTGTTGAAAATCAAACAGACCCAATCTTCACCCATTACGGCGGGCCATGTCAACAGTTCCTAGACAGGGTTTCCACTCCCCTTGACCTGTACCGCATCCTGCCAGAAAAAACCTTTGGTATGTAGTGTATAACCAAAGTACTGGAAACCAGGATCCAGCCCTCCTAAGAGAGGCATTACAGGCAAAACCTTGTTCTTCTTTACCGAAGCCCGGGTACCATCCACTGGATCTGGTTGCATAGCTTGTTTGATCCAAAAGGATCTTTCCAGCAGAGCTCTTCATAACACATCCTTAGCCGTGACCAACACCTTAGACACTGGCGAAAAAACCGAGGTACTCCCGGTATGGGAGGGGTTATATAGGGGAGGGGACTTCCTGTCTTGGGTGTGCCAGTGTCCATCACCTGAAGGTAGGCCTATAACCCACATAGTTACTACTATACAGCTCTGTGTCCCGTGATGTACGAAAAAGAAATTTATAATTTGGAATAGATTTTCCCAAACATTATTTGTTCAGGACATTCATGTGTGACTAAAACAACCTTTCCAGCTCATGAATAGATTCGTCATTGGAAAGATCTTTGATAACTGACTGACCAGTGCGCTGCCTTAAGTTAATGGCTTGTCCGAACTTGATCATCTCTTCTGCCCATCAATTTTGCTACTGAATTGGGTGTCTCTGAAAGCTATGCAAGTCCCCCATGAGGACCAAGGGTGTCTGAAAATCGCTTCCCCATACAAAGATGGTGTGCTTCCCTAGCTTTGTGGGCTGTAGTATCTGCTAACATCCTGTCTGTGACAGCACCAGTGACCCGATGGGTAAATTATCTGCACTGATGCACAAAAAAAAGAATTAATTAAAGGACATGCTGATCATGTAAGGATTTGTTTCCACTGTAAGAGAAAACCTACCCTTTGTTGAATTTCCCATTGCTGCTCATGAATTGTCCTATGCTGTTCCTATCTCTCAGCACTAGCCTACCAGTCAGGTCTAAGCCTACAGAACAATTTATATTCTGTACAAAGGATCAATCTATGACTATCTCCCCATAAGACAACCATCTTATCTTGGTAAGCAGTTCTGGTGACCTTCACCAGAAATATATTTTAAACCCAAAGATGTCTCATTGATATAGAGTCACATACGGATGGTCAGTCTATGACCATCCCCCAATCAAACAACTACCCTATGTATGCATGGCACATGTCAGACCTACCTAAAGATGGCTTACACATGGGGTCTCGGCATTTGTTGACACACAATTCGTTGCAGCACTTCTGCTGACCTTCGCAGTCCACATCATTCACACAAGCAGATGTGTTGACAGATTGACATGTGTTCTGCATGACGGTGCCAGGCAGCCCCACATGAGGACACTGCCCACTTTTTTGAACTGGAATAAACAGAAACATATTTTTGACATTAATTTATTGGATCACTTGACTCTAGCTTAGTAATTTAGAAAATTAGAAAATTTAGAAAATTATTTGAAACCCAAAAATGTCTTTTGGATGTAGAGTCACATTCTAGGGGGCAGTCTACAATCACCTCATAAGACATCCATCTTATCTCTGTATGGCACATGGCAGACCTACCTAAGGTTTGCTCACCCACAGGTGGCATTCCCCGTGACGTCACAGGGAAGTCCCGTCAAGTCACCGTGCGTCAGAGGGGGGCGGGGTCACCGGGTGGCCCCGCCCCCCCCGTTATTTAAGAACTGTCAGACGAGGAGCGCCGTCACACAGCGGGAGCCTCCCTCCATGCCAGCATGGATTGCGGAGCGGCCCGGAGAAGAAAATGAAGAAGAAGAGAAGAAGAGAAGAAAAGAAGAAAAGAAGAAAAGAAGAAGAGAAGAAGAGAAGAGCGGGAGCCTCCCCCCCATGCCATGGGTGCGGAGCGGCCCGAGGAGAAGAAGACAGAAGACGCCGCGGAGGAGATGCTGGACGAGAACGCCGGAGGAAGAACCAGAAGAACCAGAAGAGCCAGAAGAACCAGAAGATGAAGGAAGATAGAAGAAAGAAGAAGCATTTAAATAAAGGAATTGTCAAAAACTGTCTCTTGTCATTTTTAACATTTTTGACACTTTTTTCGTGAAATGGTAGGGGTACTTATGTACCCCCTTACCATTTCACACAGGGGGGGGGCGGGATCTGGGGGTCACCTTGTTAAAGGGGGCTTCCAGATTCCGATAAGCCCCCCGCCCGCAGACCCCCACAACCACCGGCCAGGGTTGTGGGGATGAGGCCCTTGTCCTCATCAACATGGGGACAAGGTGTTTTGGGGGGCTACCCCAAAGCACCCTCCCAATGTTGAGGGCATGTGGCCTGGTACGGTTCAGGAGGGAGGGGGGGCCGCACTCTCGTCCCCCCCTCTTTTCCTGCGGCCTGCCAGGTTGCGTGCTCGGATAAGGGTCTGGTATGGATTTTTGGGGGGACCCCACGCCGTTTTTTTTTTTTTTTTGGCGCGGGGTTCCCCTTAAAATCCATACCAGACCTGAAGGGTCTGGTATGGAATTTAGGGGGAACCCCACGTCATTTTTTTTTTTAAATTTTGGCCGGGGTTCCCCTTAATATCCATACCAGACCTGAAGGGCCTGGTATGGAATTTAGGGGGACCCCCACGTCATTTTTTTTTTTTAATTTTGGTTCGGGGTTCCCCTTTGGGGAATTCCCATGCCGTTTTTATCAATGAACTTCTATGTGTATTGTCGGCAATGCAATAGCCGCGGGTAGTTTTAAATGAGTTTTTTCCTTCAAAATGTCATTTTGCTGTCAGACTGTTCTAAACACAGGAAACATGCGCCCCTTTACAGGCACACTATAGACACCCCCCAGGTACGAAATTTAAAGGGATATTACACTTTTATTGTTTGACTTTAAGCATTATTAAAATCACTGCTCCTGAAAAAACGGCCGTTTTTAAAACTTTTTTTTGCATTGATCCATGTCCCCTGGGGCAGGACCCAGGTCCCCAAACACTTTTTATGACAATAACTTGCATATAAGCCTTGAAAATTAGCACTTTTGATTATTCATGTTCGTGTCCCATAGACTTTAACGGTGTTCGCATGTTCGAACGAACTTTTTTCCTGTTCGCATGTTCTGGTGCGAACCGAACAGGGGGGTGTTCGGCTCATGCCTATTTGTGATTATAACCAAACTGTATTCACTAGAAGGCCAGATTTAAGGTTGCATTTTGGGTAAATAATAGGTAGAAATGAACCAACAGACAAGGAGAGTGATTTGGGGAGCCCTGTGACACCAGAACAAGAAATGGTGGGTACGGTAGGGCATAGACAGCGATAAAACATTTTCAGAGGTTACCAAACTACTCAAAATGTGCGTGTCCCCACTGAAGAGATTTGTCCTGACAGAAAGTGAGGAGACTTTTTACTAATAGGACTGAGACAGCAATATACGTTAAGCCTAATGAGAGATAACCCTTTCCCACTCTATCCAATATTAAATAAAAGTTTTGGCTGGATGGAGGACAGGATGTTAATCACATATAATTATGACCACCAAAGGAAGAACTTAAATACGGAACAGCAAGCAAATAGGCAATTCTTTCTGCAAAACAAGAATGACGGAAGATGTATTCTCTCTGGAAATTGTCTGCCTGTATTGTAGTTGTTTCTCTATGTTTAGATTGTGCTGACTCACATTTTTCAGGGCCTACACAGTCATATTCACACAAGCGGACACAGCATTTCTGGTGTCCGGGGCATTGATGGTCTTTGGTACAGATGCCGTCGAGTCGTGGAGCTTTCAAACATCTTTCAGGTGGCACTGGACAGGTTCCAGGTTTATCTAAAATAGAGGAAACATTGTGTAAGGTTCTGATATTTTTATATGAACAATTAATATAATCTGAATGGTGTCCCTAAAATTTGACAGTAGAACCCAGTACAGACCACGTGGAGAATGGTGGTCCCTGTGTACGTTTTTTTGCCACCAAAAACAAGTGTATAGATGTGCCCCACCTTTACCATCTGACCTCTTACTTTGATCTAAACACTTAGATAAATAAATAATTAATATCATCTGAATGGTGTCCCTTAAAGTGGGCATTGAAACCCAGTACAGACCATGTGGAGCCTGGTGGTCCCTGTGTGAGTTTTTTGTATAGATGTGCCCCAAGCTATACACTCTGACCTCTTACTTTGAGCTAAACACTTATGTTGCATACACACTGCGTTCTGGACAGTTGGAATTGTATGCAAGACAGCTTGAACGGAATTCCGTCGGACCTTCAGAGATTATTCCGACGGCAAAACCGCTCGTGTGTACGTGGCATTAGATTAAGTTGGCTACACACAGAGTGAATTTTAGCTGGCTCCTTAAGAACCAGCCAAAAATTTGAGCCATGGGTGTCCCTTTGGCACTGCCACAGCCCAGCATCCCTCGATCTAACTGGTAACATCTAATCACTGTATGGCACATGACAGACTTACTATGGTTGACTTACCCATGGGTTCCCGGCATTTGTTCACGCAAAACTCACTGCAGCACTTCTGGTGGCCTTCACAGTCCACATCATTCACACAGGCAGTTGTGTTGACAGATTTACAAGCATACCGTATGACGATACCGGGCGGCAACACATGAGGGCACTCCCCACTTTTTTCAACTGGAAAAAACATAAACAAATATTTTGCCATTAATTAATTCATTGAGTCACATGACTCTAGCTCGGAATTTAGAAAAATATTTGAAACCCAAGAATGTTCCTTTGATATGTTGTCACTAGGGATGAGCCGAACACCCCCCGGTTCGGTTCGCACCAGAACCCGCGAACGGACCGAAAGTTCGCACGAACGTTAGAACCCCATTGACGTCTATGGGACTCGAACGTTCGAAATCAAAAGTGCTCATTTTAAAGGCTAATTTGCATGGTATTGTCCTAAAAAGGGTTTGGGGACCCGGGTCCTACCCCAGGGGACATGTATCAATGCAAAAAAAACTTTTAAAAACGGCCGTTTTTTCGGGAGCAGTGATTTTAATGATGCTTAAAGTAAAAAAAAAAAAGTGAAATATTCCTTTAAATATCGTACCTGGGGGGTGTCTATAGTATGCCTGTAAAGTGACGCGTGTTTCCCATGTTTAGAACAGTCCCTGCACCAAATGTCATTTTTAAAGGAAAAAATCTCATTTAAAACTGCTTGCGGGTTTAATGTCATGTCGGGTCATGGCAATATGGATGAAAATCAGTGAGACAAACGGCATGGGTACCCCCCAGTCCATTACCAGTCCCTTTGGGTCTTGTATGGATATTAAGGGGAACCCCGCACCCAAATTAAAATAAGGAAAGGTGTGGGGCCACCAGGCCCTATATACTCTGAACAGCAGTATACAGGCGGTGCAAACAAGACAGGGACTGTAGGTTTGTTGTTAAGTAGAATCTGTTTGTAATTTTGAACATTTTTAACGTGTTTAGCTCCAGCCAAAAAATCTTTTCTAAGCTTTTTGGAAAACATAGGGAAGGGTTATCACCCCTGTGACATTTGTTTTGCTGTCTTTCCTCCTCTTCAGAAGATTTCACCTCACTTTTTTGTCCCAATGAAAAATGTTTTTTGAAAATTTGGGTTTTTTTGTGGAACAAGGATTGGAAAGCATCAGTGGAAAGGAGAACTTGTTTTCCCATATTAACTCTTACAGGAGAGAATTTCCCTTCCTAGGGGTAGATTTCATCTCACTTCCTGTTGTCTCCTTCCGTTTGCAAGTAGGAGTCGTTTGTAAGTTAGATGTTTGAAAGTAGGGTCCTGCCCTATATACTCAGCAGAAATTTGGGCCTTAGGTGTTGCTGTGGCCACAACACTGTAAGCCCTCACAGGGCCCTGCTGTGAAATATTAGATCAAGAATTGTAATTACATGCCCCTGTTGAACAGGAGCTGAAAAATTAGGCCTTAGGCACTGGTGCTGGTGCCACAACACTGCAACCCCTCACAGACACTCTAGTTGGAACGCAGGAACGAGCCCTGCTGCAAATTATTGCTTCAAAAATTGTAATTACACGCCCCTGTTAGACAGGGGCAGAAAAATTGGGCCTTAGGCACTGGTGCTGGTGCCACAACACTGCAACCCCTCACAGACACTCTAGTTGGAACGCAGGAACGAGCCCTGCTGCAAATTATTGCTTCAAAAATTGTAATTACACGCCCCTGTTAGACAGGGGCAGAAAAATTGGGCCTTAGGCACTGGTGCTGGTGCCACAACACTGCAACCCCTCACAGACACTCTAGTTGGAACGCAGGAACGAGCCCTGCTGCAAAGTATTGCATCAAAAATTGTAATTACACGCCCCTGTTAGACAGGGGCAGAAAAATTGGGCCTTAGGCACTGGTGCTGGTGCCACAACACTGCAACAAGCTATCAGCGTGATGATTGAGGAGGAAGAGGATAATTACTCAGGGATAGTCACTCAGCATCAGCATAGGCAGTCTTTGAAGGGATCTGAGATTTCAAAAAAAATTATTCGGTTACATCAGCATCAGGTGCTTGGTAGCTGGTGGTGATCCAAGACTCATTCATTTTTATGAAGGTCAGCCGATCGACCGAGTCGGTGGACAGACGCACCCTGTGATCGGTTACCACGCCTCCAGCAGCACTGAATGTGCGTTCCGAAAGAACGCTGGATGCAGGACAGGCCAGTAGCTCAATTGCATACTGTGCAAGCTCTGGCCAGTGATCCATCCTCAAGACCCAGTAACCCAGAGGATTTTCGGTGGGAAAGGTGTCCAAGTCTGATCTTGCCCCTAGGTATTCCTGCACCATGTAAAACAGACGCTGGCGATGGTTGCTGGAACCGATCATACCTTGGGGCTGCGGACCAAAAAATTGTCTGAACGCATCGGTCAGACGGCCACCTTCTCCACCGCTCCTTCTTTGACTGACCGAAGCCTCAGCAACACGTTGTCCAGAAACAGGAGTTTGTAACCTCCCAGTCTCTGGGAACGCGTTGCACAGACCTTTCTGCAAGGCCTCCCGAAGATGTTTCATCCTCTGCTCCCTCTGCGATGGCAAGATAAGGTCCGCAACCTTACCCTTGTAACGTGGATCAAGGAGGGTTGCCAGCCAGTATTGGTCCTTCTCCTTGATACCACGAATACGAGGATCCTTACGCAGGCTTTGCAGGATCAGGGAGGCCATGCAGCGTAGGTTTGCTGAGGCATTCGGTCCGGAGTCCTCTGGGTCACTAAGAACGACATGGTCCGCAGCCACCTCCTCCCAGCCACGTACAAGTCCATGTGTTTCTTGGGACTGATCCCTTAAAGACTGCTGCTGATGCTGAGTGCCAGGCTCCACCTCCATACTGACACAATCTTCCTCCTCCTCCTCTTCCTCCTCGTCCTCTTCCTGTGTGATCGGCGGGCACGCAGGAACACTGTCTGGATAAAGGGGGCCTTGAGAGCTAAGGAAGTCCTCCTCTTCCTGCCTCTGTTCTGCCTCAAGTGCCCTGTCCATTATTCCACGCAGCGTGTGCTCCAACAGGTGGACAAGGGGGACAGTGTCACTGATGCATGCACTGTCACTGCTCACCATCCTCGTGGCCTCCTCGAATGGTGACAGGACAGTGCATGCATCCCTGATCATGGCCCACTGGCGTGGGGAAAAAAAACCAAGCTCCCCTGACCCTGTCCTGGTGCCATAGTCGCACAGGTACTCATTTATGGCCCTCTGCTGCGTGTGCAGCCGCTGCAGCATGGCCAACGTTGAGTTCCACCTGGTGGGCATGTCACAGATTAGGCGGTTCTTGGGCAGGTTAAACTCCTTTTGGAGGTCCGTCAGCCGAGCACTGGCATTATATGACCGGCGGAAATGCACACAGACTTTCCTGGCCTGCCTCAGGACATCCTGTAAGCCCGGGTACCTGCCCAAGAACCGCTGCACCACCAAGTTAAGGACGTGAGCCAAACAGGGCACATGGGTCATTTGTCCCTGTCGGAGGGCAGAGAGGAGGTTGGTGCCATTGTCGCAAACCACCATTCCTGCCTTAAGTTGGCGTGGCGTCAACCACCTCTGAACCTGCCCCTGCAGAGCTGACAGAACCTCTGCCCCAGTGTGGCTCCTGTCCCCCAAGCACACCAGCTCAAGCACCGCATGGCATCTTTTGGCCTGCGTACTTGCGTAGCCCCTTGAACGCCTACGGAGCACCGCTGGTTCCGAGGAAGAGGCCATGGAGGAAGAAGAAGAGGAGGGGGTGGAGGAGAGAGGTGTGTCACAATCAGCATTTTGGAGGCGTGGTGGCGGAACAACCTCCAACACTACTGCACCTTGTCCTGCATCCTTCCCAGCTGCCAGCAGAGTCACCCAATGCGCCGTGAAACTTAGGTAACGTCCCTGTCCATGCCTGCTGGACCATGAGTCAGCGGTAATATGCACCTTACCGCTGACCGCCCTGTCCAGCGAGGCATGGACATTGCCTTCCACATGCCGGTAGAGAGCCGGAATCGCCTTCCGTGAGAAAAAGTGGCGTTTGGGTACCTGCCACTGAGGAACCGCACATTCCACAAACTCACGGAAGGGGGCAGAGTCTACCAACTGAAAAGGCAGCAGTTGAAGTGCTAGCAATTTTGCCAAGCTAGCATTCAACCGCTGGGCATGTGGATGGCTGGGAGCAAACTTCTTTCGGCGGTGCAGCAGCTGGGGCAGGGAAATTTGCCTGGTACAATCTGATGTCGGTGTACCAAAAGCAGATTGCCCACAAGTACTTGGCTGTGACACACCTAATTCTACACCTTCATTCCTCTCACTGCAGGTCTCAGAGAGGACTGAAGGTCTAGTGGGGTTGGAAATCTCAGCTGATGAGGAGCAAGGAGAGATCCTCTTTGTTCTTTGGTGTGGGTCTTTTAGATACGCTTGCCAACGAACTGCATGGCAGGTCAACATATGTCTGGTCAAGCATGTGGTACCCAAGCGGGAGATATTTTGGCCACGCGAGATACGCTTGAGACATATGTTGCAAATAGCAGCGGTGCGATCTGATGCACTCGTCTCAAAAAAGGCCCACACCAAAGAACTTTTTGAATAACGCGCAGAGACTGCAGCGCCCTGCACATGTGGAGCTTTGGGGTGTGATGCAGTCAATGTGCTGCCCTTAGGCTGGCCCCTGGAGGGCATCCTGCCTCGTTGGTGATGTGCTGCCGCCTCCTCCTCCTCCTCCTCCTCCTCCTCCTCCTCCTCCTCCTCCTCTCTCCTATCAGGCACCCACGTTGAGTCAGTGACCTCATCATCCCCTCCCTCCTCATCACTGGAGCAAACCTGGCAGTATGCTGCAGCAGGGGGAGCATGACTGCCAGATTGCTGTCCTTCTTGGGCACCCCCTCTGTCCGCGCTCATGTTACTGCCTTCATCGAGCTCAGTATCGTCATCAGAGCCTTCCAAACGCTGGGCATCCTCCTGGAGCATGTACCCAACACTGTGGTCAAACAGTTCGAGGGAATCCTCATGAGGACATGGTGGAGCTAGGGAAGGAGTCACTGATGACATTGAGCTGAGGGAAGAGGCCGCTGCTTTGCCAGACAAAGCACCCTGGGCATGGGTGAGAGAGGATGAGGAGGATGAGGACGGCTTGGTCATCCACTCGACCAAGTCTTCCGCATGTTGCGGCTCAACATGGCCAGCTGCCGAAAAAAAGGCCAAGCGTGTCCCATGGCCACGTGCTGATGAGGATGCACCGTCTCCACGACCAGCACTAGACACAGAGCCTGCTTGCCCTCTCTTATTGGCTTGTGACTGTCTGCCTCTCCTTCTTGGCCTTCCAGACATACTAATGGCCTGTAGCTGCACTAAGCTGGGATAGAACACCTGTAATTTTCTTCAAGTAGCTTTATATACTGTAACCAGACAAGCCTGCCTGTCAGTAGGAAGATAAGAGGAACGGATCTAGCTGAACACTGTGAGCAGGACGCACTGTACTAAATGTAAATAGTCTAGCTGCCTGACCGTGGTACTAATAGGATCAAATAGAACACCTGTAATTTTCTTCAGGTAGCTTTATATACTGTAACCAGACAAGCCTGCCTGTCATTAGGAAGATAACAGGAACGGATCTAGCTGTACACTGTGAGCAGGACGCACTGTACTAAATGTAAATAGTCTAGCTGCCTGACCGTGGTACTAATAGGATCAAATAGAACACCTGTAATTTTCTTCAGGTAGCTTTATATACTGTAACCAGACAAGCCTGCCTGTCAGTAGGAAGATAACAGGAACGGATCTAGCTGTACACTGTGAGCAGGACGCACTGTACTAAATGTAAATAGTCTAGCTGCCTGACCGTGGTACTAATAGGATCAAATAGAACACCTGTAATTTTCTTCAGGTAGCTTTATATACTGTAACCAGACAAGCCTGCCTGTCAGTAGGAAGATAACAGGAACGGATCTAGCTGTACACTGTGAGCAGGACGCACTGTACTAAATGTAAATAGTCTAGCTGCCTGACCGTGGTACTAATAGGATCAAATAGAACACCTGTAATTTTCTTCAGGTAGCTTTATATACTGTAACCAGACAAGCCTGCCTGTCAGTAGGAAGATAACAGGAACGGATCTAGCTGAACACTGTGAGCAGGACGCACTGTACTAAATGTAAATAGTCTAGCTGCCTGACCGTGGTACTAATAGGATCAAATAGAACACCTGTAATTTTCTTCAGGTAGCTTTATATACTGTAACCAGACAAGCCTGCCGGTCAGTAGGAATTTAACAGGAACGGATCTAGCTGAACACTGTGAGCAGGACGCACTGCATTAAATGTAAATAGTCTAGATAGAAGATAACAGGAACAGATCTAGCTAAACTGAATACAGTGTATATATATATATGCAACACCTGGGATGCATATATATACACAATACACTGTAAGTGCAGCTAACTGACTGACTGTTCTGCCTAATCTATCTAACTCAAATCAAATGACACTGTCTCTCTCTCTCTCTATCTCTCAGCACACCGGAACACACACTACACAGGGCCGCCGTGCAGGCGGCCTTATATAGTGTGGGGTGTGTACTAAATCCCCTGAGCCATAATTGGCCAAAGCCACCCTGGCTTTGGCCAATTACAGCTCTCTCTACTGACAGCGCTGTGATTGGCCAAGCATGCGGGTCATAGTGCATGCTTGGCCAATCATCAGCCAGCAATGCACTGCGATGCCGCAGTGAATTATGGGCCGTGACGCGCCACACGAATTTAGCGCGAACGGCCCATAACGTTCGCAATTCGGCGAACGATCGAACAGCCGATGTTCGAGTCGAACATGGGTTCGACTCGAACACGAAGCTCATCCCTAGTTGT
This sequence comes from Aquarana catesbeiana, assembly GCF_042186555.1. NCBI lineage: Eukaryota > Metazoa > Chordata > Amphibia > Anura > Ranidae > Aquarana > Aquarana catesbeiana. The sequence goes on from NC_133327.1 coordinate 9,015,109, forward strand.
CACATAGGGTCAGTTAGTCTACTGCCATCTCCCCATCAGAATATCTTATTATCTCTGTATGGCACATGGCAGACCTACCTACGGTTGGCTGACCCATAGGGTCCCGGCATTTGTTGACACAAGACTCGCTGCAGCACTTCTGGTGACCTTTGCAGTCCACATCATTTACACATGCGGTTGTGTTGACAGATGGACATTTATACAGCATAAAGGTACCAGGCGGCCCCACATGAGGACACTGCCCACTTTTTTTAACTGGAAGAAACAGAAACATATTTTTGACAGGTATTCATTCATTCATTGGGCAACAAAACTTTAGCTTGGCAGTTTTTTTTTTCTTTTTAAGTCCTGTGGTGTTGTGAAAACTTAAAGTGGACCTTCAGTCATTTTTTCAACTTTCCATCTATTAAATCTTCTGCCCTTGTAGTTGTTTTAACTTTGGATAGTAAAACATTTTTTTTTCTGCCAGTAAATACCTTATACAGCCCACTTCCTGTTTCTTCTCTGGTCATTAGCCTAGGCTTATGACATCATGCACAGCTCTCTCTCTAACCCTCATGAGATTTTGCCAGGAAGGGAGTTGGGATGAGTCATAAGAGGGCAAATGAAAGCTGCAGAGTGGAGGTGTGCCTCTGTGTGTCTGTGTAAATCCAGGAAGTGAACAGGCAGCAGCTTCAGCTGCCCACAGTTAAAGTGGCTACAGCCAGACTTAGTGGAGGAAGATTTCTGCAGTTGATTTGGCAAGTAGAGAATTACAGTATATATTAAATGATATGCAAAGTGGTTGGAGGGAAGCTGCAGAATGGCAAAGATGTTTTTATTACAAATTACCCTACTAATCGCAATGTGAGAAAGAGCACAGTGCAAAGTGACAAAACACACATAAAAAGAGAAAAGGGGAAGTGGATAAGTGCATAGTGCAATACAATGGCAGGCCCTTAATAGTTACATAGTTAATCGGGTTAAAAAAAGACACAAGTGCATCTAGTTTAACCATAAAAATAAATAAAAAATAACATTATACAATCCCATATACACAATCCTATACCCACAGTTGATCCAGAGGAAGACGAAAAACCCGAGCATAGCATGATCCAATTTGCTACAACAGGGGAAAATATTCCTTCCTGATCCCCCAAGAGGCAATCGGATTTTCCCTGGATCAACTTTACCTATAAATGTTAGTACCCAGTTATATTATGTACATTTAGGAAAGAATCCAGGACTTTTTTAAAGCAATCTACTAAGCTGGCCAGAACCACCTCTGGATGGAGTCTATTCCACATTTTCACAGCTCTTACTGTGATGAAACCTTTCCATATTTGGAGATGAAATCTCTTTCCCTCTAGGCATATAGAGTGCCCCCTTGTCCTCTGTGTTGACCATAAAATGAATAACTCAACACCAAGTTCACTATAAGGACCCCTTATATATTTGTACATGTTGATCATATCCCCCTTAATCTCCTCTTCTCAAGAGAGAATAAATTCAGTTCCTCTAATCTTTCCTCATAGCTGAGCTCCTCCATGCCTCTCATCAGTTTGGTTGCTCTTCTCTGCACTTTCTCCAGTTCCCCGATATCCTTTTTGAGAACTGGTGCCCAAAACTGAACTGCATATTCCAGATGAGGTCTTACTAATGATTTGTACAGGGGGGGCAAAATGATATCTCTCTCTCTGGAGTCCATACCTCTCTCAATACAAGAAAGGACTTTGCTCGCTTTGGAAACCGCAGCTTGGCATTGCATGTTATTATTGAGCTTATGATCTACCAAAACCCCCAGATCCTTCTCCACCATTGATCCCCCCCCCAGTTGTATTCCCCCTAGTATGTATGATGCATGCATATTCTTAGCTCCCAAGTGCATAACTTTACATTTATCAACATTAAACCTCATCTGCCACATAGTCGCACAATTAGACAGTGCATTGAGGTCAGCTTGTAAATTGGAGACATCCTGTAAGGACGTTATTCCACTGCATAGCTTGGTGTCGTCTGCAAAGACTGAACTGGTACTTTTAAGCCCAGACCCAATTTAATTTATAAAGGTATTAAAAAGTAATGGTCCCAACACTGATCCTTGGGGTACACCACTGATAACCTTAGACCATTCAGAGTAAGAATAATTAACCCCTACTCTCTGAATTCAGTCTTTTAGCCAGTTTTCTATCCATTTACAAACTGATCTTTCCAAGCCTGTAGACTTTACCTTACACATTAGTCGTGTGTGGGGAACTGTTTCGAACACTTTTGCAAAATCCAAGTATACCACGTCCCAAAATTAAGAAAAAAATGGTGTGGGGTCTGCCCAAAATCCATACCAGACCCTTATCCGAGCATGCAGCCTGGCAGGTCAGGAAAGGGGGGGGCGAGTTAGGGCCCCCCTCCTGAACCTAACAAGGCCACGTACTCTTAACATGGGGGGCTTTGGGGCTGGGGGGGGGGCTCTGTAAATTTTCTTTTTTTAATTATTCTTTAAAACCATCAAATTGAGCCAACATGTTTCAGAGAACGGTCTCCTTCTTGTTCAGGGCTTACAAAATTATTTGTGATTATAACCAAACTGTATTCACTAGAAGGCCAGATATAAGATTGTAAGAGATTTTTCCTGACAGAAAGTGAGGAGACTTTTTACTAAAAGGACTGAGACAGCAATATACCCTAAGCCTAAGGAGAGATAACCCTTTCCCACTCTATCCAAAATTAGATAAAAGTTTTGGCTGGATGGAGGACAGGATGTTAATCACATATAATGATGACCACCATGGGAAGAACTTAAATACGGAACAGCAAGCAAATAGGCAATTCTTTCTGCAAAACAAGAATGATGGAAGATGTATTTCCTGGGAAATTGTCTGCCTGTATTGTAGTTGTTTCTCTATGTTTAGATTGCGCTGACTCACATTTTTCAGGGGATACACAGTCATATTCACACAAGCGGACACAACATTTCTGGTGTCCGGGGCATTGATGGTCTTTGGTACAGATGCCGTCGAGTCGTGGAGCTTTAAAACATCTTTCAGGTGGCACCGGACAGGTTCCAGGTTTATCTAAAATAGAAGAAACATTGTGTCAGGTTCTGATATCTCTATATAAATAATTAATATCATCTGAATGGTGTCCCTAGAACTGGACAGCAGAACCCAGTACAGACCATGTGGAGAATGGTGGTCCCTGTGTGAGGTTTTTTGCCACCAAAGACAAGTGTATAAATGTGCCCCACTTATACCTTCTGACCTCTTACTTTGATCTAAACACTTAGATAAATAAATAATTAATATCATCTGAATGGTGTCCCTAGAAGTGGACATTGAAACCCAGTACAGACCATGTGGAGCCCGGTGGTCCCTGTGTGAGGTTTTTGTACAGATGTGCCCCAAGCTATACACCCTGACCTCTTGCTTTGAGCTAAACACTTAGATTAAAGTTGGCCACACACAGAGTGAATTTTAGCTGACTCCTTAAGAACCAGCCACAAATTTGAGCCATGGGTGTCCCTTTGGTACTGCCACAGCCCAACATCCCTCGATCTAACTGGTAGCATCTACTCACTGTATGGCACATGACAGACTTACTATTGTTGACTTACCCATGGGTTCCCGGCATTTGTTCACGCAAAACTCACTGCAGCACTTCTGGTGGCCTTCACAGTCCACATCATTCACACAGGCAGTTGTGTTGACAGATTTACAAGCATACCGTATGACGGTACCGGGCGGCCCCACATGAGGACACTCCCCACCTTTTTCAACTGGAAAAAAACAAACAAATATTTTGCCATTAATTAATTCATTGAGTCACATGACTCTAGCTCAGAATTTAGAAAAATATTTGAAACCCAAAAATGTTCCTTTGATATGTTGTCACATAGGGGCAGTTAGTCTACTGCCATCTCCCCATCAGAATACCTTATTATCTCTGTATGGCACATGGCAGACCTACCTACGGTTGGCTCACCCACAGGTTCCCGGCATTTGTTGACGCACGACTCGCTGCAGCACTTCTGGTGACCTTCACAGTGTACATCATTTACACATGCGCTTGTGTTGACAGATGGACATTTAAACAGCATAAAGGTACCAGGCGGCCCCACATGAGGACACTGCCCACTTTTTTCAACTGGAAGAAACAGAAACATATTTTTGACAGGAATTCATTCATTGGGCCACATAACTCTAGCTTGGCGGGTTTTTGTCTTTTTAAGTCCTGTGGTGTTGTGAAAACTTAAAGTGGAACATCAGTCATTTTTTAACTTTCCATCTATTACATTTTCTGCCCTTGTTGTTGTTTTAACTTTGGATAGTAAAACATTTTTTTTTTTTGCCAGTAAATACCTTATACAGCCCACTTCCTGTTTCTTCTCTGGTCATTAGCCTAGGCTTATGACATCATGCACAGCTCTCTCTCTCACTCTTGTGAGAGTTTGCCAGGAAGGGAGGTGAGATGAGTCATAAGAGCACCAATGAAAGCTGCAGGGCTGCAGAGCTGGAGGTGTGCCCCTGTGTGTCTGTGAAAATCCAGGAAGTGAACAGGCAGCAGCTTCAGCTGCCCACAGTTAAAATGGCTGCAGCCAGACTCAGTGGAGGGAGATTTCTGCAGGAGATTTGGCAAGTACAGAATCACAGTATATATAAAATTCCTCTTTAACATCCGGTGCACACATAAAGTGAGAACACAAACAAGTGCACAGGGTGTACACATGGTCCTCCTCCGAAGAGAAAGGACCCTTACTCTGATCCCCCAGGGTGCAAGGCTCCTGACAGGGACTGGGGTACTCACTGGCCCACCTGGCCGAAACCAGGCGGACCCCATTCTCTGGGAGGCCTGCCAAAACAGACCAACCAAGTACTAGGTGGGGCTCCCCCAAAGAGAGGGAGGACCAGACCAGAGACATTTTAGCTATGTCTAAGGGGATAATTATTGCCAATGTCCACAAGTGTAAATAGCATTCTTCCCACTGATGTATTATGAGTTGTATCAATAGTAAGTTTTAGCAGGGGTACCCCTGAGACTGGAAAGTTATTTCAAGGGTTCCTCTGTGTTGAAAAGCTTGAGAAAGGCTGGACTAGAGACACATTACATGAGACTAGGGATGTACCGATATATTGGCAGCTATATTAGTTGGACTAATGCCCGGTGCACACGGTCGGATTTTCCAATGGAAAATGTGTGATAGGACCTTGTTGTCGGAAATTCCGACCGTGTGTAGGCTCCATCACACATTTTCCATCGCATTTTCCGACACACAAAGTTTGAGAGCTTGCTATAAATTTTTCCGACAACAAAATCCGTTGTAGGAATTTCCGATCGTGTGTACACAAATCCGACGCACAAAGTGCCACGCATGCTCAGAATAAATAAAGAGATGAAAGCTATTGGCTACTGCCCCGTTTATAGTTTCGACGTACGTGTTTTACGTCAACGCGCTCAGAACGATCGGATTTTCCGACAACTTTGTGTGACCGTGTGTATGCAAGAAAGTTTGAGCCAACATCCGTCGGAAAAAATCCATGGATTTTGTTGTCGGAATGTCCGATCAATGTCCGATCAATGTCCGATCGTGTGTACGGGGCATAAGACTGGGATGCTATTAAGGTTATGTGCTTGTAAAGGCAGGCGTCCCAATAGTTTTGGTAATATATATTTTTTTTTTAAAACTGTCCATTTCGGTTTTCGCCAAAGTACATCCTGAATTTTTTGGTGCAACACTACACGAGACTGCTAGAAATCACTGCTATTACAGCCCATAACAAATCAATGCTTCCCTATTTGTGTTCTGCACAGCCCCCTTTAAAATTATTTGTGCCACATTTGATATTTCTCTGAGTAAGGTCCATTATAAAAGATCAGAGGTGCAAAAAACATAAGTGAAATGGGATGGGTAGCACAGAAAAACGTACGTCAGTGGGAAGAAATAAAACAAGCCACTTACCTTCTAGAAACAAATCTAAAGAATATTTTACCTTTAATGTTCTGAGCATTCACCCAGTCGAAGTAAAACAAACTAGCAGGGGTCCCAAGGGCTGCAGAAAAAGTGGCAAAGGGCCAAATACAGCACCCTGGCCGTAGGTTGGGCACCAGGGATATAGAGTCGTATTCGGGTGGTCAGTCTACGAGCTTCTCCCCATCAGACAACCATCCTATCTCAGGCACAAAGAAGACCTACCTATGGCGGAGTCTTTCCAAAGGAGAAGTCAATTGTCTGGGGTGGATGTTCCTAGCTGGCTCCACTCTTTTCCATCTGACAGAGGCAGGCCCTGGGGACATATACAGTGCTGTGAAAAAGTATTTGCCCCCTTCCTGTTTTTTTTATTTTTTTTTGCATATTTCTCACACTTAAATGATTCAGGTCATCAAACTAATTTTAATATTACACAAAGATAATCCGAATAAGTCCAAGATACAGTTTTTAAATTATTATTTCATTTGTTAAGGGAAAAAAAGCTGTCCAAACCTGCCTGGCCCTATGTGAAAAAGTAATTGCCCCCTCCCATGCTGAATCATGAATGAACTGTGATTAACCACAATTTTTTGGAAAGCTAAATTAAATTTCACTTGCCACACCCAGGCCTGATTACTGCCAGACCTGTTGAATCAAGAAATCACATGAATAGAAGCTGTCTGACAAAGTGAAGCACTCTAAAAAGCCACACATCATGCCACAATCAAAAAAAATTCAAGAACAGATTAGAAACAAAGCAATGTACATGTATCGGTCTAGGAAGGGTTTCTAAGGCTTTGGAATGCCAGTGAACCACGGGGAGAGCCATTATTCACAAATGGAGAAAGCTTGGAACAGTGGTGAACCTTCCCAGGAGTTGCCGGCCTACAAAAATCACTCCAAGAGCATGACGACGACTCATCCAGGAGATCATAAAAGAACCCAGAACAACATCTAAAGAACTGCAGGCCTCACTTGCCTCAGGTAAGATCAGTGTTCATGATTTCACAATAAGAAAAAAATGGCCAAAAAATGGCATCAATGGGAGAGTTCCAAGGCCAAAGCCACTGCTGACCAAAAAGAACACAAAGGCTCCTCTCACATTTACCAAGAAAAATCTTGATTATCCCCAAATATTAGGCAAATATTTTGTGGACTGATGAGACAAAAATGTAACTTTTTGGAAGGTGTGCGTCCTGTTACATCTGGCATAAAACTAATACAGCATTTTATAACAAGCACATCATCCCAACAGTCAGACAGGGTGGTGGTAGCATGATGGTCTGGTGCTGCTTTACAGCTTCAGGACCTGGACAACTTCGCATAATTGATGGAACCATGAATTCTGAGCTCTACCATAAAATACTAAAGGAGAATGTCCAGCCATCAATTTGTGACCTCAAGCTCAAGTGCACTTGGGTTATGCAGCAGGACAATGATCCGAAAGACAACAGTCCATCTCCAAATTGTTCAAACAAAGCAAAATTTCGGTTTTGGGGTGGCCTAGTCAAAGCCCGGACTTAAATCCAATTGAGATGCTGTATCATGACCTTACACAGGCCGTTCATGCTGCAAAACCCTCCAATGTGGCTGAATTAAAACAATTCTGTAAAGAAGAGTGGACCAAAATTGCTCCACAGCAATGTGAAATACTCCTTACCAGTTGTCGCAAACGCTTGATTGCAGTTGTTGCCACCAAGGGTGGCACAACCAGTTATTAGGTTTATTAGGGGACAATTACTTTTTCCACATGAAGCCAGACAGGTTTGGACAGCGTTTTTTCCTTAATAAATGAAACCATCATTTAAAAACTGCATTTTGGATTTACTCGGGTTATCTTTGTGTAATTATAAAATTTGTTTGATGATCTGAGCCATTTAAGTGTGACAAATATGCAAAATAAAAAAGAAATCAGAAAGGGGGCAAATACTTTTTCACAGCATTGTATATAGTGCCCTCCCTTATTCCTCAGGGCCACAAGCATGGGTGCTCTTCCCATTCAAGCATGCCTATTTGTAAAATTATCTTTTCTTTAAATGCCAGATCCTTCATACATGGCCGCCCTCCATCCAAAGTCTGTAGGGGGAATAAGTGAGCTTATTTTTGCAATTATTAAGGTATACCTTAAGGTATATGAAGGTATAACTAAAGCCCAAACCTTTTTTTTTTTGGAGTAGGGAAGAAGTAAAACGCCTGTCATCGTCAACTCATCCAGGAATAAAACAATTTCCTTGAAATTCCCTAGATTTAGACTTAGGTTTCAGATTTAAGGCTGAATTTGGTAGGCAGAAAAAAAACATAGCAGACAGGAAGAGTGGTTTGGGGATAGGTCTCCAGAACGAGAAATGGAGAATAGGGTAAGGCATGGTCAGTGATAACAAAAAATATCAGAAGTTCTATTCCTTTTTCATGCTACTCAAATGGGATAACCCTCTCCAGCCTAATCCAAAATTGATTGAATATTTTTGGATTGGTGGAAGCCGGGATCACTTTAAGAAAGGTTGCAAATCACAGAAAATGATGACCACTAAAGGAAGAACTTAAATATGTTACAGCAAGCAAATAGGCAATTCTTTCTGCAAAACAAGAATGATGGCAGATGTATTCTCCCTGGAAATTGTCTGCCTGTATTGTAGTTGTTTCTCTATGTTTAGATTGTGCTGACTCACATTTTTCAGGGGCTACACAGTCATATTCACACAAGCGGACACAACATTTCTGCTGCCCTGGGCATTGATGGTCTTTGGTACAGATGCCGTCGAGTCGTGGAGCTTTCAAACATCTTTCAGGTGGCACCGGACAGGATCCAGGTTTATCTAGAATAGAAGAAACATTGTGTCAGGTTCTGATATCTCTATATAAATAATTAATATCATCTGAATGGTGTCCCTAGAACTAGACAGAAGAACCTAGTACAGACCACGTGGAGAATGGTGGTCCCTGTGTGAGGTTTTTTGCCACTAAAAACAAGTGTATAGACGTGCCCCACCTTTACCTTCTGACCTCTTACTTTGATCTAAACACTTAGATAAAAAAATAATTAATATCATCTAAATGGTGTCCCTAGAAGTGGACATTGAAACCCAGTACAGACCACGTGGAGCCTGGTGGTCCCTGTGTGAGGTTTTTGTACAGATGTGCCCCAAGCTATACACTCCGACCTCTTACTTTGAGCTAAACACTTACAGATTAAAGTTGGCCACACACAGAGTGAATTTTAGCTGACTCCTTAAGAACCGTCCACAAATTTGAGCCATGGGTGTCCCTTTGGCACTGCCACAGCCCAACATCCCTCGATCTAACTGGTAGCATCTAATCACTGTATGGCACATGACAGACTTACTATGGTTGGCTTACCCATGGGTTCCCGGCATTTGTTCACGCAAAACTCACTGCAGCACTTCTGGTGGCCTTCACAGTCCGCATCATTCACACAGGCAGTTGTGTTGACAGATTTACAAGCATACCGTATGAAGGTACCAGGCGGCCCCACATGAGGGCACTCCCCACTTTTTTCAACTGGAAAAAACATAAACAAATATTTTGCCATTAATTAATTCATTGAGTCACATGACTCTAGCTCGGAATTTAGAAAACTATTTGAAACTGGGGGATTATGGTGTGGGGATGTTTTTCAGGGGTTGGGCTTGGCCCCTTAGTTCCAGTGAAGGTAACGCTTAAGGTGTCAGCATACCAAGACATTTTGGACAATTTTGTGGGAACAGTTTGGGGATGGCCCCTTCCTGTTCCAACACGACTCCAGTGCACAAACAAAGTTCATAAAGACATGGATGAGTGAATTTTTGGGGTTAAGGAACTTGACTGGCCTGCACAGAGTCCTGACCTCAACCCCATAGAACACCTTTGGGATGTGAGACTGTGAGCCAGGCTTTCTCGTCCAACATCAGTGCCTGACCTCACAAATTTGCTTCTGAAAGAATGGCCAAACATTCCCATAGACACACTCCTAAACCTTGTGGAGAGCCTTCCCAGAAGAGTTGAAGCTGTTATAGCTGCAAAGGGTGGGCCAACTCAACACTGAACCATATGGACTAAGACTGGGATGCCATTAAAGGTTATGTGCTTGTAAAATCAGGCGCCCCAATACTTTTGGTAATATAGTGTATATTTTTTTTTGTCCTTTTCGGTTTTCGGCATCACTGCTATTACAGCCCATAACAAATCAATGCTTCCCTATTTGTGTTCTGCACAGCCCCCTTTAAAATTATTTGTGCCACATTTGATATTTCTCTCAGTAAGGTCCATTATAAAAGATCAGAGGTGAAAAAAACATAAGCGAAAAGGGATGGGTAGCACAGAAAAAAGTACGATAGCGGGAAGAAACAAAACAAGCCACTTACCTTCTAGAAACCAATCTAAAGAATATTTTACCTTTAATGTTCTGAGCATTCACCCAGTCGAGGTAAAACAAACTAGCAGGGGCCCCAAGGGCTGCAGAAAAAGTAGCAAAGGGCTAAATACAGCACCCAGGCCGCAGGTTAGGCACCAGGGATATAGAGTCATATTCGGGTGGTCAGTCTACGAGCATCTCCCGATCAGACAACCATCCTAGCTCAGGCACATAGAAGACCTACCTATGGCGGAGTCTTTTCAAAGGAGAAGTCAATTGTCTGGGGTGGATGTCCCTAGCTGGCTCCACTCTTTTCCATCTGACAGAGGCTGGTACTGGGGACATATACAGTGCTGTGAAAAAGTATTTGCCCCCTTCCTGTTTTTTTTATTTTTTTGCATATTTCTCACACTTAAATGATTCAGATCATCAAAAAATTTTAATATTACACAAAGATAACCCGAATAAATCCAAGATACAGTTTTTAAATTATTATTTCATTTGTTAAGGAAAAAACTGTTCAAACCTGCCTGGCCCTATGTGAAAAAGTAATTGCCCCCTCCCATGCTGAATCATGAAAGAACTGTGATTAACCACAATTTTTTGGAAAGCTAAATTAAATTTCACTTGCCACACCCAGGCCTGATTACTGCCAGACCTGTTGAATCAAGAAATCACATGAACAGAAGCTGTCTGACAAAGTGAAGCACTCTAACAGATCACAAAAAGCCACACATCATGCCACAATCTAAAAAAATTCAAGAACAGATTAGAAACAAAGCAATGTACATGTATCGGTCTAGGAAGGGTTTCTAAGGCTTTGGAACGCCAGTGAACCACGGGGAGAGCAATTATCCACAATTCGAGAAAGCTTGGAACAGTGGTGAACCTTCCCAGGAGTGGCCGGCCTACAAAAATCACTCCAAGAGCATGACGACGACTCATCCAGGAGATCATAAAAGAACCCAGAACAACATCTAAAGAACTGCAGGCCTCACTTGCCTCAGGTAAGATCAGTGTTCATGATTTCACAATAAGAAAAAAATGGCCAAAAAATGGCATCAATGGGAGAGTTCCAAGGCCAAAGCCACTGCTGACCAAAAAGAACACAAAGGCTCCTCTCACATTTACCAAGAAAAATCTTGATTATCCCCAAATATTAGGCAAATATTCTGTGGACTGATGAGACAAAAATGTAACTTTTTGGAAGGTGTGCGTCCCGTTACATCTGGCATAAAACTAATACAGCATTTTATAACAAGAACATCATACCAACAGTCATACAGGGTGGTAGTAGCATGATGGTCTGGGGCTGCTTTACAGCTTCAGGACCTGGACAACTTCCCATAATTGATGGAACCATGAATTCTGAGCTCTACCAGAAAATCCTAAAGGAGAATGTCCGGCCATCAATTTGTGACCTCAAGCTCAAGTGCACTTGGGTTATGCAGCAGGACAATGATCCGAAACACAACAGCAAGTCCACCTCCAAATTGTTCAAACAAAGCAAAATTTCGGTTTTGGGGTGGCCTAGTCAAAGCCCGGACTTAAATCCAATTGAGATGCTGTATCATGACCTTACACAGGCCGTTCATGCTGGAAAACCCTCCAATGTGGCTGAATTAAAACAATTCTGTAAAGAAGAGTGGGCCAAAATTGCTCCACAGCAATGTGAAATACTCCTTACCAGTTGTCGCAAACGCTTGATTGCAGTTGTTGCCACCAAGGGTGGCACAACCAGTTATTAGTTTTAGGGGACAATTACTTTTTCCACATGAAGCCAGACAGGTTTGGACAGCGTTTTTTCCTTAATAAATGAAACCATCATTTAAAAACTGCATTTTGGATTTACTCGGGTTATCTTTGTGTAATTATAAAATTTGTTTGATGATCTGAGCCATTTAAGTGTGACAAATATGCAAAATAAAAAAGAAATCAGAAAGGGGGCAAATACTTTTTCACAGCATTGTATATAGTGCCCCCCCCTTATTCCTCAGGGCCACAAGCATGGGTGCTCTTCCCATTCAAGCATGCCTATTTGTAAAATTATCTTTTCTTTAAATGCCAGATCCTTCATACATGGCCGCCCTCCATCCAAAGTCTGTAGGGGGAATAAGTGAGCTTATTTTTGCAATTATTAAGGTATACCTTAAGGTATATGAAGGTATAACTAAAGCCCAAACCTTTTTTTTTTTGGAGTAGGGAAGAAGTAAAACGCCTGTCATCGTCAACTCATCCAGGAATAAAACAATTTCCTTGAAATTCCCTAGATTTAGACTTAGGTTTCAGATTTAAGGCTGAATTTGGTAGGCAGAAAAAAAACATAGCAGACAGGAAGAGTGGTTTGGGGATAGGTCTCCAGAACGAGAAATGGAGAATAGGGTAAGGCATGGTCAGTGATAACAAAAAATATCAGAAGTTCTATTCCTTTTTCATGCTACTCAAATGGGATAACCCTCTCCAGCCTAATCCAAAATTGATTGAATATTTTTGGATTGGTGGAAGCCGGGATCACTTTAAGAAAGGTTGCAAATCACAGAAAATGATGACCACTAAAGGAAGAACTTAAATATGTTACAGCAAGCAAATAGGCAATTCTTTCTGCAAAACAAGAATGATGGCAGATGTATTCTCCCTGGAAATTGTCTGCCTGTATTGTAGTTGTTTCTCTATGTTTAGATTGTGCTGACTCACATTTTTCAGGGGCTACACAGTCATATTCACACAAGCGGACACAACATTTCTGCTGCCCTGGGCATTGATGGTCTTTGGTACAGATGCCGTCGAGTCGTGGAGCTTTCAAACATCTTTCAGGTGGCACCGGACAGGATCCAGGTTTATCTAGAATAGAAGAAACATTGTGTCAGGTTCTGATATCTCTATATAAATAATTAATATCATCTGAATGGTGTCCCTAGAACTAGACAGAAGAACCCAGTACAGACCACGTGGAGAATGGTGGTCCCTGTGTGAGGTTTTTTGCCACTAAAAACAAGTGTATAGATGTGCCCCACCTTTACCTTCTGACCTCTTACTTTGATCTAAACACTTAGATAAAAAAATAATTAATATCATCTAAATGGTGTCCCTAGAAGTGGACATTGAAACCCAGTACAGACCACGTGGAGCCTGGTGGTCCCTGTGTGAGGTTTTTGTACAGATGTGCCCCAAGCTATACACTCCGACCTCTTACTTTGAGCTAAACACTTACAGATTAAAGTTGGCCACACACAGAGTGAATTTTAGCTGACTCCTTAAGAACCGTCCACAAATTTGAGCCATGGGTGTCCCTTTGGCACTGCCACAGCCCAACATCCCTCGATCTAACTGGTAGCATCTAATCACTGTATGGCACATGACAGACTTACTATGGTTGGCTTACCCATGGGTTCCCGGCATTTGTTCACGCAAAACTCACTGCAGCACTTCTGGTGGCCTTCACAGTCCGCATCATTCACACAGGCAGTTGTGTTGACAGATTTACAAGAATACCGTATGAAGGTACCAGGCGGCCCCACATGAGGGCACTCCCCACTTTTTTCAACTGGAAAAAACATAAACAAATATTTTGCCATTAATTAATTCATTGAGTCACATGACTCTAGCTCGGAATTTAGAAAACTATTTGAAACTGGGGGATTATGGTGTGGGGATGTTTTTCAGGGGTTGGGCTTGGCCCCTTAGTTCCAGTGAAGGTAACGCTTAAGGTGTCAGCATACCAAGACATTTTGGACAATTTTGTGGGAACAGTTTGGGGATGGCCCCTTCCTGTTCCAACACGACTCCAGTGCACAAACAAAGTTCATAAAGACATGGATGAGTGAATTTTTGGGGTTAAGGAACTTGACTGGCCTGCACAGAGTCCTGACCTCAACCTCATAGAACACCTTTGGGATGTGAGACTGTGAGCCGGGCTTTCTCGTCCAACATCAGTGCCTGACCTCACAAATTTGCTTCTGAAAGAATGGCCAAACATTCCCATAGACACACTCCTAAACCTTGTGGAGAGCCTTCCCAGAAGAGTTGAAGCTGTTATAGCTGCAAAGGGTGGGCCAACTCAACACTGAACCATATGGACTAAGACTGGGATGCCATTAAAGGTTATGTGCTTGTAAAGTCAGGCGCCCCAATACTTTTGGTAATATAATGTATATATTTTTTTTTAAACTGTCCTTTTCAGTTTTCGGCAAAGCGCATCCTGAATTTTTTGGTGCAACACTACACGAGACTGCTAGAAATCATTGCTATTATAGCCCATAAGAAATAAATGCTTCCCTAATTGTGTTCTGCACAGCCCCCTTTAAAATTATTTGTGCCACATTTGATATTTCTCTCAGTAAGGTCCATTATAAAAGATGGTGAAAAAAAACATAAGTGAAAAGGGATGCAGAGCACAGAAAAAACTACGATAGCAGTCAAGGGCCACAGGTTGGGCACCAGGGATATAGAGTCATATTCGGGTGGTCAGTCTACAAGCATCTCCCCATCAGACAACCATCCTATCTCAGGCACATAGAAGACCTACCTATGGCGGAGTCTTTTCAAAGGAGAAGTCAATTGTCTGGGGTGGATGTCCCTAGCTGGCTTCACTCTTCCATCTGACAGAGGCAGGTCCTGGGGATATATACAGTGCTGTGAAAAAGTATTTGCCCCCTTCCTGTTTTTTTTATTTTTTTGCATATTTCTCACACTTAAATGATTCAGATCATCAAACAAATTTTAATATTACACAAAGATAACCCGAATAAGTCCAAGATACAGTTTTTAAATTATTCTTTCATTTGTTAAGGGAAAAAAAGCTGTTCAAACCTGCCTTGCCCTATGTGAAAAAGTAATTGCCCCCTCCCATGCTGAATCATGAATGAACAGTGATTAACCACAATTTTGTGGAAAACTAAATTAAATTTCACTTGCCACACCCAGGCCTGATTACTGCCAAACCTGTTGAATCAAGAAATCACATGAATAGAAGCTGTCTGACAAAGTGAAGCACTCTAACAGATCACAAAAAGCCACACATCATGCCACAATCTAAAAAAATTCAAGAACAGATTAGAAACAAAGCAATGTACATGTATCGGTCTAGGAAGGGTTTCTAAGGCTTTGGAACGCCAGTGAACCACGGGGAGAGCAATTATCCACAATTCGAGAAAGCTTGGAACAGTGGTGAACCTTCCCAGGAGTGGCCGGCCTACAAAAATCACTCCAAGAGCATGACGACGACTCATCCAGGAGATCATAAAAGAACCCAGAACAACATCTAAAGAACTGCAGGCCTCACTTGCCTCAGGTAAGATCAGTGTTCATGATTTCACAATAAGAAAAAAATGGCCAAAAAATGGCATCAATGGGAGAGTTCCAAGGCCAAAGCCACTGCTGACCAAAAAGAACACAAAGGCTCCTCTCACATTTACCAAGAAAAATCTTGATTATCCCCAAATATTAGGCAAATATTCTGTGGACTGATGAGACAAAAATGTAACTTTTTGGAAGGTGTGCGTCCCGTTACATCTGGCATAAAACTAATACAGCATTTTATAACAAGAACATCATACCAACAGTCATACAGGGTGGTAGTAGCATGATGGTCTGGGGCTGCTTTACAGCTTCAGGACCTGGACAACTTCCCATAATTGATGGAACCATGAATTCTGAGCTCTACCAGAAAATCCTAAAGGAGAATGTCTGGCCATCAATTTGTGACCTCAAGCTCAAGTGCACTTGGGTTATGCAGCAGGACAATGATCCGAAACACAACAGCAAGTCCACCTCCAAATTGTTCAAACAAAGCAAAATTTCGGTTTTGGGGTGGCCTAGTCAAAGCCCGGACTTAAATCCAATTGAGATGCTGTATCATGACCTTACACAGGCCGTTCATGCTGGAAAACCCTCCAATGTGGCTGAATTAAAACAATTCTGTAAAGAAGAGTGGGCCAAAATTGCTCCACAGCAATGTGAAATACTCCTTACCAGTTGTCGCAAACGCTTGATTGCAGTTGTTGCCACCAAGGGTGGCACAACCAGTTATTAGTTTTAGGGGACAATTACTTTTTTCACATGAAGCCAGACAGGTTTGGACAGCGTTTTTTCCTTAATAAATGAAACCATCATTTAAAAACTGCATTTTGGATTTACTCGGGTTATCTTTGTGTAATTATAAAATTTGTTTGATGATCTGAGCCATTTAAGTGTGACAAATATGCAAAATAAAAAAGAAATCAGAAAGGGGGCAAATACTTTTTTTCACAGCATTGTATATAGTGCCCCCCCCTTATTCCTCAGGGCCACAAGCATGGGTGCTCTTCCCATTCAAGCATGCCTATTTGTAAAATTATCTTTTCTTTAAATGCCAGATCCTTCATACATGGCCGCCCTCCATCCAAAGTCTGTAGGGGGAATAAGTGAGCTTATTTTTGCAATTATTAAGGTATACCTTAAGGTATATGAAGGTATAACTAAAGCCCAAACCTTTTTTTTTTGGAGTAGGGAAGAAGTAAAACGCCTGTCATCGTCAACTCATCCAGGAATAAAACAATTTCCTTGAAATTCCCTAGATTTAGACTTAGGTTTCAGATTTAAGGCTGAATTTGGTAGGCAGAAAAAAAACATAGCAGACAGGAAGAGTGGTTTGGAGATAGGTCTCCAGAACGAGAAATGGAGAATAGGGTAAGGCATGGTCAGTGATAACAAAAAATATCAGAAGTTCTATTCCTTTTTCATGCTACTCAAATGGGATAACCCTCTCCAGCCTAATCCAAAATTGATTGAATATTTTTGGATTGGTGGAAGCCGGGATCACTTTAAGAAAGGTTGCAAATCACAGAAAATGATGACCACTAAAGGAAGAACTTAAATATGTTACAGCAAGCAAATAGGCAATTCTTTCTGCAAAACAAGAATGATGGCAGATGTATTCTCCCTGGAAATTGTCTTCCTGTATTGTAGTTGTTTCTCTATGTTTAGATTGTGCTGACTCACATTTTTCAGGGGCTACACAGTCATATTCACACAAGCGGACACAACATTTCTGCTGCCCTGGGCATTGATGGTCTTTGGTACAGATGCCGTCGAGTCGTGGAGCTTTCAAACATCTTTCAGGTGGCACCGGACAGGATCCAGGTTTATCTAGAATAGAAGAAACATTGTGTCAGGTTCTGATATCTCTATATAAATAATTAATATCATCTGAATGGTGTCCCTAGAACTAGACAGAAGAACCCAGTATAGACCACGTGGAGAATGGTGGTTCCTGTGTGAGGTTTTTTGCCACTAAAAACAAGTGTATAGACGTGCCCCACCTTTACCTTCTGACCTCTTACTTTGATCTAAACACTTAGATAAAAAAATAATTAATATCATCTAAATGGTGTCCCTAGAAGTGGACATTGAAACCCAGTACAGACCACGTGGAGCCTGGTGGTCCCTGTGTGAGGTTTTTGTACAGATGTGCCCCAAGCTATACACTCCGACCTCTTACTTTGAGCTAAACACTTACAGATTAAAGTTGGCCACACACAGAGTGAATTTTAGCTGACTCCTTAAGAACCGTCCACAAATTTGAGCCATGGGTGTCCCTTTGGCACTGCCACAGCCCAACATCCCTCGATCTAACTGGTAGCATCTAATCACTGTATGGCACATGACAGACTTACTATGGTTGGCTTACCCATGGGTTCCCGGCATTTGTTCACGCAAAACTCACTGCAGCACTTCTGGTGGCCTTCACAGTCCGCATCATTCACACAGGCAGTTGTGTTGACAGATTTACAAGCATACCGTATGAAGGTACCAGGCGGCCCCACATGAGGGCACTCCCCACTTTTTTCAACTGGAAAAAACATAAACAAATATTTTGCCATTAATTAATTCATTGAGTCACATGACTCTAGCTCGGAATTTAGAAAACTATTTGAAACTGGGGGATTATGGTGTGGGTATGTTTTTCAGGGGTTGGGCTTGGCCCCTTAGTTCCAGTGAAGGTAACGCTTAAGGTGTCAGCATACCAAGACATTTTGAACAACTTTGTGGGAACAGTTTGGGGATGGCCCCTTCCTGTTCCAACATGACTGCGCTCCAGTGCACAAACAAAGTTCATAAAGACATGGATGAGTGAATTTTTGGGGTTAAGGAACTTGACTGGCCTGCACAGAGTCCTGACCTCAACCTCATAGAACACCTTTGGGATGTGAGACTGTGAGCCAGGCTTTCTCGTCCAACATCAGTGCCTGACCTCACAAATTTGCTTCTGAAAGAATGGCCAAACATTCCCATAGACACACTCCTAAACCTTGTGGAGAGCCTTCCCAGAAGAGTTGAAACTGTTATAGCTGCAAAGGGTGGGCCAACTCAACACTGAACCATATGGACTAAGACTGGGATGCCATTAAAGGTTATGTGCTTGTAAAATCAGGCGCCCCAATATTTTTGGTAATATAGTGTATATTTTTTTTTGTCCTCTTCGGTTTTCGGCATCACTGCTATTACAGCCCATAACAAATCAATGCTTCCCTATTTGTGTTCTGCACAGCCCCCTTTAAAATTATTTGTGCCACATTTGATATTTCTCTCAGTAAGGTCCATTATAAAAGATCAGAGGTGAAAAAAACATAAGCGAAAAGGGATGGGTAGCACAGAAAAAAGTACGATAGCGGGAAGAAACAAAACAAGCCATTTACCTTCTAGAAACCAATCTAAAGAATATTTTACCTTTAATGTTCTGAGCATTCACCCAGTCGAGGTAAAACAAACTAGCAGGGGCCCCAAGGGCTGCAGAAAAAGTAGCAAAGGGCTAAATACAGCACCCAGGCTGCAGGTTAGGCACCAGGGATATAGAGTCATATTCGGGTGGTCAGTCTACGAGCATCTCCCTATCAGACAACCATCCTAGCTCAGGCACATAGAAGACCTACCTATGGCGGAGTCTTTTCAAAGGAGAAGTCAATTGTCTGGGGTGGATGTCCCTAGCTGGCTCCACTCTTTTCCATCTGACAGAGGCTGGTACTGGGGACATATACAGTGCTGTGAAAAAGTATTTGCCCCCTTCCTGTTTTTTTTATTTTTTTGCATATTTCTCACACTTAAATGATTCAGATCATCAAAAAATTTTAATATTACACAAAGATAACCCGAATAAATCCAAGATACAGTTTTTAAATTATTATTTCATTTGTTAAGGAAAAAACTGTTCAAACCTGCCTGGCCCTATGTGAAAAAGTAATTGCCCCCTCCCATGCTGAATCATGAAAGAACTGTGATTAACCACAATTTTTTGGAAAGCTAAATTAAATTTCACTTGCCACACCCAGGCCTGATTACTGCCAGACCTGTTGAATCAAGAAATCACATGAACAGAAGCTGTCTGACAAAGTGAAGCACTCTAACAGATCACAAAAAGCCACACATCATGCCACAATCTAAAAAAATTCAAGAACAGATTAGAAACAAAGCAATGTACATGTATCGGTCTAGGAAGGGTTTCTAAGGCTTTGGAACGCCAGTGAACCACGGGGAGAGCAATTATCCACAATTCGAGAAAGCTTGGAACAGTGGTGAACCTTCCCAGGAGTGGCCGGCCTACAAAAATCACTCCAAGAGCATGACGACGACTCATCCAGGAGATCATAAAAGAACCCAGAACAACATCTAAAGAACTGCAGGCCTCACTTGCCTCAGGTAAGATCAGTGTTCATGATTTCACAATAAGAAAAAAATGGCCAAAAAATGGCATCAATGGGAGAGTTCCAAGGCCAAAGCCACTGCTGACCAAAAAGAACACAAAGGCTCCTCTCACATTTACCAAGAAAAATCTTGATTATCCCCAAATATTAGGCAAATATTCTGTGGACTGATGAGACAAAAATGTAACTTTTTGGAAGGTGTGCGTCCCGTTACATCTGGCATAAAACTAATACAGCATTTTATAACAAGAACATCATACCAACAGTCATACAGGGTGGTAGTAGCATGATGGTCTGGGGCTGCTTTACAGCTTCAGGACCTGGACAACTTCCCATAATTGATGGAACCATGAATTCTGAGCTCTACCAGAAAATCCTAAAGGAGAATGTCCGGCCATCAATTTGTGACCTCAAGCTCAAGTGCACTTGGGTTATGCAGCAGGACAATGATCCGAAACACAACAGCAAGTCCACCTCCAAATTGTTCAAACAAAGCAAAATTTCGGTTTTGGGGTGGCCTAGTCAAAGCCCGGACTTAAATCCAATTGAGATGCTGTATCATGACCTTACACAGGCCGTTCATGCTGGAAAACCCTCCAATGTGGCTGAATTAAAACAATTCTGTAAAGAAGAGTGGGCCAAAATTGCTCCACAGCAATGTGAAATACTCCTTACCAGTTGTCGCAAACGCTTGATTGCAGTTGTTGCCACCAAGGGTGGCACAACCAGTTATTAGTTTTAGGGGACAATTACTTTTTCCACATGAAGCCAGACAGGTTTGGACAGCGTTTTTTCCTTAATAAATGAAACCATCATTTAAAAACTGCATTTTGGATTTACTCGGGTTATCTTTGTGTAATTATAAAATTTGTTTGATGATCTGAGCCATTTAAGTGTGACAAATATGCAAAATAAAAAAGAAATCAGAAAGGGGGCAAATACTTTTTTTCACAGCATTGTATATAGTGCCCCCCCCTTATTCCTCAGGGCCACAAGCATGGGTGCTCTTCCCATTCAAGCATGCCTATTTGTAAAATTATCTTTTCTTTAAATGCCAGATCCTTCATACATGGCCGCCCTCCATCCAAAGTCGGTAGGGGGAATAAGTGAGCTTATTTTTGCAATTATTAAGGTATACCTTAAGGTATATGAAGGTATAACTAAAGCCCAAACCTTTTTTTTTTGGAGTAGGGAAGAAGTAAAACGCCTGTCATCGTCAACTCATCCAGGAATAAAACAATTTCCTTGAAATTCCCTAGATTTAGAGTTAGGTTTCAGATTTAAGGCTGAATTTGGTAGGCAGAAAAAAAACATAGCAGACAGGAAGAGTGGTTTGGAGATAGGTCTCCAGAACGAGAAATGGAGAATAGGGTAAGGCATGGTCAGTGATAACAAAAAATATCAGAAGTTCTATTCCTTTTTCATGCTACTCAAATGGGATAACCCTCTCCAGCCTAATCCAAAATTGATTGAATATTTTTGGATTGGTGGAAGCCGGGATCACTTTAAGAAAGGTTGCAAATCACAGAAAATGATGACCACTAAAGGAAGAACTTAAATATGTTACAGCAAGCAAATAGGCAATTCTTTCTGCAAAACAAGAATGATGGCAGATGTATTCTCCCTGGAAATTGTCTTCCTGTATTGTAGTTGTTTCTCTATGTTTAGATTGTGCTGACTCACATTTTTCAGGGGCTACACAGTCATATTCACACAAGCGGACACAACATTTCTGCTGCCCTGGGCATTGATGGTCTTTGGTACAGATGCCGTCGAGTCGTGGAGCTTTCAAACATCTTTCAGGTGGCACCGGACAGGATCCAGGTTTATCTAGAATAGAGGAAACATTGTGTCAGGTTCTGATATCTCTATATAAATAATTAATATCATCTGAATGGTGTCCCTAGAACTAGACAGAAGAACCCAGTATAGACCACGTGGAGCCTGGTGGTCCCTGTGTGAGGTTTTTGTACAGATGTGCCCCAAGCTATAAACTCCGACCTCTTACTTTGAGCTAAACACTTACAGATTAAAGTTGGCCACACACAGAGTGAATTTTAGCTGACTCCTTAAGAACCGTCCACAAATTTGAGCCATGGGTGTCCCTTTGGCACTGCCACAGCCCAACATCCCTCGATCTAACTGGTAGCATCTAATCACTGTATGGCACATGACAGACTTACTATGGTTGGCTTACCCATGGGTTCCCGGCATTTGTTCACGCAAAACTCACTGCAGCACTTCTGGTGGCCTTCACAGTCCGCATCATTCACACAGGCAGTTGTGTTGACAGATTTACAAGCATACCGTATGAAGGTACCAGGCGGCCCCACATGAGGGCACTCCCCACTTTTTTCAACTGGAAAAAACATAAACAAATATTTTGCCATTAATTAATTCATTGAGTCACATGACTCTAGCTCGGAATTTAGAAAACTATTTGAAACTGGGGGATTATGGTGTGGGGATGTTTTTCAGGGGTTGGGCTTGGCCCCTTAGTTCCAGTGAAGGTAACGCTTAAGGTGTCAGCATACCAAGACATTTTGGACAACTTTGTGGGAACAGTTTGGGGATGGCCCCTTCCTGTTCCAACATGACTGCGCTCCAGTGCACAAACAAAGTTCATAAAGACATGGATGAGTGAATTTTTGGGGTTAAGGAACTTGACTGGCCTGCACAGAGTCCTGACCTCAACCTCATAGAACACCTTTGGGATGTGAGACTGTGAGCCAGGCTTTCTCGTCCAACATCAGTGCCTGACCTCACAAATTTGCTTCTGAAAGAATGGCCAAACATTCCCATAGACACACTCCTAAACCTTGTGGAGAGCCTTCCCAGAAGAGTTGAAGCTGTTATAGCTGCAAAGGGTGGGCCAACTCAACACTGAACCATATGGACTAAGACTGGGATGCCATTAAAGGTTATGTGCTTGTAAAGTCAGGCGCCCCAATACTTTTGGTAATATAATGTATATATTTTTTTTTAAACTGTCCTTTTCAGTTTTCGGCAAAGCGCATCCTGAATTTTTTGGTGCAACACTACACGAGACTGCTAGAAATCATTGCTATTATAGCCCATAAGAAATAAATGCTTCCCTAATTGTGTTCTGCACAGCCCCCTTTAAAATTATTTGTGCCACATTTGATATTTCTCTCAGTAAGGTCCATTATAAAAGATGGTGAAAAAAAACATAAGTGAAAAGGGATGCAGAGCACAGAAAAAACTACGATAGCAGTCAAGGGCCACAGGTTGGGCACCAGGGATATAGAGTCATATTCGGGTGGTCAGTCTACAAGCATCTCCCCATCAGACAACCATCCTATCTCAGGCACATAGAAGACCTACCTATGGCGGAGTCTTTTCAAAGGAGAAGTCAATTGTCTGGGGTGGATGTCCCTAGCTGGCTTCACTCTTCCATCTGACAGAGGCAGGTCCTGGGGATATATACAGTGCTGTGAAAAAGTATTTGCCCCCTTCCTGTTTTTTTTATTTTTTTGCATATTTCTCACACTTAAATGATTCAGATCATCAAACAAATTTTAATATTACACAAAGATAACCCGAATAAGTCCAAGATACAGTTTTTAAATTATTATTTCATTTGTTAAGGGAAAAAAAGCTGTTCAAACCTGCCTTGCCCTATGTGAAAAAGTAATTGCCCCCTCCCATGCTGAATCATGAATGAACAGTGATTAACCACAATTTTGTGGAAAACTAAATTAAATTTCACTTGCCACACCCAGGCCTGATTACTGCCAAACCTGTTGAATCAAGAAATCACATGAATAGAAGCTGTCTGACAAAGTGAAGCACTCTAACAGATCACAAAAAGCCACACATCATGCCACAATCTAAAAAAAATTCAAGAACAGATTAGAAACAAAGCAATGTACATGTATCGGTCTAGGAAGGGTTTCTAAGGCTTTGGAAAGCCAGTGAACCACGGGGAGAGCCATTATCCACAAATGCAGATAACTTGGAACAGTGGTGAACCTTCCCAGGAGTGGCCGACCTACAAAAATCACTCCAAGAGCATGACGACAACTCATCCAGGAGATCATAAAAGAACCCAGAACAACATCTAAAGAACTGCAGGCCTCACTTGCCTCAGGTAAGATCAGTGTTCATGATTTCACAATGAGAAAAAAATGGCCAAAAAATGGCATCAATGGGAGAGTTCCAAGGCCAAAGCCACTGCTGACCAAAAAGAACACAAAGGCTCCTCTCACATTTACCAAGAAAAATCTTGATTATCCCCAAGACTTTTAGGCAAATATTCTGTGGACTGATGAGACAAAAATGTAACTTTTTGGAAGGTGTGCGTCCCGTTACATCTGGCATAAAACTAATACAGCATTTTATAACAAGCACATCATCCCAACAGTCAGACAGGGTGGTGGTAGCATGATGGTCTGGGGCTGCTTTACAGCTTCAGGACCTGGATGACTTACCATAATTGATGGAACCATGAATTCTGAGCTCTACCAGAAAATCCTAAAGGAGAATGTCCGGCCATCAATTTGTGACCTCAAGCTCAAGTGCACTTGGGTTATGCAGCAGGACAATGATCCAAAACACAACAGTCCACCTCCAAATTGTTCAAACAAAGCAAAATTTTGGTTTCGGGGTGGCCTAGTCAAAGCCCGGACTTAAATCCAATTGAGATGTTTTATCATGACCTTACACAGGCCGTTCATGCTGGAAAACCCTCCAATGTGGCTGAATTAAAACAATTCTCTAAAGAAGAGTAGGCCAAAATTGCTCCACAGCAATGTGAAATACTCCTTACCAGTTGTCGCAAACGCTTGATTGCAGTTGTTGCCACCAAGGGTGGCACAACCAGTTATTAGGTTTAGGGGGCAATTACTTTTTCCATATGAAGCCAGACAGGTTTGGACAGCTTTTTTGCCTTAATAAATGAAACCATCATTTAAAAACTGCATTTTGGATTTACTCGGGTTATCTTTGTGTATTAATAAAATTTGTTTGATGACCCGAGCCATTTAAGTGTGACAAATATGCAAAATAAAAAAGAAATCAGAAAGGGGGCAAATACTTTTTTCACAGCATTGTATATAGTGCTCCCCCTTATTCCTCAGGGCCACAAGCTTGGGTGCTCTTCCCATTCAAGCATGCCTATTCATAAAATTATCTTTTCTTTAAATGCCAGATGCTTCATACATGGCCGCCCTCCATCCAAAGTCTGCAGGGGGAATAAGTGAGCTTATTTTCGCAATTATTAAGGTATACCTTAAGGTATATGAAGGTATATTTAAAGCCCAAACCTTTTTTTTTGGAGTAGGGAAGAAGTAAAACGCCTGTCATCGTCAGCTTATCCAGGAATAAAACAATTTTCTTGAAATTCCCTAGATTTAGACTTAGGTTTCAGATTTAAGGCTGAATTTGGTAGGCAGAAAATAACCATAGCAGACAGGAAGAGTGGTTTGGGGATAGGTCTCCAGAACGAGAAATGGAGGGTGGGGTAAGGCATGGTCAGTGATAACAATAAATATCAGAAGTTCTATTCCTTTTTCACGCTACTCAAATGGGCTAACCCTCTCCAGCCTAATCCAAAATGGATTGAACATTTTTTGGCTGGGTGGAAGCCGGGATCACTTTAAGAAAGGCTGCAAATCACAGAAAATGATGACCACTAAAGGAAGAACTTAAATATGTTACAGCAAGCAAATAAGCAATTCTTTCTGCAAAACAAGAATGATGGAAGATGTATTCTCCCTGGAAATTGTCTGCCAGTATTGTAATTGTTTCTCTATGTTTAGATTGTGCTGACTCACATTTTTCAGGGGCTACACAGTCATATTCACACAAGCGGACACAACACTTCTGCTGCCCTGGGCATTGATGGTCTTTGGTACAGATGCCATCGAGTCGTGGAGCTTTAAAACATCTTTCAGGTGGCACCGGACAGGATCCAGGTTTATCTAGAATAGAGGAAACATTGTGTCAGGTTCTGATAAAAGTAAATTGGGGATGAACTAAGGAGTGAAAACCTAAATCCCCCTTTCATTTTAAAGTGAAAGAACACAGTTAAACCAGTAGTGAATGCTTTGAACCTCCTGCAGACCTGCAGTTACATTAATCAGTGCGTAGGTGCTATACTAGACCACCATTAACTATATCAGAGGTGATAAAAATAAAATTATATATTAAGAATAAGTGAAAAAATAAAAGTCCACTTTACGCGACATGTGTAACCCACACTGAAATGAGTGTCCTCCTCGTGATACTTTTTTGTACCACGAGGAGGACACATTACTGGGGCCACAAAATCTTTGTCCCATGATCCAGTGACAGCAGGAGACCAGGAACCATTCCCAGAAAGCCTGGAGGCCTTGGATCTCCTAGGACGATCGGAAGGAGGGATCGATCGGTTCAGCAGCTTGTCGCAAACTCACCACATGCGAGTTACCCCTGTAGGGGTGCAAAGATCTGGTGAGTGGGGATCCAAAAGGGGGGAGCACAACAGTCACTTTTTTCACCTTGGCACCAGGATTGGAAGCAAATACAAGCACAAGTCACCTTGAAACAGCACAAGTCACTTGAAAATTATGATATGATTTTTATTGGACTGCCTCCTGCATAATAATTAACTTCAGTGTTATCATACATATATGTATATAAATTTTCTGTTTTTTGCACATTGCTTGGTAAAACACTCAAAACACTTGCAATCACTGTGGAAGTGTACGTAAAACCTAGCAACAGGTGGATCACATTTAACCATTTGAGTGTGGGTTACACATGTCGTGTAAAGTGGACTTTTATTTTTTCACTTATTCTTAATATATCATTTTATTTTTATCACATCTGATATAGTTAATGGTGGTCTAGTATAGCACTTACGCACTGATTAATGTAACTGCAGGTCTGCAGGAGGTTCAAAACATTCACTACTGGTTTAACTGTGTTTTTTCACTTTAATCAAAATCTGTGTAGGGGGATTTAGGTTTTCACTCCTAATCCCCAATTCACTTTTATCATATATCTCAGGTGCTTCAGTTGGGGTATCCTAGGGGAGGCTGCAGCCTAGCCTATACCTAAGCGCGGACTCTCCATTATATATATATTGTGTCAGGTTCTGATATCGCTATATAAATAATTAATATCATCTGAATGGTGTCCCTAGAACTGGACAGTAGAACCCAGTACAGACCACATGGAGAATGGTGATCCCTGTGTGAGGTTTTTTGCCACCAAAAAAACAAGTGTATGAATGTGCCCCACCTATACCTTCTGACCCCTTACTTTGATCTAAAAACTTAGATAAATAAATAATTAATATCATCTGAATGGTGTCCCTAGAAGTGGACATTGAAACCCAGTACAGACCACGTGGAGCCTGGTTGTCCCTGTGTGAGGTTTTTGGCACCAAATACAAACGTAGAAATGTGCCCCACCTATACGCTCTGACCTCTTACTTTGATTTAAACACTTAGATTAAAGTTGGCCACACACAGAGTCAATTTAAGCTGACTCCCTAAGAACCAGCCAAAAATTTGAGCCACGGGTGTCCCTTCGGCACTGCCACAGCCCAACATCCCTCAATCTAACTGGTAGCATCCGATAGCCATCTAATCACTGTATGACTTACTATGGTTGGCTTACCCATGGGTTCCCGACATTTGTTCATGCAAAACTCACTGCAGCACTTCTGGTGGCCTTGACAGTCATCATTCACACAGGCAGTTGTTTTGACAGATTTACAAGCATACCGTATGACGGTACCAGGCAGATCCACATGAGGACACTGCCCACTTTTTTCAACTGGAAGTAACATATATTTTGCCATTAGTTCATTCACTGAGTCACATGACTCTAGCTCGGAATTTGGAAAAATATTTGAAACCCCAAAATGTTCCTTTGATATGGTGTCACAATTAGTCTACTGCCTTCTCCCCATCAGAATACCTTACTATCTCTGTATGGCACATGGCAGACCTACCTAAAGTTGGCTCACCAATAGGGATGAGCCGAACACCCCCCTGTTCGGTTCGCACTAGAACATGCGAACAGGCAAAAAATTTGTTCGAACACGCGAGCACCGTTAAAGTGGGACACGAACATGAATAATCAAAAGTGCTAATTTTAAAGGCTTATATGCAAGTTATTGTCATAAAAAGTGTTTGGGGACCTGGGTCCTGCCTCAGGGGACATGGATCAATGCAAAAAAAGTTTTAAAAACAGACGTTTTTTCGGGAGCAGTGATTTTAATAATGCTTAAAGTGAAACAATAAAAGTGTAATATCCCTTTAAATTTCGTACCTGGGGGGGTGTCTATAGTATGCCTGTAAAGGGGCGCATGTTTCCCGTGTTTAGAACAGTCTGACAGCAAAATGACATTTTAAAGGAAAAAAAGTCATTTAAAACTACTCGCGGCTATTAATGAATTGCCGGTCCGACAATACACATAAAGGTTCATTGATAAAAACGGCATGGGAATTCCCCACAGGGGAACCCCGAACCACAATTTAAAAAAAAAAATGACGTAGGGGTCCCCCTAAATTCCATACCAGGCCCTTCAGGCCTGGTATGGATATTAAGGCGAACCCCGGCCAAAATTTAAAAAAAAAATGGCGTGGGGTCCCCCTCAAAATCTATACCAGACCCTTCAGATCTGGTATGGATTTTAAGGGGAACCCCGCGCAAAAATAAAAAAAAAACAGCGTGGGGTCTACCTAAAAATCCATACCAAACCCTTATCCAAGCACGCAACCTGGCAGCGCCCCCCCCCCCCCCTCCTGAAGCGTACCAGGCCACATGCCCTCAACATTGGGAGGGTGCTTTGAGGTAGCCCCCCAAAACACCTTGTCCCCATGATGATGAGGACAAGGGCCTCATCCCCACAACCCTGGCTGGTGGTTGTGGGGGTCTGCAGGCGGGGGGCTTATCGGAATCTGGAAGCCCCCTTTAACAAGGGGAAACCCCAGATCCCGGCCCTCCCTCCTGTGTAAAAAACTGTCAAAAATGTTAAAAATGCAAGAGAGTTTTTGACAATTCCTTTTATTTAAATGCTTCTTCTTTCTTCTATCTTCCTTCAGTTTCTTCCTCCATCTTCTTCTTCTGGTTCTTCCTCCGGTGTTCTCGTCCAGCATCTTCCTCCGCGGCATCGGCGTTTTCTTCCCTTCTTCTCCTCGGGCCGCTCCGCATCCATGATGGCATGGAGGGGGGCTCCCGCTCTTCTCTTCATCTTCTTCTCTTCATCTTCCTCTCTTCATCTTCATCCCTTAATCTTCTTTTCGGGCTGCTCTGCATCCATGATGGCATGGAGAGAGGCTCCCGCTGTGTGACGCTTCTCCTCTTCTGACGGTTCTTAAATAACGGGGGGGGGCACCCGGTGACCCTGCCCCCCTCTAACGCACGGTGACTTGACGGGACTTCCCTCTGACGTCACGGGGAATGCCACAGGGAAGTCCCGTCAAATCCCATGCGTCAGAAAACCCCACCCGGTGACCCCGCCCCCCTGTTATTTAAGAACCGTCAGAAGAGGAGAAGCGTCACACAGCGGGATCCTCCCTCCATGCCATGGAGCGGCTGGAAAAGAAGATGAAGACAAGAAGATGAAGAGAGGAAGATGAAGAAAAGAAGATGAAGAGAAGAGCGGGAGCCTCCCTCCATGCCATCATGGATGCGGAGCGGCCCGAGGAGAAGAAGGGAAGAAGACGCTGATGCCGCGGAAGAAGATGCTGGACGAGAACACCGGAGGAAGAACCAGAAGAACCAGAAGAAGAAGATGGAGGAAGAAACCGAAGGAAGATAGAAGAAAGAAGAAGCATTTAAAAGTACTTTTGTACCCCCTTACCATTTCACACAGGGGGGAAGGGCCGGGATCTGGGGGTCCCCTTGTTAAAGGGGGCTTCCAGATTCCAATAAGCCCCCCGCCCGCAGACCCCCACAAACACCAGCCAGGGTTGTGGGGATGAGGCCCTTGTCCTCATCAACATGGGGACAAGGTGTTTTGGGGGGCTACCCCAAAGCACCCTCCCAATTATGAGGGCATGTGGCCTGGTACGGTTCAGGGGGGGCGCTCTCTCATCCCCCCTCTTTTCCTGCAGACTGCAAGGTTGCGTGCTCAGATAAGGGTCTGGTGTGGATTTTTAGGGGGACCCCACGCCGTTTTTTTTTTTTTTTGCGCGGGGTTCCCCTTAAAATCCATACCAGACCTAAAGGGTCTGGTATAGATTTTGAGGGGGACCCCACGCCATTTTATTTTTTTTTTTTTGGCCGGGGTTTCCCTTAATATCCATACCAGACCTGAAGGGCCTGGTATGGAATTTAGGGGGACCCCCCCCCCACGTCATTTTTTTTTTAAATTTTGGTTCGGGGTTCCCCTGTGGGGAATTCCCATGCCGTTTTTATCAATGAACTTGATATGAATGTGTATTGTCAGACCGGCAATGCATTAATAGCCGCGAGTAGTTTTAAATGACTTTTTTTCCTTTGAAATGTCATTTTGCTGTCAGACTGTTCTAAACACGGGAAACATGCGCCCCTTTACAGGCATACTATAGACACCCCCCAGGTACGAAATTTAAAGGGATATTACACTTTTATTGTTTCACTTTAAGCATTATTAACATCACTGCTCTCGAAAAAATGGCCGTTTTTAAAACTTTTTTTTTGCATTGATCCATGTCCCCTGGGGCAGGACCCAGGTCCCCAAACACTTTTTATGACAATACCATGAATATAAGCCTTTAAAATTAGCACTTTTGATTTCTCCCTTAGAATTTTAGAGGGTGTTCTGCAGCATTTGAATTTGCCACGAACACCCCAAATTGTTCGCTGTTCGGCGAACTTGCGAACAGCCGATGTTCGAGTCGAACATGAGTTCGACTCGAACTCGAAGCTCATCCCTACTCACCAACAGGGTCCCAGGATTTGTTGGTGCAAAACTGGCTGCAGCACTTCTGGTGGCCTTCACAGTCCACATCATTCACACAGGTGGTTGTGTTGGCAGATTTACATGCATACCGTATGACAGACCCAGGAAGCCCCACATGAGGACACTGCCCACTTTTTTCAGCTTTACTATAGAGAAACATATTTTTGCAATGAATTCACTGACTGGGACACAAGACTCTAGCTCGGGAATTAGAAACAAAATTTAAACCCAAAAATGTCTCTTTGATATAGAGTCACATACAGGTGGTTAGTCTTTGACCATCTCCCCATTGGGCAACCATCTTTATCACTGTATGGCACATGGCAGACCTACCTACGGTTGGCTCACCAACAGGATCCCGGCATTTGTTGACGCACAACTCGCTGCAGCACTTCTGGTGACCTTCGCAGTCCACATCATTTACACATGCGGTTGTGTTGACAGATGGACATTTGAACAGCATAAAGGTACCAGGCAGCCCCACATAAGGACACTGCCCACTTTTTTCAACTGGAAGAAACAGAAACATATTTTTGCCAGGAATTCATTCATTGGGCCACATAACTCTAGCTTGGAAGTTTATTTTTTCTTTTTAAGTCCTGTGGTGTTGTGAAAACTTAAAGTGGACCTTCAGTAATTTTTTCAACTTTCCATCTATTAAATCTTCTGCCCTTGTTGTTTTACCTTTGGATAGTAAAACATTTTTTTTCCTGGCCGAAACCAGGCAGACCCCATTCTCTAAGAGGCCTGCCAAAACAGACC
The DNA here is from genome assembly GCF_042186555.1 of Aquarana catesbeiana. Taxonomy (NCBI): domain Eukaryota; kingdom Metazoa; phylum Chordata; class Amphibia; order Anura; family Ranidae; genus Aquarana; species Aquarana catesbeiana. The sequence goes on from NC_133327.1 coordinate 9,046,743, forward strand.
AACCAAGTACTAGGTGGGGCTTCCCCAAAGAGAGACCCCATGAGAGAGGGAGGACCAGACCAGTAAGCAACGTACCCCCTCCCAAGACTTTCAGGGCAGGCCCGAGGACTTATACCCTACTAATCGGAATGTGAGAAAGCGCACAGTGCAAAGTGACAAAACACACATAAAAAGAAGGAAGGGGAAGTGGATAAGTGCATAGTGCCATAGTGCAAAACAATGGCAGGCCCTTCATAGTTACATAGGTAATCAGGTTAAAAAAAGACACAAGTGCATCTAGTTCAACCATAAAAATAAATTAATAAATAAAAAATAATATCATACAATCCCATATACACAATCCTATACCCATAGTTGATCCAGAGGAAGGCAAAAAAACGGGGGAATACCATAATCCAATTTGTTACAGCAGGGGAAAAAATTCCTTCCTGATCCCAGAGAGGCAATCGGATTTTCCCTGGATCAACTTTACCTATAAATGTCAGTATCCAGTTATATTATGTACATGTAGGAAAGAATCCAGGCCTTTCTTAAAGCAATCTACTGAGCTGGCCAGAACCACCTCTGGAGGGAGTCTATTCCACATTTTCACAGCTCATACTATAAAGAAACCTTTCCGTATTTGGAGATGAAATCTCTTTTCCTCTAGACATAAAGAGTGCCCCCTTGTCCTCTGTGTTGACCGTAAAGTTAATAACTCAACACCAAGTTCACTATATGGAACTATATATATTTGTACATATTGATCATATTCCCCCTTAATCTCCTCTTCTCAAGAGAGAATAAATTCAGTTCCTCTAATCTTTCCTCATAGCTTAGCTCCTCCATGCCTCTTATCAGTTTGGTTGCCCTTCTCTGCACTTTCTCCAGTTCCCTGATATCCTTTTTGAGAACTGGAGCCCAAAACTGAACTGCATATTCCAGATGAGGTCTTACTAATGATTTGTACAGGAGCAAAATGTTTTCTCTCTCTCTCTGGAGCCCATACCTCTCTAAATACAAGAAAGGACTTTGCTCGCTTTGGAAACTGCAGCTTGGCATTGCATGTTATTATTGAGCTTATGATCTACCAAAACCCCCAGATCCTTCTCCACCATGGATTCCTATAGTAGTACTCCCCCTAGTATGTATGATGCATGCATATTCTTAGCCCCCAAGTGCATAACTTTATATTTTTTAACATTAAACCTCATTTGCCACATAGTCACACAATTAGACAGTGCATTGAGGTCAGCTTGTAAATTGGAGACATCCTGTAAGGATGTTTTTTTCACTGCATAGGTTGGTGTCATCTGCAAACACTGAAATTATACTTTTAATCCCAGAATCCAATATCATTTATAAAGATATTAAAAAGTAAGGGTCCCAACACTGATCCTTGGGGTACACCACTGATAACCTTAGACCATTCAGAGTAAGAGTCATTAAACACTACTCTCTGAATTCTGTCTTTTAGCCAGTTTTCAGTCCATTTACAAACTGATATTTCCAAAAGTATATATATACTGAAGCTTACCAGTCCTCAGATGTGGCGGCTACATTTGTTTTCTTTTCAGGCTTTTTTCACTTGGGGATTCTATCAATAACACAATTCTTGTCCTTACTGTGTTGTATCTACGGAGGAACAGCACTGTCACCCTAGGACAGGCGTCATCTCCACTAAATAGCGGAGGATGGGTTTTGTATCACACAGCGGAGAACTGGACACAATGTAACTGATAACAGTTCACAAAGGCAGAGATCACAGGAAGTTATCACCTGACAAGTGTTCTGGCAGGCTCAACAGGTACTTTTATGTCTCTGTAACAAGAGATACAATGTAACAATTCTAGAAATCACCAATAGGAATTACCAAATAAATGTAACCAATGGTTCTCTATAATTGTTATATCTTTTGTTACAAAGACATATGTACTGTATTTCCTATTCTCCTCAGCTCCATCTAGTGGCCATAATGCAGTATTGAATCACTGTCTATAATAAAAGAGCAGAAAGGGAAGACACTTAAGGAAGAAAAGAAAATGACTGCACACCCCAGGTAATGTCAAAGAAAAAGGGATTGTCCCCCGTAAGGGGTTTCCTAGGCGGCAAAAGGTTGAAAAAATACTACATGAAGTATAGTTAATTGAGGTTTTATTATGACACAGTATCAAAAATTTGACAAATCGGTCAAAACATGAGCTGTGGTACAAAAGATAAAAACAACAACATCACTAATGTGGCTGTAAAAACAACAGCATCACTAATGTGGCTGTACACAATAATACACAATGCGCAGGCACTAAAGTAGAGATGAAATGCAAAACTGACGCGTTTCAACCCCACCCGGTCTTCTTCAGAGGATTTTATAGGACAAATAGTAAAAAGAACAATAATAGGCATTTTGATATAGTTACCTCATAACTATATCAAACTGCCTATTATTGTTCTTTTTACTATTTGTCTATAATTATGAATTCCGAACATATGTAAACTTTCCTACAGCTTACAAAATCCTCTGAAGAAGACCCAGTGGCGTCGAAACGCGTCAGCCTGCACACTGTGTATTATTGTGTACAGCCACATTAGTGATGTTGTTGTTTTTACAGCCACATTAGTGATTTTGTTGTTTTTATCTTTTGTACCACAGCTCATGTTTTGACCGATTTTATCAAATTTTTGATACTATGTCATAATAAAACCTCAATTAACTATACTTCATGTAGTATTTTTTCAACCTTCTGCTGCCTAGAAAGCCCCTTATGGGGGACAATCCCTTTTTCTTTAATAAAAAAGCATTCATTCAGAAGTGAAAAAAAAAAGTCTAAGGCCGGGTTCACATATGTGCGGCTATGGATTCGTGCCTGGGGTCTGGTGCGTGTCTATTCACCGGTACAGGTGCAATTCAGGTCCAGATTTTTGTCTGAATTCGCACCTGAACCAGACCCAAAGACACACAGGACCCTTCAGCAATCCAGACCCAGGCCGCCACAGACCCATGGTAAATAGACCCCTGTATATCTCTTGATTTAAAAAAATCCTTCCTGCTTGCAAGATTGTTAATTCTGGGCAAAGTTCCGTTTTAAGAACTTCAAATAGAGCCAACGTGTTTTAGGGAAAGGCCTCCTCCTTCTTCAGGGCTTACAGTATAGCTAAAGGTTATACTTCAACTTAACTTAACTAACCCTAACAGGTTTTTATTGCTGTCTATCCATCAGGGAGGTTCACCCTCTCAATTTTTTATGTTCACCATTATTACTGAGAGTAAAAGTGAATGTAAATCCCAAATGTTGGGCTGTCACCAGAACAGGAATACAGTGGAAAACATCTAATGGGGACACTAGTTCTGGTGACAACCAGGGTTTCCCTCACTTTGGAGGGATTCCCTCTCACTTCCTGTTTTGGCTATGGGACAGGAAGTGAAGGTAAATCTCCCTGATAGAACACAGATGGCAAAAATAAAAGCTGCCAGAGGCAATAACCCTCCCTTACTCTATCCAAAATGCAAAATGCAAATCCAAAAATTGCCTTAAGTTCTACTTGAAGCATATTGTTTGTGATTAGAAATAAAATTCACTAGATTTAGACTTAGGTCTCAAATTTAAGGCTGAATTTGGTAGGCAGAAAATAACCATAGCAGACGGGAAGAGTGGTTTGAGGATAGGTCTCCAGAACGAGAAATGGAGGGTGGGGTAAGGCATGGACAGTGATAACAAAAAATATCAGAAGTTCTATTCCTTTTTCACGCTACTCAAATGGGCTAACCCTCTCCAGCCTAATCCAGAATTGATTAAACATTTTTGGCTGGGTGGAAGCCAGGATCACTTTAAGAAAGGTTGCAAATCACAGAAAATGATGACCACTAAAGGAAGAACTTAAATATGTTACAGCAAGCAAATAAGCAATTCTTTCTGAAAAACAAGAATGACGGAAGATGTATTCTCCCTGGAAATTGTCTGCCTGTATTGTAGTTGTTTCTCTATGTTTAGATTGGGCTGACTCACATTTTTCAGGGGCTACACAGTCATATTCACACAAGCGGACACAACATTTCTGGTGTCCGGGGCATTGATGATCTTTGGTACAGATGCCGTCGAGTCGTGGAGCTTTCAAACATCTTTCAGGTGGCACGGGACAGGATCCAGGTTTATCTAGAATAGAAGAAACATTGTGTCAGGTTCTGATATCTCTATATAAATAATTAATATCATCTGAATGGTGTCCCTAGAACTAGACAGAAGAACCTAGTACAGACCATGTGGAGAATGGTGGTTCCTGTGTGAGGTTTTTTGCCACCAAAAACAAGTGTATAGATGTGCCCCACCTTTACCTTCTGACCTCTTACTTTGATCTAAACACTTAGATAAATAAATAATTAATATCCTCTGAATTGTGTCCCTAGAAGTGGACATTGAAACCCAGTACGGACCATGTGGAGCCTGGTGGTCCCTGTGTGAGGTTTTTGTACAGATGTGCCCCAAGCTAAACACTCTGACCTCTTACTTTGAGCTAAACACTTACAGATTAAAGTTGGCCACACACAGAGTGAATTTTAGCTGACTCCTTAAGAACCAGCCAAAAATTTGAGCCATGGGTGTCCGTTTGGCACTGCCACAGCCCAACATCCCTCAATCTAACTGATAATATCTAATCACTGTATGGCACATGACAGACTTACTATGGTTGGCTTACCCATGGGTTCCTGGCATTTGTTCACGCAAAACTCACTGCAGCACTTCTGGTGGCCTTCACAGTCCACATCATTCACACAGGCAGTTGTGTTGACAGATTTACAAGCATACCGTATGACGGCACCAGGCGGCCCCACATGAGGACACTGACCACTTTTTTCAACTGGAAAAAACATAAACAAATATTTTGCCTTTAATTAATTAAGCTTGGAATTTAGAAAATATTTGAAACCCAAAAATATTCCTTTAATATGTTGTCACATAGGGGCAGTTAGTCTACTGCCATCTCCCCATCAGAATACCTTATTATCTCTGTATGGCACATGGCAGACCTACCTACGGTTGGCTCACCCACAGGGTCCCGGCATTTGTTGACGCACGACTCGCTGCAGCACTTCTGGTGACCTTCGCAGTCCACATCATTTACACATGCGGTTGTGTTGACAGATGGACATTTATACAGCATAAGGGTACCAGGTGGCCCCACATGAGGACACTGCCCACTTTTTTCAACTGGAAGAAACAGAAACATATTTTTGACAGGAATTCATTCATTGGGCCACATAACTCTAGCTTGGCAGTTTTTGTTTTTTTTTTAAGTCCTGTGGTGTTGTGAAAACTTAAAGTGGACCTTCAGTCATCTTTTCAACTTTCCATCTATTAAATCTTCTGCCCTTGTAGTTGTTTTAACTTTGGATAGTAAAACTTTTTTTCTGCCAGGAAATACCTTATATAGCCCACTTCCTGTTTCTTCTCTGGTCATTGGCCTAGGCTTATGACATCATGCACAGCTCTCTCTCTCACTCTTGTGAGAGTTTGCCAGGAAGGGAGGTGAGATGAGTCATAAGAGCGCCAATGAAAGCTGCAGGGCTGCAGAGCTGGAGGTGTGCCTCTGTGTGTCTGTGAAAATCAAGGAAGTGAACAAGCAGCAGCTTCAGCTGCCCACAGTTAAAATGACTGCAGCCAGACTCAGTGGAGGGAGATTTCTGCAGGAGATTTGGCAAGTACAGAATCACAGTATATATAAAATAACATGCAAAGTGGTTGGAGGGAAGCTGCAGAATGGCAAAGATGTTTTTATTACAAATTATGTGAGCAGACTGAAGTTCCTCTTTAACATCCGGTGCACACAAAAAGTGAGAACACAAAAAAGTGCACAGGGTGTACACATGGTCCTCCTCCGAAGAGAAAGGACCCTTACCCTGATCCCCCAGGATGCAAGGCTCCTGACAAGGACGGGGTACTCACTGGCCCACCTGGCCGAAACCAGGTGGACTCCATTCTCTGAGAGGCCTGCCAAAACAGACCAACCAAGTACTAGGTGGGGCTCCCCCAAAGGGAGGCAGGACCAGAGCAGAGACATTTTAGCTATGTCTAAGGGGATAATTATTGCCAATGTCCACAAGTGTAAATAGCATTCTTCCCACTGATGTATTATGAGTTGTAGCTATAGTAGGTTTTAGCAGGGGTACCCCTGAGATTGGAAAGTTATTTCAAGGGTTCCTCTGTGTTGAAAAGGTTGAGGAAGGCTGGACTAGAGACACATTACATGAGACTAGGGATGTACCGATATATTGGCTGCTGAAAATCATCGTCTAATAATAGGGTTATCAGTGTTTTGCCGATAGAAAAAAAAAGGTGCTGATAATTTTTGGCTGAAAATAGGGTTGTTGTTGCCGATAATGGCCGAAAAATAAATTCATATTCATTTAAAATTATGATATTAATTAAAAAGTCAAATATAATAGTTCTATATAAAAAATATACACTACATTACCAAAAGTATTGGTATAGCTGCAAAGGGTGGGCTTACTCAATATTGAACCTTATGGACTAAGACTGGGATGCCATTAAAGTTCATGGGCGTGTAAAGGCAGCCGTCCCAATACTGTTGGTAATATAGGGTACATATTTTTTTTTAAAACTGTCCTTTTCGGCAAAGTACATCCTGAATTTTTTGGTGCAACACTACACGAGACCGCTAGAAATCACTGCTATTACAGTCCATAACAAATCAATGCTTCCCTATTTGTGTTCTGTACAGCCCCCCATTTGTGCCACATTTGATATTTCTCTCAGTAACGTCCATTATAAAAGATCAGAGGTGGAAAAACATAAGTGAAAAGGGATGGGTAGCACAGAAAGAAGTACAATAGTGGGAAGAAAAACAAGCCCCTTACCTTAAGGCGACCAGATTTTTAAAATGAAATCCGGGGACATATTATTTTTTTTTTTTACTAGTAATGGCGGCAATCAGCGACTCTCTGCCTATCGCCGTCCGCCTCACAGGCTGTTATAGGGGTTGTAAACCCTCGTGTTTTTTCATGCATCCTATCCTATCCTATAGATCAGAGCAAAATGAGGGACACATGAAGGGGAAAGAGGGACAGAGGGACATTGCTCCAAATCAGGGACAGTCCCTCAAAATCAGGGACAGTTGGGAGCTATGGCCAGATCCATCGAAAGTCTGTAGGTGGATTAAGTGAGCTTATTTTAGCAATTATTAGGGTATAACTAAAACTCAAACCTTCTTTTTTTTTTTATTTAGTTTTTGGATAGAGTAGGGAAGGAGTAAAACCCCTGTCATCATCAGCTTATCTACGATTAAAACAATTTACTCAAAAGGATTTATTTTCTATGTAATCAGCTGATGAGATGTTGTACTTGGATTGCCAGTTGTTTGCTTAACCACTTAAGGACCGGGCCTATTTTTCAGACTCGGTGTTTAAGTTAAGATAATTAAAGTTAAAATAATTTTTTTGGAACCCTCAGACATTATATATATTTTTTCTAACACCCTGGACAATAAAATGGCGGTTGTTGCAATACTTTCTGTCACACTGTATTTGCGCAGCGGTCTTACAAGCGCACTTTTTTTGGAAAAAATACACTTTTTTTGAATTAAAAAATAAGACAAGAATAAAGTTAGCCCAATTTTTTATATTGTGAAAGATAATGTTACGCCGAGTAAACTGATACCCAACATGTTACGCTTCAAAATTTCACCCGCTCGTGGAATGGCGACAAACTTTAACCCTTAAAAATCTCCATCCGCGATGTTTAAAAATTTCTACAGGTTACCAGTTTTGAATTACAGGGGAGGTCTAGGGCAAAAAATTATTGCTCTCGCTCTACCGACCACGGCGATACCTCACATGTGTGGTTTGAACATCGTTTTCATATGCGGGCGCTACTCACGTATGCATTCGCTTCTGCGTGCGAGCTTGTTGGGACGGGCGCTTTAAATTGAAAAAAAAAAATTCTTATTTATTTTAGTTTTTATTTTGACATTGTCTTTTTTTTTTTTTAAAAAGGGTTACTTTTATTCCTATTACAAGGAATGTAAACATCCCTTGTAATAGATAAAAAGCATGACAGGACCTCTTAAATATGAGATCTGGGGTCAAAAAGACTTCAGATCTCATATTTACACTAAAATGTAAAAAAATAAAAAATCTCCTTTAGGAGCACTGGGTGGAAGGGACGTTTGACGTCGCTTTCACTCTCCAATGCTATGGAGCCGAGCGGGGGCCATCTTCCCCTTACTCGGCATCTAGGCAGTGAGGGGAGCGAACGCGATCGTCTCCGCCGCTAATTCTCCGGTAAGCGGATAAGACGACCGGAACGCGGCGGGAGGGGTAATTTTACCTCTCCCGCCTCCGATAAAAGTGATCTCGCGGCAAATCCGCTGCAGAGACCACTTTTATCTCAAAGATGCCGTTCCCGAAAATACCGGGGTTATGGCAGCTAGCTGCTGCCATAACAATAGTATTTAGCGTCAAAGTACTGACGTACGGGTAAGGCGATTTGCGCAAAGTGGTTAAAGGATTGTGAGCTCCTTTGCGGTAACAATAAGGATTATGCCCCGTACACACGATCGGACTTTCCAACGTAAAAAATGTGCGATCAGAGCTTGTTGTCGGAAATTCCGACCGTGTGTAGGTTCCATCGGACAGTTTCCATCGGAATTCCCGTCGCGCAAAATTTGAGATCTGGTTCTCAAATTTTCCAACAACAAAATCCATTTGCGCAAATTCCGAGTGTGTGTACACAATTCCGACGCACAAAGTGCCACGCATGCTCGGAATCAAGCAGAAGAGCCGCACTGGCTATTGAACTTCATTTTTCTGGGCTTGTCGTATGTGTTGTACGTCACCGCGTTCTTGAAGTTTGGAATTTCCGACAACATTTGTGTGACCCTGTGTATGCAAGACAAGTTTGAGCCAACATCCTTCAGAAAAAAAAAATGGGATTTTGTTGTCGGAAAGTCCGATCAATGTCCGATCGTGTGTAGGGGGCATTAGAGTGTAACGAAACAAGAGAACAGAGATGTCATATACTGAAGCTTACCAGTCCTCAGATGTGGCGGCTGCATTTGTTTTCTTTTCAGGCTTTTTTCACCTGGTGATCCTACCAATAACACGCTTCTTGTCCTGGGGTGATAACGCTCACTTACTGTGTTGTATGTATGGAGGAGCAGCATTGTCACCCTAGGACAGGCGTCATCTCCACTAAATAGCGGAGGATGGGTTTTGTATCACACAGAGGCGAACTGGAGACATTGTAATTGATAACAGTTCACAAAGGCAGAGATCACAGTAAGTTATCAGCTGACGAGTTCTGGCAGGATCAACAGGTACTTTTATGCCTCTGTAATAAGAGATACAATGTAACAATTCTAGAAGTCACCAATGGGAATTACCAAATAAATGTAACCAATGCTTCTCTATAATTGTTATATCTTTTGTTACAAAGATGTATGCACTGTATTTCCTATTCTCCTCAGCTCCATCTAGTGGCCATAATGCAGTATTGAATCACTGTCTATAATGAAAGAGTATTCATTCAGAAGTGAAAAAAAAGTCTAAGGCCGGGTTCACATATGTGCAACCCTGGGTTTCGTGCCTTGGGTGCTTGTCTGTTCACCGGTTCAGGTGCAATGCAACCAGACCCAAAGACACACAGGACCCTTTTGCAGTCCGGACCAAGGCCGCCACGGACCCATGGTAAATAGACCCCTGTATATCTCTTGTTTAATAAAAAATCTTTCCTGCCTGCAAAGATTGTTAATTCTGGGCAAAGTTCCACTTTAAGAACTTCAAATAGAGCCAACGTGTTTTAGGGAAAGGCCTCCTCCTTCTTCAGGGCTTACAGTATAGCTAAAGGTTATACTTCAACTTAACTTAACCAACCCTAACAGGTTTTTATTGCTGTCTATCCATCAGGGAGGTTCACCCTCTCTATTTTTATATTCACCATTATTACTGAGAGCAAAAGTGAATGGAAATTCCAAATGTTCGGTTATCATCAGAACAGGAATACAGTGGAAATCTTCTAATGGGGACACTAGTTCTGGTGACAACCAGGGCTTCCCTCACTTTGGAGGGATTCCCTCTCACTCCTTGTTTTGGCTATGGCACAGGAAGTGAGGGGAAGTCTCCCCGATGAAATTCAGGCAAAATTTGCCTTTAGTTCTACTTCAAGCATATCGTTAGTGATTATAATGGGTCGAAATTCGCTAGATTTAGACTTAGGTTTCAGATTTTAGGCTGCATTTGGTAGGCAGAAAATAACCATAACAGACAAGAAGAATGGTTTGGGGATAGGTCTCCAGAACGAGAAATGGAGGATGGGGTAAGGCTCAAATGGGTTAACCCTCTCCAGCTTAATCCAAAATTAGTTGAACATTTCTGGCTGGATGGAAGCCGGGATCACTTTAACCGCTTAAGGACCGCCTCACGCCGATTTACGTCGGCAAGGTGGCATGGGCAGGCAGAATCACGTACATATACGTGATCTGCCTCCCGCAGGCGGAGGGTCCGATCGGACCCCCCCGGTGCCCGAGGCGGTCCTCTTCTGACCAGCGGCGATCAGAGATGAGGGGGAGACCATCCGTTCGTGGCCCCCCTCGCGATCGCCGCCGGCCAATCAAATCATTCCTTTGCTGCTGTATGCTAAACAGCAGCAAAGGAAATTATGTCATCTCTCCTCGGCTCGGTATTTTCCGCTCTGGTGCTGAGGAGAGAAGACTTCAATGTGAGGGTAAAACACTACACACACAGTAGAACACGCCATGCACACAAAACAACCCCCTTTACCCCCCGATCCCCCCCGATCCCCCCCCAATCCCCCCTCCCCCCCCCCCGTCACACTGACACCAAGCAGTTTATTTATTTTTTTTTTTTTTTTTTCTGATTACTGCATGGTGTCAGTTTGTGTCAGTTTGTGACTGTGTTAGGGCAGTTACTGTTAGCCTCCTTTAGGTCTAGGGTACCCCCCTAACCCCCCCTAATAAAGTTTTAACCCCTTGATCACAGCTCAGCGAAGCTGGCCCCCCTACAATCAGCACAAATAAAAACTCAAGTGTGTTTCTTTAGTGCTACGTTTGTGCTGTTTTGTGCCGTAAAAATTTACATTTGTGCTGCTTTTATTTTTAAGATATTAGCAATTGTTTTTTCCAGACTGTGACATCACCTAGCCCCCCTACAACACCCAAATGACACAAAACTGGTCTTGTTGGTTAGTGCTACGTTTGTGCTGTTTTGTGCTGCTAAAAATTCCGTTCTATCTTTTATCGTTTTTGCGTTATTAATGATTTATTAAAGGTCACCAATGGTCAGTCAGCCCCCCTACAACGCCCAAATGACACGAAACTGGTCTCGTTGGTTAGTGCTACGTTTGTGCTGTTTTGTGCTGCTAAAAATTCCGTTCTATCTTTTATCGTTTTTGCGTTATTAATGATTTATTAAAGGTCACCAAAGGTCAGTCAGCCCCCCTACAATGCCCAAATGACGCAAAACTGGTCTCGTTGGTTAGTGCTACGTTTGTGCTGTTTTGTGCTGCTAACATTTCCGTTCTATCTTTTATCGTTTTTTCGTTATTAATGATTTATTAAAGGTCACCAAAGGTCAGTCAGCCCCCCTACAACGCCCAAATGACACGAAACTGGTCTCGTTGGTTAGTGCTACGTTTGTGCTGGTTTGTGCTGCTAAAATTTTTATTTGTGCTGTTATGGTTTTTAAGTTATAACAGTTTATTTTTTTTTTCAAACCCCACTCACTTTGCCCACCCTACAATCAGCACAAATAAAAACTCAAGTGTGTTTCTTTAGTGCTACATTTGTGCTGTTTTGTGCTGCTAAAATTTCCGTTCTACCTTTTATCGTTTTCGCGTTATTAATGATTTATTAAAGGTCACCAAAGGTCAGTCAGCCCCCCTACAACACCCAAATGACACAAAACTGGTCTCGTTGGTTAATGCCTCATTTGTGCTGGTTTGTGCTGCTAAAATTTTTATTTGTGCTGTTATGGTTTTTTAGTTATAACAGCTTGTTTTTATATTTGTGCTTTTTTGTGTCATAATAATAAAAATTCGTGCTGCTTTTATTTTTAAGATAATAGCAATTTGTTTTTTCCAGATGATGACATCACCCCGCTCTCCTGTCACATACCTGGTTAGTGAGCTCCTGGTTAGAAAGCAGCCATGGGAGCAGAGTGAGGTATGAGTGCCTGTGATCAGTCCAGTAGACTGCATGGTGGAAGCAGTCAGCATGTGGATGTGGCGGCAGAACCAGCTGGTGGCAGATGAGCTGGCACTGAGCTTGGCTGGTGGCAGACTGTGGGTAAGCAGCTGGAAGCAGGAGACAGATGAGACCTTGCTGGGCTGAAGAGCTGTAGCAGGCTGGATGAGCAGGATGCAGGGTCAGATGAGCCGGATCCATAATGGTCAGGCAGATCAGGCATAGACGGCACACAACAGGATAATCGGGTCACAAACCAAGTCAGCAACAGGAGGTAGATCAGGCAAGAAGAGAAGGCAGAAGCAGAATGCAGAGACAAGCCAAGGTCAGGACAGGTAGCAGTCAAACGGAGGTCAGGAGCAAGCTGGGTTAGGATCAGAGGTCAAACACAGGAATCAGGAATGAACACTCAGAAGCGGCACACCAAATTGCAGCCTGTTTAAATAGTCTGTCTGGTGCCAGCATTGGTGACAGGCTCACGCTCATCTGCCCAGCCAGTTGCCAGTCTGCGCATGCGCATATGTATGTACAGGGAGACATCATTTGTGCTATGCGAAAGCCTTCCCTGACACCCCCTACAGCAGCCAAACAAAATGAAAACAGGCTGGTTGGTTAGTGCCACGTTTGTGTTGATTTGTGCCTATTTACTTTCCATTCTGTGACGGCGTCTCTTCGTCTGACGGCTCTTAAATAACTGGGTGGCCCCGCCCCCTCTGACGCACAGGACATGACGGGACTTCCCTGTGGCATTCCCCGTGACGTCACAGGGAAGTCCCGTCAAGTCACCGTGCGTCAGAGGGGGGCGGGGTCACCGGGTGGCCCCGCCCCCCGTTATTTAAGAGCCGTCAGACGAAGAGACGCCGTCACACAGCAGGAGCCTCCCTTCATGACAGCATGGGTGCGGAGCGGCCCGGAGAAGAAAATGAAGAAGAGAAGAAGAGAAGAAGGAAGGAGAGAAGAGGATGAAGAAGAAGATGAAGAGAAGAGCGGGAGCCTCCCCTCATGCCATCGGTGCGGAGCGGCCCGAGGAGAAGAAGATAGAAGACGCCGCGGAGGAGATGCTGGACGAGAACGCTGGAGGAAGAACCAGAAGAGCCAGAAGAACCAGAAGAACCAGAAGAAGATGAAGGAAGAAAGAAGAAGCATTTAAATAAAGGAATTGTCAAAAACTGTCTCTTGTCATTTTTAACATTTTTGACAGTTTTTTAGTGAAATGGTAGGGGTAAGTACCCCCTTACCATTTCACACAGGGGGGGGCCGGGATCTGGGGGTCCCCTTGTTAAAGGGGGCTTCCAGATTCCGATAAGCCCCCCACCTGCAGACCCCCACAACCACCGGCCAGGGTTGTGGGGATGAGGCCCTTGTCCTCATCAACATGGGGGCAAGGTGTTTTGGGGGGCTACCCCAAAGCACCCTCCCAATGTTGAGGGCATGTGGCCTGGTACGGTTCAGGGGGGGGGGCCGCACTCTCGTCCCCCCTCTTTTCCTGCGGCCTTTGTTTTTGTTTTTGTTTTTTTTGGCGCGGGGTTCCCCTTAAAATCCATACCAGACCTGAAGGGTCTGGTATGGAATTTAGGGGGAACCCCACGTCATTTTTTTTTTAAATTTTGGCCGGGGTTCCCCTTAATATCCATACCAGACCTAAAGGGCCTGGTATGGAATTTAGGGGGACTCCCACGTCATTTTTTTTTTTTAATTTTGGTTCGGGATTTCCCTGTGGGGAATTCCCATGCCGTTTTTATCAATGAACTTCTATGTGTATTGTCGGCAATGCAATAGCCGCGGGTAGTTTTAAATGGCTTTTTTTCCTTCGAAGCGTCATTTTGCTGTCAGACTGTTCTAAACACAGGAAACATGCGCCCCTTTACAGACATACTATAGACACCCCCCAGGTACGAAATTTAAAGGGATATTACACTCTTATTGTTTGACTTTAAGCATTATTAAAATCACTGCTCCTGAAAAAACGTTTTTAAAACTTTTTTTTGCATTGATCCATGTCCCCTGGGGCAGGACCCGGGTCCCCAAACACTTTTTATGACAATAACTTGCATATAAGCCTTTAAAATTAGCACTTTTGATTATTCATGTTCATGTCCCATAGACTTTAACGGTGTTCGCGTGTTCGAGCGAACTTTTTTCCTGTTCGCATGTTCTGGTGCGAACCGAACAGGGGGGTGTTCGGCTCATCCCTACTCCTGACCTCCGTTTGACTGCTACCAGCCCTGACCTTGGCTTGTCTCTGGATTCTGCTTCTGCCTTCTCTTCTTGCCTGATCTACCTCCTGTTGCTGACTTGGTTTGTGACCCGACTATCCTGTTGTGTGCCGTCTATGCCTGATCTGCCTGGCCATTATGGACCCGGCTCATCTGACCCTGCATCCTGCTCATCCAGCCTGCTACAGCTCTTCAGCCCAGCAAGGTCTCATCTGTCTCCTGCTTCCAGCTGCTTACCCACAGTCTGCCACCAGCCAAGCTCAGTGCCAGCTCATCTGCCACCAGCTGGTTCTGCCGCCACATCCACCTGCTGACTGCTGCCACCACGCAGTCTACTGGACTGATCACAGGCACTCATACCTCACTGTGCTCCCATGACTGCTTTCTAACCAGGAGCTCACTAACCAGGTACGTGACAGGAGAGCGGGGTGATGTCATCATCTGGAAAAAAACAAATTGCTATTATCTTAAAAAAAAGCAGCACAAATTTTTATTATTATGACACAAAAAAGCACAAATATAAAAACAAGCTGTTATAACTAAAAAAACATAACAGCACAAATAAAAATTTTAGCAGCACAAACCAGCACAAATGAGGCATTAACCAACGAGACCAGTTTTGTGTCATTTGGGTGTAGTAGGGGGGCTGAGTGACCTTTGGTGACCTTTAATAAATCATTAATAATGCAAAAACGATAAAAGGTAGGACATAAATTTTAGCAGCACAAATGTAGCACTAAAGAAACACACTTGAGTTTTTATTTGTGCTGATTGTAGGGTGGGCAAAGTGAGTGGGGTTTGAAAAAAAAAACTGTTATAACTTAAAAACCATAACAGCACAAATAAAAATTTTAGCAGCACAAACCAGCACAAACGTAGCACTAACCAACGAGACCAGTTTCGTGTCATTTGGGCATTGTTGGGGGGCTGACTGACCTTTGGTGACCTTTAATAAATCATTAATAACGAGAAAACGATAAAAGATAGAACGGAAATTTTAGCAGCACAAAACAGCACAAACATAGCACTAACCAACGAGACCAGTTTTGTGTCATTTGGGCATTATAGGGGGGCTGAGTGACCTTTGGTGACCTTTAATAAATCATTAATAACGCAAAAACGATAAAAGATAGAACGGAAATGTTAGCAGCACAAAACAGCACAAACGTAGCACTAACCAACGAGACCAGTTTTGTGTCATTTGGGCGTTGTAGGGGGGCTGACTGACCTTTGGTGACCTTTAATAAATCATTAATAACGCAAAAACGATAAAAGGTAGAAAGGAAATTTTAGTAGCACAAAACAGCACAAATGTAGCACTAAAGAAACACACTTGAGTTTTTATTTGTGCTGATTGTAGGGTGGGCAAAGTGAGTGGGGTTTGAAAAAAAAAAAAAACTGTTATAACTTAAAAACCATAACAGCACAAATAAAAATTTTAGCAGCACAAACGTAGCACTAACCAACGAGACCAGTTTCGTGTCATTTGGGTGTTGTAGGGGGGCTGACTGACCTTTGGTGACCGTTAATAAATCATTAATAACACGAAAATGATAAAAGATAGAACGGAAATTTTAGCAGCACAAAACAGCACAAACGTAGCACTAACCAACGAGACCAGTTTTGTGTCATTTGGGCATTATAGGGGGGCTGAGTGACCTTTGGTGACCTTTAATAAATCATTAATAACGCAAAAACGATAATAGATAGAACGGAAATGTTAGCAGCACAAAACAGCACAAACGTAGCACTAACCAACGAGACCAGTTTTGTGTCATTTGGGCGTTGTAGGGGGGCTGACTGACCTTTGGTGACCTTTAATAAATCATTAATAACGCAAAAACGATAAAAGATAGAACAGAATTTTTAGCAGCACAAAACAGCACAAACGTAGCACTAACCAACGAGACCAGTTTTGTGTCATTTGGGTGTTGTAGGGGGGCTGACTGACCATTGGTGACCTTTAATAAATCATTAATAACGCAAAAACGATAACAGGTAGAACGGAAATTTTAGCAGCACAAAACAGCACAAATGTAGCACTAAAGAAACACACTTGAGTTTTTATTTGTGCTGATTGTAGGGTGGGCAAAGTGAGTGGGGTTTGAAAAAAAAAAAAAACTGTTATAACTTAAAAACCATAACAGCACAAATAAAAATTTTAGCAGCACAAACCAGCACAAACGTAGCACTAACCAACGAGACCAGTTTCGTGTCATTTGGGCGTTGTAGGGGGGCTGACTGACCTTTGGTGACCTTTAATAAATCATTAATAACGCAAAAACGATAAAAGATAGAACGGAAATGTTAGCAGCACAAAACAGCACAAACGTAGCACTAACCAACGAGACCAGTTTTGTGTCATTTGGGCGTTGTAGGGGGGCTGACTGACCTTTGGTGACCTTTAATAAATCATTAATAACGCAAAAACGATAAAAGATAGAATGGAATTTTTAGCAGCACAAAACAGCACAAACGTAGCACTAACCAACAAGACCAGTTTTGTGTCATTTGGGCGTTGTAGGGGGGCTAGGTGATGTCATAGTCTGGAAAAAACAATTGCTAATATCTTAAAAATAAAAGCAGCACAAATGTAAATTTTTACGGCACAAAACAGCACAAACGTAGCACTAAAGAAACACACTTGAGTTTTTATTTGTGCTGATTGTAGGGGGGTCAGCTTCGCTGAGCTCTTGATCACCCCTGTCGCCAGTTTTGTTAAGCGATCATTTTTCTGATCGCTGTATTAGTGTCACAGGTGACGCTAGTTAGGGAGGTAAATATTTAGGTTTGCCGTCAGCGTTTTATAGCGTCAGGGACCCCCATATACTACCTAATTAATATTTTAACCCCTTAATTGCCCCCTAGTTAACCCTTTCACCACTGATCACCGTGTAACTGTTAAGGGTGACGCTGGTTAGTTTGTTTATTTTTTATAGTGTCAGGGCACCCGCCGTTTATTACCGAATAAAGGTTTAGCCCCTGATCGCCCGGCAGTGATATGCGTCACCCCAGGCAGCGTCAGGTTAGCACCAGTACCGCTAACACCCACGCACGCAGCATACGCCTCCCTTAGTGGTATAGTATCTGAACGCATCAATATCTGATCCGATCAGATCTATACTAGCGTCCCCAGCAGTTTAGGGTTCCCAAAAACGCAGTGTTAGCGGGATCAGCCCAGATACCTGCTAGCACCTGCGTTTTGCCCCTCCGCCCAGCCCAGCCCAGCCCACCCAAGTGCAGTATCGATCGATCACTGTCACTTACAAAACACTACACGCATAACTGCAGCGTTCGCAGAGTCAGGCCGGATCCCTGCGATCGCTAACAGTTTTTTTTGGTAGCGTTTTGGTGAACTGGCAAGCACCAGCAGGCTAGTACATCCCGGTCGTAGTCAAACCAGCACTGTAGTAACACTTGGTGACGTGGCGAGTCCCATAAGTACAGTTCAAGCTGGTGAGGTGGCAAGCACAAGTAGTGTCCCGCTGCCACCAAGAAGAAGACAAACACAGGCCCGTCGTGCCCATAGTGCCCTTCCTGCTGCATTCGCCAATCCTAATTGGGAACCCACCGCTTCTGCAGCGCCCGTACTTCCCCCATTCACATCCCCAACCAAATGCAGTCGGCTGCATGAGAGGCATTTTTCTTTATGTCCTCCCGAGTACCCCTACCCAACACCACAAGCTATTTGCTGAGAGGTATAGTGAGTATTTTGCAGACCTCACTTTTTGTCACAAAGTTTTGAAAATTGAAAAAAGAAAAAAAAAAAGTTTTTTCTTGTCTTTCTTCATTTTCAAAAACAAATGAGAGCTGCAAAATACTCACCATGACTCTCAGCAAATAGCTTGGGGTGTCTACTTTCCAAAATAGGGTCATTTGGGGGGGGGTTTGTGCCACCTGGGCATTCCATGGCCTCCGAAACTGTGATAGGCAGTGAAGAGTGAAATCAAAAATTTACACCCTTAAAAATCCTGAAGGCGGTGATTGGTTTTCAGGGCCCCGTACGCGGCTAGGCTCCCAAAAAGTCCCACACATGTGGTATCCCCGTACTCAGGAGAAGCAGCTAAATGTATTTTGGGGTGCAATTCCACATATGCCCATGGCCTGTGTGAGCAATATATCATTTAGTGACAACTTTTTGTAAATATTTTTTTTTTTTTTTGTCATTATTCAATCACTTGGGACAAAAAAAATAAATATTCAATGGACTCAACATGCCTCTCAGCAAATAGCTTGGGGTGTCTACTTTCCAAAATGGGGTCATTTGGGGGGTTTTGTGCCATCTTGGCATTTTATGGCCTTCAAAACTGTGATAGGTAGTGAGGAGTGAAATCAAAAATTTACGCCCTTAGAAATCCTGAAGGCGGTGCTTGGTTTTCGGGGTCCCGTACGCGGCTAAGCTCCCAAAAAGTCCCACACATGTGGTATCCCCATACTCAGGAGAAGCAGCTGAATGTATTTTGGGGTGCAATTCCACACAGCAATATATCATTTAGTGACAACTTTTTGTAAATATTTTTTTTTTTTGTCATTATTCAATCACTTGGGACAAAAAATATAAATATTCAATGGGCTCAACATGCCTATCAGCAATTTCCTTGGGGTGTCTACTTTCCAAAAAGGGGTCATTTGGGGGGGGTTTGTACTGCCCTGCCATTTTAGCACCTCAAGAAATGACATAGGCAGTCATAAACTAAAAGCTGTGTAAATTACAGAAAATGTACCCTAGTTTGTAGACGCTATAACTTTTGCGCAAACCAATAAATTTACGCTCATTGACTTTTGTTTTACCAAAGACATGTGGCCAAATACATTTTGGCCTAAATGTATGACTAAAATTGAGTTTATTGGATTTTTTTTATAACAAACAGTAGAAAATATCATTTTTTTTCAAAATTTTTGGTCTTTTTCCATTTATAGCGCAAAAAATAAAAACGGCAGAGGTGATAAAATACCATCAAAAGAAAGCTCTCTTTGTGGGAAGAAAAGGATGCAAATTTCGTACAGCATTGCATGACCGCGCAATTAGCAGTTAAAGCGATGCAGTGCCAAATTGGAAAAAGTCCTCTGGTCCTTAGGCAGCATAATGGTCCGGGGCTGAAGTGGTTAAGAAAAGTTGCAAATCATATAAAATGATGACCACTAAAGGGGGGATTTAGATATGGAACAGCAAGCAAATAGGGAATGCTTTCTGCAAACAAGACCCATGGAACATGTATCCTCCCTGGAATTCTACTTTAGTTCCTCTGTGTTAGATTCCGGTAACTCACGTTTTTCAGGCTCTATGCACGCATATTCACACTCGCGGACACAACACTTCTGGTGTCCGGGACATTGTTGGTCTTTGGTACAGATGCCGTCGAGTCGTGGGGCTTTAAAACATCTTTCAGGCGGCACTGGACAGGATCCGGGTTTATCTAGGATGGAAGAAACATTGTGCCAGGTTCTGATATCTCTATTTAAATATTAATATCACATGGTGCCAACTTAGGTTCCCACAGCAGTACCACCTATTTGGTAACATTTGATAACATTTACTATGAAAGAGAAACAACCTACTTTCAAGAGTGAGAGGGCCATCTATGTTTCCATAGCAGTTCTCATTATTGGGTCAGATCACTAGTGTTAATTTCGTCAACGAAAACATTTTCATCAATATTTTCATCAGTGGCCTTTTTACAGTAGCGAAAACGAAACAAAAAGTACACCACGTTTTTCTCCACTGACGAAAACTATGACGAAAATCAATTCCGGTAACGGACGAAAACGAAACGAAAATGTGAGGGAGGGACATTTACCTTTTGTGAACTTCTGGTTTCCACAGAGCTCCATGCTTAAAAGTTAGCACTGTGCAGAATCACAGGCCTCCTCAAACAACCGTCCAGAGCAGCACTGTGCATTACAGGCCTCCCAATGAGAGTCCCCAGACTCATGACCATCCAGAGCACTGTGAGTGTGTACATTACAGGCCTCCCCTCAGACCACTGAGAGTACTGTGTGCATTACAGGCCTCCTCTTACCACCAGCATCTAGAGCACTGAGCATTACAGGTCTGCCGATGAGAGTCCCGACTCATGACCATCCAGAGCAGAGCACTGTGAGTGTGTACATTACAGGCCTCCCCTCAGACTACCGTCCAGAGCACTGTGTGCATTACAGGTCTCCTCTTACCACCGGCATCTAGAGCACTGTGCATTACAGGCCTCCTCTCAGACCACCATCCAGCACTGTGCAGCATTACAGGCCTCTCAGACCACCATCCAGAGCACTGTGCATTACAGGCCTCCTCAGACTACCGTCCAAAGCCCTATGCAGCATACAGGCCTCCTCAGACCATCCAGAGAGGCTAAATCTGTATCTGTGTATCTTTGTTTGAACCTTAATACTATAAATAATAACATACTAGAATTTTTTACTCCAGTAGTATATAATACATTTGGAAATCTTAGAGAAATGCTTAAATAATGCATTACAATTTAACTAAACCCATTATATTTTAGTCAACTAAAATGTACTGCAGATTTAGTCGACTAAATACGATTAAAACTAAAACAATTGCAGATGACTAGAATGGGACTAAAACTAAAATGGAATTTAATCAAAAGACTAAAGCCTCGTACACACGATCGGACTTTGTACAAACTTTCCTGTGGATTTTAGTACAAAGGGCGTTGGCCGTAAACTAATTAAGCATACACACGGCAACTTTCACCAAATCATGTGGTTTTTCAGCTCTTTACTGCCACCCTTTGGTCAACTTCTGTATTGTTGTCTGATCTTTTGCATTGGTTCTGAGCATGCATGTTTGTACTTTCGACTAAAGTCCTATGGACTTGTGTACACACGATAGGATTTTTCACCATAGGACTTTTGTTGCCAGAAAGTTTGTCTGTTTGCACAGCCAACATTTGTCCGATGAAAACCGAAAAAGTTTGTCCGATGGATCGTACACACGGTAGGATGTTGCCTTAAAACAGCTCTATTGTATGTTTGTTGTCAAAAAGTCCTATCGTCTGTATGGGCCTTTAGACTAATAGGCCGTACACACGATAGGATTTTCCGACAACAAATGTTGGATGTGAGGCGTGTATGCTCCATCGGACATTTTTTGTCGGAATTTCCGACAAACAAAATTTGAGAGCTGGTTCTCAAATTTTCCGACAACAAGACTTGTTGTCGGAAATTCCGAGCGTGTGTACACAATTCCGGCGCACAAAGATCCACGCATGCTCGGAATCCAGCAGAAGAGCCGCACTGGCTATTGAACCTAATTTTTCTCGGCTCGTCGTACGTCTTGTACGTCACCACGTTCTTGGCGTTCGGAATTTCCGACAACATTTGTGTGACCGTGCGTATGCAAGACAAGTTTGAGCCAACATCCGTTGGAAAAAAATCCATGGTTTTGTTGTCGGAATGTCCGATCGTGTGTACATAGCATAAGGCTGGGTTCACACCACTCAGGTGCGAATTCCAGCTCCGTTTTCCCTGCGAAGAGAAAAATCAGTTGTTCAGCATTTCACGTCCGTTTTTGATCAGTATCAGGTCAGGATTGCATCAGTATTTTATCCTGTTCACAACGGAACACATCTGCCAATCAGATGCGTGCCCATAGAAGATAATGGGCCTGAATTCGCACCTGAGCCGGACCGCACTGCCTAGAAAACGCACACGTTTTTTGTGCAATGCAAAGTGCGATAGCACCGCAGATATGTGATACTAGCCTCATTAAAATGAATGTATTTTGAAATGTCCTGCGAATTGGATGCGGTATAATGGTGTGAACCCAGTCTTAACCAAAATCGAAATTCGCTTTCAAAATTAACACTGCAGGTTACGTACTATCAAAGATGAACAAATTAATTTCAAGGATGAGGGGGTCACCTAAGTTCCCAAAGCAGTACCCTCTATTTGGTGATTTCACTTACTTTCAAAGTGGAGCAAATTACTTTTTAGAATGAGGGGGTCATTTAAGTTCTCGTAGTAGTACCCCCTCTTTGGTGATATCACTTACTATCAAGAAGGAACAAATTGCTTTTAACAATGAGGACGTTACTTATTTCCCATATCATTACCTCTTTTTCGGTGACCACTTACAATAAAAGAGGAACAAATCACTTTCAAGGACGAAACTCATACACTAACCTATAAACTGCACATAATCCAACACCTCTTTGACTATGTATAATGACCTTTTTAACATCTTCTATCCCTGTTCTATGTGAGATATGGCTGTAAAAACTGACCACATTGTTCAATTTTAAATCTGAAACATTTTCTATTTTTTCAGTACGTCTCACGTGTCTTTCAAATAGGAAATTAGTTGATCAAAGTAAGGTCTTAAAAAATCATCTAACCATTTGAACATAGGTTCTGCAATCGATGTGGTGACTTACATGACCAGGCGTCCAGGGAAATCCAGATCTTTGTGGACCTTAGGCAGAAAGTACTATACAGGTCTACAAGCAGGGGCGGACTGACCATTGAGCGACTCGGGCACTGCCCGAGGGCCCTGGGCCACTAGGGGGCCCCATCAGGGTTGCCAGCCACAGTAAAACCAGGGACAGTATGTATAAATCTGTGTTTTTTTTACATCTGTCTGTGTATACTGTGTGTACATGTATGTGTATACTGTGTGATCGTATACTGTGTGTGTGTGTATACTGTGTGGCCCCATAATCTCTGATTGCCTGGGGGCCCCATGAGTTATCAGTCCGCCCCTGTCTACAAGGCATCTCTGTGAGTAGATCTCCCTCTATCTTTTTATACAAATAACCAATGCCCCAATTATACCTGAAATGGTCTGAAGACAATTCAGAAGGACCAAGTAAATTAGGGGTGAGTGGCCAAAAAAAATAAAAAATCACAGCGTGGAGAAGTAAAAAGCACATTTAGGGCAGGTGACCTGTGGACTGGATCGTCTTTCAATAATGAAAATGTTAATAAGAGCTATCATGGTCAGTCGGTCATTTTTAGTTCTTACCTATATCTTTAGATTTAGTGGTTTCTTTTGAGTTGTCAGCGTAGAGGGCTGTGTAGCACAGGAACAGGATCGGGAGGACGCTGGTCACTGGAGACATGGCCTTTGCTGGAAGAGTCTGTTGATGAAAAATATAAGCTGTGATTTATAGAGTCTCACAATTGGATCCGGGAGGGAGCAGAACATATTGTTTCAAAAAACCAGTCAAACCACTTACAACATCACTTTTTGTTTAAACTTGTTTCAACTCCCCTATCACTCATCACTTGTTATGTAAAATAATTTTCTGACTTCCATTCCGAAAAACAAATATCACTTTTTCTTCTACTTTTCTCCCCATTGAACTGTAGTGGGGGGTAGTTGGAGTTGCCCCTTACGGTGTAGCGACAGGCGGTCAAGCAGGAGGGGCTTCTCTTCTGCCTTCTGATTGGGGAAAGGGCAATGCTGACAAAACAATCATAAACCCACCTACGATAAATGAATGTACTGATCTGTTTGGACTCACTGGGATCGGAATGAGGTGCTGGTGTCACGAATCCTGACTCTGGCCCAGTCATCAGAACCTTCTGATCCTTATAAGAACTTTCTTCACACTTGGCTGGGTACCACCTCCAAAAGGTAATTGGCCAACAGGAAAGAATCCATCATGTCTGTACCCCTATAAATTAACTAGTGTTTGGCTGGGCTCTTGAGTTCTCTTTGCCCAGGATCAATGTTATGAGTTGCCATAGTGCAGCCGCTAGCACCATAACAACCAATGGCTCTGTGATGAGGGACTATGTGGTTTGAGGGCTATGAGGTGGCTGTGTGACTGAGAGGCTCTGTGATGGAGGCTCTGATGTGAAGGGGTGACTGATGTTAGGAGGGGTGTCAGGAACACTATGCCAGCTGTCAGGATAAAACTCGCTGCCTGGCTAATGCGCGTGAGCATAGGCATAGACGTGCACATTTCTATGAGCACAGAAGTCGAAATGCATGCACATGATTGCCTGTACTATGAGCAAAGAAGACAGAGTGCATGTACCTCATTGCCTGCACTATAAGCATAAAAGATGGACTGCATGTACATCATTGCCCACACTATGAGCATGCAAGATGGAGTCCATATACATCATTGCCCACACTATGAACATAGTTAGAAGCAGGGCTTTTTTTCTCAAACAATAGGTGCTGGAACTCAACCACGACCCCCCAAAATTCCTCCCCCCACACACACCCTCCAAATCCAAAGGGGCATTAAATATCAGGATTGCATTACATACAGAGTGCAGAGTTCAAGGGGGTTACACACAGAGTGCAGAGCTGTCAAACTACCAGACTTCTGTGTTTACAAGTGATTGTGGTGAGCAGGCACCAAAGGGTCTGAGCCAGAGGTGGTGGAAGTAAGTTCCACCAAGTTCCCCATGAAAAAAAGCCCTGGTTAGAAGATAGACTGCACGTACATCATTGCCACTTCTGAGCATGCGCAAATGTGCATGCACTTCCACTGTCGTCAAGAGGCCTATTTAAACTTGAACTCTGAACTGGTTCCTCGCTGTGTGGTCTTCAGCCTTGTTTCTGTGATCCAGTTCCTGACATGCATTGTTGATCCCGTTACTGACACGGCCTCCTCTCTGATCTTGTTCTTGGATTACCCTTGCCTGTTCATGTTTGCTGTCAGCTTCTGCTACCCGACCCTGGCCTGGACTACTGACCACGCTTCTGTCCAGTGAATCTGTAACTAGCTGCTTGATTGTTGACAACTTCCACCTGTTTCTGACTCTGATGCTGCTTACATACTGGTGTCCTTCCACTCAGCTGTCACTTATCCAGGTGTGGGACCTGACTCCATCCTCAACTTGACCTGGCTTTTTCACAGTGCATTATCAGCTGTACCTCTGCTCGTCATCTACTAGCGCTCTGCGCCCCCCCAGTTCATGGTCACGGTGTCTACACCTTCATCAAGTCTGTTGTGTGCATTGTCCCAGGCTCAGGTAACATTTACGTTTGACACCACATGTCTACACACAGAAGCTTCATTACTGCAATACTGTATTTTACCCAGACGAGAAGCAGAGACTATTAGGTAACTGTTTTTGTGTTCTAACTCTCTAACTGTAGCTGCCCATAATTTATTAATCTAAAATCTAGTGACAGAAAAGTCTCTGTCCTATTGCTATTTTCTCACATGCACAATGCCAGATAGCTAGGTCTGCGCTCTTGTGTATGTATCCATTGATCACCTTCCAGTATATTAGTAGGCAAACCTGTTTATTGCAAAAGAGTTTATATGCAGCTCCTGTTATTTTAGCTATATGCATGGCCTGTTATTTTAGTTAACCCTGTCTCATCTGGTCTGGGATTCTTTAGCTAGTTTTAGCTTAGGGCTTGATAACCAGCATAGGCTAGAGCCAGGTTAGGCTTTTGATGGCCACTTCCGGTACTTAGAGCTCTGGTTGCATGTCAGATTAGAAACTACTAGGGAGGAACAAAAGCATAAAGTAGATAGGCTGACACAACAGTTATTGCAAATTTGACACCTTTTGAGGCCATGATATATTAATGTGCTGTGTTCTGCCTGCATTATCGCTTATTCTAGAATCAACACTGCTGAGCTTCTCCTATCTTCTTTGGTTTTTGATACAACTGATCTTGTAATTGAGTAACAGTGTGCTAAAGGTATATGTCCACATACATACTTCTTGCATTATTTTGTTTCCCCACAAATAACGCTTCTTATACCATTCCAGATAGCTTAAGTTGTTTTGTTTTAAATTGTATTGTATCAATCTTTTAAGATTGCTTACTGGATCTGCTTGTTATATATATTGCAACTTTTTTCTTGTATGTACTATTTCTTTGACATGTCATTGTGATTGCTGTCCTGTATACAACGTGTTATGTCAATAAAAAGTCTGATTAAAAAAAATGATAGGCTGACTTTGAGTTCCAGTGCCACAGTTCCAGTGCCACATTGCCGGTGAGAAGCTTTGTTCCAGGCTGGTTGGACAACAGTTGGAAGATCGCCCCATCACTACAGATCTTGTCTTCACATCTGCTTAACAAAGATGGATGCCACATTGTGATCATCCTCAGGGTCCCTGTAACTGGACTTTGCAGCAACATTCACCTGGAGGCATCTCTATTAATAACTATATATGGTGCATAATTCTACAAAGACTTTTGTTGGCCCCTTTGCTGATAATACCTGTTTGTACAGTGGATGTATGTACTATTATTAATCTTTTCTTATATAAAGCTTGTATTATTTCCATACTGGTGTGCAGTATACTTATGGTCAATGTTATATGCTGGTTGCAGTAGTTTGGACTGCTCCCTAATACTTTGATTATATTACTGGTTAATTTCCCAGGAAGGGAACCCCCTCTGTTCGCAGAGGCCCTGTCCTAGGTGGAGGCACTGCCAACTTCATTGCCAAACCCACTCTTCCACTTAGCGAAGGTTCTGGTTCTCCTATTTACCTACAGGTTTAGTGCAATACCCTGTTTGGGAGGGCCATTTTTCAGAAACACCCCCAAAAGAGGGATAAAATATTTATTTTTGACATTCCAATATAAGATCACTTTCAAAATCGCCTTTCATGTTGTGCCTGCTGGCAGTCTCTTTCCACAACTTCCTGGATTCCCTCTGTGTTTTTCAGCTTCTCCTCCATTTCTAAGGACTACCTAGGTGAATGACGTGCACTGTGCTCACTTTACCTCCTGGAATATGCACGTGATTATGCCTCTGCAGAATCTGGCTCAAGGGATGGCGCTCGACCCCGTGTCGCACAGCGCCACAGCCCAGGTGGATCTGATGTGGATGTGATAAGAGCCGCCTCCAGGCTGCCACTGAATGACCATAAGTGGCTGGCAGTGGTTGCTCCTGCATCCGCTCGTGATGACACTCTTTCTCCCTGTTAAACAGGCCACAACTCGGCCGCCGCACAATCTAACACAAAGTCACTGCTTGGAGATCCAAGCCGTGGCCCCAAGAGGGCGATTCTGTCCCCACAAAGGCTTTTTATAACCTCTTGCATCATTCTGTTCTACTTCCCCAGCCAGCTGGGAGTTGTAGTCCATAACAGTCCGACTGAATGTAGAACTTGGCTATTAGGACTACATGTCCCAAGATGCTTTGCTCTATTCTTGGTTCCCATCCACCCTGACTTCAGGATGTAATGACATAGAGTCCAGGCTGGGCACTAGGAGAAAGTAGTCTCGCTGTAGCAATACTGCGGAGTGTCTCCTGAACATGCAGGCAATATTAGCCGGCTTTTGACTACACACATTTAGGAGATATTCATTGTACCTACAGGTAAGCTTGATTATAAGGTTACCTGTCGGTACAAGTGCACTCACAGGAATAATTTAACCACTTCAGCCCTGGAAGGTTCACCCCCCTTCCTGACCAGAGCATTTTTTGCGATTCGGCACTGCATCGCCTGAGCTGACAACTGCGCGGTCGTGCAACGTTGCACCCAAACAAAATTGACGTCCTTTTTTTTCCCAAAAATAGAGCTTTCTTTTGGTGGTATTTGATCACCTTTTGAAAAAAAAAATGCAATATTTTTTACATTTTGCTATAATAAATATCCCCCAAAAAATATATAAAAAAGCTAATTTCTTTCTCAGTTTAGGCCGATATGTATTCTTCTACATATTTTTGGTAAAAAAAAAAAAAAAATGGCAAAAAGCATATATTGATTGGTTTGCGCAAAAGTTATGGCGTCTATAAAAAAGGGGATAGATTTATGGCATTCTTATTTTTTATTAGTAATGTTGGCCATCTACGATTTTTATCATGACTGCGACATTATGGTGGACACGTCGGACACTTTTGACACCAATTTGGGACCATTGTCCTTTATACAGCAATCAGTGCTATAAAAATGCATTGATTGCTGTGTAAATGACACTGACAGGGAAGGGGTTAAACACTTGGGGGCGATCAAGGGGTTAAGTGTGTCCTGGGGAGTGATTCTAACTGTGGGGGGGATGGGCTACATCTGACATGACAGCGATCACTGCTCCTGGTGACGGGGAGCAGTAGATCCCTGTCGTGTCACTAGGCAGAACAGGGAAATGCCTTGTTTACATCGAGTTCCCGGGACCCGTGGGCACGCTCCCGTAGGATAGGCGGCAAATTTAAAGGGACGTACAGGTACGCCTATTTGCCTGCTTGTGCCATTCTGCCGACGTACATCTGTGTTTGCGGCGGTCGGCAAGCGGTTAAATACCACCAAAAGAAAGCTCTATTTATGGGAAAAAATGATAATTCCGTTTGGGTACAGTGATGCATGACCGCGTAATTGTCATTCAAAGTGTGACAGCGTTGAAAGCTGAAAATTGGCCTGGGCAGAAAGGGGGTAAAATTGCCCTGTATTGAGGTGGTTAAAGTAAAAAAAACAGCACCTGTAAGACAATTGCATTATGTGCTGGTATGCGATGCATACCAGAACATTATGAAATACTTACCTTGGAACAAAACCACTGATCCCACTGGGCCCTTTACTCCCATTGTGGGGACCTTTATTACATGCACGTGTTCTCCAGTGGGCCTCCTTCCTGCTGTTTTGGGGCACTCCCATGATGGCAGAACGCCAGGGCCCGATCGCAATGCAATCTTTGGGACCCTGGTAGTTCTGCTACTGGTGTCAGTCGTTTTTTATCTTTGTTATTTTATTTATTTACAGTATTTATTCTTACCATTTTATTTTTTTTATTTTTTTATTTTTCATTTTTTTTTAGTAGCCCTGTTGAAGGGATTCGGTAAGATATTAGGATCTAAACAGACCTCTGATGTTCCACCTTTGAGACAGAGAAAGGAGATTGAGCACACGGCCCTCAATCTCCATCTCCTGCAGCCTCAGCTTCACAGAATGAATGGACAGGAACAGCTCTGTACAGAGCTTCCCATTCCTTCACAAACCAAAGCATAGTAAAC
Organism: Aquarana catesbeiana; assembly: GCF_042186555.1. NCBI lineage: Eukaryota > Metazoa > Chordata > Amphibia > Anura > Ranidae > Aquarana > Aquarana catesbeiana. The sequence continues at coordinate 9,076,050 of NC_133327.1, forward strand.
ATAGAAAGTACAGGCGGGCAACTCGACAGCTTCTCCATAGAAAATATTTATTTGAGCATTACAGCAATAACATCAACCAAAAATTCTGATGCGTTTCGGCCTTAGGCTTTTGATGAAGGCCTAAGGCCGAAACGCGTCAGCATTTTTGGATGATGTTATTGCTGTAATGCTCAAATAAATATTTTCTATGGAGAAGCTGTCGAGTTGCCGGCCTGTACTTTCTATGGATCTTTTGTGGGCTTAATTAGCCAGAGCACCGACTACTCTACACAGCAACTATACTATATAGCGGTAGAGCTTGGGTGAGTTTTTCTCAAAGCATAGTAAACAGTTTACTATGGGATTGGTACAGATCACTCACTGTGTCCATTCAGAAAAGAAAGGGGGGTAATGACACATTTACTGACCCCTTCCTGCACTCAAACCTGACACATCCCCCCACAGCAGCCGACTGGAGAGGGGAGGGGGAAGCCGTCAGAACTGTGGGGGGGGGCAGGGGAGCAGACGGGGCCTGGGGGCAGCTGAAAACATGTAAAATGGATAGGAGGGGCTGTGGGGGTGTGGCATGTAGAGGAACCGATGCCCTCCATATTCCTCCTGCAGCCACCGAATGCCTGTGGGATGGAGAGTAGAAGAAGCAGGCTTTTAGCAGCTGCAGGTGGTAAATGGAGGGGATCGGTTCCTCTATATGCGGCCCCACCGCCTCTCCTATCCAGGTGTACAGAGGAGCAGCAGGGGCCCCCTGGAGCATGGGGCCCGTTCACAATTGCAACCCCTGCAGTTACACCCTTGGTGTACACTCTGCTCATCCACTGCTTGTCTGGCTTGCTTATCTCTGCCTGTTCAGATGAGTATGATACTAACAATCGAGTACTTACATGAAATGAAGCACCGCAGGTTTAACCACTTACAGACCGCCGCACGCCGATATATGTCCTAAGTTTGGAGAGGAATATCGTTGTTATGGAAGCAGCTAGCTGCCATAACCCTGGTATCTTCTTCTTCGGCTGGCGGTCCGCTTTCCTATAAGAGTGGTCTCTGCAGCGGATTCGCCGCGAGATCACTTTTATGTGTGACGGGAGAGGGCCCCCTTCCCGCCACACCCCGGTGCCCTCCGCCGCTTACCGGAGCTGTCGGCAGCGGCGGAGGCGATCGGATCTTCACCCTAGCTGGGTATGGAGACGAGTGAGGAGAAGATGGCCCCCCACCCGTCTCCATAACATTGCAGGGTGGAAGTGACGTCAAAATGTCACTTCCGCCCATAGCTCTTAAAGGGCCTTTTTTTTTTTTTTTTTTTTTTTTTTAAATGACAAATTTTTTTTTAGTTTTTTTTTTTTTTTTATTGCATTTTAGTGTAAATATGAGATCTGAGGTCTTTTTTAACCCCAGATCTCAAATTTAAGAGGACCTATCATGCGTTTTTCTATTACAAGGGATGTTTACATTCCTTGTAACAGGAATAAAAGTGACACATTTTTTTTTTATATAAAAACAGTGTAAAAATAAAAAAATGAAAGGTAAAATAAATAAGAAAAAAATTTTTTAAACGCGCCCGTCCCGCCGAGCTCACGTGCAGAAGCGAACGCATACGTGAGCAGCGCCTGCATATAAAAACGGTATTCAAACCACACGTATGAGGTATCACCGCGATCGGTAGAGCGAGAGCAAGAATTTTAGCCCTAGACCTCCTCTGTAACTCAAAACATGCAAACTGTAGAATTTTTTAAACGTCGCCTATGGAGATTTTTAAGGGTAAAAGTTTGTCGCCATTCCACGAGCGGGCGCAATTTTGAAGCGTGACATGTTGGGTATCAATTTACTCGGCGTAACATTATATAAAAAAAAAAAATGGGCTAACTTTACTGTTGTCTTATTTTTTTAATTCAAAAAGGTGTATTTTTCCAAAAAAAAAAGTGTGCTTGTAAGACCGCTGCGCAAATACGGTGTGACAGAAAGTATTGCAACGACCGCCATTTTATTCTCTAGGGTGTTAGAAAAAAAAATGTACAATGTTTGGGGGTTCTAAGTAATTTTCTAGCAAAAACAAAACTGTTTTTAACTTGTAAACAACAAATCTCAGAAAGAGGATCGGTCCTTAAGTGGTTCATCCCACTGCCCATGTAGTGTTTTAAATGGAATACCAAATCCATTAAGAACATAAAGAAGCCAGTTCCTACCAGGACAAAGGCGATGAGGGTTGGTGTGAATATAATCGCACCGACATGCATGCTGCCTGGAATCACGCTCAGAAAATCTGGAAAAACGATTAAGAAAAATATATATTTTATTTCATTAGGTAACATTTATTTTCTGGAAGTGCGCTCCTAATACAATTTGATTTTGGAGCAGTGTGGGGTTATTGTTGCCCCAAAAAATAATAATAATAAAGTTTTGCTTTAACTATGAAGTGAACCTTTGACTTGCAAACGCAGGAAAAGCAAAGTTCACTATAAAGGATATCTCTGTTCTAAAATGTAAAATCATATTTTCATTTCCACATTGCACTGCTAGTGTTTCCAGCCTACTCCTTTTATCCTGAAGGATCTGGAGGTTTATAAACTTACTTTGTCAAGCTCTTCAGCATTTACTCCCTTGGATTCTGTGACATTTGGTCACTTTGCCATGTGAGTGAGGTTGTGCTGTGTCACACATTACACAGAGCCTGCCTGCTGTACTACAGGAGCTGAGGGGAGGAGTTCCAGGAGGTGGAGTCAGGACAGGAAGTGGCTTGTAGGCAGCAAGGTACCATGGGATATGTAGTCCTTAGGAAGTAAACAACAGAGGAGAAGCTGCAAAAAGCCTGCAGACAATCCAGGTAGTTGTAGAAAGAGACAGCAAGAAGACAAGCAGTAGAATTTTCAGGTAAGCTTATATTGGATTGTCTAATATTACTATTGTGTGTATTGATTTTACAATGCTGATGTTATTTAATGAAAGTGTATGCTGGGACCATAGATTTCCTTTACTGGCAGACCTACCAGCTGCTCGTACTCTTCCCTTTCTGCTGCCACTTCATCTGGCTGGCAGGAACAAAGGGTATGGGGGGCATGTACCTCCCTTTCCTACCATAGGACTGTGCTGGTGCTCGGTCATTGCTCAGCACCTAGAGTTTTAAAGTGGAACTCCAGGGAAAACATTTTTTTTCCCATGCAGTGGGGCTGCGCTGGCTGGGGGTCTAGAATTGTATATATTGAGGTTTTCTATTTGTGTGTGTGTTTTGTTTTTTTGCTTTTTCTATGTTGGTTGAACTGGATGGTCTTTTTTCAACCAGATTAACTATGTAACTGCTCATTTTATTTTAGGAGATTGGAGAGAGGAGATACACTTACCTGATCTTTCCAGGACATATATACCTGTATATGGTGGGTTGCAAGGCATAGTGGGTGTAATACAAGGTATATTAATTGGGCGCCAGACACTTCGTGAATGCAAAGAAATTTTTTTTCTCTTAATAGGGAGAGAGGGTTAGGGCCAGGCAGAGGCGGCTCTAGGCTTTGTGAGGCCTTAGGCAAAACTTACACATGAGGCCCCACGGACTGGGACGCTCCGTGATGAGGCCGCTATTCCTCAGGCTACGGGCAGTATCTGATTTGTCCGTCAGCTCCTAAGCCACAGAGTCCCAGTGGGGGTAGGCGGAGCCGCCGGAGTCAACTTCAGTGATTGAGAACAGGCAAATTAGGCGGCCGCGAGGCCCCTGTGAGGGCGAGGCCTTAGGCGACCGCCTAATTTGCCTAATTAGAGAGCCGCCTCTGGGGCCAGGACACCCTTGAGCAGTTGCAATATTAATTGGCAGACTCCGAGACTTCTACAGGAGGACAGCCATGCAGGGAAAGGCATCCAGCAAAACGCCACATCTGCATGTGTAGGAACGCTGTCTCCTATGGCAACAGTCTTTAACCGCTTGCCTACAGGGCACTTACACCCCCTTCTTGCCCAGGCCATTTTCAGCTTTCAGCGCTGTCGCATTTTGAATGAAAATTGCGCGGTCATGCAACACTGTACCCAAACACATTTTTTATCATTTTCTTCACACAAATACAGCTTTTTTTTGGTGGTATTTAATCACTGCTGGGTTTTTTATTTTTTTACAAAAAAAAGACCAAAAATTAAAAAAAAAAAGGTTTTTTACTTTTTTTCTGTCACTAAATTTTGTAACTAAGTAATTTTTCATCTTCACTGATGTGCGCTGATGAGGCGGCACTGATGGGCACTGATGGGCTGAACTGGTTGGCATTGATGAGGTGGCACTTATGGGCACTGATGAGGTGGCACTTATGGGCACTGATTTGGTGGCACTGATGAGGAGGCACTAATATGCCGCACTTATGCGCACTGATATGTGGCACTGATGAGCACTGATAGGCGTCACTGATGGGCACTGTTAGGTGGCACTGATGGGCACTAATAGGCAGCACTGGTGGGCACTGATAGGCGGCACCGGTGGGCACTGATAGGCGGCACTGGTGGGCACTGATAGTGGGCACGGATAGGTGGTACTGATGGGCATTGATGGGTGGCACTGATGGGCAACACTGATGGGCATTACTGATGGGCATTGATTGAAAGCAGTGATGGGCATTGATGGGCAGCACTGATAGGCGGCACTGATTACCAGCACTGACTGGCATCGCTAATGGTCACTGATTGGTAGGCAGTGGTGGGCACTGATTGCTGCCACTGGTGGGCACTGATAGCTGGCATTGGTGGGCAATGGTGGGCACTGACTTGTGACACTATTTTGCAATATTGTAATCAGGGCACTGATGATTACATTCCTAGATGTCCCCCCGCTTGGAGATGCCGCTGATCGGCTCTCCTCGCCACACACTCTGTCAGTGTGAGGCGAGGAACGCCGATTACTGGCACTCCCTTGTTTGCTTGCGGGCACGCGAGAGCGGCTGCTCTGGGATGCCGTCATATGAAGGCGTCCCAGAACGAGAGCCGCACCACACTGCCCCGCCCTCATTTGACGGTGGGCGGGCGGCAAGCAGTTAACAGTTTCTAACACAAAGTGTAACATTTCCTTCACTTCCACTACAATCACTCCTTGTAGTTCTTCACCCCACTGAGCTCCCTGTCTCTCTCACTAGACTAGATGATTGGGACGCGAGATGCAGATCGCGGGCGGTGACGTGGCGGCCACCTTAGTGTTTTGAAACGCTGGACGTTTCTACATGCCTGTTTTACCTACATTAAATGTGAGTGGATCCATTTTTATTTTATTTTCAATAAATTGTCTTGTATCGATCATTGCGCAATTAGCGTTCCTTTCTATTTTTACATATATGTGGATGCTGGAGCTTGCCTGTAGTAGGTCTTTTCTGGATGTGGAGTGATTTCCTTACCCTTAATGATCTTACATGAGTTGGAGCAGCTTTAACCACATGTGGAGTGAAATAGTGTTTTTGCGGGAAGGATCGATTGTGCCGCTATTCGGTACATTTAAAAGTGTATACCCTATACACTGATGGTAAGAGTCAGTACTATTGGGTGATGGTGATGGTCTTTCTTACCTTCCATATATGAAGACATTTTAAATGGACTTTATGCTGATCGATCGAACGTTTTTTGATGGACTTTATTATGAATTTTTTATTTTTTAAGCGCTACGCTTCCTTTTCCATAGACTAGATGATCCTCTGCCACTGAATCCCTTGAGCTCTTCCAATCTTCATGGTAGTATCTTCCTCAAGCGTCACCCCCGCTTCTCTGCTGGGTCCTAACTTGGCACTCAAGATACCCCTCAGGCTTCACCCCCGCTGGCCTGCTCGGTCCTTGGCTTGACACACAAGGCTGCTCTGCAAGCGTCTCCTCCGCTGGCTGGGTCCCTGGCTTGATACCCACTGATGTTTCCCGATTCTTCACCATCCCCGGGTTGGTGAGAATGCTGCTCCAGTACTTGCTTCAGTTACTCACTGTGGTCCCTGGTAATAAGGTGGATGGTCCCTTAGTGGTGTCAGCTTCCCCTCTACCTCCGACCACTACAGGTTCTCCGGCCAGGAGAACTGTCACTTCTGGTTGGACTGCAAGCCACAATCCAACCCTACACTGCTCTCTTGCTTCTGGATAGGCCCTCAGACAGCCTAGCAGACAAACGCCCCCGGCATATTTCCAATCTCCGGCCTAGCAGCCCAGGTAATACAACACACGTCCACCCAGACAGCCATCCAGGTGGCACAGGATACCGATCACCTGACTTCACCCAAATATATAGGTTCTCCCAGCAGGCCAAGGGATTCAAGAAAACCGCTGTCCATTAGCTGAGATAACCCATATACCCATAATCTGACCATGCAGTGCCCTTGTCTTATCTAATGCCACCAAGTGCCCGGCCACCTAGTGGCAAAAGAGAGAATTGCAGCAATTACAGACTTAGAGTGAAATCACTTGATCCTCAACAATTAGCCAAGGTAGCTATACCTGGCAGGTAAATTTAGGAGCAACCCTGCCTAAACACCAGGGTGCTACACACATATTAAGAGCAAACCAAGCCATGGATCTGGATACTGCTGCACAGTGGCAAATACTGTGAATGCGCAATACCTCTCTGAGGGGTGAGTATTTCTGGTGAGTGCATTACCTCTAGGGGCACTATAAGGAGCACCAGCATAAGGGATATATGATTGAAGAGCACCTGTCACTTTTGGAATATTTATACACCTTTAAGGACTTCATATATATTTTTAATGACTGCATATATTTACTTTCCAAGGACTGTACATATTTATTTCAAGCACTGAGGTCACATATGATTGAAGAACACTTGTCACTTTGGATTTTTACTTAATGATCGTGTATATCAATTGATTCTCAGCACTAGTCACTCTTTTATGATTGCACTGTTTGCACATTATGCATATGAGTTATGTTTTGGCACCAATCACTTTATAATTAATGCACTCATGTCTGTTAAAACATATAAAGTACTAATTAGAGAGTGAGTTGGGAGCCACACCCCAGAACATAAGAACAGCGCCACACCTACACAGATCAAACAGAGGCCAAGATGGCGGCTTCCTTGGCTGAAAAGGATAGGAGGGTTTAGTTCCGCTTTAACTCTCTTCTCTCCAGCTGGGTGAAGGTGGAGGAGAGAGGGAAAGGTGAGGATAAAGTTATTGTTAGAGCTACAATTAAAGTTGGGTCTGCAAATCACAGGTTCATTTTAATGCTATCCTTTGGCAAAATCACACAGAAAATAAATAAAATAAAAAAATAATAAAATCAGTTCCACTTTAAGTTACAGGGCTCATACAATACTGCGCCTGGTGATAGCGGATTGTGCTTTCCTATGTTGAGGCCTTTCATTTTTCACCATTGAGAACCGTCCACCAAAGGTAAAGAGAAAGAAGATCCTACGTGTCACCTGGTAAAAAGGTAATAAAAAAATTATATAGATTTTGGAGCAAAACAAACAAAAGGATGATACTGCGCTCGTGTGAAAACTCAACAAAAAATGTCAATAACATGAATAAAAAAGCAGCAACATTGAAATGTGAGATATAACACAACATAAATAATTGGAACAAAGAAAAAGTTGCGCTGATTAAGTGTTGAAAAAATTAAGAAAAGAACAAAAGTCCAACAAGTGATCTAAATGATCAAATTCGATCCAAAAATGAGTGATGCAGTTCACAGCAATGGTATCCGGTGAATCCTCCACCAAATTACGTCACCAACGTTTAGTCAAGATGTGCTCTTACCCACATGGTAGACCCTCTAATTATGGAAGGTCAAACTCGCTCATGGTATATCTGCTACTCAGGCGTCCAAAGGCATATGATGCAGGTAATCCCCGTCTCTCCAGCCGTTCCTCCCGCACTAGGAATGAACCATCATGTCAGCCCAGCAGTACCCTTCTTTAGCTGTATAAAGCAGGCTTCTGGGTCTGTGATCACATAAGAGGCCTGTCACCTGCTAGAGTACCAGGGGTCTCAAACTGGCGGCCCTTCAGCTGTTGCAAAACTACAAGCCCCATCGTGCCTCTGCCTGTGGGAGTCATGCTTGTAACTGTCAGCCTTGTAATGCCTCATGGGACATGTAGTTTCATAACAGCTGGAGGGCCGCCAGTTTGAGACCCCTGTGCTAGACACTTGGGGTCTAATCATGCTCGGGTCGCTGTTTAGGTTTTGCCGCTAAATGCAGCATCGCACCTGCGGCATGTGTACAGTCGCGAGTGGATGTATGTTAGTGCTCAGGGGGGTGCGGAAACTATTTTGGTTAAAAAATAAAGATTGGCCATCGAAGTTCATCTGATTTAACTCTTGCAGTTCCATAATCAGTCAATGATCTAGTTGTATCTCTGTGGCCATCACAAGGTAAGCGCCAGCTGTTAGTAGGCAATGGGGTGGATTTACTAAAGGCTAAAAGACTGTGCAAGGAAATTTGCTCCAGAGTTTAGTCAATGAGGGGAAGGTTTGCTGACTTCCATCATTCAATCATGTGCAAGTAAAAATGCTGTTTTGTTTTTTTTTCTTTTTTCTTTGCATGTGATTGGATATTCTTTGCAAAGTGAAGCTTCCCCTCATTTTTTTAAGCTCTGGAGAAACTGCACCTATAGAATGCACAGTGACTTTAGTAAATCAACTTGCAGAAAATGTGTGATCTGCTATTACTGGATCAAGTCCCTGGGCACATGGACAGTCAACACAGACCAGGACCACCCTCGCCACCTAGTGAATGTGGTAGTGCAGGCCAAAAGCTAGGAGTGGGACGGGGCTTCTTCCCCAGGCAAGCACTGGACTTGCAACACAAGCCAAAGAGTTCCTGTAGGGGGCAGTAGAGTGATGATTAGTGTGAGCTCCGCCCTCTAAGGTCTGTCTGTGTTCTCCTGGCTGGGGGATCATAAGGGTGTATGATATGGGGGGAATACAGAGGGGAGGGGGGATGTGAGTGTCAGAGGTATGATGGGGGTACAGAAGTGGGGTCCAGGGGGCACGGCTTGTGAAGCATCAGATCAAACTAATCTCAGTTTAATCTGCTCCTTTGGAGACCAGAGGAGACATCTGAGGTCTCATAGACCCCAAAGCTCTTCATAAAGAAGACCTGTCAGACCTGTCAACATGGAAGGACGTATGGAATTGACCTCCATTTGTAAGTTTGCATAATGTGTTTCCTACTACACAGACAGGGACAGATATGATATTTCAGGCTGTGGATTCTTCATACCTATTATCGCTTTTCCTTTTCTTTTAGCTTTTCCTTTTCTTTCTTGTTTTGACTTTATCGTTCCACTAGTTTGGGCCAGGGATGGCCTCTACACGTCATCATCATTTTATATTATCAGACGTTGTTGCACTAATTATTGATCTACTTTTCAGATGTATCTCTATGGCCTGTGTATATTTAGGGCCGTTGAGTGTAGCTTGGTCTTGGGGGTGGTCCACACACCTGGGAGTCTATAGTTCTTGGATATTTTTGCTTACAGTGCCTCCATTACCTGGATGCCTGGCCAGCAAATGTGCTTTTTTATTTAAACGCTGGCTTGTGCAATCCTTGTTCACAGTGTTATCTGTTATGCCTGTGCAGGCCTGCTTGGTTTTGGCCTGCGGGTGCCCATCCAACTCCATGTGCTATTTGGTACTCGAGGGTGGAGGGGGGCTCTGTGTCTGCTGTCCACACAGACTACTTATACTCTTTGTTTTATCTTGCCCTGGACTTTGGGCATTGCATCGTGTGGCGATTTCACCAATTTCTCTCATTTCTGTCCTGTGTGGTGGCTGCCCAGCCTCATTCCTCTACTTCCGGGGTACCCAATGACGCTTTATTTGTCTGTTGTAGCTACTGTTTTTGCTGTTTTAGCCCAGCTCATTGGGGTTTCCTCATGCCATTGTCTATGTCTGTTTTCTCTGCCTGTCGCTGGGTGAGGATGCCAGCGTGAGTTCCTTGTTCTTTCTACATGGATCCTCCCCCATTGGTCTCCTCCTCCTGGCATGCGGTCAAGATCTCCTCTTTTCTGACTGTTTTTGTGTTTTATGGAGCACAAAAAAAGCCCCCTTTTCCCTCCGTGGTCTCCACTTTATCCCCACGTAGGCCTTGCTCCCATCTGTAAGTATTTGGGTGGATGGTGTGAGGGTTTTTGAGATAGATTGTTCCTGGCTTCTCCAACCCCCCCCCCCTTTTTTTTTAGAAACCTTTTTCTGTGTTTCTCACTCACTTTCTCTGTTCTCTGTTTTTCTCTTCATTTTTCTTCCCCCCCCCCTTTTTTTTTTTGTCAGGTGTGCATCGGGGCACTCCCTATGGTTTGGCCTAATTTCCTGTGACACTCTGCCGGAGGTAGTGTTCTCCCTGAATGTGGGGGCTTACATACCCCTAAAAAGCATTCCCAGGTTTTGGTGGAAAACATGCCTAGATTATATTCTTACAGGAAAAGCATTTTTCCGTTTCCAAAATTCCACGGCTGTCCAACTTTTACTTCCCAGCGGTCTACCATGGTTGCGGTCCTGACTCTTATGCTCTGTACACAGGATAGGATTTTCCAAAAACAAAACCGTGGATTTTTTTCCGAAAGATGTTGGCTCAAACTTGTCTTGCATACACACGGTCACACAAATGTTGTCGGAAATTCAGAACGTCAACAACGCGTCCTACAACACGTACGACGAGCTGAGAAAAATTAGGTTCAATAGCCAGTGCGACTCTTCTGCTTGAATCCAAGCATGCGTGGACTTTTGTGCGTCAGAAATGTGTACACACGCTTAGAATTTCCGACAACAAGTTTTGTTGTTGGAAAATTTGAGAACCTGCTCTCAAACATTTGTTGGCAGATATTCCGACAACAAATGTTCTATGGAGCATGCACACGGTCTGACTTTCCGACAACTAGCTCACATCCAACATTTGTTGTCGGAAAATCCTATCGTGTTTACAGGGCATAAGTCTTGGGGTGTCAGTATTCTTCTTTCCAGATTGGTCCCATGGACTTTTGTGGACTCCCTGTCTGATTTAGGCAGGTTCCCTTATCCTGAAGGGCAGTATAGCTGGATATAAAGTCATGCTGGCTAATATTTATGCACCCAACTCTGGTCAGCTCAGTTTCCTAGAGGCCTGTTTCGAAAAGCTCTTGAATTTTGTGGAGGGCTTGTGGATTGTGTCTGGTAGCTTCAGTTTGGCCCCAGATCCTTTACTAGATGTCCCGAGGCTCTTCTCACATGTTGTACACTTCCCTTTGGTGTTTTAAGAAACTCTTGGTGTCTCTGAAGTTGGTGGATTTTTGGAGGATTTTGCACAATGACACAAAAGATTTTACCTTCTATTCCCTTCCTCATGACACGTCTGGATTACTTCCTTGAACACCAATCAGCAGTTTTGTTTGTTTAGCGTGCAGACATCGATCCAATGCTTGTCTTTGACCACAGGCCTGTGGCTTTGGATTTAGTCCTGGGGGACCGGGTGCAGCCAGGTGGGATCTGAAAGTTCAATTATAGTCTTATCCAAAATCCGCAGTATGTACCAGATCTGCGGAGAGATTTGTGGGAATATTTTGCAATCAACGATTCTTCAGAGCTGTCTCCCATGGTTTTGTGGGAAGCTCACAAGTGTTTGATTCTGGGTACACTTATCAGATTAGGGGCTAAATGCAAAAAGGAAAAGCAGGCTGAGATAGACTCTTTGGTGGATTAAGTCAGAGCCTTACAGATGGTGCACAATCGATTCCTTGCGATGGATTTAAAAGGTAAATTACAGTGTCTGCTGACGGATGAGGCATAATCAAAATTGCTTTGTAAGAGAATATTTTACTATGAATTCGGGAGCAAGGTGGGACTTCGTTTGGCGAGAGCACTTATGGGTGATCATGCCCAGTCATATATTCAGTGTATCCTGCCGCCTCCGGGGGATAGGCTGTACAAATCGCAAGAGATAGCGACTGTGAGATCTTCTGTGAGATTTATAGCAAATTGTATAACTTGTCGTCCAGTTTGCATCCATCCGGGTTGGCGGCCCAGCAGGTGGGGATAGAGGCGTTTTCACGTTTAATCTGGAATGTTGCAATTGTCCATGGAAGCTTGAGAGGCGATGGAATCCCCAATTTCGGGGGTAGAAGTGTATCAGGTTATGAAAGGAATAAAGCCCAATCAGGTCTCTGGCCCTGGCTGGTTTTCTCTCCTGTATTACTGCACCATACCATACCTGTTTATACCTTGTTTTGTTCGCACCTATAACTCTATCCTCGAAGGCATGACTTAACCCAATGATGCTTTGCACACTCATGTGTCTCTTATTCCCAAAGCAAGGAAAGATGTGTTGCTCTGTGCAACTTATCACCCGATTTTCCTGTTGAATATTGACTTAAAATTTTTTACCAAATCTTGGCTAACCGTTTGTTACCTCATTTGCAGCATCTTATTCATGGGGATCAGGTGGGTTTTCTGCCGACTTGCATGGCCAAGGATAACACCACTAGAGTTCTGTATGTCCTTCACTGGGCCCGGTCAGGGGCCATTCCCACCCTGCTGATTTCGGCAGACGAGGAGAAGGCCTTCAACCAGGTCGATTGGGAGTTTTTTAGAAAGATACGGTCCGCTATCTGGGCTTGGGCAAACATACATGTAAATGGATTGACGCCTTGTACTCTAGCCTTTTGGTGGCAGTTAAAGTTATTGAGGTGCTTTCGCCTTCCTTCAGTCTTAGTAATGGAACACAGCAGAGCTGCCCCCTTTCCCTGTTCATTTTTATTCTGACCTTGAAACCCCTTCTGTGTCGTATAAGGGCTAACCCAGACATTACTGGTTTGGTCTGCAGCGGGAATGCTCACAAATTTGTGGCTTACGCCGACAATCTCACGTCCTTCATCACCCAACCTGAAACCACGCTGCTGATCCTCCTGGAGGAACTTTGCCAATATGCTGTTTTGTCAAATTTTAAGATTAATGTCAGAAAGTCGGAAGCGGTGAATGTTAACATTCCTCCGGATAGGCTTCGACGTATCCGGGCTAACCTCCTGTTTACAGGCCACCACTAAACATAAGTACTTGAGGGTTTACATTATATTGTTAGTTTTGGATATCTTTAAAGAAAACTTTCCACCATTTTTGGATACAATCCATGCAGATCTTAAATGCTGGAATGCCCAATCTTTTACTTGGTTGCTACATAGTATTCAATTCATATTTTGTACACTCTGCTCATCTACTGCTTGTCTGGCTTATTTCTGCTCTATTCAGATGAGCATTATACTAATGCCCCCGGCTCAAACTTGTCTTGCATACACACGGTCACACAAAGTTGTCGGAAAATCCGATCATTCTGAACGCGGTGACGTAAAACACATACGTCGGGACTATAAACGGGGCAGTGGCCAATAGCTTTCATCTCTTTATTTATTCTGAGCATGCGTGGCACTTTGTCCGTCGGATTTGTGTACACACGATCGGAATTTCCGACTTATTTTGTTGTCGGAAAATTTTATAGCCTGCTCTCAAACTTTGTCGGAAAATCCGATGGAAAATGTGTGATGGAGCCTACACATGGTCGGAATTTACGACAACAAGGTCCTATCACACATTTTCCGTCGGAAAATCCGACCCTGTGTACGGGGCATAACAGTCGAGTACTTACATGTAACAAAGCACAGCAGGTATAATCTCACTGACCATGTAGTGTTTCAAATGGAATACCAAATCCATTGAAGCCAGTTCCTACCAGGACAAAGGCAATGAGAGTTGGTGTGAATATAATCGCACCGACATGCATGCTGCCCAAGATTACACTCGGCAAATCTGGAAAAACGATTGAGAAACTGTATTTTTTATTTTAGGAGGTAACTTTTATTTTTTGAAAGCGCACTCTTAATACAATTTTATTTTAGAGCCATGTGAGGGTTAAATTTGCCCCCCCATCTCTGAAGTGAACCTTTGATTTGCAAATGCAGGAAAGGCAACACGTTCACTATAAAGGATATCTCTGGTCAAAAATGTATAATCTAATTTTAATTTCCACATTGCACTGCTACTGTTTCTAGCCTACGTCTTTTATTCTGAAGAACCTGAAAGTTTCTAAACTTACTTTGTGAAGCTCTCCAGCATTTACTCCCTTGGATTCTGTGACACATTATCACTTTGCCATGTGAGTGGGCTGTGCTGTGTTACACAGAGCCTGCCTGCTGTACTTCAGGAGCTGAGGGGAGGAGTTCCAGAGGGTGGAGTCAGTACAGGATTCAGTTTGTAGGCAGCAAGGTACCATGGGATATGTAGTCCTTAGGAAGTAAACAACAGAGGAGAAGCTGCAAAGCCTACAAACAATCCAGGAAGTTGTGGAAAGAGACAGCAAGGAGACAAGCAGCAGAATTTTCAGGTAAGCTTATATTGGATTGTCTAATATTACTATTGTTTGTATTGATTTTACAATGCTGATGTTATTTAATGAAAGTGTATGCTGGAACCATAGATTTCCTTTACTGGCAGACCTACCAGCTGCTCATACTCTTCCCTTTCTACTGCCTCTCCATCTGGCTGAGAAGAGCAAAGGGCATGTACCTCCCTTTCCTGCCATTGGATTGTGCTGGTGCTCGGTCATTGCTCAGCACCTAGAGTTTTAAAGTGGAACTCCAGGCATTTTTTTTTCCATGCAGTTTGCCTGCACTGGCTGGGGGTATAGGAGTATATATATTGAGGGTTTATGTTTGTGTGTGTGTTTTTTTTTTTCTTTCTGTTTGTTGAACTGGATGGACTTTTGTCTTTTTTTCAACCAGGCTAACTATGTAATTATGTGTCTGTTCATTTTTTTTTATAGGATATTGGATAGCGGAGATATACTTGCCTGATCCCCCAATCCTCCCAGCACAAAAGGGTTCTTGTGGCTCCTGCCTCCCCTTGGTCTTATGTGGTAGACTGTTCCTGACATTGCCACATTTATAGACCTGCTCAGGACGTCAGGAACAGTCCACCGCTGGATTGTAGGGGAGCAAGTTTGCCGCTGGAGTGGAGGATCAGGTGAGTGTAAACTTTCTGGTCACTCCTGGACAAAAAAAGCCGTTAACTCATGCATTGGGAGCACAGCCCCACTGCATGGGAACACTTTTTTTCCCCCAGAGTTGGACTTAAACACAAGGCTGTGAAGGGAGTTTGCTGCCCTGTGTTAGCTTACATGACTTGGACCCTATACAGGGCTAGTGCAGGGTTGAGATTCCAAGCTGGGGCTGGCTAGACTTAAAACTACCCTGCCCCCGTCCCCCTTCTGGTACCTGTGCTGGCTACCCTGTGGAGGGAGGATGCTTGTGCTTGCTTGTTTTGGGGGTGTTCTGGTCAGGTCATGTGGTTGGATTTCTAGTCTCGGCTAGCGCCAGCTTCAAGGGGATCAGATGCCTCACAGTAAGCCTGTGGGTGACGTTGCTTCCTAGGTATTGCATCCGTTGTTGGCTTCCCCTCCTTTTCCCCTGGAACCGGCCGCTGTGGAAATCGCATTTCCAGGCCGGATCGCTCTGGGTGTGGGTTTTGGGCTTGGTTGGTTCTACCCTGGAATTCTACTTTAACTCTCTTCTCTCCAGATGGGTGGAGTGGAGGAGAGAGGGAAAGGAGAGGATAAAGCTTATTGTTAGAGCTACAATAAAGTTGCAGATCACAGGTTCATTTTAATGCAATCCTTCACAAAAACAAACAGAAAATAAATAATATAAATAAATAAAGTAAAATGAATTAAATCTTCCCTTTCTTTATCATTAACCTGTTCCCACCCGCGCTATAGCCGAATGACGGCTACAGCGTGGACCTACTTTGCGGGGAGGACATCAATAGACGTCCTCCCATGCTCGAGCGGCCTGCGCACCCTGATGCCCTGCAGGGCTCTCACGGCACGCTCTGTGATCAGCGAATCTATCCTGATCCCGACTCCTTACCGTGTGATCAGCTGTCAGCCAATGACAGCTGATCATGTGATGTAAACAGAGCCGGTAATCGGCTATTTTTTCTCCTCACACTGACAGGGTGAGGAGAAAAGAAAGAAAGCCGATCACTGGCGGCTGTGAGAGGGACATCGGTCCCTATCGTAGAGAGCCTCTGCAGTCATCTGTACCAACCTGTGCCACCTACCAGTGCACAACAGTGCCGCCTACCAGTGCCCACCAGCACCGCCTACCAGTGCCCAAAGTACCACCCATCAGTGGCCACAGTGTCACCTATCAGTGCCCACAGTGCCACCTATCAGTGCCACCTATAAATGTCACCAATCAGTGCCTCATCACCAGTGCTGCCTATCAATGCCACCTACCAGTGCCCATCAGTGCCACCTACCAGTGCCCATCAGTGCCACCTGTCAGTGCCCATCAGTGCCATTTATCAGTGACACCTATCAGTGCCCATCGGTGCCACATACCAGTGCCCATCAGTGCCACCTATCAGTGCCACCTGTCAGTGCCATTTATCAGTGACACCTATCAGTGCCCATCGGTGCCACCCATCAGGGCCCATCAGTACCGCCTCATTAGTCCTGTCTTATCAGTGCCGCCTTATCTGTGCCTATCAGTGCCACCTTATCTGTGCCTATCAGTGCAGCCCATCAGTGCCCATCAGTGCAGCCTCATCAGCGTATATCAGTGAAGGAGAAAAATTACCTGTTTGCAAAATGTTCTAATAAACTATAAAACATGTCTTGGTTTGTTTTTTTAATTTTCTGTCTTTTTTTGTTTGTTTAGCAAAAAATAAAAACCCAGCGGTGATTAAATACCCCCAAAAGAAAAATCTATTTGTGTGAAAAAAAATGATAACAATTTCATTTAGGTACAGTGTTGTATGACCACGCAATTGTCATTCAAAGTGCGTCAGCGCTGAAAGCTGAAAATTGGCCTGGGCAGGAGGGCGGTTTAAATGCCTGGTAAGCAAGTGGTTAAGGACCGTCCACCAAAGGTAAAGAGAAGGAGGATCCTGCGTGTCACCTTCAAAAAAGGTAATAAAACATTAATATGTATATATATATATATATATATATATATATATATATATATACTGTATGTTGAGGGACATCTAAAGCTAGGGGGAGGACTGGACGGAGAGAGTGGAATTTGGCTTTAAAGAGGAAGTAAACTTCCTTTACTGACTTTTATGCATGCGCGGGAGTGACGTCATCACGGCTCCGGCCAGTCACAGAGCCGGAGCCCGCGAACCCGGAAGGAAGACAGGTAAAGATGGAAGCGGCTGCAGCGCTGACATTGCGGCACTGGAACAGCTTAGGTTTGAGGTAAGTTTCACATAATGTGCTAGTATGCAATGCATACCCTAGCACATTATGCAGGGAAAAAAACGTCCAGCGGTATACAACCATATTAAGACTGATCTCTGGCCTTCCCTTCAGTCTTGAACAGTTGTACAAGTTCCTCTCCGGAACAGAGCTTACTCTGATTTCACTGCACAATGTGCATAGACCCCCAGAGTCTCCATAAAGAGGCCTGTCACCTGCTAGACACTAGGGGGCTATTCATGATCGGATCGCTGTTTAGGTTTTGCGGTGAAATGCGGCATCGCACCTGTGGAATGTGTAGAGCCACGAGTGTTATTGTTCAGGGGGTCCTGGGAAACTATTTTGGTTATTAAAAAAAAAACGGTCCATCAAAGTTCATTTAATTTAACTCTCACAGTTCCATAATCAGTCAATGATCTGGTTGTAGCTCTCTGGCCATCACAAGGTAAACGGCAGCTGTTAGTAGACAATAGGGATGGTCCCGATGTTCGAGTCAAATGTAAGTCCACGCCCCACACTATATAAGGCTCCACACTATATATACGGCGGCCGTATATACAGTTGTGCTCATAAGTTTACATATCCTGGCAGAATTTATGATTTCTTGGCCATTTTTCAGAGAATATGAATGATAACCCAAAAACTTTTCTTTCATTCATGGTTAGTGTTTGGCTGAAGCCATTTATTATCAATCAACAGTGTTTACTCTTTTTAAATCATAATCACAACAGAAACTACCCAAATGACCCTGATGAAGTTTACATACCCCAGTTCTTAATACCGTGTATTGCCCTCTTAAACATCAATGACATCTTGAAGTCTTTTGTGGTATTTGTGGATGAGGCTCTTTATCTTCTCAGATGGTAAAGCTGCCCATTCCTCTTGGCAAAAAGCCTTGAGTGCCTGTAAATTCTTGACTAGAAGATAATTAGCAAGTTAATTGAAACCGCACTCTCTGTAAAGTGAAAGTGAAAAAAAAAGATCAATCTCTTACAAAACCATATAAAAAAATATTAACTGAAAGCATATAGTATACTCTCAAATAAAGTCCGATCATAAAACACCACATAAGTGTTTGATATCATGTGTCCAAAAATTTAAAAGATGTTCAAAGTAAACAAATCCAGAATGACTTGGGTGTTTAGTGCCATCAAAAAAAAGTGTTCAAATAGACAATTTCTGAATGATTTCTGGATAAAATTTTCGTATTATTCGGCAATCATCAAAGAGCTTGCTCTTCCACCACCATCACCGGCCACACAGTCTACTCACCAGAAAGTAGTGACACCCATTACAGGAGTCAAAAGCGCTTCAGTGGAACATGCCAAATAGATTCACACGACCGCGACTTGATCTGGATGATAGTGTAGTCAGGAGTACTGTGACCTGCAAGGAAGCTGGATGGACTTGTTTGTGGAGCCCTCTGTGCGGGATTGGTCATTAAAGACCATCAGTGCCATGAATTGGGAAAAGATAGAAGGCTCCCATAGTGAAATATGTCAAAATTTATTAAAAACGAAGTAAAAAGCACATATCAACTTCATAGCAACTTGTGCAGATAGTCCATATACAAAGAGACGCCGCTGGTGCTCCAGCTGCATTGGCAAAGGCGGAAGTGACGCATCACGCTCAGTATACCCTACCGGTTTCGTCGTTACACTCTGATGTCATCAGGGGTCATAAGAGCGGACACATCGCCTCCATCTAAATGCAACCGCCAATTAAGAATATCCAGTCCAGTGCAATCCTTGATAATTACCTGAGAAAATTTCATTAGGATTAGCTGGATAGATGTAGACCTCAAAGGGCTAATGTATTATAGTACTATTAGTTTAATAAACTAAATTTAAAATGAAATTTAAATTTAAAATTTGACTGCCATCTTGTGGCAAAAGGCCAAACTACAATTACATAAAAAAGAAAGATTATAGAAAGCATTCATTGAGCCATCTTGTGGTAAAAAAAAGAAAAATGGAATTTGACTGAATAATTACTCGATGATTGCGCCTTAAAGGTGCAACCTACTAATGTCCAAATTTCCAATTACAAAGCTGAATATATAAGACTGGAATGGATTAACCTTTTAACAATAAATTAATAATTAGACAGATAACAGTTTAAATCAATATCATATATATATAGATAGATAGATATATAGATATATATCTATATATACAGTGCAGTCAGTGGTACAGTATATAATACAGTGTATTGTATAGTGGAACCCTATGACAGAATTAAGAAAAAAAAACACATGCCCCCCCCCAGTCCATACCAGGCCCTTTGGGTCTGCTATAGATTTTAAGGGGAACTACACACTAAAATGTTTAAAAAAAAACAGCGTGGGGTCCCCCCCCTCCAAATCCATACCAGGCTCTTTGGGTCTGGCATACATTTTAAGGGGAACTCCATGGCAAAATCTTTAAAAAAATTGGCATGCCCCCCCCCCCAAAATCCATACCAGACCCTTATCCAAGCATGCAGCCTTGCAGGCCAGGATAGGGGGGGACGAGCGAGTGCCGTTGGTTGTGGGGGTCTGCAGGTGGGGAGCTTATCGGAATCTGGAACCCTTTAACAAGAGCTGGACATGCTTGGACACTTTTTTTTCTTTTTTTGAAAAGGAATTGTCAAAAACTGCCTTTTGGGCTTTTTACTTTTTGACACTTTTTTTGATGAATGGGTAGGGGTACCCCTACCCATTCACATAGGGGGGGACCAGGACCTGGGGGCCCCCTTGATAAGCCCCCCGCCCGCAGACCCCCATAACCACCAGGCCAGGGTTGTGGGGACGAGGCTCTTGTCCCCATCAACATGGGAACAAGGTGCTTTGGGGGGGACCCCAAAGCACCCTCCCCATGTTGAGGGCAAGTGGCCTGGTATGGTTCAGGGGGGGCACTCACTCACCCCCCCTTTCCTTTGCTTTGCTCGGATAAGGGTCTGGTATGGATTTTGGGGGGGCCCCACACCATTTTTTTTTACATTTTGGTGTGGAGTTCCCCTTAAAATCCATACCAGACATGAAGGGCCTGGTATGGATTTTGGGGAGGGACCCCACGCTGTTTTTTTTTTACATTTTGGCATGGAGTTCCCCTTAATATCTATAACAGACCCAATGGGCCTGGTATGGACTGGGGGGAGAACCCACGCTGAACCCACATCGTCTTAGCTCCCAGCCATCACAATGACAATCCAGCTTACAATATGAGGACAGGCACTGGCAAGGCTGAGCTATTTAGTCTTCCATCCATTGGGCAAAGGATGATTTCTCCCCTGCTTCTTTGCTATTGCTCTAGCACGTGAGTATGGCTCAAATCTACACTCTGGAGATGCCATTCTGGGGCCTACTGTCCACCAGGTGGTCTTGCTTTGTGCCTTTCTGAGGTGTTGGCACCTTGGTTCCCTGATTGACGGACTCATTTTGGTGGATTTGCACCCCTTGTTTTGTTTTTGAACACATGCATTATTCACCAATTTTTATTCCCAAAATGTACAGACTTGGGGGGTTATTTAACGAAAGGCAAATCCACTTTGCACTACAAGTGCACTTTCAAGTGCAGTCGCTGTAGATCTGAGGGGGACATGCAAGGAAAATAAAAAACAGTATTTTAGCTTGCACATGATTGGATGATAAAATCAGCAGAGCTTCCCCTCATTTCAGATCTTCCCCACAGATCTACAGTGACTGCACCTGAAAGTGCACTTGTAGTGCAAAGTGGATTTGCCTTTCGTAAATAACCCCCTTAGTCTTAACTGGCTCTTTCATTCATACTTGCAATGTGAGGACTATGCCTATCAGGCTTACTCATTGATAATCATACCTTAACAACAATTTGTAGCAGATTTCCAGGTAGTTGCACAGTAGTGTATACCATGGATGTCTTGATATCTACAGGCTTCTTGATCACTGAATGTCTCTTCTGGCGTTTTCAGGCGCAGTCACACACTCTACACCCTATTTTATGTATATATCATTCACTGTCCGCAGGGATGCTTGGCTGGGGTCTCTGATCCTCTTGGTGCCTCACCAACCCTATCCACTTCCTTTTGCCGGCTTTTGTGATTCCTGTTTTTGTGTCTTGATCATTTTCTGGCATGATGGAGCTTTTCAAGAGCTCTCCTTCACCTTCACTTTTTATACCCCCAGAGCGGCCCTGATATAACTGAGTCTCAGCTCAGCACTCTGTTTAATGGCTATGATATTATAGATACAGCATGTGTTTATGCTTCCTTAGCACTATTCATTGTTAACTACCTCAATCTATTGTCCAACACAATTGTCTCAGGGTTCAGCCTAACGTTTTTATACTTTGATTTACATTTATCTAGAACCTAGCAATTGCTCTTGATAGTGGCATAGTTAATCTGGTTGAAAAAAGACACAAGTCCATCCAGTTCAACCAATAAAGCAAAAAAAGAAAACCTGATATACTCAAATAAAAACCTTCATATATATCCTATACCCACAGTTGATCCAGAGAAAGGCAAAAAAAGCAATAACTCATGATCAAATTTGCTCCAGCAGGGAAAAAGTTCCTTCCTGATCCCCCAAGAGGCAATCAGATATTCCCTGGATCAACTTTACCTATAAATATTACTACCCAGTTATATTATGTACATTTAGGAAAAAATCCAGGACTTTCTTAAAACAATCTACTGAGCTGGCCAGAACCAGCTCTTGAGAGAGCTCCACATTTTCACAGCTCTTATGCTGCGTACACACGGTCGGACGTTTCGGCTACAAAAGTCAGACGGACGCCGACGGACCAAGTCCGGCGGACAATCCGATCGTGTGTGGGCTTCCCCGGACTTTCAGCGAACTTTTCCAGTCACAAATCTGACGGACTTTAGATGTGGAACATGCTTCAAATCTTTACGTCGTAACTCCGCTGGACCCAGAAATCCGCTCGTCTGTATGCTAGTCCGACGGACAAAAACCGACGCTAGGGCAGCTATTGGCTACTGGCTATCAACTTCCTTATTTTAGTCCGGTGTGCGTCATCACATGCGAATCCGTTGGACTTTTGTGTGATCGTGTGTAGGCAAGTCCGGTCGTTAGAAAGTCTATTGAAAGTCCGCCAAAAGTCCGCCAAAAGTCTGTCGAAAGTCTGTCGGACGGGCTGTTGGACTTTTGTAGCTGAAAAGTCCGACCGTGTGTACGCGGCATTGCTCTGAAGAAACCTTTCTGTATTTGGAGATTAAATCTCTTTTCCTCCAGATGTAAAGAGTGCCCCCTTGTCCTCTGTGATGACCTTAAAGTGAATAACTCAACACCAAGTTCACTATATGGACCACTTACTGTATGTATTTATACATGGTGATCATATCCCCCTTAATCTCCTCTTCTCAAGAGAGAATAAATTCAGTTCCTCTAATTTTTTCTCATAGCTGAGCTCCTCCATGCCTCTTATCAGTTTTGTTGCTCTTCTCTATACTTTTTCCAGTTCTCTAATATGCTTTTTGTGAACTGATGCCAAAAACTGAACTAGTCTAATGCCCCGTACACACGGTCGGATTTTCCGGTGGAAAATGTGTGATAGGACCTTGTTGTCAGAAATTCTGACCGTGTGTGGGCTCCATCACACATTTTCCATAGAAATTTCCGACACACAAAGTTTGAGAGCTTGCTATAAAATTTTCCGACAACAAAATCCGTTGTCGGAAATTCCGATCAAGTGTACACAAATCCGACGCACAAAGTGCCACGCATGCTCAGAATAGCGACGAAAGCTATTGGCTACTGCCCCGTTTTACGTCACCGTTTTCTTGACGTTCAGAAATTCCGATAACTTTGTGTGACCGTGTGTATGCAAGACAAGTTTGAGCCAAAATCCGTCAGAAAAAATCCATGGATTTTGTTGTTGGAATGTCTGATCAATGTCTGACCATGTGTACGGGGCATAAGTCTTACTAATGATTTGTGCAGGGGCAAAATTATAACTCTCTCTCTGTGGAGTCCATACCTCTCTTAAAGCGGAAGTAAACCCATTCATAAAACAGTTTCATTTACGGAACGTGCCGGAAATGTAACACTCCCATTGGTTGTGCTCTCAACCAAACTGTCAAACCATCCAATGGCTGGTGTCATAACTGATCACATGTGCAGCATCATGGCAGTTGTAGATTAAACATAGGCAAAGATGGCTGATGTTTGAAAATGATAAAAGGGTTTACTTACACTTTAACCACTTCAGCCCCAGAAGGATTTGCCCCTTTAATGACCAGGCCATTTTTTGCGTGGTCGTGCCCAAACAAATTTTTTTTCCCACAAATAGAGCTTTCTTTTGGTGGTATTTGCTCATTGCTCAATTTTTATTTTTTGCGCTATAAACAAAAAAAAGAGCGTCAATTTAGAGAAAAAAAAAACATTTTTTTTAACTTTTTGCTATAATAAATATCCCCCAAAAAATGTAAAAATCAGACAGATCGGACACTTTTGACACTTTTTTGGGACATTGACATTTATACAGCGACCAGTGCTATAAAAATTCACTGATTAATGTGTTAGTGTATTGTATTAGTGTGTTACTGATGGTAGCCTTTGTTACGTTGGTCCCAGCTCTCTGCAGGTCATTCACTAGGTGCCACCGTGTGGTTCTGGGATTTTTGCTCACCGTTCTTGTGATCATTTTGACCCCACGGGGTGAGATCTTGCGTGGAGCCCCAGATCGAGGGAGATTATCAGTGGTCTAATATGTCTTCCATTTTCTAATCATTGCTCCCACAGTTGATTTCTTCACACCAAGCTGCTTGCCTATTGCATATTCAGTCTTCCCAGCCTGGTGCAGGTCTACAATTTTGTTTCTGGTGTCCTTCGACAGCTCTTTGGTCTTCACCATAGTGGAGTTTGGAGTGTGACTGTTTGAGGTTGTGGACAGGTGTCTTTTATACTGATAACAAGTTCAAACAGGTGCCATTAATACAGGTAATGAGTGGAGGACAGAGGAGCCTCTTAAAGAAGAAAATACAGGTCTGTGAGAGCCAGAAATCTTGCTTGTTTGTAGGTGACCAAATACTTATTTTCCACCATAATTTGCAAATAAATTCTTTCAAAAATCAGACAATGTGATTGTCTGAATTTGTTTCCACATTTTGTCTCTCATAGTTGAGGTATACCTATGATGACAATTACAGGCCCCTCTCATCTTTTTAAGTGGGAGAACTTGCACAATTGGTGGCTGACTAAATACTTTTTTGCCCCACTGTATTAAAAAGTAAGGGTCCAAACACTGAACATTGGGGTACACCACTGATAACCTTAGACCATTCAGAGTATGAATTATTAACCACTACTCTCTGAATTCTGTCTTTTAGACACTTTTCTATCCATTTATTGTACAGACTGTTTTTTTCAAGCCTGTAGACTTTAACTTACACATTAGCCGTGTGGGGAACTGTGTCAAACGCTTTAGCAAAATCCAGTTATACTATGTCCACAGCCACCCCTCTGTCCAAGGATTTGCCCACCTCCTCATAAAGAGAAATCAGGTTTGTTTGACATCTTTCATGTATCCATGCTGTCTGTTGTTTAAAATGTTTTTCAAGCAAAAACTCATCTATGTGGTCTTTTAATAAACTCTCCAGTATCTTCCCCACTATAGAAGTTAAACTAATAGGTCTATAGTTACTTGGTAAAGACTTTGACCCCTTTTTAAATATAGGCACCACATTGGCCCTACGCCAACCCAGTCATTAACAAGTCCCTAAAAATGAGGATTAGGACTTTAGGATCCGTAGTTGAATGCCATCTGGTCCAGGTGCCTTATTCACCTTTATTCTGTCTAAGTATTTCTGGACCATATCAATTTTGAGCCATTGTGCATCGTTTGCCCATCATAGACATGGACTTCCTGCTTCTTTGTATACACAGAGCTTAAGAAGGTATTTCATAAATTTGCCTTCTCTTTGTCTTCTCTCTTCTCTTTGATAAGGCGATCCTAGCCTGGATCACCTTAGTTCTGGGCCTTGGTTAATGACCATGTTTATTATGCATTTCATTTTTCCACAGCTATGATTTCTTCCCCTTCTAGCATCATAGTAGTAGGGATCATCTTCTGATTTTCTTTTGGTTCTGCACTCCAAATCTGGTCCTTGTCATTTTTCTTTGCCATTTCCCTTTTTCCTCTCTTCTTCCCCCTTTTCTATTATTCCCTTCATCTTCCCTACCCAAACCCCTCTCCTGTCTTCCGTTTCCCATTTTTACCTTAGTCCACGTGGCTCGGCCACATTCTAACACCTCGTTCCTCCATGTCCACTCATCCTCTTTTAGTGCTACTATCTGCTACCTAGCCCCACCTCTCATCCGCCATAGCTCTCCGATTATTAACTCTGCCTATACAGTAAAATAGCATACTGCCTTCAATTGCTACATACAAAAGTGGACGTAGCCTGCATGCAGGAAACTAATTTCTGCACCCAAATACTTTCACCCAGCTATTTCAGTTGTCTATGTGGCCTCGGCACCCACTAAACATCGGGGTGTTTTAGTTGCTTTCTCCAAAAGCATAACTTTTGTATGTAAGAAAAAAAAATCTCTGATCTACAAAGTCATTAGATTCAAGGTTGCAAGGTATGCTTCAGGGGGCTGTGTCCACTATAATCTGTTACGATGCCCCGAACACCACCAATCTCCTCTTCATTTTACACATCCTAGAGTTGCTTCACTCCCACAGCAGCAGGATTTTTTTTTGTAGAGATTCTAATTTAACCACTCAACTTGTTAAATCAACTGGCTCTATTGGCCACTCCAATTCCAATTCTAAATGCTGTTAGGAAATGTTCACAGAGGCCGGCCCGGTGGATGCTTGGAGGGAACTCAATCCCTTCTCTAGGGATTTTCTTTTTTCACTGCAAATCATCTATATACACGAAACAGACCACATTTGGCTTCAACAAGCCTTTTTACCTGAATGCCTCAGAGCATCCATCCCCTTTGTTACACCATCACCAGGTGGTAATCTTATGTCACTATCTTATACAGACAACTGGCCCCTCAGCTTGGACTCTGAACGATCCCCTATGGTTGTCCCCTCCGAGGTCCTTTATCAAATACATGCAGTGACAAATGATTATTTTACACAAACTGTTGACTCTCCCATCATTCTTTTGGAATCTTACAAGGCAGACGCCCAGGGTTCCCTCATGCAGTTAGCCTCCCATAGACATTGTTTGTGTGACCAGCCCAGGAAAGATCTGGAGCTGGAACTGGGACAGGCCCACCCTCGTCCACAAAAATAGCCCTTCCCCTCAAACCTGACTCCAGCTGGCTAACGTTCGCATCAAACTGAATTTGTACCTCTTGGACATTGCTGAACGACAACTTCCCTGGGCCAAACATAAATTCTACCTACATGGTAACAAGCTAGGCACAATGTTTTCTAAATGCTTGCATTGTATGACCCCCCTTCCCCATTGAAATGCATTACTAATGAGACGTCATGTACTCACAAGTAACCCAACTAAAGTGCTATTGGAATTCCAACACTGTCTTTCTAAGCTCTATTCAGCTCCGGAACCCTTCCTAGCTGACAAGTAGGCAGATTTCTTCCCTCAGAGCACTTGTGATGATGACACCCAAACCATCCACTGACCCTCATTCCTGGTCCAACTACAGATCAATATCACTCCTAAATAATAATGTAAAACTCCTTTCCAAAATGTTAGTGTTTAGGCTCAACCCCTTCCTGGGCCACCTAATCCATTAAGACTAGGTATGCTTTGTCCCGTAAAGTGAAGCATGCAACAATATTAGTCAAGCGATACAGTTTATCCACTTAACTAAAACCCGTTCATTAGAATCCATGCTGCTCAATGTCTATGAGGGCTTTGTTCCTATCTCATGGCAATACCTGCTTTTTTGCGCTCCAGAGATGAGGCTTGGGGCGAGCTTTAGGCTGCATTTACATCTGAGCGTATCATTTTCAGGCGGAAAGTTGTGCGTTTTTGTCGCGATTTTAGGCGTTTTGCTTCAGGCGACAAAACACTCAGATATAAATAGGGGCTATTTAAATTAATAGGATTTTGCTTGTTGGGCGTTTTTGAACTTTTGAGATGAGCGTTTTACGAGCTGAAAACACTCAGGTGTGAATACAGCCTTATATCTTGGGTTCGAGTGCTCAACACTCGCACATCAGCTACTGTTAAATAGCCTAGCTTTACCTCAATCCCCTTTTCCATCCACTGAGGCACAAGGAAGGGGGGTGCCCCCTATCACTCATTCTTTTCATTTTGGCATTAGAGCCTTTGCTGGCAGTTATTTGGGACCAACCTGAAGAATTATTTAATCGCAGCCCAAATAACGCCCTTAGTTTCTCTGCACGCCACTCATGAACTTCCCATCTAGACCCACTTTACTATTGCAGACTGTCCTCCTCTACCAATATACAATCTGATTTGGCCTCTCTAAACAAAAAAGGAAGTTGTCAGACTTCATATTTTTGGCTGCCAGGCAGATGATAGCAAAAGCATGGAGACAAGCAATTGTTAATTTCTCCAAGGTAAAACAAAGGGTTATGGGAATCATAGTCCATGAGAAGCTTACCATTATTCTTAATAATACTCATGCCTAATTACTTAAAGTTTTGACCTCGTGGCTAAATTATAACAGCAACCTCGGCCTTGACCATTCCCTCCTCTCCCTATAGCCCTTTATTAATGGGACAGTGTGTGGTGATGGCTTCACTGAGCCCTGCAGGCTCCCCGAATTCTCCTCCCTTCCCCTCTTTCTCCCCTGCCTTCTTCTCCCACCTCCTCTTACTCTTCTCTTTTGTACACGCTTTACTCCTATTCCTCTTTTCCTTTTAGTCATTCCATTAATACAATGATTGAATGAGCTGCCAGCCCTTTTTCTTCCTTTCTTAGTTGTAACTGGTATCATGTTTACGTGTGCAAAAACTACTATTGCACATGCCTGACTCAATGTTCCTCATTGTTATAAGTGGTATGTTGTATTGCTCTTATGCCCCGTACACACGATCTGACTTTCCGCCAACAAAACTGTGGATTTTTGTTCAAAGATTGTTGGCTCAAACTTGTCTTCCATACACATGGTCACACAAATATTGGGCAACAATTCAGAATGTGGGAACGCGGTGACATACAAGACGTACGACAAGTCGAGAAAAAGGAAGTTCAGTAGCCAGTGTGGCTCCTTCTGCTTGATTCCGAGCATGCGTGAACTTTTGTGCGATGGACTTGTGTACACACAATTGGACTTTCCGACAACAAAGTTTTATTGGCGGAAAATTTGAGAACCTGCTAGCAAACATTTGTTGGCGGAAAGTCCGACAGCAAATGTTCGATGGAGCATACACATGGTCGGGCTTTCCGACAACAAACTCACATCCAACATTTCCCATCGGAAAATCCGACCGTGTGTACGTGGCATAACTCTTATTGCACTTTTGTGCCTTAACTTTGCTGCATTGTCTCAGGTAGAACAATTCCCAGCTATTGTATGCCTTTATGCTTTCTCTGTATTGTTCTCAAATTTTCTAAAAACTAATAAAATCTCTGTGAAATAATTAACATACCCGGGAATGTCCTGACCCCAGACAGACAGGAAGTGATGTCAGGTACAAACAGAAAGTGAGAAATATAACCTGTGCCTATTCTGCTATAGGTCAACAGTCCATAATACTCAGAGTGCAGGAGTGTGCAACACCCTAATCGTTTTCCCTATAGAGCAACCTCTAAAGAAGAATGTAAATACTTACCTCCCCCACTTACTGTACCTCCTCACCACTGAGCGCTGCAAACACACTACAGGCCAGAGTTGAACAGATTGAGATTAGCTTGTTGTTTAAGTGAGACAATAGAGAGAACAAAACTAAACACCACAATAATATGGACAGGGCTACAGGTGTGTAAGAGCAACAGTGATTACCATAAAGGAAAAATTGAGAGCAGAGTCCGCCTATTAATTTCTTATATCCCCACCCTAATATTGTACAACCAATACCATCCAGATAATTCTACGCTATCTGTTTACAGAGGAACCTGCATAGATCACATGACCACACTAATGAAGATGGAGAAGGACCGGAGTCACATGACTGAGAGGATGCTAAATCTCACCCTGGAGATCATCACCCTGCTGATCGGAGAGGTAAAGAGGATTCTGGGAGGTCACATGACATCACTCTTATCTCTGTTAATAAAACAGACCTGACCGGAGAGGTAAGGAGGATCTTGGGAGGTCACATGACATCACTCTTCTCTCTATTAATAAAACAGACCTGACCGGAGAGGTGAGGAGGATTCTGGGAGGTCACATGACATCACTCTTATCTCTATTAATAAAAACAGACCTGACCGGAGAGGTGAGGAGGATTCTGGGAGGTCACATGACATCACTCTTATCTCTATTAATAAAAACAGACCTGACCGGAGAGGTGAGGAGGATTCTGGGAGGTCACATGACATCACTCTTATCTCTATTAATAAAACAGACCTGACCGGAGAGGTAAGGAGGATTTTGAGAGGTCACATGACATCACTCTTCTCTCTATTGATAAAAAAGACCTGACCGGAGAGGTGAGGAGGATTCTGGGAGGTCACATGACATCACTCTTATCTCTATTAATAAAAACAGACCTGACCGGAGAGGTGAGGATTCTGGGAGGTCACATGACATCACTCTTATCTCTATTAATAAAAACAGACATGACCAGAGAGGTGAGGAGTATTCTGGAAGGTCACATGACATCACTCTTATCTCTATTAATAAAAACAGACCTGACCGGAGAGGTGAGGAGGATTCTGGGAGGTCATATGACATCACTCTTATCTCTATTAATAAAAACAGACCTCACCGGAGAGGTGAGGAGGATTCTAAGAGGTCATATGACATCACTTTTATCTCTATTAATAAAAACAGACCTGACTTGAGAGGTGAGGAGGATTCTGGGAGGTCACATGACATCACTCTTATCTCTATTAATAAAAACAGACCTGACCGGAGAGGTGAGGAGGGTTCTGGGAGGTCACATGACATCACTCTTATCTCTATTAATAAAAACAGACCTGACCGGAGAGGTGAGGAGGATTCTGGGAGGTCATATGACATCACTCTTATCTCTATTAATAAAAACAGACCTCACCGGAGAGGTGAGGAGGATTCTAAGAGGTCATATGACATCACTTTTATCTCTATTAATAAAAACAGACCTGACTTGAGAGGTGAGGAGGATTCTGGGAGGTCACATGACATCACTCTTATATCTATTAATAAAAACAGACCTGAATGGAGAGGCGAGGAGGATTGTAGGAGGTCACATGACATCACTCCTATTTCTAATAATAAAACACAGACCTGAATGGAGAGGTGAGGAGGATTCTGGGAGGTTACATGACATCACTCTTATTTCTATTAATAAAACAAAGATCTGACTGGAGAGGTGAGGCAGATTCTGGGAATATGACATGATATTACTGTTTTTGCTTGAATGCAGAGTTTCCCTCCTGTGAAGTCTGGAGATCAGATCACCATCACAGTTCCTCCACTGCACTCTTTCACACCCGAGCTGAACAGCAAAAAGATTCTAGAAGTCGCCGACAACATGATTGAGCTGCTGACAGGACAGGTGAGCGGTGCTGAGATTTCCAGGACATTATCCAGTAACAGACAAGGGATGTTTCTGGATGGTGACTGTATCATTGTGTGTGTCAGGTTCCTTTATATTTCTCCATGGAGTTTCTTAAGCTTTTAGAAGAACAGAATGATCTCTTCAAGGACATCATAATGGAGAATCAGTTGCCC
Organism: Aquarana catesbeiana; assembly: GCF_042186555.1. NCBI lineage: Eukaryota > Metazoa > Chordata > Amphibia > Anura > Ranidae > Aquarana > Aquarana catesbeiana. The sequence continues at coordinate 9,106,972 of NC_133327.1, forward strand.
TTCGCATCACCAGGTAACGGAGACTTTATTATAAAGGTGAGAGCAGTATGGAGGGTCCACCTACTGTAGATCCCATCACCTAATAACACACAGAATGAAAGTTTCTTTATTGTACATCATGGGACACTTCAGTTTTCTTGCCAGTGTCTGAAGGTGATGCTCCCTGCTGTGCAGGTTTCTGCACAATGTTTCCAGATTCTCAACGGTTCTGACAAGGACCAGCAGACTGGTGCTATCCAGATCGACTTCTGAAGCTATGATCCCTTAGAATGGTACCCGGACCCCACACTGGATGCGGAGGATGAGACATGGGGACAGCCTGTAACGTTGTTGGTCGGCACTGGACCCTGCGTTTACGGAACCATGTGCAATGTATGTATTGCCAAGGTGGTTTCTGATAGGGTGCCATACAGGTCTAGGAAGTGAACCTCAGTAATAGGGATCGAGTCTCTGAAGGCACTCTGGGCATGGTCCGCCATGAGGGGTGAAGATTGGATTCCCCTCCCCTGGGAAAGTTTGGGTCCTGCAGCTGGACTGCTGTGTGCCTCTGTTAACCCTGCTGGTACCTGTCTAGCTTGTTACCCTTCTCCTCTCTAGGCAGCTGGTTAGGTGGTTAACTGGTTTGATGGATGTTTTGTTTGTGCTGGCCGGGTTAGCTACAGGGCTCTGTGATGTTACTATATGTCCCATCACTGAGGGGCTGCCTGGGCTTTGCCAGTTTTTCACTGCATGCTGCTCTATTTGGCTGTCCTTATATAGTTTTCCCAGTGTGCTCCAGTGCCAATAATGAGACTGAGGGGCAGCCCAGGAGATGTTGGGTGCCAACTGCGGGAGCCGGAACTGTGTCTTCACCCCCCACTCTGAGCCAGCCGTACACACTGACTGGGCTGAGCTCGACAAGATGTTCAATCGAAGAGATTCACACAGTAATACCCAACGGAGAATCATTTCACTATGTAGCGCAGTATGTCCTCAGTAGATGCGGCGATTTGTTGTCTAAACATGATCATGGACTATGTTCTGGTGTTTAAAGATGAACATCTGCAGACCTTGTTAAAAGTGTCTTTTGCTTTATGGGGTGCAGCCGTGCAGCTGGTATTTGCATCTTGTGGAGTCTGCCAAGGCCTTAAAGCGAAGTTTCACCCAAAAACTTCTACTCATTTGTTTCCTCCCCCTTCCGGTGCCACAATTGGCACCTTTCGGGGGGGGGGGGGGGACACAGGATATCCTGTTCCCACTTCCGGGAGCCACAGCCGATGATATTGATGTCATGGCTCGGCTCCCTCCTCTTCCCCTGTCGCCGGACCAGTAGGAGAGAGGAGCGGAGCCTCGCACATGCGCAGTTGGGTTCCCGGCGTGAAGTCGTAAGGCTACACTGCCGGTTACCCTTACCCGCAATGGCGGCGGCAGCACCCGACAGCTGATGGAAACATCAGCTGCGGTGTCAACATCACTGGACTCCAGGACAGGTAAGTATCCTACTATTAAAAGCCAGCAGCTGCAGTATGTGGTTTTTAATTTTTGCAGCGGTGGGCGGACCTTTGCTTTAAGGTGAAGCATGTGGGTAAGGTGTCTTTAGCAGTGATAACGAGTTTGAAAATTGCTTACATTTTTCCTCTCATGTCCTTTGTTTTCCTGGGGAAGCTTTGAAGGTTTCCATCCAGCAATTTTTTTGTTTTAGGACTATTGTCCGTAATTGGGGAGTTGGACAATCACGTGCACCGGATTCTCTGGCTAAGATGCTGGTGTGCAGAGTTACTCTGCAAGAAGTTGCTGGTGAATTTTCCCCTTCATGGGGGATGTTTTTTTGGCCTTACCTGGATTTAAAGCATGAAGATTTCAGGTAGTAAGAGTTCTCTGTTGCCCTATAGGAAGCTGGGAAAGCATATGACTCAAAGGTCTCCTTCTATGTCTTCCTCCACAGGGTAATCCTTTTGTCACTTTATGGCCTCGACTTCAAGGTGGAAAGCTCTGTTCCAGGTCTGTAAGAAGTTCTGGGCCTCCCAGCCAGCAAAGTTGGAGCCCAAATCCTCTTCTTATTGAAGAGACACTCCCACACATGTGGGGAAGGGGGACGTTTGTAGGCCTTGTGGAGATTCGGAAGTGGGACATAGCGGACGAGTGAGTTCACTGTATAGTAGCTCATGGCTACAAGCTGCAATTTCAGAGCTTTCCGTCTCCATGCTTCTTGCTTTCAAATGTTTTCTTTGAATCTGTGAAGGAGCTTTACTCTTTTGCAAGTTCTCGATCATCTTCCATCTCAGGGAATGATCATTTCAGTGCCAGAGAAAGAGAAGTTCTGCAGGTTCTGCTCCAGCCTCTTCATGGTTCTAAAAGCAAATGGCAATGTTCCACCCATCTTTTACCTCTTTCCCCATCATTAGGATTTCATGGCATTGGTGGACATAAGGGATGCATACCTACATGTCCCAGTCTTTCCTCTGCCAGAGGTTTCTTTGGTTATGGTGGAGGATCATCATTTTTCATTTAGGGACCTGATGTTCAGCTTGTCCACTGCTCCTAGTGTGTTTACCAATGCCCTGGGTCGGGTTTTGGGACTCTTGTTTATCTGAAGTATATCTGTTATAGGGTACCTTGACAACTTACTTTAGGGGGAGCAACTCGTTTCCCTTTAGGCACCAACATGTCTCACATATTGCACACTCTGGTGAGGTTTGGATAGGTGCTGAATTTTCAGTATTCTGACCTAATTCCATCCCAGGGGTTAGAATATCTGCACCTGACCATTGCCAAGTCATGCTCTGAGGATGCAAGTGGATTTGCTCAAGACTCTAACAAATCTCTTGATTCACCTCGGATTGAGGGTTCTAGGAAAGATAACAACTTTATTTTAGGCAATGCTCTTTACCCCATTTCTTTCCCTCCAATGGAATGTCTTGGCAACTTTGTCCCAGAGAAGACAGTTGTTGGATTCCATGATGCAGACTGTCTTTGGACTGGAAAATCTCCTTGTGGATGGTGAAGATGGTAAAGTAGTTCCCCCCTAAACTTTGGAAGGATCCTGATTGCAGATTCAGGTTTGGTGGGCTGAGGAATAATTTGTTGTCCATCAACATCCTGGAATACAGCAATTCGCCTTGCCCTGCTTTAGTGATCAGTGTAGCTATGGAACTTCCCTGCAAGGGTTCAGTTGGACAGCAGCATGACAGTGATGTACATAAATTATCAGGGAGGCACCAGAAGTTGGGTGGCCCAGAGGAAGTGACTTTAATCTGATCCTGGGCGAAAGGTTTTTTTCCAGCACTGTTCGCCATTTGCAACCTAGGCATTGAAAAATTTGACAGGTGGTTTTTCTCTGGGGGAGTGAGCTCCTAACACAGTGGTGTTCAAGGAGTTCTGCCGCTCGTGGGGAACCCTGGAAGAGGATTTTCTGGCATCCACGTTCAGTGCAAGGCTGGACAGGTTTTTTTCTCCAGATCCAGGTATCCTCAAGCATTCACAGTGGATGCTTCGGTGATACTATGGTACCAGTTCTCCCTAATTTGTGCAACCACACTGTTGCAGCCTCTACCTCATCTGCTTCACAGGATTTGAGTGGAAGTAGTTCTGGTGGTTCTGAGCGCCCCAGCCTGGCCACAGGAACTTGGTACTTGGACAGTGTGATCAGGTTGATGAACAATCCTTAGACCCCCCTCCCCCAGATCATCCTAACCTATTGTCAAAAGGTCCAATCTTCCATCCTGCCTTACAAAACTGAAGCCCTGCCTGCAGGGAAGGGGTTTTATAGGAATTCCAGTGCCTAATCACCTATAAATGACACATAACCCTGTTAGTAAGTTGCTTTGTGTCCTGTAATGTACTCCAAGGAATGGATATTACAGGTTAGCTAAAAATCCAGTTATTCAGTCAGTTTGTGTGTTATATACAGATACAGATGGATCCAGTAACAGAAACCCTCTAGAGAGATGTTCCCGTCCACTGAATTTCCAGGATTCCAGACAGGAAGATCTCACCATCCCTCACTATTTCCAGGTAGGTGGAGTATGGAACATAAAGAGATTGAACCCTCTGACGGAGACAGTGTGGAACCTGTACTTCTATTTTACAGATGGTGGCATTAGAATGTAGATGTAAGGTGATATCCCAGATATTGTCTTAATTCAGAGATGTTACAAATATGTTGTTCATTCAGTGATTAATGGGGCGTACACACGGTCTGACTTTTTCGACCGGACTGGTCTGACGGACGCCGAATCCGGCGGACAATCCGATCGTGTGTGGTCTTCACTGGACCTTCAGCGGACTTTCGCAAATCTGACGAACTTTAGATTTGGAACAGGCTTCAAATCTTTACGTCGTAACTGCGCCGGACACAGAAATCCACTAGTCTGTATGCTAGTACAACGGACAAAAACCGACGCTAGGGCAGCTATTGGCTACTGGCTATCAACTTCCTTATTTTAGTGCGGTGTACGTCATCACGTACGAATCCGTCGGACTTTGGTGTGATCATGTGTAGGCAAGTCCGTTCTTTAGAAAGTCCGTCGGAAGACTGCTGGAAAGTTGTCGGACCAGTCTGGTCGAAAAGCCCGCCCGTGTGTACGCGGCATTACAATCACTTTGCAATTTTCAATTTGAAAGGAGAACTGAGGCCGTGTATTGAAGGAACTAACGTCCAGCTGTTAATGACCCCCTGACAGGTCCTCTATGCGTTTTTGCACATGCACATGAAGGATCAGTTGTAGATTTGTGATCTTCAAACCCAACAGAGTAAATGAGATCTGAACACACTGGGCTCCCCATTGTCTACAAAACATTTGTCCTTAGATCAGACTAATTATGTTTCATTGCTAATAAAGCCCAAAATATTGGGCAGAGGGGGAGATGGAATTGGTTCTGTCTGATAGGACTTACTGTGGACTACTTACAGATGAGAAATTGTATGTCCTGGCTTTACAGAAGCATATAGGGAACAGCAAAACCATTATTTGGGCCCTGCCCATGTGGTGCTTGGACTTGTTGCAATTGGGCAATGTCGGAAATCTAAACCCCGACCCAGCCAGCAGAACCAGCTGGTCCATATAACATATGGCCACTTTAGAAGGTCAGAGCCTCTCTTCCTAGCAGGTGAAGTGATACCTCCAGAGGTGATTAGCCTAGGCTTATGCCGGTTACACACGGGCGGACTTTTCGACCGGACTGGTCCGACAGACTTTCCAGCGGACTTTCGACGGACTTTCTAACGAAAGGACTTGCCTACACACGATCACACCCGACGGATTCGTACGTGATGACGTACACCATACTAAAATAAGGAAGTTGATAGCCAGTAGCCAATAGCTGCCCTAGCGTCGGTTTTTGTCTGTCGGACTAGCATACAGACGAGCGGATTTCTGGGTCTGGCGGAGTTACGACGTAAAGATTTGAAGCAGGTTCCAAATCTAAAGTCCATCAGATTTGCGACTGGAAAAATCCGCTGAAGGTCCGGTGAAGCCCACACACGATCGGATTGTCCGCCGGATTTGGTCCGTCGGCGTCCGTCAGACCAATCCGGTCGAAAAGTCCGAGCGTGTGTACGCCCCATTAGTGTACAACTTTTAGCCATACCTCAAAATGAGCTGTGTGACAATGACCATTGCAATTTGTATTCTGAACACAGCGAATTCCTGACTTTTGTCGATGTGCTTCCATCAGGAGGATAAACCATACTTCCAGTGGTGGCTGGTGAAGTTTTATGATGGGGGGGCACCAGACCACCACCCTTCCTTTTTGACCCATCCCACTTCTTATAAGCCCCACCCCTTATATAATCCACCCACTCCATCCTCTGTATTCCACCCATAGTGTCTGGTGTATACAGCTCAGCAGAATATACAGCCCCAGAATCACAGGACAGAGTATATAGCTCAGCCTCACAGATCAGGGTATATAGCTCAGCATTACAGATAGGGTATATAGAACAGCATTTAACCCCCCGGGGGACTGTACAACCAACCCCCCCGCAGGTGGCTTGTGGCACTGGTAGCACCCGCCACCCCCCCCCCTCTTGTGGCTTGCGGCACCCCACAAGCATCCAATAGGAACACCTGGCGCTTTGGCCAATCGGGAAACAGGTCTTACTGACCTGCCTCCTGATTGGTGGGGAGGCACTGTATTGTGAATAATAGTGAAAATGAATTTGCTATAGTCACACAATTGGGTGGGATCGGGGCTCACCCAATTGTGTGACCATAACGAGACCACCCTTTTTTGAAGCCTATAGGAGCCTATTATTTAAAAAGGTTCAAATTGCACTTACATGTTAAAAGATTCAAAAGTCATATAACAAAGTATAGGTATACTTGACTTCCTAAAATGGCGTCCAAATCTTGCCCAGTGTGATGACGGCAATGCCCGCTGACTCACATCAATAATAAGAAACAGTTAGGGTAAAAAAATGGCTCTAATAGGAGACTAGAACAAAATATAAATATGAAATCAGATGTATCTGCCTATATGCCTAATGTATGGGAAATCACCTCTATTGAATATATAAATAATAATACTTATTCCAATATACACAATATACTGTATATACCTCATGAAAAAAATGTGAATATAAATAAAATTTTCTTACTAAAAAAATAGAGAAGCAAAAAGGAAAAAAAAAAAAGACACCCCCCCCCCCCCCCCCGAAAAAATAAATAAATATTGTAAATACCGGTACATCTAATTAAAGTAAATTGCTCTACTAAATATAAGTGGCTAAGAAAAAGAATTTCTAAAAAAAAAAAAAAAAAAAGAAGACCCCCCAAAATACCATACTTAGTGAGAGATCGCTGCATTGTGTTACCAGTGCCTGTATGTTCGGTGTGAGTTATTGTTATTCTATTAATCTGTATAAAACTGCACACAGATTAGTGTCAGTGTATATAAACTGCCGTATCTGACAGACGGGAATCCAGGTGTGTGTATAGTTGACTAGCAGACCAGTCGGCCGACTGTAGATGGTGGGAAGCTACCCTAAGTTGTGTATCAAGTGTGTGTGTGTGGGCAATGGGAAAAGTGCTTACACCAAGGTTCTAGCTTATTGGATAGCTTGGGGAATCTCAGAAGTGTCTGGGAATTACTAGGAGGCTCCACAAGTCTTAGATTGCACCAGATTGCATTACTAAACTACCTCCTCATTCTTAATACACTAAACAAGGTCCCTATTTCAGTCAGTGGGTCACCATGGGTGTGCATCCTTGACAATGGTATTTTCTGCCATTCTGTTGGTTTAGGGTGAAGACCTAATGAACATGAAAGTTGAGGGTGAAGTAGAAGAGACATATGTGATGGATGATCAGCAATATATGGAGAAGCCTGGAATGACGAAGACATTCCATGAGGGGGACACTCTTACAGAGATCAGCACAGGTGAGCCATAATATACAGTATTCTTCTATTATCGCTGCTCTGTTACCGTACACTGATTGGTCCAGAGTAGAGCAGAAGATGAGTGCTATCAGCCAATAATAGGTTTATAATAGTCAAGTTCCTGTACTGATACCTGCCCTATATATTAGATCTTCTTATCTCTCAGATAAAATCTCTTCTCTGTACTACAGACACAATTTATTTATTTAGACATGATTTATGTATAGTGATGAGCTAACCCGACCTACGTCCGGTTCGGGGCAGATTGGGCGAACCTGCTGAGTTTGAACCCCATTGGAGTCAATAAGAACTTAATCTTTGAAATCAGTAATGCCCATTTTCTACACTAATAGGCAAGGGATTTTCAAACAAATGAGATGCTGAGCACTGGCCTTGGGGACATGTACCAAAACACCAGCCTTTTTTCTTCTTAACTGAGCTTGCAGCCTGGGATAAGAAGAAAGAGGGGTGTTCCTGCACCCCCCTTCCTCTTGAACCATGCCAGATCAAACGCCCTCTTCTCGTCCACATACTCTTCTGTTTCGAATGGAGATTTATGCCTTGTCATACCTCTTTAAGGCTGGTACACACGGGACAAATATCGACTGGTTCAACAGAAACAGGATGACAATCGGCCCTTATGTGAAGCAGCCTGTCCAACAGAAGCTGGACTAATGACTGGCTTCTGCTGAGCCGGAAAACCAGCATCCCATCAGCGCTTGTAGCCAAAGAATGTGAGCGCTGAGCAGTGCGTACTGGCGGGAGGGGGGTTCCTCTGTCAGAACACTGCGGGGGAGATCGCTGAACCAACGCTTAGTATGGTGAACTCTCAGATTTTTTTTTCATTCGGCCCGCTGGGTTGAATTAAAAAAAAAAAAACTTTTTGTGTACTTAGCATTAGACCCAGTCTGTCGGGACAATGCGGTCACCTAATGACTTGGCACCATCCACAGGCAGCTTAACTCTTCAGTCATCAAAAAGGGAAAGTGGGTAAGGGAAAGGACATGGACCTTTTGGCCATAGTGTCAGCTGGCCAGGTCAATGGTAGGGGTTCCGACTCATCCAAAGTGAGGATGGAGTTCACCAATAAGGACCAATAAAGTATTCAGAACGGGCAGAGGGTGAGGAAAGATATCCTCAAAAAAAAGGGGTCCGTACCCTCAAGAAGAAGAGATGGGAACACACAGCGGAGTACTCCTAAGATACGCTTTATTGAAAAATTGCACACAAATAAACAATTGGTAAACATTCACAAAAGATGGCAAAAAACTTTTTTGCCATCTTTTGTGAATGTTTACCAATTGTTTACTCCGCTGTGTTCCCACCTCTCTTTTTGAGGCTACGGACCCTTTTTTTTGAGGATATCTTTCCTCACCCTCTGCCGGTTCGGGAGCTTAACTCTTCAACAAGGCACAAAAGTTGAATCAACTCAATTTTACTTCAGCTAATTGCATTACAGAGGATGTTTTTCCAGTCTTTTGAAGAGTATGAAAGTAATGAGTTTTCTAAGTAGTGTCTCCGTAAAGAGCTAACATTGAGTGAAGCAATAAACTAGGAGTGACTAGCTGGGACTGAGCTAACTAGCACCAAAAATCTGAGGAAGACAGGAGATACCAAATCAGTAAACACGTTGTAGTGGCTCTAAACCACCACTAGATGTCAACATATGTCAAACAATAGTAATCTGATGCTGTTTAATACAACTAAAAAAAAAATACAAATAGGTGGAAGCTTACACCTGCTTATTAATATTCTCAAACCTATTTATGTAGATTCTGGGGTTCAGCTGGCTGTATGAGTTTGTGTTTTAATCCCAGTTACAGTAGCATTTTCTTAGTTTGGTCTAGTCTTGTGCAGAACGAAAAAAAAAAATGTTTTTTTGTTTTGATTCGTTAGTTTAGTTAAATTTGTTAAATTCATTTTCAAAATGTGCTTAGTTTATTTTATTAATTTTCAAATTTGATTCAGATTTTCAGAATTCGACCAAATCCAATTCAATTCGACCTAATTCCTAAATTTCGAATCGGCATTCGAATACAATTTTTTTTTTTTCAATTCAAATGCGGCCACCGAATTTTTCACAAATATAAAAATTGCAATATGTTTATATTTTATATTCGTTTCCAAATTCAAAATGAATTTGAATTGAATTAGAATTTTTCATTATTTCAGACAAATTTAAGTTCGTTACATGGATTACTAGATTACTATTGTGATTTGGAATTCGGATACATCTGAATTTCCGAATATATAAAATTTGTTCGAATTTAGATTCGGAACAAAACGAATCTCATGTGTCGAGTTTGGTCCCTCTTCTTTGAGCCGAACTATAGCTAAAGGGTAACATAAAACTCTATTAACAGTCTTAGTGGGATGAAAAGTCAGGAGGAACATAGAAAACTGAAACACATTTTTGCAAAAGAAAATACTTCTTCAAACACCCTCCAGTGCTGCTTGTCACCAGAATTCAAGGCCTAAAGGCTGAAGGGTCTGCATTCTGAACTTAGAACTTCTTCATTATCAGCAATCCCTTGACCCAGTGCCTCAGCTTGTGGTTGTGTGAAGAGCATGCACCTCCCAGTCCCCATTGGTCCCCGCTCTTCTGACAGGGCTGTGTACATGTAGAAGTGATCTAGGAGAAGGAGAAAAAGGCCCTTTTACTGAAGAGGTTGGAGCTGGTTGGAACATTCACAGAAAACATCTAGTCATTCAAATTGACCTGGTCCAGATGGAATGCTGATTTAAACCCTCTGATATCTATTAATCATTACACACAAAAAACCTAGCCACTATATTTGAAGGACTATAACGGCACCAAAGGGGTAAGAAGGTATCAAAAATATTTATTATACAAGATAAAATCTTTTGAAAGACATAAAAAATATACACATGTGCTTAAAACAAAACATCCAATGTAGCACACAAATATTCTGTAAATAATCACCAACCCCACTGCAGTGGAGGGATGAAAAACTTTAGCTGCAACTTCTTCCGACGCAGATTGCATTTCACGGCACATAGCCCGCTTAATCAGGAAAGTATCGCAGTCATACACTTAAAACCTATACAAAAACATATGGAAGATCAAGAGTCATATACGGTCTTCATACAGCTAGCTGCTGCCACTTCCCGGTCGAATGGTATAGTTTACACACAGGTTTATAGGAGGGCCAAAATCCAATGAGATCTATACGTGTGAAGGTCCACTCTCCTATTCCTGTAACCTCATGTCTAAGGGAAGATACCTATGGACAGGGGGAGTCATTTAAACGCTGAGGAACGGTGCTGTGGGACTCCAGGCTCATCACTCTGTCCCAAACTGTCCATAGGTATCTTCCCTTGGATCCAGACCATAGGTTACAGCAGCCCTCAAAATTTCCACTCGCCTGCTTGCATTTGGTGAGTGGAAATTAGTAGAGGGCGAGTGTGGAGCTGCATCAGAGGGGGGGCGTGTGCTGCCGGCACCAGATCAGCTCTACAGCTTTCCTCCACCTGGCTGGGCAGCCACTGCTCTGCATTCATCTGTCAGGTGAGCTCTGTGTCTTCTCCAGGTATGTCTATGGGCAGGGCCTTATGGTGCCGGGGTGGTGGGGGCTGTAAAATGCACCTTCCCCTGAGAATAATCCTTGTACCATCCCTCTGGTGTCTCTTCCTCTCCCCGATCACCCCCTGTGCTTTACCGTCGCTCCCTCTTCTTTTTTACATCTCCACCTCGTCCCTTCCCTCTGCTTGTATTTCCTGCCCTGTCGGTCTGGGACAGGGTTCCCTTGTGGTTCCCTGATTGTGTGGAGGCTCCCTGCGGGATGGGAGAGCGCTCCCCTGCCGAAGGACCCCACTCCTTTGCACCTCTGTTCCATCCCCAGCACAGCCTGGCTTAATTAGGTGTCTCTCTTACAGAGAGAGCAGGAGGAGAGAGAGCCGGGACAAAAAAGCTGCCAGCCGAATGTTTAATAACCGGCTGGTAAGAAAGCAAACAGGAATGCAGCTGAGCCTGTGAAATGAAATCATCCCCCAAGTGGATGTTTAATTTGTTCAAGTGAAATAGCTTGCTGCTTATCAAAACTTTTCCTGTTTGCTTCCATACCAGCCGATATATCAGCTGGATAAAAATTTAAAAATACCGCGCTGACGCTCAGAAATAGTATATAGAGCAGCCAGCACAACAAAAGACAATTTGTAAACAATGGATGATGGAATAATATACAGCGCTCAGATATACAATGAAATACTGATACAAAACTGTGTGACCAGAAGTGAAAAACAAATAAAGGGTTAATAGGACCCTACATTGGTGTTGTTTCGTCTGGGGTGACGTCTGTGTAGACAAAACGCATCGGATCGAGTCCTGACAACATCATTGCGCCTTTCTTTATCGTCCTTGTACATGCATTTATCTATAGATGAAAGGTGAGTGTTTTTCCGTTTTTAATTCCTTTTAAGTAAATCCTTTTATCTGCGATATCACACTATGTGGAACCTTCTTTCATTTTTTGGTTGCATCGTGTGAATACTGAGATTCATTGTGGTCCTCTCTCCATCCATGAAATATACATCTGCACATCATACTGGATATTTGTCGATGAGGAGTGTTCGGTCTTGATCTGGGATATCGATCGTAGATGTTACATCTCTGTATATACGGTGTTTAACACCACAAGACTTCATGACTTGAGAGGTGTATACCCCTTTAAGTCCATACAATCCGGTAAGCTTATGCACAGTCGGTGGTGGTGGTGGTTGTCTGCATATATTTTCTTCACCGTGTTTCCAGTGTGGTTCCAGCGGAGTCAATCAATTTTTGCTATCAAGATTTCTTTATGGACTTTTTCTTTTGTCACATGATTTTTTCCAATTTGTTTTGTATTCACCTACAGGACTTTATATTTTTCACCTTAGTGATAATATATTTTTTTCAACTACACCATTGTAGGGTCCTATTAACCCTTTATTTGTTTTTCACTTCTCATCGACATTATATCAGCTACAGTACAGTTTCCCACATATTGTAGCACCCATCCAATCTGGGCTGAGGACTTGTGTGTTCTTCTTTGGACTTTTCTGTGTGGTTGTCTGTGAAGCATTCAATAAAGGTGTATCAGTTTTATGGATGCTATACTGTATGTTTATTGTCATTTACATTGTGTACAGTGTGATGCTGGTAGATTTTGGGGGTGTTTCTTTTACAATGTTTGCTATGTTGGTTGGTTTGGCTACACTACTCACTTATTGGCATTCTAGTATCTGTGTCTGGTCACGGATTAGCGCAGATATAGTTATCCTATTTTTACAAATAGGGTGAAATGTGCAGCGCTTATGTGATCATATAAACCATAACAAATAATATTAGTACAGAAAACTTGAATAATAAATGATGTGCTCAAAAATACTCCAAGCAGTCCTCTATTATGACATGTGATGTCTATAAACAGAGTAACTTGGACGTGTGATGTCCAAAAAAGAAAAAAGTCAGTGACAAGCTTCAGTCATGTGTGATGATAATCCTCAACCACATGTGGATATAATATAGTGACAGTCTTTAACTTCAAATATGTATGATGTAATAACAGTTAATAGTGGGTCCACCACCAAAGACACCAGAAGCTGCTTACCAGAGGGATTGAACTCAAATAGGTGTACACCTAATGAGTCAATCAAGCTTTGTGGTATAATATACCAAGGGGATCAGATGCTCTATCCAGATATGACCTCCAGATGGACCTCCGAACAAGTGTAAGGTATGGATGGACTCAGTAGATATAGGCAGTCAGCCCCATAATTAAAAGAAAGAGGAAGGCATATAGTGTAACTCCGTATGGAAATTTTAATACATAAAAAGCAAAGGAAATACACTCACGTGTTAAGCAGTAAAATCAAGCGCTTGTATAAAAGAAGACAGTGGTCTCAGCATATCCCTCCGACGCGTTTCGACTTAGAAGTCATCATCTGGGGTGATGACTTCTAAGTCGAAACGCGTCGGAAGGATATGCTGAGACCACTGTCTTCTTTTATACAAGCGCTTGATTTTACTGCTTAACACGTGAGTGTATTTCCTTTGCTTTTTATGTATTAAAATTTCCATACGGAGTTACACTATATGCCTTCCTCTTTCTTTTAATTATGGGGCTGACTGCCTATATCTACTGAGTCCATCCATACCTTACACTTGTTCGGAGGTCCATCTGGAGGTCATATCTGGATAGAGCATCTGATCCCCTTGGTATATTATACCACAAAGCTTGATTGACTCACTAGGTGTACACCTATTTGAGTTCAATCCCTCTGGTAAGCAGCTTCTGGTGTCTTTGGTGGTGGACCCACTATTAACTGTTATTACATCATACATATTTGAAGTTAAAGACTGTCACTATATTATATCCACATGTGGTTGAGGATTATCATCACACATGACTGAAGCTTGTCACTGACTTTTTTCTTTTTTGGAAATCACACGTCCAAGTTACTCTGTTTATAGACATCACATGCCATAATAGAGGACTGCTTGGAGTATTTTTGAGCACATCATTTATTATTCAAGTTTTCTGTACTAATATTATTTGTTATGGTTTATATGATCACATAAGCGCTGCACATTTCACCCTATTTGTCATTTTTGCAACTTTATCCACTGCTGTGCTGGCTGCTTTAGTTTTTTTTTTTTTTTGAGACAGCGCGGTATATATTTGTTTATAACTTACATCCTATTTTTACAGCATGAGAGAGCTAATCAACAAAGTTGTTGTTAATATTTATATTTAATAATATTATTTATTTTATAATTTTTATTTCAATACCGGGCATTTTCACCCCCTTCCTGCCCAGGCCAATTTTCAGTTTTCAGCGCTGTAACATTTTGAATGACAATTGCGCGATCATACAACACTGTACCCATATGACATTTTTATAATTTTTTTCCCCACAAATAGAGCTTTCTTTTGGTGGTATTTGATCACCTCTGCGGTTTTTATTTTTTGCGCTTTAAACAAAAGAAGAGCGACAAGTTTGAAAAAAACACAATATTTTTTACTTTTTGCTATAATAAATATCCCATTAAAAAAATATATTTTTTTTTTTCTCAGTTTAGGCTGATATGTGTTCTTCTACATATTTTTGGTAAAAAAATTGCAATAAGCGAATATTGATTGGTTTGCACAAAGGTTATAGTGCCTACAAAATAGGGGATAGATTTATGGCATTTTTATTTATTATAATTTTTTTTACTAGTAATGGCAGCGATCTGTGATTTTTATTGTGACTTTGACATTGCGGCAGACATATTGGACACTTTTGACACTATTTTGGGACATTCACATTTACACGGCGATCAGTGCTATAAAAATGCACTTATTATTGTATAAATGTCACTGGCAGGGAAGGAGTTAAAACTAGGGGGCGATCAAGGGGTTAAATGTGTTACCCAGGGAGTGATTCTAACTGTGGGGGGAGGAGACTGACTATATACGGGAACACACACACGCGATCAGTCTCCTCTCCCCTGACAGGACATGGATCTGTGTCCTGCTCTGTAACGAGCGATCACGAGTGCCCGGCGGTCTTTGCGAGCGCCGGGCACGTGCATCGGTTCCTCGGTGACGCGGCGGGCACGCGCGCGCCCCCAATACCGCCGGAAAGCCGAGGACGTCATATAACGCCCGCCATATAACGATCCCATCTGTGGACGTCATATGTCTATGGGGCGGTAGGGAAGTGGTTAAAGAGGAGCTCCAGCCCCCCCCTCCATGAAAAAAAAATTAAAAGTCAGCAGCTACAAATACTGTAGCTGCTGACTTTTAATATTAGGACACTTACCTGTCCAGGGCGCCCACCATGTCGGCACCCCATGTTTCCATTGGCTCTTGGGTGCTGCCATTGCCTGTAAGGGAAACCGGCAGTGAAGCCTTGAGGCTACAGAGCTGGTTCCCTACTGTGTATGTGCGAAGCGCACTACGCTTTGTGCATGGCCTGGTGGCGGGGGAACGAGGAGGGGGCCGAACTTCTGGGGGACCTTGCCGCAGCCAGGTCTCCCGGAAGTGGGGGCGGGTACCTGTCAAAAACAGGTACCCATTTCCCCCTATGAAAGGTGCCAAATGTGGCACTGGAGCGGGGGAGGAAGCAGATAAGTGGATCTTCCTCTTTTGGGTGGAACGCCGCTTTAATTCTGCATAAAACATTTAAAAGTGTAATTTCATGAGATAATTTACGAGGGCGTGTTTAGGGGCGGGGCAGGGTAGAAGTTGGGTGGGGCAACTGGTGGCGAGTTACTCTTAAGGTCTGGCTATTAGCTCAGGACTTGAAATTTTGAGCCCTGGGTTAAAAGAATAGGAGAGTGGACCTTCACACGCATAGATCTCATTGGAGTTTGGCCCTCCTATAAACCTGTGTGTAAACTATCCCATGTGACTGGGAAGTGGCAACAGCTAGCTGTATGAAGACCGTATATGACTCTTGATCTTCCATATGTTTTTGTATAGATTTTAAGTGTATGACTGCATGATACTTTCCTGAGGAAGCGGGCTATGTCCCGTGAAACGCAATCTGCGTCGGAAGAAGTTGCAGCTAAAGTTTTTCATCCCTCCACTGCAGTGGGGTTGGTGATTATTTACACTTATGCCGCGTACATGCTAGTCCGACTGACTAAAACCGACGCTAGGGCAGCTATTGGCTACTGGCGATCAACTTCATTATTTTAGTCCGGTTGTACGTCATCACGTACGAATCCGTCGGACTTTGGTGTGATCGTGTGTAGGCAAGTCCGGTCGTTAGAAAGTCGTTAGAAAGTCAAAGACATGCTGGTCGTTAGAAACTCCAAAGACATGCTGGTAGGTTAATTGGCTTCTGTCCAAAATTGGCCCTAGTATATGAATGGGGACCTTGGATTGAGGGTAGGGACTGATGTGAGTGTGCGATGTACAGGGTTAGGGACAAGGGTCAGGGTTGTAGACACACACTCACTCAGGTTGAACTGGATGGACTGGTGTCTTTATTCAACCTTACTAACTATGTAACTATGTAACTATGTAACTATGTCAGTCGAAAGTCCGTTAAAAGTCCGTCAGAAAGACTTCCGACCTTTGTTCGAAAAGTCCGACCGTGTGTACGCGGCATAAGAAGAATATTTGTGTGCTATGTTTTGTTTTCAGTACATGTGTATATTTTTTGTCTTTCAAAAGGTTTTATCTTGTATAATAAATATTTTTGATACCTTCTTACCCCTTTGGTACCGTTATAGTCCTTCAAATATAGTGGCTAGGTTTTTTTTTTTTGTGTAATGATTTTCTCAGGATGAGGTACTGGACCATTGTTGTCCAACAATTTAGGGCTCTCTCCTATGAGATCCCTCTCCCATTTTTTCTAATATCTATCAATTATGTTTTTATATTTTTCCAGGACACGCCATTGAGGAATCTGGAATGGATCATCTCACGTTATCTTCAAGCTGTGAAATGGAAGATGAGGACGTCACAAGAGATCATGCAGGAGAAAAGACATTGAGCTTGGCTATTGATGGTGGACTTCTCAGTGTGGATGAACCATCAGATCCTTCTGACTCTGAGCAACCTCGTACTGTGAGGGATGGTGCCACGGGTGGTAAACCACATTCCTGTTCTGAATGTGGGAGATGTTTTTCACATGTTTGCCATCTTTACAGACATCAGAGGTCTCACACAGGGAACCGTAGAGAACCATACTCCTGCCCTGAGTGTAGGAAATGTTTTGAATTTAAATCAATTCTTGTTAGACATCAAAAGTCTCACACAGGGGAAAAGCCATATTACTGCTCAGAGTGCGGGAAATTTTTCTCAGACAAATCAGGACTTGTTTGTCATCAAAGATGTCACACCGGGGAGAAGCCGTATTTCTGTTCTGATTGCGGCAAAAGTTTTAGGGGGAAGTCAAAACTTAATAGACAACAGAGGTCTCACACAGGGGAGAAGCCGTATTCCTGTGCTGAGTGCGGGAAATCTTTTTCACGAAAATCAATCCTTGTTATACATAAGAGGTCTCACACAGGGGAGAAGCCGTATTCCTGTGCTGAGTGCGGGAAATCTTTTTCACAAAAATCAAACCTTGTTATACATAAGAGGTCTCACACAGGGGAGAAGCCATATTCCTGTGCTGAGTGCGGGAATTCTTTTTCACAAAAATCACACCTTGTTATACATAAGAGGTCTCACACAGGGGAGAAGCCGTATTCCTGTGCTGAGTGCGGGAATTCTTTTTCACAAAAATCACACCTTGTTATACATAAGAGGTCTCACACAGGGGAGAAGCCGTATTCCTGTGCTGAGTGCGGGAAATCTTTTTCACGAAAATCAATCCTTGTTATACATAAGAGGTCTCACACAGGGGAGAAGCTGTATTCCTGTGCTGAGTGTGGGAAATCTTTTTCACAGAATTCAACCCTTGTTAAACATAAGAGGTCTCACACAGGGGAGAAGCCGTATTCCTGTGCTGAGTGCGGGAAATCTTTTTCACAGAAATCAATCCTTGTTAAACATAAGAGGTCTCACACAGGGGAGAAGCCGTATTTCTGTGCTGAGTGCGGGAAATCTTTTTCACAAAAATCAGACCTTGTTATACATAAGAGGTCTCACACATAAGAGAAGCCCTATTTCTGTGCTAAGTGTGGGAAATCTTTTTCACAGAAATCAACCCTTGTTATACATAAGAGGTCTCACACAGGGGAGAAGCCGTATTTCTGTGCTGAGTGCGGGAAATCTTTTTCACAAAAATCAAACCTTGTTATACATAAGAGGTCGCACACATAAGAGAAGCCTAATTGCTACCCTGAGTGCAAGAAATGTTTTTCAGAGACCCCCAAGCTTTGACCACACTCTCTTGGAAACATAAATGAGGTTCACTCATGACTGTGGTATAGGCTTCACTGCTACAGCGTGGCATGCTTGCCAGACTACTTTGTTTATTTTGTGTCCTTGCTTTAATAACACATTTTTCACACTAGATGGCGCACCGTGTTTATTAAGAATTAGGCATTGTAATTCTAGTGTGAGTACGTTGCCAGGATTAGAGTTGATGATACTGGTGAAACACTAGATGGTGCACATTAGGAATAACCGAGTGTATACCGATATTTTTCTTCATGTTGGGCATTCTGCCAGTATCTAAGATGGTGATAGCGCTCATTTTGATGTGTATTTAAATGACGTGCGTGACGCTCTCCCATAGCCCACCCCCGTGATGACTTCATCAATGACGAAACGCGTCGGATGGGGCTTATGGGAGTGACGTCATCATGCCCAGGTGTACGATTGAATTAGCAGGATGAATCCAAAATATCCTATAGGAACGCAGTGTGGATTATACCATACACACTGTGAAGCTCTTTTGGCTCTTTTGTAAGTGTTCAATTTTATATCTTAAATAAATCTTAAAATACGTTTTTACACTATAGAAGTGCTTTTGCCTTTTCTCTTTGTGTTTTTTGTATATGTAAGCACATGCTGATTGCGCATTAATTTTCACATTACAGATTTATGCTATAGCAAAATTTTTTATGATCACTTTTAAGAGGATAGGATTTTTGTTAACACGTATGCACACAGGAGTCGTATACTACCTCATTCACACTGTTTTTTTAGAACGCTGCACTATTTTTTAACTCTCTCCAGCCCTGGACCCTCCACATAGAGCAGCCCTGAACCCTGTACATAGTGCAACTCTGAACCCTGTATGTAGCGCACTCCAGAACTGTACATAGTGCCCCCCTGAACCCTGCACCCTGCACTCAATATGGAGCATACCTCTGAACCCTGCACTCTGCATGTAGCGCACCCCTGAACCCTGCACTCGGCACATAGTGCACTCCTGGAATTGAATGCCCCATTTAAGAACCTCCAACTATGCAAATTTTCCACGCCCACCATGGTGTGGGGCAGGTGTGGTATGGTTGAATTCCTGCACCTATTATTTGAGAAAAAAAAGCCCTGGTCTAGAAACATATAAATTTGAGTCCCACCCTATCAGAGATGTTCCTTTATTAATCCTTTTTTCTCCAGGATGAAGAATTGTCCAGCTCAGCAAATCTGATCATATGCTATAGGAGCCGTTGTAGACATAACATGTTGTAATGCCCCGTACACACGGTCGGACTTTGTTCGGACATTCCGACAACAAAATCCTAGGATTTTTTCCGACAGATGTTGGCTCAAACTTGTCTTGCATACACACGGTCACACAAAGTTGTCGGAAAATCCGATCGTTTTAAACGCGGTGACGTAAAACATGTACGTCGGGACTATAAACGGGGCAGTGGCCAATAGCTTTCATCTCTTTATTTATTCTGAGCATGCGTGGCACTTTGTCCGTCGGATTTGTGTACACACGATCGGAATTTCCGACAACGGATTTTGTTGTCGGAAAATTTTATCTCCTGCTCTCCAACTTTGTGTGTCGGAAAATCCGATGGAAAATGTCCGATGGAGCCCACACACGGTCGGAATTTCCGACAACACGCTCCGATCGGACATTTTCCATTGGAAAATCCGACCGTGTGTACGGGGCATAAGTGTTGTCGGAGACTGAGAACATTTTTAACCACTTCAGCCCCGGACCATTTGGCTGCCTAAGGACCAGAGGACTTTTTCCAATTTGGCACTGCGTCGCTTTAACTGCTAATTGCGCGGTCATGCAATGCTGTACCCAAACGAAATTTGCGTCCTTTTCTTCCCACAAATAGAGCTTTCTGTTGATGGTATTTGATCACCTCTGCCATTTTTATTTTTTGCGCGATAAACAGAAAAAGACCCAAAATTTTTTTTAAAAATTATATTTTCTACTGTTTATTATAAAAAAAAAATCCAAAAAACTCAATTTTAGTCATACATTTAGGCCAAAATGTATTCGGCCACATGTCTTTGGTAAAAAAAATGTCAATAAGCGTATATTTATTGGTTTGCGCAAAAGTTATAGCGTGTACAAACTAGGGTACATTTTCTGGAATTTACACAGCTTTTAGTTTATGACTGCCTATGTCATTTCTTGAGGTGCTAAAATAGCAGGGCAGTACAAAACCCCCCCAAATGACACCATTTTGGAAAGTAGACACCAAAAGGAAATTGCTGAGAGGCATGTTGAACCCATTGAATATTTATTTTTTTTGTCCCAAGTGATTGAATAATGACAAAAAAAAAAAATATTTACAAAAAGTTGTCACTTAATGATATATTGCTCACACAGGCCATGGGCCTATGTGGAATTGCACCCCAAAATACATTCAGCTGCTTCTCCTGAGTATGGGGATACCACATGTGTGGGACTTTTTGGGAGCCTAGCCGCGTACGGGGCCCCGAAAACCAATCACCGCCTTCAGGGTTTCTAAGGGCGTAAATTTTTTATTTCACCTTCACTACCTATCACAGTTTTGAAGGCCATAAAATGCTCAGATGGCACAAACCCCCCCCCCCCCAAATGACCCCATTTTGGAAAGTAGACACCCCAAGCTATTTGCTGAGAGGCATGTTGAGTCCATGGAATAGTTTATATTTTGACACAAGTTGCGGGAAAGTGACAATTTTTTTTTTTTTTTTGCACAAAGTTGTCACTAAATGATATATTGCTCACGCAGGCCATGGGCATATGTGGAATTGCACCCCAAAATACATTCAGCTGCTTCTCCTGAGTACGGGGATACACATGTGTGGGACTTTTTGGGAGCCTAGCTGCGTACGGGGCCCCGAAAACCAATCACCGCCTTCAGGATTTCTAAGTGTGTACATTTTTGATTTCACTCTTCAATGCCTATCACAATTTCGGAGGCCATGGAATGCCCAGGTGGCACAACCCCCCCCCCCAAATGACCCCATTTTGGAAAGTAGACACCCCAAGCTATTTGCTGAGAGGCATGGTGAGTATTTTGCAGCTCTCATTTGTTTTTCAAAATGAAGAAAGACAAGAAAAAACTTTTTTTTTCTTTTTTCAATTGTCAAAACTTTGTGACAAAAAGTGAGGTCTGCAAAATACTCACTATACCTCTCAGCAAATAGCTTGGGGTGTCTACTTTCCAAAATGGGGTCATTTGGGGGGGGGGGGGGTTTGTGCCACCTGGGCATTCCATGGCCTCCGAAACTGTGCTAGGCAGTGAAGAGTAAAATCAAAAATTTACGCCCTTAGAAAGCCTGAAGCCGGTGCTTGGTTTTCAGGGTCCCGTGCGCGGCTAGGCTCCCAAAAAGTCTCACACATGTGGTATCCCCGTACTCAGGAGAAGCAGCAGAATGTATTTTGGGGTGTAATTTCACATATTCCCATGGCATGTTTGAGCAATATATCATTTAGTGACAACTTTGTGCAAAAATTAAAAAAAAATTTTTTTAAGCAAATGCCCTACAGATTAAAATGGTGGGTGTTTCATTTTTTTTTTCACACAGTATTTGCGCAGCTATTTTTCAAACGCATTTTTTGGGGAAAAAACACACTTTTTTAAATTTTAATGCACTAAAACACACTATATTGCCCAAATGTTTGATGAAATAAAAAAGATGATCTTAGGCCGAGTACATGGATACCAAACATGACATGCTTTAAAATTGCGCACAAACGTGCAGTTGCGACAAACTAAATACATTTTTAAAAGCCTTTACAAGTTACCACTTTAGATTTACAGAGGAGGTCTACTGCTAAAATTACTGCCCTCGATCTGACGTTCGCGGTGACACCTCACATGCATGGTGCAATTGCTGTTTACTTTTGATGACAGACCGCCGCTTGCGTTCGCCTTTGCGCGAGAGCAGGGGGGGGACAGGGGTGCTTTTTTTTTTTTTTTTTTTTTTTTTTTCTTTATTATTTTTTCGCTTTTTTATCTTATTTTTAAACTGTTCCTTTCATTTTTTTTAAATCATTTTTATTGTTATCTCAGGGAATGTAAATATCCCCTATGATAGCAATAGGTAGTGACAGGTACTCTTTTTTCAAAAAATTGGGGTCTATTAGACCCTAGATCTCTACTCTGCCCTCAAAGCATCTGACCACACCAAGATCGGTGTGATAAAATGCTTTCCCAATTTCCCAATGGCGCTGTTTATATCCGGCAAAATCTAAGTCATGAAATGCTCGTAGCTTCCGGTTTCTTAGGCCATAGAGATGTTTGGAGCCACTCTGGTCTCTGATCAGCTCTATGGTCAGCTGGCTGAATCACCGGCTGCATTCTCAGGTTCCCTGTTGAGACAGGAGAGCCAGAGAAAAACACGGAAGACGGTGGGGGGGGGGGCATTCCCTCCCACTGCTTGTAAAAGCAGTCTAGAGGCTAATTAGCCGCTAGGATTGCTTTTACATGAAAGCCAACCGCTGGCTGAAAAGAATGATACCAAGATGATACCTAAACCTGCAGGCATCATTCTGGTATAACCACTCAAAGTCGTGAATGGCGTACCTGAAGACAAAAAAATGGTTAACAATAAAACACAGTAAACGGTAAAGTATAAAAAATTGCATACCTGAAAAGCAAACATGATAAAACATAATAACAATAAAACATTGCAGAATAGAATACAGTAAAAAAGAGCAGAACAAGAGAGAGAGAATAGAGAGAGAGAGAACAATAAAACGACAACTATTATTTTTTATTTTATATATTTATTTATTTTTTTTTTTTTTACACTTTTTTTTGTAACTAACTTTTATAACTGTAACCGGTTCCAGGTTCGGGTCTCTCAAAATGCGATGGCATCTTGGGAGACCCTGTGAAAGTGTGCCTAGTCTGTGCAGTGCTGTACCCTACGCTAATACTCAACTAGTGAATGGTAGCGTTCAAAACATTCACCAATGCAAAGACCAGGATTGTCAGGACAGGAGGGACAATAATAGCAGGTGTCACGCCTATATCCGCGCTTGCTGCAGACACGACATCTTTTTTGGAGGGGTTCGCTGGGTAGGGGTACTCGGGAGGACATAAAAATGCCTCTCATGCAGCTGACTGCATTTGGTTGGGGATGTAAATATGGGAAGTATGGGCGCTGCAGAAGTGGTTGGTTCCCAATTATTAGGATTGGCGAATGCAGCAGGAAGGGCATTATGGGCACGACAGGCCTGTTTGTCTTCTTCTTGGTGGCAGAGGGACACTACTTGTGCTTGTCACCTCACCAGCTTGAACTGCACTTATGGGACTCGCCACGTCACCAAGTGTTACTGCAGTGCTGGTTTGACTACGACCGGGGTGTACTAGGCCGCTGGTGCTTGCCAGTTCACCAAAACGCTACCAAAAAAACTGTTAGCGATCGCAGGGATCAGGCCTGACTCTGTGAACGCTGCAGTTATGCGTTTAGTGTTTTGTAAGTGACAGTGATCGATCGATACTGCACTTGGGTGGGCTGGGCTGGGCTGGGCGGAGGGGCAAAACGCAGGTGCTAGCAGGTATCTGGGCTGATCCCGCTAACACTGCGTTTTTGGGAACCCTAAACTGCTGGGGACGCTAGTATAGATCTGATCGGATCAGATATTGATCCGTTCAGATACTATACCACTAAGGGAGGCGTATGCTGCGTGAGTGGGTGGTAGCGGTACTGGCGCTAATCTGACGCTGCCTGGGGCGACGCATATCACCGCCGGGCGATCAGGGGGCTAAACCTTTATTCGATAATAAACGGTGGGTGCCCTGACACTATAAAAAATAAACGAACTAACCAGCGTCACCCGCAACGGTTATACGGTGATCAGTGGTGAAAGGGTTAACTAGGGGGCAATCAAGGGGTTAAAACATTTATTAGGTAGTATATGGGGGTCCCTGTCGCTATAAAACGCTGACAGCGAACCTAATTATTTACCTCCCTACCTAGCGTCACCAGTGACACTAATACAGCGTTCAGAAAAATGATCGCTTAGTGACACTGGTGACGGGGGGTGATCAAGGGGTTAAAACTTTATTGGGGGGGTTAGGGGGGTACCCTAGACCTAAAGGGGGCTAACAGTAACTGTCCTACCACACTAACTGTCACAAACTGACACCATGCAGTAATCAAAAAAAAAAAAAAAAAAAACTGCTTGGTGTCAGTGTGACACGGGGGTGATTAGGGGGTGATTGGGGGGATCTGAGGGTAAAGGGGGGTGTTTTGTGTGCCTGGCATGTTCTACTGTATGTGTAGTGTGTTTTCACTCACAGTGCAGTCTTCTCTCCTCGGCGCCAGAACAGAAAATACCGAGCCGAGGAGAGATGACATCATTTCCTTTGCTGCTGTTTAGCATACAGCAGCAGAGGAATGATCTGATTGGCCGGCGGCGATCGCGAGGGGGGGGCCACGAATGGATGGTCTCCTCCTCACCTCCGATCGCCGCTGGACAAAAGCGGACCGCCTTGGGCACCGGGGGGGGGGTCCGATTGGACCCCCCGCCCACGGGAGGCAGATCACGTTCATGTACGTGATTCTGCCTGCCCGTGCCACCTTGCTGACGTACATCGGCGTGAGGAGGTCCTTAAGTGGTTAAGGAGTTTGGACAATGGGGACATGCTACAGGATTTGTTGGAGATGGTGGACATGCTGTAGGAGGTGCTGGAGACTGGAGACCTCCTATAGGAGTTGCTGGAGATGGTGAACATACTGTAGGAGTTGCTGAACAATGCAAAAATTGCTATAGAAGCAACGACTGGTGACATGCTATAAGAGCAGCTGGAGACAGTGGACAGGCTGTAAGAGTTGTCTGGGACATTCTCTATGAGTTGTTAGAAATTAGGGGCATGCTATAGAAGTTATTAGATATTGGGCATGCTATAGGACAGGGTCTTCAAACCTACGAGACAAAGGGCCAGTTTACTGCCCTTCAAACTTTAGCAGGGTCGGAAGGTGGCTACTGGGAGTAGAAAATGCCCTGGCATCGGTGGGAGTAAACAATGCCATAGGTTTGGTGCTCAGTGGGAGCAAAAAATATTATGTCATTGGTGTCAGTGGGAGGAATAGTGCCCCATCATTGGTGTCAGTGGGAGGAATAGTGCCCCATCATTGGTGTCAGTGGGAGGAATGGTGCCCCATCATTGGTGTCAGTGGGAGGAATAGTGCCCCATCATTGGTGTCAGTGGGAGGAATAGTGCCCCATCATTGGTGTCAGTGGGAGGAATAGTGCCCTATCATTGGTGTCAGTAGAAGGAATAGTGCCCCATCATTGGTATCAGTGGGAGGAATAGTGCCCCATCATTGGTGTCAGTAGAAGGAATAGTGCCCCATCATTGGTATCAGTGGGAGGAATAGTGCCCCATCATTGGTGTCAGTAGAAGGAATAGTGCCCCATCATTGGTGTCAGTGGGAGGAATAGTGCCCTATCACTGGTGTAAGTGGGAGAATTAGCTGTTCATTTCTGGTATCGGTAAGAGGAATAGCACCCCATATCAGTGGAAGGGATAGTGCATCAGGGTCCAGATAAAGGCAAGAAAAGGGCCACAACCGGCCCACAAGCCACAGTTTGGAGACCCCTGCTATAGGAGTTGTATACAAAGAAAACTAATAACACACTTATTCAAAAACAAATTGGTAAAGCTGTAAACACATAAGAGAAAGTATCCCTTACAGCAGTGGTCATCAACCCTGTCCTCAGGGCCCACTAACAGGGCAGGTTTTATGTATTACCTTGGGGAGATACAGACTAGAATACTGCAATCACTGAGCAGCAAATGATATCACCTCTGATGTATTTCAGTTATCTTGCAAACCTGGCCTATTAGTGGGCCCTGAGGACATGGTTGATGACCACTGCCTTACAGTGAACAGAAATATAGAAAAGTGTTGCGCTATACCCAACAAATTACAAATATCAGTGAAATGTGACAAAATTGATACATAGATCATATGATAAAATAATATATAGAATATATAATAAACTAAAACTAAATCTTATGAAGTCCAAATAATTAGGTTCAATATGATCAAATGCTCAATCAGTAGATTCAACAAGACTAGACATGCCGAAAATTTTGTTCATTTTAGTTCTCGTTTCAATCCTCTTTTCTTTTTTCCGTTTTTCAGGTCATTCGTTATTATCGCAATTCATAAATTCGAAAATTCGTAAATTTGAAAATCCAAAAGTAAGATAGAAAATCCGAAAAAGTAGTAGTATTAAATAAGCCCGATTATTTGTGTCAGTAGGATCACATAATCCCTGTTGGTGTCAGTAGTATGAAATAAGCCCCATTGTTGGTGCCAGTGGGACAAAATAAGGTGTATATTATCCCACTCACACCAACACTGAGGCTTTGTTTTTTTCTACTGATCCCTGGACTCTGCATTACTCACTATTACTACTCACATTTACCTTACTTTTTAATTGGGTCATGGGGTCTGCACATTGCAGCTGACAGCCCACACCGTGGCACTTCTGCCCATTGGGGCACTAGAAGACCAGGAAAAGGGCCAAGGGCTGTTACCCCCTCCTTGGACACTTCCCTGGTTTATCAGTACAGGACGGAACAAGAGACGGCCTTCTAGCAGTTAGTAAAGGCAAGACAATTCCATAGAGTGTTAATCATGACTACAAACTGATCTCCGGATAACAGCTCCTATGATGACCATAGAGGTGATCATTTTGGTTCTTATCTTCTTTCAAATGAAAAAAAAAAAAATTTGCATGGCATGGAATGGTCCACATCAGTTTGCTGTACATGGTTTCAATCAATTTTCAGGGAGCCAAAACCATGGGGCGAAATTTGCATGAAAATGTTGCAGCTGGCATTGTAGTTTTTCTAGACAAGAAAAGTTGCATATATTTTTGTCATCCTAAATGGGAAAAGACTTAGGTCCCATTCACATCTCAGCTTTTTGAAGCTCGAAGCTCCAAAACGCTGGGAGAGGAAAAAAAAATCAATTATTCTCTAGGGAGATGGTTCACATCCCTACTGCAAGTCACATGAAGCTCAACAAAGTTCAGCAGTTGGCATCAATAGACCCTTCAGCACACCCCGGCACCCCATCCAGTTCTGGAGTTCCCTGCGGTCCCGCTGAAAAAAAAATCCCTGTATGTATGGATTCCTCAAGCCATAGAATGGGGGTATCATGTATAGCTGTATCAAGTGTGGGTAATTAATGAGAAACTCTCTCATTGCTAAACAGGAAAAAGGGTCTTTTCAACAGACTGATTTATAAAGCTACCCAAGAACTTGGACTACCATATCTAGCTTTATCCAAAGATACCCCATTATGTTCCCATAACTTTACAATCACTTATAATTTCTCCTATCATTGCTATGTACAGTACACTATATACAGGGGGGCCACTGATAAGGGGGTGGAACTGGCCCTCCTGTATGGGGCTGATACCTCTTTTTTATGGTTGACTAAGGGGAGTGGGGGGACCCTGCTAGGTAGGCTGTATGCAGCCCTATGATTTCTAATGGTGGCCTTATCTGTATATATATATATATATATATATATATATATATATATATATATATATATATATATATACACACAGTATATATACTCTGTGTGTGTGTGTATATATGTGTGAGTGTGTGTATATATATATATATATATATATATATATATATATATATATATATATATATATATTATAAATACTGTGTGTGTGTATATATAAATGTATGTGTATAAATAATACACATAAGGCAGGAATTAGGCCAATCTGAGTTTTAATAATTCTCTTCATCTTCATAACAGAGTGCCATCAGAGGATGTATTTGGAGGTGATTAGCGATCATTTTGATCTGATGAGATTGGGTTCATCCATCCAGAGGATTCTGGGGGGAGCTTCAAGAAAGAGAAAAATTATTACAGTGATATTCCCAACGTTACGCATAGTTATATATAGAGAATCAGTTATAGATAAGTTGATAAAAAGACATCTGTTCATCAAGTTTAAACCAAAGAAAAAAAATAAATAAATTAAAAACCTACATCTTCAGATCCTTAAAGTATCAGTAAACCCACATCATAAAAAACAGTAAATGGTGTATTACATGCTGTTCAAACTCACTCAGTCTCTATGAGATTTGTTTTCTGTAGTCTGCGAAAAAGCATGGTTGATCCTGCTGCTCTCTATCTCCCCCTTCTGTCCATGTCCCCAATTCAGCCAGGGATTTTGCAGGGCAGTGTTGGCAACTCTGCACATGCTCAGTTTTCCGTGAGTTTCTATGCTAAAAATGTCCTCCCTATCACATTGGAGCAGCCCATGTGACTATAGAGTCACACATGTGGGCGTATACACAGTGGTAAATGACAACCCACTCACTCCCCCTCCTCCATGCCTACTAACCAGCTAAACACAATGGGAGCAGGATATTACATGTAGTTTGAGAGGGGCGTGACACAGCATGTGACTGGTAGAAATCTGCCCACACCATGTTATTACCAAAGAATATTAAAGATTTAATTTCAAATATACAGTTGTGCTCATAAGTTTACATACCCTGGCAGAATTTATGATTTCTTGGCCATTTTTCAGAGAATATGAATGATAAAACAAAAACTTTCCTTTCACTCATGGTTAGTGTTTGGCTGTTTATTATCAATCAACTGTGTTTACTCTTTTTAAATCATAATGACAACTGAAACTACCCAAATGACCCTGATCAAAAGTTTACATACCCTGGTGATTTTGGCCTGATAATATGCACACAAGGGGTTTGAATGGCAGGTAGACCAAATAACATTTCAGCCACAACTGCCAGGAAAACTGTTCAGGATGCAAAGAAAAACCCGAAAATAACTTCAGGGGAAATTCAGGACTCTCTGAAAACATGTGGTATGGCTGCTTCAAGATGCACAATAAGGAGGCACTTGAAGAAAGATGGGCTGCATGGTCGAGTCGCCAGAAGAAATCCATTACTATGCAAATGCCACAAACTGTCCCACTTACAATACGCTAAAAAGCACAAAGACAAGCCTCAAACCTTCTGGCACAAAGTCATTTGGAGTGATGAGACCAAAATTGAGCTTTTTGGCCACAACCATAAATGCTACATTTGGAAAGGAGTCAACAAGGCCTATGATGAAAGGTACACCATTCCTACTGTGAAACACGGAGGCGGATCGCTGATGTTTTGGGCATGTGTGAGCTACAAGGGCAAAGATTTGTCTAACTTGCTTTTTTTAAAGCAGACACTCACTAGATCAACAAGCTACTTATAAATATTATTAGCCAGTTATATTTTGAGCATTTGCCATCACATCCTGCCCTTTTTTAAAGCAATCTACACAAATGTCCAAAGCTAGCTCCTTTGGAAGACTAATGTACAGTTACTGTAAAGAAGCCTTTCCATATGTGAAGGTAAACCTCTTTTGCGCAAAGCGTAAAGAGTGGCCCCTTGTCCTCTGGACCTTTAAGTGAAAAATGAAGATGAAGTTTACTATATGGATCATTTATATATTTATGCATATTCTCTCTAATCACCTCTTCTCAAGGAAGAATACTGTACTTCAGTTCAGCTAATCTTTCCCTATATCCAAGGTCCTCCATGCCCATTATTCTTTTAGTTGTTCTTCTCTGCACTCTCTCCAGTTCTCCAAACTGGTGCCCCAAAATGGTCTACATTTTCCAGATGAGGTCTTACTAATGCTTTGTACAGGGGCAGATTATATGTCTCTCCATCATGAGTCATGTTTATAACTAGGGATGAGCTGAACACCCCCCAGTTCGGTTAGCAGCAGATCATGCGAACAGGCAAAAAATGTGTTTAAACACGCAAACACCGTTAAAGTCTATGGGACACGAACGTGAAAAATCAAAAGTGCTAATTTTAAAGGCTTCTATGCAAGTTATCGCCATAAAAAGTGTTTGGGACCCGGGTCCTGCCCCGGGGGACATGTATCAATGCAAAAAAGTTTTAAAAACAGACGTTTTTTCGGGAGCAGTGATTTTAATAATGCCTAAAGTGAAACAATAAAAATGAAATATTCCTTTAACCACTTCCCGCCCGCCCTATAGCGGATTGACGTCCGGGAAATGGTTCTGTTATCCTGACTGGACGTCATATGACGTCCAGCAGGATAACATGCCGCAGCGCGCCCCCGGGGGCACGCATCGCGGCGATCGGTGGAGCGGTGTGTCAGTCTGACACACCGCTCCACCGTTCTTGGTAAAGAGCCTCCGGCGGAGGCTCTTTACCACGTGATCAGCCGTGTCCAATCACGGCTGATCACGCTGTCAATAGGAAGAGCCATTGATCGGCTCTTCCTCACTCGCGTCTGACAGACGCGAGTAGAGGAGAGCCGATCGGCGGCTCTCCTGGCAGGGGGGGTCTGCGCTGATTATTTTTAATTAATTTCTAATTATGTTTATCAGCGCAGCCCCCCCTCAGATCACCACACTGGACCACCAGGGATCACCACTAGGACCACCAGGGAAGGGGCAACATGTGGATGGCCAGGTATGTACCCCATGGCCATCCACATGTGCCCAGTGTGCCAAATCTGTGCCAATCAGTGCCCACAAATGGGCACTGATTGGCACCATTATGTTGCAGTGATGCCCAGCAATGCCACCCTTAGGGGCATCACTGCAAACAAGCAGTGCCATCAGTGCCACCCATCAGTGTCCATTCATGCCACCTGTCAGTGCCCATCCGTGCCCATCAGTGCCCATCTATCAGTGCCCATCCATGCCCATCTGTGCCAACTATCAGTGCCACCCATAAGTAACCATCAATGCCACCTATGAGTGCCCATCAATGCCACCTATGAGTGCCCATCAGTGCCGCCTATAAGTGCCCATCTGTGCCACCTATGAGTGCCCATCAGTGCCGCATACCAGTGCCACCTATCAGTGCCCATCAGTGCCGCCTATCAGTGCCCATCAGTGCCACCTATCAGTGCCCATCATCAGTGCCCGTCAGTGCCACCTCATCAGTGCCACCTCATTGGTGCCACCTCATCGGTGCCCATCAGTGCCACCGTATCAGTGCCCGTCAGTGCCCGTCAGTGCAGCCATATCAGTGCCCGTCATTGAAGAAGAAAACGTACTTATTTACAAAAAAGTTTTAACAGAAACAAAGAAAAACTTGTTTTTTTTCAAAATTTTCGGTCTTTTTTTATTTGTTGCGCAAAAAATAAAAACCGCAGAGGTGATCAAATACCACCAAAAGAAAGCTCTATTTGTGGGAACAAAATGATAAAAAATTTGTTTGGGTACAGTGTAGCATGACCGCGCAATCGTCATTCAAATTGCGACAGCGCTGAAAGCTGAAAATTGGTCTGGGCGGGAAGGTGTCTAAGTGCCTGGTATTGAAGTGGTTAAATATCGTGCTTGGGGGTGTCCTTAGTAAGCCTGTAAAGTAGCGTATCTTTCCCATGTTTATAACAGTGACACAGCAAAATGACATTTCTAAAGGAAAAAATTTCACTTAAAACTGCTCGCGGCTGTAATTTATTGTCGGATATAGATAAAAATACTACAAATACCCCAAAAAAATGGCGTGGATGTTACCCCCAAAATCCATACCAGGCCCTTCAGGTCTGGTATGAATATTAAGGGGAACCCCGCACCCAAATTTAAAAAAAAATGGTGTAGGGGCACCAAGGCACTGTATACTCTGAACAGAAGTATATATACTATGCGGCCTGCCCTATATACTCTGCAGAAAATTGGGCCTTACGTGTTGGTGGTACCAGAACACTGTAAGCCCTCACAATTACTCTTGTTGGGCGTAGGAACGGGCCCTGTTGTGAAATATTATATCAAGAATTGTAATTACATGCCCCTCTTAAACAGGGGCAGAAAAATTGGGCCTTTGGTGGTGGTGGTGCTTCAACACTGTAACCCCTCACAGATACTCTTGTTGGGCGCAGAAATGGGCCCTGCTGTGAAATATTAGATCAAAAATTGTAATTACATGCCCCTGTTAAACAGGGGCAGAAAAATTGGGCCTTGGGTGTTGGTGGTGGTGCCCTACACCAAAAATATTGTTGGAAGCTAGCATCATCAAGATTGAGGAGGAATAGGATAGTCAGCATAGGCAGTCTTCAAGGGATCCCAGATCAAAAGCAAATTCAATCAGTTACATCAGCATCAGGTGCTTGATAGCTGCTGATCCAAGACTGATTCATTTTTATGAATGTGAGCCTATCAACGGAGTCTGTGGACAGGCGCACTCTTTAATCCATTACAAACCTTCCAGCAGCACTAAATGTGCGTTCAGAAAGAATGCTGAATGCAGGACCGCCCAGTTGCTCAATTGCATATTAAGCAAGTTCTGGCCACTGGTCCATCCTCAAGACCTAGTAACCCAGTGGATACTATTTTGGAAAGGTCTCCAAGTCTGTTCTTGCCCCTAGATATTCCTGCACCATGTAATGCAGATGCTGGTGATGGTTGCTTGAACCAATCAGACCTTGGCGCTGAGGACTGAAAAATTGTTTAAAGGCATCGGTCAGCCGGCCACCTTCTCCACCGCTCTTCCTCTGACTGAATGAAGCCTCAGCAAAACTTTGTCCAGCACCAGGAAATTGTAACCTCCCAGGGTCTGGAAATGCATTGCACAAAACTTTCTTCGAGGCCTCCTGAAGATGTTTCATCCTCTGCTCCCTCTGCGAAGGCAGGATGAGCTCTGCAACCTTACCCTTGTAACGTGGATCAAGAAGGGTTGCCAGCCAGTAATGATCCCTCTCCTTGATACCACAAATCCTAGGGTCCTTTCGCAGGCTTTGCAGAATCAGGGAGGCCATGCAGCGCAAGTTTGCAGAGGCATTTGATTCTGAGTCCTCAGAGTCACTAAGGATTACATGATCCGTAACTGCCTCCTCCAAGAAATGTACAACTCCTTGGGTTTATGTGGACTGAAAACCATCCCTTGAAGACTGCTGCTGAGTGTTATCCTCCTGACACAATCCTCCTCCTCCTCTTCTTGCTGTGTGTTTGGTGGGCCCGCAGGAATGCTATCTGAATAAAGGGGGCCTTGAGAGGAAAGGGAGTCCTCCTCTTCCTCCTGCTGTTCTGCCTCAAGTGCCCTCTCCATGATTCCACAAAGCATGTGCTCCAACAGGAAGACTAGAGGAACAGTGTCACTGATGCATGGATTGTCACTGCTCACCATCGTCGTGGCCTCCTCAAATGGTGACAGGACAGTGCATGCATCCTTGATCAGTAGCCACTGGCATAGCGAAAAGAAGCCAAGCTCCCCTGACCCTGTCCTGGTGCCATACTCGCACAGGTACTCATTGATGGCCCTCTGCTGTGTGTGCAGCCGCTGCAGCATTGCCAATGTTGAGTTGGTGGGCATTTCATAAATGAGGCGGTTGGTGGGCAGGTTGCATTCCCTTTGAATGTCAGCCAGCCCAGCACTGGCATTGTGTGACCAGCGGAAATGACCACAGACTTTTCTGGCCTGCCTCAGGAGATTCTGTAAGCCTGGGTACATGCTCAAGAATCGCTGCACCACCAAATTCAGGATGTGTGTCAAACATGGAACATGGGTCAATTGTCCCTGTCAGAGGGCGGAGAGAAGGTTGGTGCCATTGTCACATACAACCATTCCTGGCTGAAGCTGGCATGGCATCAAACACCTCTGAGCCTGCCCCTGCAGAGCTGACAGAATTTCTGCCCCAGTGTGACTCCTGTCCCCTAGGCAGACCAACTCAAGCACCACATGGCATCTTTTAGCCTGATTGCTTGTGTAGCCCCTTGAATGCTTACAGAGCATCGCTGGTTCAGAGGACAAATCTGCAGAAGAGGCCATAGAGGAAGAAGAAGAGGAGGGGGTGGAGGAGAGAGCTGTGGCAGAATCACCACTAGCATTTTGGAGGCGTGGTGGCGGAACAAGCTCCAATAACATTGAACCCTGTCCTGCACCCTTCCCAGCTCCCAGCAGAGTTACCCAGTGCGCCATGAAAGAAAGGTAATGCCTGCTGGACCATGAGTCAGCGGTAATATGAACCTTACTGCTGACCGCCCTGTCCAACAAGGCCAAAACATTGCCTTCCACATCCCAGTAGAGAACTGGAATGGCCTTCTGTGAAAAGCAATGGTGTTTTGGAACCTGCCATTGAGGTACAGCACATTCCACAAATTCATGAAAAGGGGCAGAGTCTACCAGCTGAAAAGGCAGCAGTTGCAGTGCTAGCAATTTGGCCAAGCTAGCATTTAGACGCTGAACATGTGGATGGCTGGGACCGAATTTCTTTCAGCAACTGGGGTAGGGAAATTTGCCTGCTAATATCAGATGATGGTGTGCTGCTAGCAGATTGGCTGCAAGTACTTGGGACACCTATTGCTATACCTTCATTCCATGCAGGTTTTTGAGAGAACTGAAGCTATAGTAGGGTTGGAGATCCGAGATGAGGAGCAAGGAGAAGTCTGCCTTTTTCTTTGATGTCAGTCTTTCAAGTGCTGTTGCCAACGGACTGCATGGCAGGTCGTCATATGTCTGGTCAGGCATGTGGTGCCCAAGCAGCTGCTGTTCTGGCCACGCTTGATCTGCCTCAGACATAGGTTGCAAACAGCAATGGTGCAATCTGCTGCACACGTGTTGAAAAAGGCCCACACCAAGGAACTTTTAAAAGTCAGCGGGGAGTCAGCAGCGCCCTGCACCTGTGGAGCTCTGCAGTGTGATGCAATAGGGTGGTTGCCCTTAAGCTGCCCCCTAGAGGACATCCTGCCTCGTTGGAGTTGTGCCTCCTCCCCCTCCTCCATCACCTCTCTCACCTCACCATGTCCACGACCACCACTGTTGACTGTAATCACAGAGGCTGCTTGCCCTCTTTTAGTGGCCTGTGAGCGTCTGCCTCTCCTTGGTGGCCTTCCAGACATGATGTATTTTTTGTTTTGCAACACCACACTACACTGTATTGTATACTGTGTACACCACCAGAAGTGTAGTAGAAACTGTACACACTGTATTAGATACTGTGTACACCGCCTGCACTCTATTAGCAGCTGTACTATGGCTGCACTGTATTGTGTACTGTGTACACCACCAGAAGTGTAGTAGAAATTGTACACACTGTATTAGATACTGTGAAAAACTGCCTGAAGTGTATTAGAAACAGTACATCACGGAATGCACTGTAGATATAGGCTACACTGGATGCAGAGTATATCTATATATTAATACACTGCCTGCACTGACTGAATATCGAGTAAACACTGAATATATAGTCTATGCTAAATTCAGAGTATATACAGTAGGGACAGAAAGTATTCAGACCCCCTTAAATTTTTCACTCTTTGTTATAGTGCAGCCATTTGCTAAAATCATTTAAGTTCATTTTTTTCCTCATTAATGTACACACAGCACCCCATATTGAAAGAAAAACACAGAATTGTTGACATTTTTGCAGATTTATTAAAAAAGAAAAACTGAAATATCACATGGTCCTAAGTATTCAGACCGTTTGCTCAGTATTTAGTAGAAGCACCCTTTTGATCTAATACAGCCATGAGTCTTTTTGGGAAAGATGCAACAAGTTTTTCACACCTGGATTTGGGGATCCTCTGCCATTCCTCCTTGGAGAACCTCTCCAGTTTTGTCACGTTGGATGGTAAACGTTGGTGGACAGCCATTTTTAGGTCTCTCCAAAGATGCTCAATTGGGTTTAAGTCAGGGCTCTGGCTGGGCCATTCAAGAACAGTCACGGAGTTGCTGTGAAGCCACTCCTTTGTTATTTTAGCTGTGTGCTTAGGGTCATTGTCTTGTTGGAAGGTAAACCTTCGGCCCAGTCTGAGGTCCTGAGCACTCTGGAGAAGGTTTTTGTCCAGGATATCTCTGTACTTGGCCGCATTCATCTTTCCCTCAATTGCAACCAGTTGTCCTGTCCCTGCAGCTGAAAGACACCCCCACAGCATGGCGCTGCCACCACCATGCTTCACTTTTGGGACTGTATTAGACAGGTGATGAGCAGTGCCTGGTTTTCTCCACACATACCGCTTAGAATTAAGGCTAAAAAGTTCTATCTTGGTCTCATCAGACCAAAGAATCTTATTTTTCACAATCTTGGAGTCCTTCAGGTATTTTTTAGCAAACTCCATGCAGGCTTTCATGTGTTTTGAACTGAGGAGAGGCTTCCGTCGGGCCACTCTGCCATAAAGCCCCGACTGGTGGAGGGCTGCAGTGATGGTTAACTTTCTACAACTTTCTCATATCTCCTGACTGCATCTCTGCAGCTCAGCCACAGTGATCTTTGGGTTTTTCTTTACCTCTCTCACCAAGGCTCTTCTCCCCCCGATAGCTCAGTTTGGCCAGACGGCCAGCTCTAGGAAGGGTTCTGGTCATCCCAAACATCTTCCATTTAAGGATTATGGAAGCCACTCTTTTCTTAGGAACCTTAAGTGCAGCAGAAATTTTTTGTAAGGCCAGATCTCTGCCTTGCCACAATTCTGTCTCTGAGCTCTTCAGGCAGTTCCTTTGACCTCATGATTCTCATTTGCTCTGACATGCACTGTGAGCTGTAAGGTCTTATATAGACAGGTGTGTGGCTTTCCTAATCAAGTCCAATCAGTATAATCAAACACAGCTGGACTCAAATGAAGGTGTAGAACCATCTCAAGGATAATCAGAAGAAATGGACAGCACCTGAGTTAAATATATAAGTGTCACAGCAAAGGGTCTGAATACTTAGGACCATGTGATATTTCAGTTTTTCTTTTTTAATAAATCTGCAAAAATGTCAACAATTCTGTGTTTTTCTGTCAATATGGGGTGCTGTGTGTACATTAATGAGGTAAAAAATGAACTTAAAAAATGAAAAATTTAAGGGGGTCTGAATACTTTCCGTCCCCACTGTATATATATATATATATATATATATATATATATATATATATATATATATATATACTAGACTGACTATATATATGTATATCAAATACACTCCCACTAACTGAATAACCTGCCTGCTTAATCTAAATCAAGCTATCTCTCTGTCCATGCCAACAACACTACACACAGCTGCTGTGTAAGCAGCCTTATATAGTGTGGGGCTTGGACTTAGTCCCCCTGAGCACCCTGCCTTTGGCCAATTATGGCTCTCTTAGCAGAGTGAATTATGAGGCATTCCGTGGAGCTCAAATTTTCCGTGAACGCCCAATAATGTTTGCTGTTCGGCGAACGGGTGAACACCCGAACATTGAGCTCATCCCTATTTATAACTCCTGAGGGGGCAAAAAAAAAGAACATTTTCCATGCTTCTGAATTCCCCAGAAAACACATGACACAATGGCTACCAGATAACGATCATATCAGGAAATGATTGTACCACCCAGGGGTGGACTGACAACTTATGGGGCCCCAGGCGAAAGGAGATCACAGGACCCTCTGTGTCCCCACTCACACTCAAGCCACACCCACACAAAGCCCCACCTACATATTGCAGCTCTGCCGCATAGAGAAGGCATTTAAATATCTACTGCAGCATAGTCTGCATAAAAGTTCCCTGCTTCTTTTCGTAGAAGCCACTGGGCACTTCCAGGTTTAAATATAGTTGCCACATGGCACCCATCCTTATGATGCAACCAGGGGTGTTTTATGAAAGCATTGAGTCTGTGTGCAAGGTCATAATTTGGGCCCTAATACCAGGGAAAGAATCCTCTTGAGTGCTTTTGTCATATACCGCTTCCTCCCAGTCTGAATATAGATATCAGATATTCCAACCACTAACAACCAGAAAACAAGACAATACTTGTTTGGTTGCTAAACATGGACAGTTTATTGAAAACACAGATACACAGGTAATACTCTGGACAATCCCCCTACCTTTGCATTCCGGGCGGGGTAGACTGTCCAATCAGCAGTGAGAGCTGTTGGAGGAATTCGCCCCCCACAAATCTCACAGCTAATCTACACACACATACCATAATATCCAAGGCAGACAGACACAATAGAACATTGGAATACAGCCACACCCCAAATGACCCAGCAAAGAGTACACAACAAAATGAGACAATATACCAACCACTCCAAGCTGGCAGAGAGCATCATGGCCTCCTTAACAATGTCCTTTTGCATTACATAACAGAATATCTTCCTAAATGCTTGTAGCTCTCTCAAATGCCAGGGCCCATAGTCGGTAGGCAAGAGGCTAGCATTCAGTACCCTCCAAAAGCTTCTGTCCTGGGTGAGTCTGTCACAATGACCAGGCCAGTTTTTGCTATACGCACTTTGCTACTTTAACTAAAAATTGCGTGCTCATGTGAAGGGGTTAACATCCCGGGTAACCAAGGGGTTAAATGTGTGCCTAAAAGTGGGTAATGTGTGCTGTTTTTTACAAAATATCCCTTTGTTTCTTCTCCCTGCCCTAGAGGGATAAGAAACGGAGAGAGATTGCTCTCTCTGACAATTAACACAGGGCTGTGATTGGACACAGTTGATCAGCAGGTCCCGTTGATAAATTGTTGACCTCGACCTGGTGACAAATTTGCGCTGTGTATAATCACAGTAGGTGCCCTAAACCTGGAAACAGGCAACAAAGTACTAGTATGTCGATGTGCCTGTATGGGCTGTCCGTCCAAAGTACATTTCAGCAGGTGAGTGGTCCGCAAGTGGTAAAAGGACACTCTGATCATGTAAGGTTGTATTTCCATCGTAAGAAACAACCTGTCCTTTGTTGAATTTCCAATTGCTGCTCATAAATTGTCCTATGCTGTTACTCTTTCTCAGCACTAGCCTACCAGTCAGATCTAAGCCTACTGAACACAAATTATTCTCTACAAGCCTAAGGATCCATCTATGACCATCTCCCCATGGGACAATCATTTTATCTCTTTATGGCAAATGGCAGACTTACCTAAGTTTAGCTCAGCTCACTAAATTGGATTCTTGCAACTGTAGTTACAGCCCCAGTTGCAACACTTCTGTTTGCCCGCACAGTGCTTATCTATCATACAGCCTTCATAGATCATATATGCACATTGGGGCTGGGCAGGCTCATTGGAGGGAGGACACCGTCCACTTTTTCCACCTGCAATAAACAGGAAAATTTTTTGGCATGGATTTGTTACTTGGGTCACATGACTTTAGTGTAGCACCCTGACTGGTTGCTTGTATTAGGTAAATTTAGTTGGCTCCTCTGTAGGCAGAGGAGCATGGAGTTAATTGTGTAAGGAGCTGTGCAGTGTCTCACAGGTTGCTGGTCTTCTGCTTTACCTTGTCTTCTACAGTGTTCTGGAAGGTTTTGAGCAGAACAATGCAGCCTGAATATTTATGGGTCTCCAGTGAATCTCTGAAAGGGCATGCTCAGTATGTGGAGGGAACCCCATAAATACTCTGAGGCCTAGCAGTCGGGAGCAGAGTCCAGGGTCCAGTTGTCTGAAGGGGACCCCTAAACTGGGGGCTCTGCCCCTGGGGCAGAAGAGAAAAAGAGACAAGTGGGAAGCTTCAGGTCTTCAGTCAGCGTAGTCTCAGCAAGACTAAGACCAAGATGCCAATAAAGTTTATGTGCGTGTAAAGGTAGGCGTCTCAGTACTTTGGTAATATAGTGTATGTGAGTGTTAATTCTCTTAGTCTAAGCTAGCAATATTTTTTTCAGGTCAAGGGAGTAGCCATAAGGGCCAGGTTTGCCCCCAGTGTGGCAAACCTGTTCATGACTCACTGGGAAGAAGAGAAGATAATAAAAGATCGCGCTAGGGAACTAATATTTTATAAAAGGTTTATTGATGATCTCATGCTTATTTGGAAGGGGGATATCACCACCTTCAAATCTTTTATGGATGAAATTAATATGAATAATAAAAATATCAGGTTGACATGGACCACTAATTATTATAGTATTAATTTTTTAGATTTAGAGATATTTAAAGAGGGTCGGTTATATACATGGAACTATTTTGAACCTACAGATCGCAATGCCTACCTTTTTTTGGATAGCTGTCACCACAAATCAGGGTTATTTAATATCCCTAAGGGACAATTTGTAAGAATTTGTAGGACATTTTCCCGAGAGACAGATTATCTACAACAAGCAGAAATTCTGGCAAATAGGTTTGTACAAAAAGGTTATCAAGCGGAAACTATTGAAGTAGAAAAAAATTAAGGTTTTTAATATGGAGGTGTTGCTGCATAACAAAGGAGGTACTGGGTCACAAAGTTATGAATATAAGGTTATGTTAGATTTTAATATGCAATATAAAGAGGTTGAGAGATTAATTAAAACACTGGAACATTCTACTAAAATATAGAGTATTAGGTCCCCACTTACCAGCCATCCCAGGGTTTATATATATAAAAAAGGCGCCTTCTTTAAGAGATAAAATAGCCTTAGGGGTAATAGATTACCCCAAGAAAAAGAGTAATAAATTATTTAGTTTTTTTTTTCAGGGTTCCATGCATGTGGTAAATGCTTAGCATGTAGACACGGATAACATAAAAAGAGGAAAAAATTACATCTAATAGTACCCATAAAATATATAATATTAAAGATCTTGTCACCTGTTCCTCCAGAGGGGTTCTCTATATGTGGCTGGGGGCTACAATATATTGGACGTAAAACCAGAAGTTTGCAGGTTAGAATAGCAGAACATGCGAAAAATATAAAAAAAGGGGTAACAACGCACAGCGTCTCTAAACATTTTAAACATGTCCATGGCAGAGATCCCAGTTCTCTTAAATCTTGGGAAATTGAAAACATAGAAAGGCATTGGAGAGGAGGAAATGATGTTAGACAGCTAAGCAGAACATGACTGCCGGAAGCAGGCTGGACTGTCAGTACCAAGCAGTGGAAAACAGTAACCCAGTTATTAGTGAATAACTTTACCAGTTGCCATCATCTATGGCAGCACAGCAGTGGTAAGTGGACTGTGATGACACTTAGTCTCTGAAGCGGAGAGCCCAAAGGGAAAGAGGGAGGCTCAGCTACCCAGCAGCAGTTCATGCAGCAGCTGTGGCTACACAGCATTGCTAGCAGCCAGCCCTTGCTCATTCTCTGCTCTAGGCCAAGCTCCTCCCAAGTCCAAGGCGGGAAACGGCAGTACAGAGGGTAAAGGCGGTCCCTGGGTAGGGCTACAGGCACCACCCACTCGTGCTGTGTCTATACTGGTGGTATTTGATCTGTCAGCCGGGAGTCTAGTCCAACCTGGCCGTAACAGCAGAAGTGTCTGTGCCCTACACCTTACCTGTTGCATTATTCACCCTGCCCTCCATTGACTGACTGCTGTGCTGCCTGTTGTAGCAGCGTTGGTGTCATGTGCGATAGCAGGGCAGGGACAATTTTCATTTTTGGCAGGATGCTCAGGGGAGTGAACCCCCCTGACCCCCCACCACATCTACGTCCCTGCCTGCTTTACACATACTTATAAAATGCACTGTTTGGTACTCCATTGCTTTGGTGTGTACTAAGCACCTGATGTATGTCCCAAACTAGGGGTTGTGTACATCAACTATTGGCACTGCTTTTTTGCTTATACTGTAATTAAAGTCCTTTTCTTGGGCAAAATATGTTGGGGAAGGTGAGCTTGTCTTATAGGATTACATTTTTTTTTTTAACTTGTGATTTCATTGGTATGCGGCCGCTTATTCCTTTTAACACTAGCCTACAGAGCAGGGAATTGCTCTCAGGTGGGAACCCAATAGTATTTGGAGAGATTAAGAAGAAGAGAACATTTCCAGAGTGGCATTGATTACTACTTTTCTTTTCTGCAGTTATGCAATGTAGCCTGGTCACCTTCCCAGCTCTCACCTGTGACTGGAAAAGGAAGGAGCAACAGCAAGGTAATGAGCTCATTCCTCTGCTCTCTCAGTCTGTCTTCAGGTTCCATTTTATGTGAATCCAGCACACCTTACTGTCTCTTAGTGCTGCCACTCCTTCTCCCTGTGAGTGGTCTACAGGGGATTGAAAGCAGCTAATATCAAGTCAGTTTTATATATTTATACTACCTGCTATTTTTAATGATTTCTAATGAACACTCTCTTTAATGACTTTGGTTGTTTTAGATAAACATACTAAGTTTGCTGAGGTCTTACATCATTTATGATACATTTCTAAGAATTATACATAATATAAACAGAGAGAGGGAGGAATAAAAGAAAAGGCTTAGGGAAGGAATAGTAGTCATGGAATAGATCCACTTACTTGCAGTCCCTGCTTGGAACAGGACTGTCCCCAGAAGGAAGAGAGATACCACCATCACCTTCATGTCTGCTGGGAATATACCTCTGATTATCAGCTCTGCAAATTGATTTTATAACCAATTAGGACAGGTCAGGAATTGAAACAAAATGTTATATTTTGATATAGTTCCCAGTTTCTCAATCTGTTAGTAACTCAACAATTAATGATTTTTTAAATAGTTATTAGGTTATTGGTCTAGGAAAGTTGACAAATAAGTCAAAAATATTTGCCAAATCCATCACATTCAATCGGATGTGGAATTCCTCGTTCACTCTGAAGAATTCTTAGTTCAGTTTATTTGCCATAAACAAGTCATGATTGTCCAAGGACCAAAATAGTGGATTAAGGGTAATTCTGCTACTTGTCATTGCTTATGATAAGGGCCTAATTATCAAAATTATTCACTTATGGGCCTTCAAGTTATTTAACAAGATATGGTTGTTTCCATTAAATAAGTAATTATTGTCAATGTATTTTTCCAACAGAATAACCTAAAGCCTTTCCTTTACAAATGGCACACCTTACCTGAGGATTGTAGCCCACCACCCATAGCCTCCAACTTTTTCTAGAAGAATGACCACCAAAGTCCATAAAAATAATCACAGCTTCACAAAGCTGTGAAATGGAAGATACCATACTTAGAAATTCCTTCATTATTCAGAAAAAACTTAATTAGAAAAAAATAATATGACTACTACTTTTCCCAGAGAATTTTTTTTTTTGTGGAAACGCAGAGCGTTACCCCAGAACTTAAAAATCTAATACTAAGAAAAAAAAAAAGACTTATATGGGACAACACAATGGGCATACTGTATGTGGAATTTCATTCAAAAAGGTGGAAGGGGGTTAAAGCTACTAGTTAGGGTTTGTATTGCGTGCAGTTACCAATAGAGGTCAGAGCCAAGATAACAACGTGTATAAGGGTTGACAAGCCTGAAAAGGATTACATTGCATTGCAAAAATATGTTCCACTAAAAAAATGGTGCTGACTTTACAACATGTATAATGCAAACAGGCAACCCTGACCATACATGGACTACAATCAGCCTATCCTGACAATACATGGACTACAAACAGGCTATCCTGACAATACGTGGGCTATCAAGCGGCGACCCTGACAATTATCATAGACTACAAATGGGTAACCAAGACAATGTGGGCTACATAGGGACAAGCCTGCCAATTTGTGGCATACCATAGGGCAATCCTGACAATACAAACAGGCAACCAGGACAATATATTGGTTGCAAAGTGTCAATCTGTCCTTCCCACAATCCAAAGCTCACTGTCCTCTTCCTCTCTGCAATCTCTGGTGACAAGGCTTTGGTTCAGCTTTTTCTGTAGCTGTCTATAGTCCTTAAAGGAGATGTACAGCCAAAGCTTGTTGCAACAATGGAGTCAGGATATGCCCACATGCCTGGACCGACACCCGGCTTAGCCTCTCAGCGAGCCGCTGAGAGGCTGGCGACCCACTCCTGCCCCTTCACAGCCCAGCACTCTAGTGAGCGCGGGGGTGCAGAACAGAGAGCTGCTGACTGACAGTCAGCAGCTATCTGCTCAGGGAGCTGTGACAACCAAGCGATCGGCGGTGTTCGATTGCTCGGTTCTCAGTGTTGGAGGTGCCAGGGGACAGATGCAGCATCAGACCAATGCTGCATCCATCTAGGAAAGTATGATTCTGAAAAAAAAAACCAAAAAAACCCCATACATCCATTTTAACAGCTTGAGAGGAATAGAGGATGTGCAGGGCAGAAGCAGGGATTTAAAGCCCAGCCCCTATTGCCAGACATAGTACCCTTTTCAACCAGGGGCTACACACTCCCCCCACCCAGAGTCTTTGGTCCCCAAAGAAACAACAGAATACAGCAAATACAGACAGGAGCATAACATAAAACTATACAAAGCTCTAACATTCAACTAAACAGGCCTATTGGAAATAGCTTGTATTATAACATGTTCTCTAACAAACATTTCAGCCAAGGGAACTTCCCACCAAAGTATGTCAGGAGAAG
Source organism: Aquarana catesbeiana (assembly GCF_042186555.1). Lineage (NCBI taxonomy): Eukaryota > Metazoa > Chordata > Amphibia > Anura > Ranidae > Aquarana > Aquarana catesbeiana. Next base: position 9,151,319 of record NC_133327.1, read on the forward strand.
AGCCAGATTTGTTATCCACCAAAGCCATAGAGGAAAATACTAGCATCTCTTGTGATCTTTAGGTTGTGGACACAGTCCTCAGGAACCGGAATATGGATCTGGGAATACTGCAGAGACTGAAGATGATCCGATACACAGAGACTGGTATGACAGTTCCACATTACATGGCATAAGAAATCATATCAGGAATAGAATACACTCTTTTGACAATTAGTGCCCAGTGCTTAATTAAAACAAACAATGATACCCAGATTTTACCTAATAAATTTAAATACAGTCTATATGTTGCAAATATGGTTAATAATCTCCACAGTGCAAAAGTGGGTGGGAGTAATTAGCATGCTTTATTAAATGGCAGCTGCAATCAAATAGAGGATAGTCATCACTCTGGGGGGAAAAGGGGTGTAACTGACAGAACAATTATACAGTACATAGAACAAATATAAACTGTGCAGGTATGCTACAAAATAATTCTGACTAACATTGCAATGACAATGTGCAAATATCCAATATGCTCTGTATGCTGTGAACATCTTCCTGTAAACCTACATTGACAATCATGCAGCTTGTTCTCCCATTACACAGTGGTTGTTTTACTTGTCACAGGACCATAAACTAGATCATTTTACTCTACCACAGTCAAAATTATGGCTCCGAGAATAATATTTCTTACCTGAAATAGAAGACGTTCACTGCTCTGTGGGAACAGGGCTGTAACTGATGGGACGCTCTCAACAGAAAGAGGGTGACTATGTTTCTCTTTCAGTATTTAGCATTTACAAATATTGAGGTAGTCAAGCATATCAATGTGAGCAAAGAAAGCTCCCAAAAAGTAAAAAAATAAATAAATAAAAAATAAGAATACTTTTATTTATACCAAAACTTGAAAAACTGAGGATTATGGTGCATCTCAGTAATTAAAGAAAAGAACATATATCCACAGCATTAATAACAGTGGGTAAACACAACCTTATATGGGTGACTTGTACCAAAAACAACTATATCTATACCAGAAATACAATGCATTATGAAACAAAAGGCATGATACAGAACAAATCACAATTGTAAAGCAGTATTCCCTCTGTCAACGCATTTCTCTGCTGAACCCAGCTTATTCAGGACAAAAGAACCCAAATATTTGGTTGATAATTTTACATAGGTCCTCACTGTGACATACTCACCCGGTACAGAGGCTTTTGGAGGAGATTGAATGCTAGCCTCTTGCCTACTGACTATGGGCCCTGGCATTTGAGGGAGCTACAAGCATTTAGGAAGATATTCTGTTATGTAGTGCAAAAGGACATTATTAAGAAGGCCATCATGGTCTCTGCCAGCTTGGGACTCAGTGGACAGATGTATGTGAAAGGAATGCTGATTAATGAGATCTGGAAAGCCTGGGTCTTTCACCCAATAGTTTATTGTGCTCAATAACACACCCTTGTCTACTTATGTGTATTGTAAGTTGAGAGTGAGGAGACGATAAATCTACCCTGAAAGGTCATATCTCTGAGTCACCTAGTCTGGGTAAATGATTAGATAATAAGAATGGGAAGAAGTTGGGACTTTGTATGAGGCAGAGACTTGGCGAGGACTCGTGCCTCCATCCCTGTCAATATGATAAAGGGGAGAGGCGGGACTTTAAAAGAAACGCGCAGTCGATAGTGGAGGGTCAAAAAAAGGATATATATTTTATAAAAAGCATGAAAAATATTCCATACAGATAAGTACATAGGGCACAAAAATTCATCATTTATTACATATATTTATATTTATCGGAAAGTGTGTGTCTAATGTGTAGGCAGCATATTGAACCTGTGTCAGGGATGGTAGCCGTGAAAAACAAACCAATAAATCAATTGAATTATGTGATAAGCAGATCCAAAATTAATGTGAAGTATGGTCCAAAAAAAGTTAGTGAATGCAATGTCTTGGATGCCTTACCTAGTGCTGGGAGGTATACACACAATCCACATCAGGGACCACCACCCTTTGGAATTCTGTCCACCCCCGGTGTTGTCATGTGAGGGGGTCCCACTTGCGCCGGTCGCCGGCACAGCTCCCGGAAAAGGTGCCCCCATATGGGGAGCCACCAGCTCTCACCATTGCACTCCTACTGCATGGTAGTTGTGAGTACTTTTATGGATAGGGGTTATTCCCAAGTCATATACATTTTTATATATTTTTCCTATATTTTTTACAAGCATTGACCTTGAAATTTATTATATGTTTTATTTTCAGCGAATACTTTGTCGCTCCTGTGGAGTGGATATAAATACTCCACGAAACGCGTCAAGCTTTTGTACATACAATGTGTAGTACCAATGTAATACAGATATATTTATTATAGATGAACCACTAACCCTTGTACATGCAATGTGTAATACCGATACAATATAAATATATGTAATAAATGATGAATTTTTGTGACCTTATGTACTTATCTGTATGGAATATTTATCATGCTTTTTATAAAATATATATCCTTTTTTTGACCCTTCATTATCGACTGCGTGCTTTATTTAAAGTCCCACCTCTCCTTTTATCAATGATTAGATAATTAGCTCATGTTAATTAGATTTCTGGTTACAGTTTGTATTGTCAGCCTGCTGTATATATTTGCGTGTCATCTCAAATAAATCAGTTCATGTTTAGCAACCAAACGAGTATTGTCTTGTTTGTTGTTGTGAGCGGTTGGAATATCTGATATCTATATTCAGACTGGGAGGAAGCGGTATATGACGATAGCACTCAGGCGTAGTGTGGGACGTTTCGTTACATTGGTGGCAAGCAGTGGGATGCTTCCTGCAGTTTGGGACATCCAAACCTCCACCTGGATCGAAGGTCCGGATAGCAGGAGAGGAGAGGTACAGATACCAACTGCCATGGAAGAGGAATTCAGAAGGAGGTTGCAAGAGATACAGATACAGCACAGAGGGCCAGTATCAGAGCAGGTCCTGCTGAGATAGTATGATTCTATCTGCTGCGAACTCTGGAAGGAAGCGCTAGCCCGTGAGCAGCACCGCCAGGGAAAAGTTCTCCCCTCCATCCAGGAATGGTACTGGTTGCAGCATGGATTGCGGGTGCTGTTTTTGGGGAAAAAATGCACAAGGAGCAGACAGCTGAATTAAGCATGCTGGTCTGGGCAGAGATGCAGTTGGGTGAGAGCTACAGAGCCCTCTGGTGGCATGTATCCCAAGCATGCCCTTGGATAGCAGATGACAGCCCAACAGAAGGCTTTGGCTACGGTGGCCTGGGACTGTTGTATGTGAAACTGACAGGGGACCCTAACTTTGGGAGTGATTTGGAGTGGTGGTTGGACAAAATCATGGATTTCAGAGAAGAGCTACTGAACATCTCGGAAGTGGACTGGGCACTGGAAGATATAGAGTTTCTGGCCATTCAGGAACGGGAGCTGGAGATCGCCTACAGACGGCTGCTAGACTCTGCTCAGCGCCAGGGCTGGGCTCCCTTTGCCTGGGACTATCAGGAAGTACCACCTGACAGCTCTGAAATCCTGGCTGAAGAGTCAGCAATGTGGCATAGTAACAGTGTGCTTTGCCAACCTGCCCCTGCAGGTATGGACACGGAGGTCTTAAGGCAGATGTAGCAAGTGCTCGGCAATGGAAAATCTGGAGATTGCCAACCACAAAGCTGAAGTGCTGACAACAGGACAGAGCTCTGCTAACCTCTATCCCCAGACACCAGTTGCAGAGACAGGGGATTTTACAGACATTTCTGCTAAGGAAGAACAACCTGGTGAGCCTCCAGCAGAAGAGCTGGTATCAGGGCCGAACTTCACTGAGCTCTGCCCAGCACCAACAGCGGTATCTGTGGAGTTACAAGGAACTTCCCCAGCTGAAGCGCTGGCCACCGGACAGAGGGTCCAAGACCTCTGCCACTTCTGGTATTGTCAGCCTGCTGTATATATTTGTGTGTCATCTCAAATAAATCAGTTCAGTCCATGTTCAGCAACCAAACGAGTATTGTCTTGTTTGTTGTTGTGAGCGGTTGGAATATCTGATATCTACATTCAGACTGGGAGGAAATGGTATATGATGAAAGCACTCAAACGTAGTGTGGAACATTTCATTACATTCACGATATACAGTAGGGCTGTTGAAATTAATCGCCGAATCGATGCATCGGCATCTGACCGTCCACGATGCGGCATCGATGTTATAGCTTTAAGGCATCGATTGAGGATGAAGTCATCCTCGCGCCGCGTTATGCCCGCCTCCGCGACCGAAGGGAGCCGAAAGCCGCCGAAGAGTCGCGGGAGTAAGCTGCGCCGGCTTTTTCTTCTTGCTGCCTCTGACTTACGTCATCCCCCTGCTGCCCTGCGAGGAGCAACGCTGTGTGCATGTTCGCGGGGACATGGAGCACCGGTGGCTGGAGCTGCTACTGCTAAGAGTGGTGGCGGCCGGCTTGTGGAGCACGGAGCTCCGAGGAGGAGAGTGGAGCCGCGGCATGTAAAGCAGGTGTGACAGAGACGAGGAAGAGAGTGAAGCTGCAGCATATCAAGCCAGGTAAGGGGGCCGCATGGAGGACACCTCTGCTCTTCCCCCACCTCTACACAGTGAACATGCAGATAGGGCAATAAACCAAAAAAATTGCGTGCAGAGCTTTGTGGTGATAATAAATGCACAAAAAAGTCTAATGCCGCGTACACACGGTCGGACTTTTCGTCTACAAAAGTCCAACGGACGCTGACGGACTAAAGCTGGCTGGTAATCCGATCGTGTGTGGGCTTCTCCGGACTTTCAACGGACTCTTTCAGCCTCAAATCCGACGGACTTTAGATTTGAAACATGCTTCAAATCTTTCCGACGGACTCAAGTCCGGTCGAAAAATCCGCTCGTCTGTATGCTAGTCTGACGGACAAAAACCCACGCTAGGGCAGCTATTGGCTACTGGCTATCAACTTCCTTATTTTAGTCCGGTGTACGTCATCACGTAAGAATTCGACGGACTTTTGTGTGATCATGTGTAGGCAAGTCTGTTCGTTAGAAAGTCCGCCGCAAGTCCGTCGAAAGTCCGTCGAAAGTCTGTCGGACAGGCTGTCGGACTTTTGTAGCTGAAAAGTCCGACCGTGTGTACGCCCCATTACTTATTCAAAGTAATTCCAGTGCTGAGTGTTCTCTGCTGTGCCATTCCTGGTTTCTGGTGAATGATTTGAACACAGCAGAGAACACTCAGCACTGGAATTACTTTGAATAAGTAAGACTTTTTTGTGCATTTATTATCACCACAAAGCTCTGCACACAATTTTTTGATTTATTGCCCTATCTGCATGTTCACTGTGTAGAGGTGGGGGAATAGCAGAGGACTGTGTGGATGCTAGTCAAGAAGGATGGGAATTGGTCCGTGGTGACACTGGGCAGGGGAGCGCTATGGTAATAGTATTATATGGGACAGGTTAGTGGTGAGGGCGGCGGGGTATTATTCATCTTGGATAGGACAGTCTGGCACCTCCCTTACCACGTCCAGCAGGTCTGCAGTCTCTGACCATCTCCTGTACTATGTCTGCAGTCTCTGACCATCTCCTGTACTATGTCTGCAGTCTCTGTCCATCTCCTGTACCATGTCTGCAGTCTCTGACCATCTCCTGTATCATGTCTGCAGTCTCTGACCATCTCCTGTATCATGTCTGCAGTCTCTGTCCATCTCCTGTACTATGTCTGCAGTCTCTGTCCATCTCCTGTACTATGTCTGCAGTCTCTGACCATCTCCTGTACTATGTCTGCAGTCTCTGACCATCTCCTGTAGTATGTCTGCAGTCTCTGACCATCTCCTATATCATGTCTGCAGTCTCTGACCATCTCCTGTATCATGTCTGCAGTCATTGACCATCTCCTGTATCATGTCTGCAGTCTCTGACCATCTTCTGTAGTCATTTGGGGGCAGTCTGGAGCTCCTCTTTAAGTTGTCTGCACTGTTTACACTTTGCTACATGCAAGGAGTGTTGTCTATTTTTTAAGAACAGATAAAATTTAAAAAATGGAGTTCTTCTGACTACTTAAATTTTTTGGATGAAAACCGCGCGCAGTAATCGTACTGCATCGTGAATCATGGACCTGATAATCGTAATCGAATCAAATGGTGAGGCCAGTGAAGATGCGCACCCCTAATATACAGTAGTTGTACATAAAGTGAATAAACAATCTAAACATCTGAAATGCAACCATATGATTACAAATTGCACAAAAAAAACATAATGCATTAAATACACATCATATAACCATATACACATAAATCCTTGTACCAAAGTTGTCACATGGTTATAGATCATACTTGGGTGGACCCACTTTCATTCACCGCTCCTGTTCTTTGTACCATATAAAGCCTGTGATGATCTTTTAATATGTGAGTTTACACTCTTATTTTTAATAAATCCCTTGCCAAATTTTATTACACTATGCAGGTTTTTCATCTGTTTTTCCGCATGGTTTGTTGAGTGAATATTGGGTCTCTGGCTCCCACTGGATTATTACTTATAAATGGATGCCTGATAACGGTTGTGGTCAGCTGTAGATCCGTTCCTAGGATTTATGGTACCTGCTTAACCGGGAGTATCCTTCAAGCCAGTTGATCTAAAGCTTTTATGACTTGGGTGGTATAAGCCTCTCCAAGTCATCGACCTCTGATAAGCCTCCCTTTTGTTCACTGGTGGTGGCTCTTTCACTATACTGGTCCCTTTGGAATATTGGCGTGTGATGAATGTCCGTTCCAGTGCATTTCCGACCACTCTTCCATCCATGGACTTCGTTATTTATATTTATTAGTTACACACTATTTTTCAAGATGTTTAGTGTTTGATCATTGGATTTGTTTTATTGGCACTATATTTGCACTTATTTTTCTCACTGTGATAATCTTTTCACATATTTTTTGATTTATTTAATATTGTGGTATATATAACACGTTTTTTGTGTACATATCTCAGATTTAGCATATTCTGTATTTTGGGTTATTAAGATAACTCTTGCACCAGTGGCATATACACAGACATATTTATACACAGATTTTAGATACAGTATATATTTGTATTTCCAAACTTTCAAGATTTTTTGCACTTGATGTTACTAACACTTCAATGGTTATATGTAACACATCATTCACAAGGTTTTTTTTAGCGCTACACTTTTTTACACTTATAGATCACACTTGTCTATGGTATATACAGTATATGTTTAACACTCTCCTAGTTGGGCTGCTAGGAAAATTTCGTTTTTTTCAAGAGGCAATTGTTTGGTCTCATCTGTTCAGGGCTTCACAGGCTGTCTGCCTCTAGAAGAAGTTTTTAGAGCTTAGGGAGGGAGAATTCAAATGACCATGGCAGACATTAGAGCTGCACGTGTAAGGGTGGAAGTCTGTAAAGGAGAGACTGTTACATGTTGACTTGACTGGAGACATAGATTTTTTTCGGTTACCAAACAGTGCTGCTGGCAGGGAGTGCAACCTTATGGAGGTAACTTGATGGCTGAACTACAAGGAGATCATCTCATGGACACAGGTGTCCACCTGGTGCATTAGGGATGCTTGGCTCTGGGCACTTTTAAAGGACTCAACTTCTTTGGTCGACCATGGCGAGGCCTGTTCTGAGTGGAACCTGTCCTGTTAAACCGCTGCATGGTCTTGGCCACCATGCTGCAGCTCAGTTTCAGGGTCTTGGCAATCTTCTTATAGCCTAGGGCATCTTTATGTAGAGCAACGATTCTTTTTTTTCAGATCCTCAGAAAGTTCTTTGCCATGATGTGCCATGTTGAACTTCCAATGACCAGTATGAGATAGTGAGAGTAATAACATCTGCTCCCCATTCACACGTGAGACCTTGTAACACTAACAAGTCATATGACACCGGGGAGGGAAAATGGCTAATTGGGCTCACTTTTGTTGACAGCGGTTTAGACATTAATGGCTGTGTGTTGAGTTATTTTGAGGGGACAGCAAATTTACACTGTTATACAAGCTGTACACTCACTACTTTACATTGTAGCAAAGTGTCATTTCTTCAGTGTTGTCACATGAAAAGATGTAATAAAATATTTACAAAAATGTGTACTCACTTTTGTGAGATACTGTATGTATATATGCTGTAAGAGTTCTGACACCTGTTTGGTCCTGACATGACCTGGCGGTGCCAGTCTCCTGATATGTAGTATAAAGTCTGCATATAATTTTTGTTACACTGTTGACTTCCCCTCTCCCCATCCAGTAGCTCCTATAGGGATAATGCTTCATATGCATCCTAGCAATGAAAGGCAACTATAAATGTGGATAAAAATCACCAAGTAAATACACATAAGCCGAGCACAGGCAATTGCAAAAAAAAACCCATATCAAATATACCTGGCTCATTGAGAGTAAAAGATCTCCAAACAAAAGACCAACATTGGTGTCTGTCATTCTCTTCATCCAATGGAAAGGGAAAAAAACTCCCTGGCATCCCTTGGCTTATATAGCCAGCAACTGTGTAGACTTCCCTAGGGTGTGACATAATTTCGGGGGCAGGTGTAGGAGCCCCCAGTCAACAAATTGCCACCCTGAACAGGGGTTTGCAAATCATGATCATATATATGATATTCTAACATTCTTGAAGGTCTTCCACCTCTGCTATCTCTCTTTATCTTTGGCATTCTTGACAGATCATCTTCTTCTATATCTGCATATATGGCCTCCTGTAATTTCCTCAACTGTTTACGATTTGGATTTTCTTCCATTAACTCATCATTCCCCCTTTTAAGGTTATCATATTCAGCTTTTACATGTTCATATTCCTGTTTGAACAGAAAATAGTATCCAGGTCTTGGATTATTGTTTAATATTATTTTGTTTAACTTTGTTTTTCACATTAGGATCACAGGTCTTTAGTAAATCTTCCCAGGCTGTTTGTGTTTGTTTTTACCTGCTGATCTCTCCTAAACAATGTCGCTACCTCAACTTTCACAGCCTCTTTTTTTTTTTTTCTTCTAAAAAATAATCAGCTTTTAACAATGTGATATTTTTCTTGATGTATCCGTTCAAAGCCTCTAAAATCATGTTCCTATGTGCCAAGTCTCCATGCTCAAATGCAGGACTATTGTAGTCTAAGAATTCCATCACAGATGCTATCCCGTGTGACATCTCATAGGGAGACTCAGTTTGTATGTGTGTGATCCTTCTATTTAAGGTGACATTAGATCGTACACCAAACAATACACATACCGTATATACTCGAGTATAAGTCGTTCCGAGTATAAGTCGAGGCCCTAATTTACCACAAAAAAATGGGAAAAACTTATTGACCCGAGTATAAGACGAGGGTGAGAAATGCACAGCTACTGTAAGTGGAAAAGCGGGTCAACAATGCCCATTTGCAGCCTCATTGTGCCATTTTGCATGCCTCCCTGTGCCCATTTGCAGCCATAGGTCCCCCGAACTTCAAACTTGGTAGTTAGGGGTTCCTAGATGCCCCCTAACTGCAGCCAAAATTTGGGGTCTCTGAACCCAAAGGGTCCTGAAATGACATTACTGCAGATGGACACAGTTAACCGACTTTGGGGCCCCGTATCTCGGAGCCACTTAATGCTAGGAACCCCAATTTTGGTTCAGAAAATGTCAAGCACTTTTCTGCAGCAGGGAATGACATTGTCCGAACCGATTTTGGGGCCCCGTATCTCGGGGCCATTTGGTGCTAGGAACTCCAGCTCTAACACCACGTGGCCCTGAGATACGGGGCCCCAAAGTCGGTTCGGAAAATGAAATTTTTTGCTGCAAAAAAGGGCTTGACTCAAGTATAAGTCGAGGGGGGCACATTCAGCACAAAAAAATTTGCTGAAAAACTCAACTTATACTCGAGTATATACGGTAATTACTTTACTATATCTCTCATTCCAAGATGCTGGATATACAGTAGATCTGTTTAATCACTTGCCATCTGGGATGTTCCTCCATCTCCCCGGTGGAAAGCCATCCAGACCACTTGCCATGGTCTCTAGCTCCATAAAGGAGTGGGAGAGCCCAGGAACCACCATGGGTTTTAGCGGGAGAGGTCCTTCCCAGCACCACAAAAGTGGTCATACGCTCAGATCACTTTCATGTAACAGCAGATCACTTGATGAAAAAACAGTGACAGTATCATGGCTGCAGCACAACATTTCCAAAGCACAAGCTCCTGAAACTGGCTGGGAACTGAAGATATTCAAAGCAAGAGTTATGTTACATGCACACCTGGCCCACTGAGCTGCATGCTCGGATAAGGGTATGGTATGGATTTTGGAGGGGACCCCATGCCATTTATTTTTTACATTTTGGCTTGAGGTTCTCCTCAAGATCCATACCAGATCTGAAGGGCCTGGTATTGATTGGGGGGGACCTCCATGCTTTTTAAAAAAACAAAAATGTAATGCCATTCCGAACATACAAAACGAATACCAAAAATCCCAAACAAATTCCAAAGTTAGTTTTGTATCTTTGGCATTCATTTTCTATATTCATGGCAGAACGTGGTGTCCTTAACAACCATGACTCATTTGTTGTCAGCAGGATTCCCGGATGACAGTGGAATGTAAACAAAACAATTGCCAGTATTTAAAAAAACAGCGTGGGTGTCTCCCCCAGTCCTTACCAGGCCCTTTGGGACTGGAATAGATTTTGAGGGGAACTCTATGCCAAAATAAAAATAGAAGCTTCACTTTGTCATATAGCTCATATTTAAGTGATTTCTTGATTCAACAGGTCTGGCAGTAATCAGGCCTCCGTGTGGCAAGTGAATTTTAACTCAGCTTTCGAAAAAATTTGGTTAATCACAGTTCATTCATAATTTAGCAGGGTGGGAAATACCTGCCAGGCAGGTTTGGACAGCTTTTTTCCTTTAATAAATGCAATCATCCTTTAAAAGCTGCATTTTGTATTTACTCGTTTTATCCTTGTGTAATATTACAATTTGTTTAATGATCTGAATCATTTAGGTGTGACAATTATGCAAAAAAAAATTAGTTGGTCTGCCTAGGGGACAGGGGCCACACTGGGGCAGAGATTCTGTCAGCTCTGCAGGGGCAGGCTCATAGGTGGTTGATGCCACGCCAGCTTCAGCCAGGAATGGTTGTATGTGACAATGGCACCAACCTTTTCTCTCCAACAGGGACACTTGACCCATGTTTCATGTTTGGCACACGTCCTGAATTTGGTGGTGCAGCGGTTCTTGACCAGGTACCCAGGCTTATAAGATCTCCTGAGGCAGGCCAGAAAAGTCTGTGGTTATTTCTGCCGGTCATACAATGCCAGTGCTCGGCAGGCTGACATTCAAAGGGAATGCAACCTGCCCACCAACCGCCTCATTTGTGACATGCCCACCAGGTGGAACTCAACGTTGGCAATGCTGCAGTGGCTGCACACACAGCAGAGGGCCACCAATGAGTATCTGTGCGAGTATGGCACCAGGGCAGGATCAAGGGAGCTACTGATTAAGGATGCATGCACTGTCCTGTCACCATTTGAGGAGGCCACAAGGATGGTGAGCAGCGACAATGCATGCATCAGTGACACTCTCCCTCTAGTCCTCCTGCTGGAGCACAAGCTTCGTGGAATCATGGACAGGGCACTTGAGGCAGAACAGCAGGAGGAAGAGGAGGACTTCCTTTCCTCTCAAGGCCCCCTTTATCCAGATAGCATTCCTGCGGACCTGCCTAACACACAGGACAAGAGGAGGAGGATTGTGTCAGCATGGATGTAGAGGATAACACTCAGCAGCAGTCTTCAAGGGATGGTTTTAAGTCCCCAGAAACCCAAGGAGTTGTATGTGGCTGGGAGGAGGTAGTTACGGATAATGTGATCCTTAGTGACCCTGAGGACTCAGAATCGAATGCCTCTGCTAATGTACGCTGCATGGCCTCCCTGATTCTGCAAAGCCTGCGAAAGGACCCTAGGATTCGGTGTATCAAGGAGAGGGATCATTACTGGCTGGCAACCCTTCTTGATCCAAGTTACAAGGGTAAAGTTTCAGAACTCATCCTGCCTTTGCAGAGGGAGCAGAGGATGAAATATCTTCAGGGGGCCTTGAAGAAATGTTTGTGTAACGTATTTCCAGACCCTGGGAGGTTACCATTTCCTGGTGCTGGACAACGTGTTGCTGAGGCTTCGTTCCGTCAGAGGAAGAGCGGTGGAGAAGGTGGCCGGCTGAACGATGCCTTTAACCACTTCAGCCCCGGAAGATTTGGCTGCTCAATGAACAGGCCATTTTTTGCAATTCAGCACTGCGTCGCTTTAACTGACAATTGCGCGGTTGTGCGACGTTATACCCAAACAAATTTGAAGTCCCTTTTTTCCCACAAATAGAGCTTTCTTTGGGTGGTATTTGAAAATCTCTGCAGTTTTTATCTTTTGCGCTATAAACAAAAAAAGAGTGACAATTTTGAAAAAAATTCAATATTTTGTACTTTTTGCTAAAATAAATATCCCCATTTTTTTTAAAAAAAAAAGCTAATTTTTTTCCTCAGTTTAGGCCGATATGTATTCTTCTACATATTTTTGGTAATAAAAATCACAATAAGTGTATGTTGATTGGTTTGCGCAAAAGTTAGAGCATCTACAAAATAGGAGAAAGATTTATGGCATTTTTATTTATTTATTTATTTTTTACTAATAATGGCGGTGATCAGCGAGATTATGGCGAACAAACCGAACACTTTTGACACATTTTTGGGACCACTGGCATTTATACAGCAATCAGTGCTATAAAAATGCACTGATTACTGTGTAAATGTCACCGGCAGGGAAGGGGTTAACACTAGGGTGCGATCAAGGGATTAACTGCATTCCCTAGGGAGTGATTCTAACTGTGGGGGTGGGGACTGACTGGGTGAGGAGAGAAATCGTTGTTCATACTTAGTATGAACAACAGATCGCTCTCCTCACCCCTGACAGTACGGAGATCTGTCTGTTTACATTGACAGATCTCCGTTCTGTCTCTGTGTGGAGCGATCGCGGGTGGCCGGCAGTCATCGCCACCACCAGGCATGCGCATCGGCTCCGGCATCGCGCACTCGCCCCCTAGTGGTCAAAAGGCGAACCGACGTTCAGTTACGTCGGTTCGCCCAGGGGAGCCAACCTGCTGCAGTACAACTGCGGCGGCTGTTTGGAAAGGAGTTAAACAATTTTTCAGTCCTTAGCACCAAGGACTGATCGGTTCAAGCAACCATCGCCAGCGTCTGCATTATATGGTGCAGGAATATCTAGGGGCAAGAGCAGACTTGGAGACCTTTCCAACAAAGCATCCACTGGGTTACTGGGTTTTGAGGATAGACCACTGGCCAGAACTTGCTCAATATGCAATGGAGCTACTGACCTGTCCTGCATCCAGCGTGCTTTCTGAAAGCACATTCAGTGCTGCTGGAGGGTTTGTAATGGATCAAAGAGTGCGCCTGTCCACAGACTCTGTTGATAGGCTCACATTCATAAAAATGAATCAGTCTTGGATCAGCAGCTATCAAGAACAAGATACTGATGTAACTGATTGAATTTGCTATGAATCTGGGATCCATTGAAGACTGCCTATGCTGACTATCCTATTCCTCCTTAATCTTGATGATGCTAGCTTCCAACAATACTTTTGGTTTAGGGCACCACCACCACCACTCAAGGCCCAGTTTTTCTGCCCCTGTTTAACAGGGACATGTAATTACAATTTTTGATATAATATTTCACAGCAGGGCCCGTTCTTGTGTCCAACAAGAGTAACCGTGAGGGGTTACAGTGTTCTGGCACCACCAAGACCTAAGGCCCAATTTTTCTGCAAAGTATATAGGGCAGGCCATATAGTATGCATGGGTATATATGGCCTGGGGACCCCCACGCAATTTTTTTTATATTTTGGTGTGCGGTTCCCCTTAATATCCATACCAGACCTGAAGGGCCTGGTATGGATTTTGGGGGGGACATTTTTTTTTGGTGCAGTTTTTTACAATGATTTTTAACTATATTGCGGAGATCCGACAATACATTACAGCCGCAAGCAGTTTTAAATGACATTTTTTCCTTTAGAAACTTCATTTTGCTGTGGTACTGTTATAAACATGGGAAAGATGCACTACTTTACAGGCAGACTAAGAAGACCCCCCCCAGGCACGATATTTAAAGGAATATTTCATTTTTATTGTTTCACTTTACGCCTTATTAAAATCACTGCTCCCGAAAAAACTTTGTTTTTAAAACTTTTTTTTGCATTGATACATGTATGCCCTGGGGCAGTACCCAAGTCCCCAAACACTTTTTATGGCAATAACTTGCATAAAAACCTTTAAAATTAACACTTTTGATTTTTCATGTTCGTGTCCCATGGACTTTAACGATGTTCACGTGTTCGCACAAATGTTTTGCCTGTTCGCATGTTTTGCTGCAAACCAAACCAGGGGGTGTTCGGCTCATCCCTACACACTGATTGAATAGATTTCATTCAGAAAAAAATGCTTGCTTATAGCAGTGATTATCACTGCTCAAATCCTCAGAGTAGCACAGTGTTACTATGGTAACACTGTATTGCTCTGGTCACAGTATGTTAAAAAAAATCATAAAATTTTTTTAAAAAGTCATAAAAAATAAAAAACAAAATGAAAAAAAAATGTAATATTTATTTTACATGCTGTCACCAGCCAGTGTCCCTGATCACTGCCACACCCATTATATGATGACACTGGTGACAGTATGTAAGAAGAAAAATGTTGATTTATTTTTTTTTTAATTACTTTATTTTCCTAAAAATTGTGACAAAAAAAATTACAACTTCAAAAAGCTTACCATGCCTCTTATTAAATACCTTGGACTGTCTACATTCTAAAAAGGGATCATTTGGGGGAAGGGGGAGTATTTGTACTGTACTGGCATTTTCGGGCTTCAAGAAATGAAATAGGTCGTCTGTACATCAGGATTGATCCATTTTTAGTATTTAGCGAAAAATAAAAATACCCAGTGGTGATTAAATGCCACCAAAAGAAAGCTGTATTTGTATGTAAAAAGAAAAATGTATTTGAGTAGTGTTGCATGACCGCACAATTGTCATTCAAATTGAGACAGCACTGAAAGTTGAAAATTGGCCTGGGCAGGAGGGGGCTGGAAGTGCCCAGTATTGAAGAGATTAAATACCACCGAAAGAAAACTTTATCTGTCTCAAAAAAATGATATGAAATTAATTTGGGTACAGTGTTGCATGGCCAAGTAATTGTTATTCAAAGTGTAACAGTGCTGAAAACTGAAAAATGGCCTGGCTGGAAGGGGTAAAACAGTCTGGTCTTCAAGTGCTTAACCACTTCAATACTGGGCACTTTCCCCCCTTCCTACATAGGGCAATTTTCAGTTTTCAGCGCTGTCGCTTTTTTAATGACAATTGCGCGGTAATGCTACACTGTACCCAAACAAGATTTTTATCATTTTGTTCCCACAGATAGAGCTTTCTTTTGGTGGTATTTAATCACCTCTGGAGTCTTTATTTTTTGCTAAACAAATAAAAAAAGACCGAAGTTTTTGAAAAGAAAACGTTATTTTTCATTTCTGTTATAAAATTTTGTAAACAAGTACGTTTTTCTCCTTCATTGACGGGCACTGATAAGGTGGCACTGATGGGCACTCATGAGGTGGCACCAATGAGGTGGCACTGATGGGCACTGATGATGGGCACTAATATGCAGCACTGATGGGCACTCATAGGCGGCACTGATGGTCACTCATAGGTGGCCCTGATAGGCGACACTGATGGGCACTGAAAGGCTGCACTAATGGCTACTTATGGGTGGCACTGATGTGCACTGATAGGCGGCACTGATAGGTGGCACTGATGGGCACGGATGAACACTGATAGGTGGCACTGATGGACACTGATAGATGGCACTAATGGGCATCACTGATAAGGAGGCACTGGCAGGCATTACTGATGGGCACCTATTGCCATCATATGTGGGCACAGATTGGCATAATTTTTGGGCACAGATTGGCATCCCTGGTGGCTATGGGTGGTATACCTGGTGGTAATCATTGCTGGGCATCCCTGGTGGCATCCCTGATGGTCCTATGTGGGCATCCTGGGGGGGGGCTGCGCTGATAATCAATCAGCGCAGACCCCCCCTGTCAGGAGAGCAGCCGATCGGCTCTCTTCTAGTTGTGTCTGTCAGATGCGATAGAGGAAAAGCCGATACATGGCTCTTCCTGTTAGCACCGTGATCAGCTGTGATTGGACACAGCTGATCACATGGTAAAGAGCCTCCGTCAAAAATCACCCCCTGAAGACGTAATTGAGACGAAACGTACGTCAGGGTAGGGGGTACAGGAAACTAAATTGCGTGGAGCAAGAACCAGCACCTGTAGGAGGTAGAGATTCCTTTATTGGGTGTATAATACTCCCTCTAGGCTTCACAGAATATTCCCTGAGCTCTGTCCCTGTTAGAGACACCAGCCGGAATCCTACTTACACATGTTTTGGGAATGTCTTTCTGTTTCATTTTTATTGAGGTTTACAAGACAGTTAGAAGGTTAAAGGGTTGAACAATGTATCATAAATCTGTATCACAGTACAGAGAACATTTCAGAAAACGGAAAATAAAAAAACAAAAATAAACTTTTCTGCCCCCTGGAGGCTACTATAAGTATCCCAAGGCTTTCCCGTCGTCCTCCCACACTCAGTGGAAGGAAATAGGGGAAAGACTATGGTGGGGCAACCGTGAGGCCAGTATGGGAATGCCCTTCCATTGTGACATATTGGAATGACATTTTTGAAGGAAATAAATCTTAGGTTACAGCTTACCTTATCGCCCACCCTATCCTTAGCCCTATTAGGAATGCCAGTTGATGAGCTACGCTCTCACCATTTTAAACTTCTAATATCCTATATCAGTGATGGCGAACCTTGGCACCCCAGATGTTTTGGAACTACCCATGATGCTCAAGTACACTGCAGAGTGCATGAGCATTATGGGGAATGTAGTTCCAAAACATCTGGAGTGCCAAGGTTCACCATCACTGTCCTATATCCTTACTATGCCAAAAAATAAATTTTGATGAACTGGTCGTCCTCTGCCTCACCTGATGTGTCTTTATGAGGCTATGGTGAATGTGGATTTTCCCTTATATAAAATGACGTATATGAACAGAGGATGCCCCTGCAAGTTTGACAAGGTTTGGTCCCCTTGGACCCTGACCTGAGGCGTTCCTCCTATAACCCCCAAATTTTGCACATGACCTGGTACGAGATGAGTAGACCCTCTCCATTTGCTGTTTCCTCCTCCCTCCCCGTTGGTTTCTTGTGTTTTGCTCCTGTCTCCCCCTTCCCTTTTCCCTCTTTCTTCCCCCCCTTCTTTTTGCCCCTTCCTCCCCCCTTCTAACTCCCTTTTGCTATGATCCTGGGTGCAAGATGACCTTTTCTTTAGTGCGGTAGGTCTTCTTCTTTGGTACTGTAGTGTGTAACTTACTCATGATTTATCATATCTAACTTATAGGTACTTATGCGCTGCTTTGTGCAAACTTCAGAGCATGAAATAGAAACCTAACCCTAGCCAAACTAGGGCAATAAAGTTCTAAAAAATAGTAATTAAAGTGAGTGGACTAATAGCAAAAGGGGGGGGGGGGGGTAGCTGAAACCATTAACTAGTGAATTCCAACACTAAATAAAAATGTTAATATCTGAAAGGAATTGTTGCGTCACTGGTCACGTGCTGGTTGTTTTGCTATCAGTGGTGAGGAGACCTGGATGCT
The DNA here is from genome assembly GCF_042186555.1 of Aquarana catesbeiana. Lineage (NCBI taxonomy): Eukaryota > Metazoa > Chordata > Amphibia > Anura > Ranidae > Aquarana > Aquarana catesbeiana. The sequence continues at coordinate 9,169,034 of NC_133327.1, forward strand.
GGATGAAAGCCTCCTTACTCTGACTTGAACCTGCTGGGGTCTAGGTGTCCTAGGTATCCCTTGAAGAAGTCATGTGACCAGTGACGCAACACGTCAGTGGGGGGCCTGTGACGTCATTTCTGGTCACTCCGGTGTTCGGAAGTGCGGTGAGGAGGCGATCTTAACCGTGAATTTTTTACATGCGGTTTATTTGCTTTAATGTGAGCAGCTATTTTGCTATCTCTAGAAAATTTGGTGTACTTTGGCAATATTGCGCTATGAATATCTCTTATTCTGAGTGGTTTATGAAACAAGAGACAAGGATTCAGAGAGTTAAAGACCTCCAGAGAGCAATCGTTGGTGTGAATTTTGGATCTAAGCAGGCAAACCTTTGTAATGAAAGGGATCAGGACCTGAAGATCTCTTCTATAAAAAGTAGTTTGACCGATGATTGGTCATTCCCTGAGGTGAGCGGCTATTTCGCCTATAGGTGGTGGTTCCAGTTCACTGACACTTTACTTTAAGGATTTCCTTTTGACACATTTCTCAGCAACAGTAGATGTCACTTTGTGGACGGAGCACTTACATGTCTTATTGGATCCACAAGCACAGTTTTTTAGGACAGTTATGATATACACAGTTCTAATTGGACAAATATTTGTATGTCTTTTTGCACAATTGACTGTCACATATATTTGATTGTTATTTTTTTTTTATATAATTGATTGCATATATAGAGATAGTTATTTATATGAAAAAGCGCACCATTCCTTGCAGATATTATCATATCTAACTTACTTCTGCTGTTTACTGGTTCCTTAACGGTTTTGATTGTCTGTCATAACTATATTTTTATGTACGCCCCTTTGTTAAATACTATACTAGACCATAGGTTGTGTTATGTTTTGCTGTATTGCTTTGTCTGAAATAAAGCACCCCTGTTTTGTTAAAAAACCCACCTAGAATTGGACTTGTTACCCAAAAAGCTCGAACAGTTTTGATTTTCTAGCTATACCCAAAGATATCCCTTAACCACTTCAGCCCCGGACCATTTGGCTGGCCAAAGACCAGAGCACTTTTTGCAATTCGGCACTGCGTCGCTTTAACTGACAATTGCGCAGTCGTGCGACGTGGCTCCCAAACAAAACTGACATCCTTTTTTCCCCATAATTAGATCTTTCTTTTGGTGGTATTTGATCACCTCTGCAGTTTTTATTTTTTGTGCTATAAGTAAAAAAATAGCAACAATTTTGAAAAAAAAGCATTATTTTTTACTTTTTGCTATAATAAATATCCCCAAAAAATATATAAAAAAAAATGTTTTTCCTCAGTTTAGGCCGTACGTATTCTTCTACATATTTTTGGTAAAAAAAATCGCAATAAGCATTTATTGATTGGTTTGCGCAAAAGTTATAGCGTCTACAAAATAGAGGATAGTTTTATGGCATTTTTATTAATAATTTTTTTTTTTTTACTAGTAATGGTGGCGAACAGCGATTTTTATCGTGACTGTGACATTATGGCGGACACATCGGACAATTTTGACACATTTTTGGGACCATTCACATTTATACAGCGATCAGTGCGATTAAAAATGCATTGATTACTGTGTAAATGTGACTGGCAGTGAAGGGGTTAACACTAGGTGGCGCTGCAGGGGTTAAGTGTGTCCTAGGGAGTGATTCTAACTGTGGGGGGGAGGGGCTACGTGTGACACATCGCTGATCACCGCTCCCGATTACAGGGAGCTGTGATCAGTGACACTGTCACTAGGCAGAACGGGGAAATGCTTGTTTACATTAGCATCTCCCCGTTCTTCCTCTCTGTGAGACGATCACGGATATCCCGCAATCCTACTCACGGAGCTTGCGGCGGGTGCACTGGGGAGCGCCCGCGATGGCACGGCGCCAAATTCAAAGGGACGCACAGGTACGCCCATTTGCGCAGCCATGCCATTCTGTCGGTGTACATCGTTGTGCGCCGGTCAGGAACCGGATAATGTTTCCAAAATTTTACAATCACTTATAAGTCCTCCTTCTACCATTTCTATGAATACTGTGTGTGTGCTGTCCCCCTCAAAATATCTCAACACACAGCCATTAATGTCTAAACTGCTGGCAACAAAAGTGAGTACTCCCCTAAGTGAAATTGTCCAAATTGGGTGTCATGTGACTTGTTAGTGTTGCAAGGTCTCAGGTGTTAATGGGGAGCAGGTGTGTTAAATTTGGTGTTATCACTCTCACTCTCTCATACTGGTCACTGGAAGTTCAACATGGCACCTCATGGCAAAGAACTCTCTGAGGATCTGAAAAAAAAGAATTGTTGCTCTACATAAAGATGGCCTAGGCTATAAGAAGAGTGCCAAGACCCTGAAAGTGAGCTGCAGCTTGGTAGTAAAGACCATACAGCGGTTTAACAGGACAGGTTCCACTCAGAACAGGCCTTGCCATGGTCGACCAAAGAAGTTGAGTGCACGTGCTCAGCGTCCTATTCAGAGGTTGTCTTTGGGAAATAGACGTATGAGTGCTGCCAGCATTGCTGCAGAGGTTGAAGGGGTGAGGGGTCAGCCTGTCAGTGCTCAGACCATACGCCGCACACTGCATCAAATTGGTCTGCATGACTGTCATTCCAGAAGGAAGCCTGTTCTAAAGATGATGCACAAGAAAGGCCGCAAGCAGTTTTCTGAAGACAAGCAGACTAAGGATATGGATTACTGGAACCATGTCCTGTGGTCTGATGAGACCAAGATAAACTTATTTGGTTCAGATGGGATCAAGCATGCTCTACAAGACTCTGGTCCGACTGCACCTGGAGTATGCTGTCCAGTTCTGGACACCAGTCCTCAGGAAGGATGTACTGGAAATGGAGCGAGTACAAAGAAGGGCAACAAAGCTAATAAAGGGTCTGGAGGATCTTAGTTATGAGGAAAGGTTGCGAGCACTGAACTTATTCTCTCTGGAGAAGAGACGCTTGAGAGGGGATATGATTTCAATATACAAATACCATACTGGTGACCCCACAATAGGGATAAAACTTTTTCGCAAAAGAGAGTTTAACAACACTCGTGGCTACTCATTAAAATTAGAAGAAAAGAGGTTTAACCTTAAACTACGTAGAGGGTTCCTTACTGTAAGAGCGGCAAAGATGTGGAATTCCCTTCCATAGGCGGTGGTCTCAGCAGGGAGCATTGATAGCTTCAAGAAACTATTAGATAAGCACCTGAACGACCGCAACATACTGGGATATACAATGTAATACTGACATATAATCACACACATAGTTTGGACTTGATGGACTTGTGTCTTTTTTCAACCTCACCTACTATGTAACTATGTAAGCATGTGTGGCAGCAACCAGGTGAGGATTACAAAGACAAGTGTGTCTTGCCCACAGTCAAGCATGGTAGTCTGGGGCTGCATGCCAACATGTACTGTGACATACTGAAGCAGAGCATGACCCCCTCCCTACAGAGACTGGGCAGGGCAGTATTCAAACATGATAACCACCCCAAACACACCTCGAAGATGACCACTGCCATGCTAAAGGTGATGGACTGGCCAAGCATGTCTCCAGACTTAAACCCTATTTAGCATCTGTGGGGCATCCTCAAACGGAAGGTGGAGGAGCACAAGGTCACCAACATCCACCAATTCCGTGATGTCCTCATGGAGGAGTGGAAGAGGAGTCCAGTGGCAACCTGTGAAGCTCTGGTGACCTCCATGCCCAAAAGGGTTAAGGCAGTGCTGGAAAATAATGGTGGCTGTTGGGAGATTTCAGCTTCTAAGACCACCCAGATAGGTTCAGGTAATGCAGGAAGACCTCCGTTGACCCCCAGGCCTGGAGATATCAATAAAGTGACACAGGAGACAGGTTTGCTTAGCCACTTAATGACATCTAATTTGAGTTTCAGAAATACAGCATTAATGTCATTTTGAGGGATGGGAGGAGTTTTACTAACCTTATACATGTCATTGAAATGAAAATAGGTTCAGTTAATATTTAACTATTAGCTGGTGTTATAAGACAAAATCTTGCATCATTTCTACTATTAGAATATTCTTTAACAGGTGAAGGACACACTTATCTTATCAAGAACAAACATGAGCTAGGCCAAACTCCATATTCTAGCTAAAATGTATAGGCAACCTTGAGAAGGTTTTCTATAGATAACAGCTTAAAGATAATGTGGGTTTCAGAGAAAACTCAAATATGAGTTTTCTCAATTTTCCTGTAAAACATAAGATGGTCTCTTAGAACTAAAATGGAGTCCCTCATGATATGTGCTATGTTCTTTACAATCCCCTCTTTGAGACATTATTTATATGGCTCACTATCTTTCACAGTTATGTAAATTTTCTTCTATCATAATACATACTCAGATAAATTCTATTCGCAGCAGCAGGATCAGGGGTTCGGGATGCCTTAACAATTATGCACATTATAAGCTTGTAACAGGCATATAGGAACAAAACAAAAAGAGTAATCATAATTATAGTTATGGCAGCACTCTTTATCCATGCCAAAATTCCTATCCCAGAACTTAGGTTTGCAAAAGGATCCCATGTCTTAGCAATGTTTCTAGCTTCATCTTGTAATTTGCTTACTTCTTTCCGGTGTTGTGCAATTATATCATAATAATCTGGTACCTCCATACTTGTGTTATGAAACCAGGTACAACACTCATAATCTTCTGTGTTTTCACATAACCCAGTTAAAGCAGCACTCATGCTTTCTATGGCTAACTCATGTAGTTCTAATTGTTTTCTAATTGCCCTAGTTTCTATATTTAATTTAGTAATATCATCAGAATTCTTTTCCATTATTTCATCAATGATTCCAGTGTAATTATTCAACCTTTTCATTAAGTCTATTCCCCACCCAGTCCATGAGGGGAACCAAGCCCATGCCATATCTTTTGTAAGAAATAACTCCCTTGTATTACGGTGTTTGAGAGGGTACCTAGGATGTATGCTAGCTTCAAGGAGGTGTCTTCCCTTGCTATCTCCTGCTACGCCCATGATGGGGACTAGGGATGCAAGATAACACCATCCTTGGGGTTCGGTGGGGATCCAAGGGTGACAGATTTTTCCACAACAAATATAAATACTGTTTCCTAGAGCTAAGGATCGTTTGTTGAATATTGTCATCATTTCATCAGAAAAACTGGAAAAAGTTAAACTCGACAATAATTGTCCTACTGTGGAAGTGGAACTGGAGTTAAGAAAGTTTATTAGAGTGGTGTTTAGGGCAGGTTCTGAAGTATGAAAGAAAGGGCTTTCAATTGAAGTCATTGAAAAATTAATATTAGCTTGTTGGCAAACTTCAGCTCCATTTGTGGAGTTTCCCAGCCTAAAACACCAGTCTGGGGAATGACTTCTACCAGTGATTTGGAAAGTAAGGGTATTATTTGAAAGTGTTCTTATGACTTCTGTAAGGACGACAGGAGGTGTGCCATTAAGGAGTGGGGTGAAGTTTAGAGGTACTGCCATTAAGGGGATTCTAGCAGTGCTAGGATGGAGTTTACTACATATCCAACATTTTTCAAATCCAGATTTCTGGGCGTAGCTATATTTAAACTTCAACAATAACATTTTATCTGTAAAACTTTCTGAGTTTTCATTTCTCTTGTGTCTGTCATGTGTATTATTCTGTTGTAGAGTGTTAGAGGCCCCACAAATACCCTTTATGAGTCCCAAATCTTCAGAATAATAAATACAGTTAGTTATCAGCCAAGTTGGCAGGAACACAATCAGGGCAGCCCAGCATAGGAGGCACAAGGCCTTCCCAGAAGTCCGTGGTGAAATAAGCGACGTCATCTTGTTCAGAGTCTTGACCACCTGCTTCACTCAGTGTTCGAGGATTTATATCATTTGCTTCACCTCTCTGTGCTTTATCTTTGCCTTGCTTCTTAGGGTCCTGGTTGACCTTCTTTACGCGACTTGCATGAATCCAGGCCTGTTGTCCTTCTACCAAAATAGCTGTGCGGGTGACTGCGATCACTGTGGTTGGGGGTCCGAAGGGAAACTCTTGTTTCTTGGTGCGGTTCAATCTCTGGACCACCACGGTGTCACCCACCTGGAAAGGGTGTGTAGGTTCCTGTGAAGAAGAAGGAGAGGTGCGAGCAACATTCCTTTCAACTTTATCCAAAGTTTCAATAAGTTTTTTTACATATTCTTCCTGAATAAGATCTAGGTCCCCTCTTTCTAACATAAGTGGCTGTCTGGCCCATGGGGTGGGGAATGGCCTACCCATTAAGACTTCAAAAGGAGAGTATCCTGTCTTTTTAGAGGGTGTCATTCTTACCTCGGCTAGTACAGCTGGTAGGACCTTCTTCCAATTTGCATACGTACCTCCAGTGGCCTTCCTGATCTTATCTTTAATGGTTCTGTTCATCCTTTCCACTATACCTGAACTCTGGGGGTGGTAAGGAATATGAAACTTCCATTCTATTTTCAGTGTTTTTACCAGGTCTTGACAAACTTTGGCCACAAATGCAGGACCATTGTCAGAGTTGATCTGTAGTGGGGAACCCCACCTTGGGATAATTTCTTGTATCAGAATCCTCACTACTGTTTGTGCATCTTCCTTTGTAGTTACAAACAATTCTATCCATCTTGAGAACATGTCCACTATTATTAGCAAATATTCCTGTCTTTTACCTAGTTTGGGCATGTGTGTAAAATCTATCTGTAGATGAGTGAATGGTGTAGATGGATATATCAGATGTTCGTGTTTTGCTTTGTGAGGGTTGCTAGGGTTATTCCGAATGCATGTGATGCATCTGGAAACATATGCCTTAACGAGAGAGGGAAGACCTGGAATGTAAAAATCCTTATCCAAAAGTTCACATGTGACTTTCCACCCTCTGTGACCTATCCCATGGTATTGTGAAATAAAAATGGGTGCACTGGCTACAGGGATACATGGTCTCCCCTCTTGGCAGACAAGGTCAGTTTCTGGGTTTGTCTGCACACCTATTGAGTTCCATTGCTGGATGTCTTGGTCTGTGGCATATGCTTGGAGATCACGCAATGTTTGATCCAAAAGAGGAATTTCTGGTAAGAGTAATGGCATTTGTATGTTTGCAGGCTGTGTGGATGCTGCTTCTCTTGCTGCTTTGTCAGCTAAGGCGTTGCCTTTGACTATGTCATCCTGTTGCCCTGTATGTGCCCTACAGTGTAGTATAGCTATGGACCTTGGTAATTGTATAGCTTCTAACAGACTTGTGACAAGCGTGGAATGTGAGATGGATTTACCGTCTGCTGCTATATAGCCCCGCCTTTTCCATATGACTCCAAAATCATGCGCAACACCGTACGCGTACTTGGAGTCTGTGTAAATGTTTACATCCTGCCCTTCAAAAAGCTGACAAGCTCGAGTAAGGGCTATAAGTTCTGCAGCTTGTGCTGATTGGAATGGGACAGGGTTTGCTTCCAGTATTTTATCAGGCAGCTGAACAACAGGATACCCTGCATGGTATGTGTTATCATTTGGTCTTGAACAAGACCCATCCACAAAGACATTCTGTGCTCCAGGGAGAGCAGTTGAAGACATGTCTGGTCTCGGGGATGTGTCTTGGTGGATGAGGTCCATGCATTCATGTTGAGGCACTACCTCATCTTCTTCACCTTTCAAGCCTAGCAAGGCATTCAGGATTGGAGCTGGGCCAGAAGTGGGAGAGGCATATTTTATCTCAAGTTTTGGGTTAGAAAGTAAAATTACTTCATAACCGCTCAGCCTCTGGGCTGACATGTGCTGGGTATGGATGTTCTTTAGTAGAATGGATACATTGTGAGTGGTGTGTAGTGTGGTGGCATGTCCTAGAGTGAATGATGTAGCCATTTCCACCACCATCGCACAGGATGCCAGAGCTCTGAGACACGCCGGCATGCCCTGTACTGGCATCGGCACAACTTTTGAAAAAAACGCAATTGGGCGGAGTTTCCCCCCATGCTCCTGAGCCAGGACCCCCGCCATTGTTTTACAGTTGTCCCTTGCAAACAAGTGAAACATTTTACCATATTCAGGTAGTCCAAGTCCAGGAGATGTGACCATTGCAGTTTTAAGATACACAAAAGCATTGTACATTTCATCATCCCATTTCACACAATCTGGCATGTCAGTACCTGTGGCTTGCCTCAGGAGATTATCATAGTAGGAACAATCAGGTATCCATTGGCGGCAGTAACCAATCATTCCAAGAAAGGATAGCATGTCCTTCTTAGTAAGTGGGCGGGGCAGACCCACGAGAGCCGCAGCTCTCTTGTGACTGATTTTCCTTTCTCCTTTGGAGAGTACAAAACCAAGGTATTCAACAGTTTCCTGACACCATTGTAGCTTTTTCTTAGAAACCTTGTGACCATTGTCTGCTAACCAATGTAACAGATCTAAACCATCATTTTTACATGCTTTCTGGCTTGGACTACACAACAACAAATCATCAACATATTGGAGTAGGACAGAACCATGGCGGGGTGTCCAAGACCGCAGGGTTGCCTGGAGGGCCACTGTGTACACTACAGGGGAGTCTACATAGCCCTGAGGTAATCTACACCACGTCATCTGTCGGTTTCTGAAATTGAATGCAAAGATAGGCTGTGTCTCTTCGTCAACAGAAACTGAAAAAAATGCATTACAAAGGTCAATGACCGAAAAATATTCTGCATCGGATGGTATGGAAGTTAAGAGTGATGGCACATCAGGCACTATAGGAGCGATGGGTATCACTAGGTTGTTTATAGCTCTGAGGTCTTGTACAAACCTGTAAGAGCCGTCTGGCTTCATTACTGGGTTAATGGGGGTGTGGTAGGGTGACAGTGTCTCTTTAAGAATTCCTAGCTGCAGGAACCTTTCCACCATTGGGGCCACTCCTTCCTCTTTTTCTTTTGAAATGGGGTATTGTTTGTGATAAACCGGCTGTGCCCATGATTTTAAAGCTGCCTTGTATGGGGTACAAGAAATAAGACCTACATCCAAGGAGCTTTTTGACCATACCGGATCATCTGGTGGAGGGAGATCACTATCCTCAGTGTAATATATTGGTATTACCTTGGAGTGTACGAAGACCCCTCCTTCAGTAGTCATTTTCAGTGTTATACCCAATTTTCCCATCAAATCTCTACCCAAGAGATTCACAGGACAATTTGGTATAATCCTGAAACAATGATGCAAGACTGTTGCACCTCCCCTTTCAACATCACTTACTGGTAAAGGTGGTGTTTTGTATGTTTTGGTAAGTATCCCATTAATTCCCATAGAAGGTTCAGCAATTTTAGTCTCACCTCTGTAGTAGTCCTCACTGAGGGTGCTCCGAGTTGCCCCTGAATCGGTTAAAAATGGAACAGGCCTATTTTTGATATATAGGGTCACAATTGGTTGTTCATTGTAAGAGTGTGAGATCAAAGGAAATGCTGGGATACTACCTTCCGGGCAGCTTCATTTCAGTTGCTGTTGATTCCACTGTATAGGGAATCGGGGACCCTGTTGCTTTGGGGCAACTTGATTCGGTTGGCTAGATTGGGGCCCCTGTGTATGCATTTGATCTTGATCTTGAGTATTTGGGTTATTCCATTCATAAGGACATTGATTTCTCCAGTGACCCTCTTGTCCACAGTTAAAACAACATGTGCGGGACTGCTGGGGTGGTCTGGAAAAACCATGCCCTCTCCCTTTTGTTCTTCCTCTTCCTCTGCCTCTGTTTCCACTGCCCCATTGTCCACCATTATCTTGGGGAGGCTGAGTTCGCACTCCACCCTGATAAAGGCTACTCACTGCTTTCTCTTTTATTACATCAAAACACCCTGCTGCTTCTTTCTGTATTAAGGTTTCCTGAAATTGGTCAATCGTCTGTGTGGTCCATTCAGATATCATCTGTTTCACCACCAAGGCGAACTGGGGTTTTAGATTATTCATAAAAGTTTGAATAAACAAAGCTCCCACATCAGTAGTTGTAGCTAATCCAGCTTCTGTTGTCCAATTTTCATGAAACCTTTTCCAGAATTCAACTACAGTTTCTCCTGACTTTTGTTTGCATGCTATGGCAGTAGGGAGGGAACTTTTATTTTTAAATACTCTCATCATTTCAGTCTCTAATTCTGTCCACATGGTGTCCCTACCTGGTACTGTGTTTAGCCCATATGCTCCCGCGTTTCCAGTGTCAATAGTGTTTATACTTGGAACATTTGTCCAGTTCCAGGAACTGGTGTGTCCTATGATACCATCAATGATAAGACGCATGTCTTCCTGTGTGTAATTTCTACCCTTACAGGCCTTTTTTAAGTAAGTTAAAGTGCCACCTGCAGAGGCGGTGGGTTTGGGGCAATGTTTTACTATCCTGTCAATGTCCTCAATGTCTATTACCTTTTTTAATAATTCATTTCCAATGGTCATGAAAGGTGCTTGAAGGTTAGTGTTACTATATACAGTTCCACTCTTTGTTTTAGGGGGACTAAATATTCTATCCCCTTTAACGTCTTCTTCCTCCTGCTCTTGGCCAGGTGGTGAAACTACCCCTCCTATAGCTCCCTGATCTTCTTCTGGTTCACCTACCTCGACTCGGGCCCTCTGTGGGTGCTGTCTATCTTGTTGTGGAGCGGGAGGGATCTGCTGTTGTGGTTGTGGAGCGGGGGGGACCTGCCGTTGTCTGGTTGCATAATGTCCAGCCAGAAGATCAATATCTTCCTTTCTCAAACTTGGATAGACATGTACATATGCGGGTGGAGGATGACTGACTATTGGCAGGGGTGGGGCTATTGGGTCAGGGACAAATCTCTTTTTATCGGCTTCTTCTCTATGTTTCTGGTCATAATCTTCCTTACTTAAACATTTGGTGGGCTTTTTCTGTTTCTTATTATCCCTCTGAAACCAATATGGGGCGTATTTTAACCAGTTCTCTCCTCCCTTTTCCATATAATCCAAATCCCATTGAGGATCCCCGGGGTACCAAGGGAAAGCTCTCTTATCTCCTAAACACAATCCTTTTATCATATCTATGTGAAATTCATCATTAGCGCCATCCCGGGGAAAAGGGTCTACACTGTGTATGGCTTCGGTCCATCCCGCTAAATTTGAAACCCATGGGACTATGAATTCATAATTAGTACCACAAATTCTGGCTACAAAATCCTTACACGTTTCTCCTGGATTGGGAAGAGGGGGAGGATCTTCTTTATCTTGTTTCTGACCCATATTGACAGTGGGAGTCGACTGTTCTTACCACCCAGTCTTCTGACCCACACACACACAACAGATTATCTTATAACTTCTAATGCGATAGATAAGAAAAAGCAAAGGATTTTGGGGTCACCGGAGTCTATTTCCTCATTAACCACTTCATATCCCTTCCCAAAAGGAATGTCTCTATATATGTGTATGCAGTACTGCTTATCTTTGTGGGTTTCCCAAAAACCCTCCAATATTAACCTCTGGCGTGGTTCTTATCCCCTACTAATTTACGGGTCTAAAAAGCTTTAATCAGAGCTGAGGCAAGAAATATTTCGTCAATAAAGACAAAATAAAGACTTACCTTCAGATGATTTTTTTTGGCTTTTTTTCCCGGCGAGCCCCCAGATCTGTTGGGAGATTTCAGCTTCTAAGACCACCCAGATAGGTTCAGGTAATGCAGGAAGACCTCCGTTGACCCCCAGGCCTGGAGATATCAATAAAGTGACACAGAAGACAGGTTTGCTTAGCCACTTAATGACATCTAATTTGAGTTTCAGAAATACAGCATTTATGTCATTTTGAGGGATGGGAGAAGTTTTACTAACCTTATACATGTCATTGAAATGAAAATAGGTTCAGTTAATATTTAACTATTAGCTGGTGTTATAAGACAAAATCTTGCATCATTTCTACTATTAGAATATTCTTTAACAGGTGAAGGACACACTTATCTTATCAAGAACAAACATGAGCTAGGCCAAACTCCATATTCTAGCTAAAATGTATAGGCAACCTTGAGAAGGTTTTCTATAGATAACAGCTTAAAGATAATGTGGGTTTCAGAGAAAACTCAAATATGAGTTTTCTCAATTTTCCTGTAAAACATAAGATGGTCTCTTAGAACTAAAATGGAGTCCCTCATGATATGTGCTATGTTCTTTACAGTGGCCACACAAAATATTGACACTTTGGGCCCCATTTGGACATTTTCACTTAGGGGTGTACTCACTTTTGTTGCCAGCAGTTTAGACATTAATGTTTGTGTGTTGAGTTATTTTGAGGGGCAGCAAATTTAAACTGTTATACAAGCTGTACACTCACTACTTTACATTGTAGCAAAGTGTAATTTCTTCAGTGTTGTCACATGAAAAGATATAATAAAATATTTACAAAAATGTGAGGGGTGTACTCACTTTTGTGAGATGCTGTATATGAATAATACACATAAGGCGGGAATTAGGCCAATCTGAGTTTTATTAATTCTCTTCATCTCTAGCAGAGCACCATCAGAGGATGTATTTGGAGGCGATTAGCGATCATTTTGATCTGATCAGACTGGGTTCATCCACCCAGAGGATTCTGGGGGAACTGCAAGAAAGAGAAAAAATCATTACAGCAATATACCCAGTGTTACGTACAGTTACATATACTGTAGGTAATCAGTTATAGGTAAGTTGATAAAAAGACATCTGTTCATCATGTTCAAACTAAAGAAGAAAATAAATTAAAAACCTACATCCTCAGATCCTTAAAGGGTTTGTAAAATCAGAAGTTTTTTTATCTTAATGCTATTTATTCATTAAGAGCCCTTTCACACTGGGGGGGGGTGCGGGCGCTATTTTTAGCACCGCTTTACCGTCGTTTTAGCAGCGGTATTCGTCCGCTAGCGAGAAAGGGTTAAAACCACCGCAAAGCGCTGCTGCAGTGGCGCTTTGCCGGAGGTATAGCCACGCTGCCCCGTTCATTTCAATGGGCAGGAGCGGTACACACACCGCTCCAAAGATGCTGCTAGCAGGACTTTTTTTTTCCGTCCTGCCAGCGCACCGCTCCAGTGTGAAAGCCCTCAGGCTTTCACACTGAAGTGTGAGGAGCGGCTCTTTCAGGGCGCTTTGCAGGCGTATTTTTTAGTGCTGTAGCACCTGCAAAGCACCCCAGTGTGAAAGGAGTCTTAGATAAAAGCCTTCTCTGTGCAGCAGCCTCCCCAGCACCCCCTAATACTTACCTGAGGTCCCTCCCTGTCCATGGATGTCCATAAGTGTCTCAGCCGTCCGAGATTCTCCCTCCTGATTGGCTGAGACACAGCAGCGGTGCAATTGGCTGCCGCTGCTGTCAATCAAAGTCAGCTAGCCAATCAGGAGAGATAGAGGGGGCGGGGCCGGGTTGGGGCTCCGTGTCTGAATGGACACAGGGAGTGTGACTCGTCTCGGGTGCCCCACTAGCAAGCTGCTTGCTGTGGGGCCACTGAACAGGAGGGAGGGGCCAGGATCACAGAAGAGGGACCTGAGAAGTGGAGGATCTGGACTGCTCTGTGCAAATCCACTGCAACAGAGCAGGTAAGTATAACATGTTTGTTATTTTTATAGGAAAAATATGAGCCTTTTCAATTACTTTAAGGGCCCATATAGTCCTCCAAGTTGCAGTAACATACTTTGCATGCATTACTGTGCTACACTGCAATTCATTTTGAATGGTGCCCCAACTCATTAGGACAATGGTGCATTTTTACAGAAAAAAAGGTCATGTGCTTATTTATTTATATATTTTTTTTACTTTAGGGTGCATTAACAGCCCATTATTATTTTCAGTAGGCTGCTTTACTACAATGATGCACTTGAGCATTTAACACTCAACATAACGTGCGTTAACTCACCACAAGGAACTAAATGTGCCCCTAACCTGCAGTATTCCGGAGGAAATGTTGGGCTTTTGGCCCCACCTGGTGGATATACGCTGGCACTCCTGGACAGACACATCTCATCTTTACATTCTTTGCAATAACTCCTTGCCTCTTCATCATTTGGAGGTAGGGATAATCTTTTGGGAGACTATTTTTCGATAGGTGAACAGAGCCTTTATTGTCATACATGTATAGTAAACAAATGATGTGGCTATAACAATGTTTATGTGATTTTGTTTTGATTTATTTCTGCTTAGTTTTGCCAGTAGTATCACCAGACATTTTCCTGAAGAAGCCTGAATAGGCGAAACATGTTGAATACCATGCATGATGAATGACATTATATGACTGTACATTATGCTTTTAACCACTTCAGCCACGGAAGATTTGGCTGCTCAATGACCAGGCCATTTTTTGTGATACGGCACTCCGTTGCTTTAACTGAGAATTGCGTGGTCGTGCAACGCTGTACCCAAAGAAGAGTGACATCCTTTTTTTTCCCCACACATAGAGCTTTCTTTTGGTGGTATTTGATCAACATTGCGGCTTTCATTTTTTGTGCTATAAACAAAAGAAGAGCAACAATTTTGAAAAAAAACACAATATCTTTTACTTTTTGCTATAATAAATAACAAAGTGAAGTAACACATGCAAGAGTTGACACAGCTGCACACCCCAAAATGCATTGCAAAATTAGTGGAAAAGTTTCCCGGGGGGGGGGGGCTTAAAAGCAGCAAAATATTTTTGAAACAATGTTTAGTAACCATGTTTGGTAAAAATATTGTTTAATTCGGACATAGAATGCATTACATAGATACAATCAATATCACATAAAATTCCTGTAGTCTGTAGTGATCGAGTATATTAAGTATCGAATATGTATTGGGTGGATATGATGTAGAGTGTGTATGATAATTAATTAGTGGTTATTATAATGATGATGTAAGTACTCTTCCGCAGCAACCCAATTCTTCCAGAGAGATGCACTTTATTGACTTCCAACACAGAACAAAGTCCAAAGTCCACAGATGACAAAGAAATCCGACAGAGGAGATATAATTCAGAACCCCATGTCTTAGGTCCAAGTGTGCATACACAGACAAGCCTCACTTCATACACAGACAAGCCTCACTCCCCAAGACAAGTCTCACTCACTACACAGACTGAATGCCGTGTTATATTCACTAAATATTGAATGGCTGAGCAATTTGATTGGCCGTTTCAATTTAGGAATTTGATTAGCTTTAGTCTTTCAAACAGACAACAACCCCCAGCCGTGAACCACCCCAATTTGCACTCCCGCATATCAACATCAACAAGTCCCCTTTATATATGTGTAATTATATTAACAGATACCACCTTAACCTTTGAAATGTTCAAATAGACTTGCATAAGATTAACACATCAAAGGGCTTCAGCTGTCCCCTTGCTATGTTAAAATTCAGTTGGACTAATTAACCATTGTCCATTGAATTCTGGCCTTGTCAACATTGACTGCATGTGTACATACACACAACAATGTCCCACGTAAATCGGTGAACATATTACAACATAGTCGACACAAGCAACAACAAAGGACCATCTCCCATGGCAATCAATTCATTAAAAAAGTTCTAATTGTACAGTTACATTGTAACAATACTATCCATGTGAATCCCCATGAATACCCCAATGCATTTCGACCCTTTTTCCTTTTCTGGTCTTCTTCTGGGGTTTTAAATTAATTTGGGAATAGGAAAGTGGGCTTGTGTCGCATAATTTGAATTAATAAAAACCGTTGCGTGCGGTGGTCCCACAATGTTTGCTCATTCCCTCTGTCACCTCTTCCTTAGGGTCAGAAGGGTCAGAACCAACAAGTGCCTCGCCCTACACCTTCCCCACTGGGTCCAAATGCGTGGCTCCTTGCAAGCCCCGTGGACTATGGACGCGCCCAGAGGTGACAGAGGAAATGAGCAAGCATTGTGGGACCACCGCACGCAACGGTTTTTATTAATTCAAATTATGCGACACAAGCCCACTTTCCTATTTCCAAATTAATTTAAAACCCCCCCGAAGAAGACCAGAAAAGGAAAAAGGGTCGAAATGCATTGGGGTATTCATGGGGATTCACATGGATAGTATTATTACAATGTAACTGTACAATTAGAACTTTTTTAATGAATTGATTGCCATGGGAGATGGTCCTTTGTTGTGGCTTGTGTCGACTACTGGAAATTTATGTGATATTGATTGCATCTATGTAATGCATTCTATGTCCGAATTAAACAATATTTTTACCAAACATGGTTACTAAACATTGTTTCAAAAAAATTTTTGCTATGATAAATATCCTACTTTTTTTCAGAAAAATAATTTTTTCCTAAGTTTAGGCCGATACGTATTCTTCTACATATTTTTGATAAAAAAAATCCCAACATTGATTTGTTTGTGCAAAATTTATAGCGTCTACAAGATAGGGGATAATTTATGGACTTTTTATTATTATTATTTTTTTTTTTTTTTTTACTAGTAATGGCGGCGATCTGCGATATTTATCGGGACTGCAAATTGGACACTTTTGACACATTTTTGGGACCATTGACACTTATACGTCAATTAGTGCTATAAAAATGCACTGATTACTGTGTAAATGTCACTGGTAGGGAAATAGTTAACACTAGGGGGCAATCAAGGGGTTAACTGTGTTCCCTCTCTGTGTTCTAACTGTAGGGGGATGGGACTGTCTAGGAGGAGAGAGAGATCGGTGTTAATACATAGTATTAACACACGATATGTCTCCTCTCCCCTGAGAGAACTGGGATCTGTGTGTTTACACACACAGATCCCAGTTCTCGCTCTATCACGAGCAATCGCGGGTGCCCGGTGGACATCGTGCCCGCCGGGCACTCACATCGGCTCTGGTCACACGCTGCAGGCGCTCGCGCACCCTAGTGGCCAAAAGGCAAAGCAACGTAAGGTAACGTCGTTTCGCCCAGCCATGCCATTCTTCTGCAGTAAAACTGCGACGGCTGGTCGGCAACTGGTTAAGCAAAATTTTTTTGTATTTGAATAAAATTTTGTAGCAAATTTTTATACAAAATATTTCTTTGTATATTTATGTGTTCATAGTTACATAGTAGGTGAAGTTGAAAAAAGACACAAGTCCATCAAGTCCAACCCATGTGTGTGATTATATGTCAGTATTACATTGTAAATCCCTGTATGTTGTAGTCGCTCAGGTGCTTATCTAATAGTTTCTTAAAACTATCAATGCCCGCCGATGAGACCACCGCCAGTGGAAGGGAATTCCACATCCTTGCCGCTCTTACAGTAAAGAACCCTCTACATAGTTTAAGGTGAACCTCTTTTCTTCTAATTTTAATGAGTGGCCACGAGTCTTGTTAAACTCCCTTCTGCGAAAAAGTTTTATCCCTATTGTGGGGTCACCAGTACAGTATTTGTAAATTGAAATCATATCCCCTCTCAAGCGTCTCTTCTCCAGAGAGAATAAGTTCAGTGCTTGCAACCTTTTCTCATAACTAATGTCCTCCAGACTCTTTATTAGCTTTGTTGCCCTTCTTTGTACTCACTCCATTTCCAGTACATCCTTCCTGAGGACTGGTGCCCAGAACTGGACATAATACTCCAGGTGCGGCCAGACCAGAGTCTTGTAGAGCGGGAGAATTATCGTTTTATCTCTGGAGTTGATCCCCTTTTTAATGCATGTCAATATTCTGTTTGCTTTGTTAGCAGCAGCTTGGCATTGCATGCCAATGCTGAGCCTATCATCTACTAGGACCCCCAGGTCCTTTTCCATCCTAGATTCCCCCAGAGGTTCTCCCCCCAGTGTATAGATTGCATTCATATTTTTGCCACCCAAATGCATTATTTTACATTTGTCTACATTGAACCTCATTTGCCATGTAGTTGCCCACCCTTTTAATTTGTTCAGGTCTTTTTGCAAGGTTTCCACATCCTGCAGAGAAGTTATTGCCCTGCTTAGCTTAGTATCGTCCACAAATACAGAGATTGAACTGTTTACCCCATCCTCCAGGTTGTTTATGAACAAATTAAATAGGATTGGTCCCAGCACAGAACCCCGGGGGACCCCACTACCCACCCCTGACCATTCCGAGTACTCCCCATTTGTCACCACCCTCTGAACTCGCCCTTGTAGCCAGTTTTCAATCCATGTACTCACCCTATGGTCCATGCCAACGGACCTTATCTTGTACAGTAAATGTTTATGGGGAACTGTGTCAAATGCTTTTGCAAAATTCAGATACACCACGTCTACGGGCCTTTCTTTATCTAGATAGCAACTCACCTCCTCATAGAAGGTTAATAGATTGGTTTGACAAGAACGATTCTTCGTGAATCCATACTGATTACTGCTAATGATACCGTTCTCATTAATAAAATCTTGTATATAGTCCCTTATCATCCCCTCCAAGAGTTTACATACTATTGATGTTAGGCTAACTGGTCTGTAATATCCCAGGGATGTATTTTGGGCCCTTTTTAAATATTGGTGCTACATTATTATTATTATATTATTATACAGGATTTATATAGCGCCAACAGTTTGCGCCGTGCTTTACAACATGAGGGCAGACAGTACACTTACAATACAAATCAATACAGGAGGGATCAGAGGGCCCTGCTCGTTAGAGCTTACAATCTAGAAGGGAGGGTCAAGTGGAAACAAAAAGGTAATAACTGTGGGGGATGAGCAGATGGAGAAAATGAAAATACAGTTGTTAGGTGTGGGTAGGCTTCTCTGAAGAGAAGGTTTTTCAGGGATCGCCTAAAAGCTAATAAAGTAGGAGATAAGCGGACAGATTTGTGTCCATAGGATTGGAGAGGCTTTGGAAAAGTCCTGGAGGTGAGCATGGGAGGAGGTGACGAGGGAGCTAGAGAGCGGGAAGTCTTGAAAGGAACGAAGAGAACGAGTAGGTTGGTATTTAGAGACTAAGCTAGTGATGTAGCTGGGGGCGAAATTGTGGATGGCTTTGTACGTAGTTGTTTTTTTAAATGTAATGCTTTGGCCGGGCGGAAGCCAGTGGAGGGATTGACAGAGAGGAGTGGCAGACACAGAGCGATTGGTAAGGTGGATGAGTCTGGCAGCAGCATTCATGATGAATTGAAGAGGTGATAAACTATGTAGAGGTAAGCCAATGAGAAGGAAGTTGCAGTAGTCGAGGCGAGAGATGACCAGGGAGTGAATTAAGAGCTTTGTTGTATCATTGGTTAGAAAGGGGCATATTTTGGAGAGGTTGAGGCGGCAGGATTTGGACAGTGATTGGATGTGTTGCTTGAAGGAGAGTTTTTTTCTCCAATCAGCTGGTACCATTCCAGTCAGTAGATTGTCAGTAAAAATTAGGAACAATGGTCTGGCAATCACTTGACTGAGTTCCCTAAGTACCCTCGGTGCAAGCCATCTGGTCTGATTTATTAATGTTAAGTTTCCCAAGCCTAATTTTAACTGTCCTCTGTTAACCATGAAGGTGCTTCCTGTGATGTATCATGAGGATAAAGACTGCAGTTTTGGTTACTGAAGCCCCCCGATTCCCTCGTGAAGACTGAGGAGAAGAATAAATTCAATACCTTCGCCATCTCCCTATCCTTTGTAACCAGATGTCCTTCCTCATTCTTTATGGGGCCAATATGGTCTGTCCTCCCTTTTTTACTGTTTACATACTTAAAGAATTTCTTGGGATTTTTTTCCTCTCCTCCGCTATGTGTCTTTCATGTTCTATCTTAGCCGTCCTTATTGTACCCTTACATTTCTTGTTGCATTCTTTTTAAAGTCTGAATGCTGATGATACCTTAACCTTGTATTTTTTGAAGGCCTTCTCCTTTACTTTTATATGCATTTTTTTTTTTATCCATAAAGTTTTTATTGAAAAACAAGTACATACAGTCCAAGAAATCCACAATTAAATTGTACATAGTAGCCTAGTCAGGCATAATACCATAGAAGAATCAGACTCATACAAAAGTATAAAGTACATCCCACTGTTAGAAAATAAGATAGGAATTGCTATCACTGTCTCCTACTCATGGAAGTTCCAACCCTCTATCTGTAACCATCCCGAGCTCAGAGCTCCAATCAGGGCTAATGCGGGGTGCACCATGCCTTCAGCCGTTATTAAAGCGCAGTAATCTATCCATGACCAGGTCCTCCGGAGCTAACCCAGGAGTGCCCAGCCATGGTTCCCATAGTTTTTCAAATTTTTTTGAACATCCCCTGTGTTGGTATATAATCTTCTCCATTCTCAATGTATGTCCTAGTGCGGTAATCCATTCCTTAACTGAGGGAGGCGTTTCAGATTTCCAGTGTACCATGATTAGCTTACGGGCTACAAAAAGGGCTCTAGATAAAGCTTCCCTGACGTGGTGTTCCCATTCTAGTTCATCTAGCACATTCAAAACGCAGTGCCTAGGGTCCAGCGGAATTGAGACCCCAAACACTGCGCCCAGCGTGTCCACCACCCCCTTCCAGTACACATGCAGTCTGGGACATCTCCATAGCATATGTATTAAATCTCTGTGATCTCTCTTACATCTAGTACAGGTTGGGGTGGAAAGAAGTCCCATATTGTGTAACCTATGGGGTGTATAATACGCTCTCAGAAGTGTATATAATTGCGTTAGTCTTTGCGTTACATTCAATGAACATATGGAAACTGACTGCAAGACCTCCTCCCATTGATCCTCATCTAAGGGTCCAACATCCAACTCCCATTTCCCCTTTACTGTCAGAGGATGCTTTAGAAGGTACTTGTGGAGCAGGGTGCTATAACTCTGGGAAATGAATCCTTTAGAGGTCTCCGCCCCCTTAAGCAAATCGACCAAAGGGTTCGAGCTAATATGCCAATCAGAGGTTTTTGACTGTGCTTCAAATGCGTGTCTAAGTTGCATATAATAAAAAAGCATGGAGGACGGAAGACTATATAAGTCCCTTAAATTGTCAAATGAATGCAGTTTGCCCTCATTTATGATTTGTTTTAGGTAAAGAATGCCAAACCTCTTCCATCTTTCCGCATGTTGCAATTTAGCGAGTTCTGGGTAGGATTCATTTCCCCATATAGGACTATACTCGATAATACCTGTCGCCTCCTGAATGTATTTAGTTTTGTTCCATATTTTTTGTATGAGAGCATAAGTGGGGAAACATTTCTGAGGCTTGCTAAAGGCCGCAGCCTCTAAAGCCGTGGGGATGGATTTACCCCCTATCGTGTGTAGCATTATATATTCTGAAGCGCTAGGGACCCTGGCCATAGACTCCCCTTCCACGGTCATGGTGCCTATTAAATGTTGCATTTGCGAAGACAAGTAATAAAGCCATGGATTTGGCAATGCAAGTCCACCCTCATCTTTAGGGCGTTGTAAGTTTTCTAGTTTTATCCTTGGTGGGCGGTTCTTCCAGATCAATTCACGAAAAATGGCATTAATTATTCTAAATATCTTAAGTGGGATGACCACCGGTGAATTATGTAGTATGTATAGCAGTTGAGGCATTAGAATCATTTTAATTAGATTCACTTTGCCTGCAACCGACATACTCAAAGCATTCCAGGCTTTAACTCGTAGACGAAAACGAGCCAGTAGTGGGGAAATATTCAACTGACTATATTGCCTAATCTTAGGAGAAACATGTATCCCCAAGTATCTGAAGGAAGCGGACACAGGGATTCCCCCAACTTTCTCTTCATTTAATAGTCTTGCATCATCTATTGGCATTAGGGCAGACTTGGACCAGTTTATTTTAAGGCCTGAAAAATCCCCAAAGCGAACCACTGTTTCCATTGTGTTTTTTAGGGAGTGATCAGTATCACCCAAAAGAATCATAGTATCATCCGCATAGAGCATCACCTTCTCCTGTCTGTCACCATAGCAGAAGCCGGTGATCTCTCCGCAGTCTCTGATCCGTATTGCCAACGGCTCTATGGCTAGAGCAAACAGCAGGGGGGACAAAGGTCACCCCTGCCGCGTACCCCGCCCCAGAGCAAAAGGCAGTGACATTCTACCCGCCTCTCTAATTATTGCCTGAGGGCAATGATATAATAAACGCACCCAAGAGATATATATCTCTCCAAAACCAAATCTCCTCATTACCTCCCACAGGTATGGCCATTCCACACTGTCAAAGGCTTTCATTGCGTCAAGAGACAACAATGCCCTCTTACCTTTATTATTCGGTGGGGACTGCAAGTTAAGATATAGTCTCCTAAGGTTTATTGCTGTTGATTTGTTGGGCATAAATCCCGCCTGATCAGAGTGTATAATTGAGGCAACAGCCTTATTCAACCTGATAGCCAAAATCTTTGCCAATATTTTGATGTCTGTCTGCAATAGGGATATCGGTCTATATGAGGCCGGGTCTACGGGGTCTTTGCCTGGTTTTAGAATTAATACAATGTGGGCTCTAGACATGGAAGGTGGTAGGGCATTGTGTTTCCTAGCAGTAAGGAATACATTTAAGAGCTTGGGGAGCAATATCTCAGAGTAGGTTTTATAGATTTCCATAGGGATACCATCCCCTCCGGGGGCCTTACAGTTAGGGAATGCAGCCACTGCCTCCTGCATCTCATCAAGAGTCAGAGGGGCGTCTAATTCTTTCCTCTGGGAGTCCGTAAGCCGTGGAAACACAATGCCATCCAAGTAACCGGACAGCTCCTCGGAGCTATATCTGGAAGAGGAGCAGTATAGCTGCTCATAGAACTCTGCCAATGTCTGGAGCACCTGGTCTGGGGAGTGCACCAGACGACCGTCAGCCCTCCTTATGGACCCGATTGCCGGGGATCTCTTGTCAAAATTGGCTATTCTAGCTAAAAGGCGGCCGGTCGTTTCCCCTTCCTCAAAAAAGGCAGTCTTAGAAAAAAACCTCTTTTTGTTCGCCGAGGAGGTCAGCAGGTGCTCATAAGCTGATTGAGCCGACTGCCAAGCCTCCTTCGCGGAGTCAGTTGGGTCTTGGACATACTTTGCCTCCAGGGAGCAGGCATGGGATTCCAGTGTGTCCCGCATGCGCTTCAGAATGTTTCTTAATCTTGGTGACCTCATTACTAAGCATTTTCTTGAGGTGTATTTTGAAACCCTCCCATTCTGCAAGGGCAGACAATGAGCCCGGCTGACATAAAAAGAACTTTTTTATGTTGCCTTCTAAGTTCTCAGGGGAGGTAAAAAGCTGAAGCCAAAAGGCGTTAAATTTCCAGGGTACCTTAGGGAGTGTGGATTGGTGGGATACAATAAGGTTTATCACCAAATAGGAGTGATCAGATACACACCGAGGTTTGTACGAAATGTCTAGTACCGAGGAGAGCATAGCCGGGTTTCCCACTGCCAAATCTATTCTAGATAAGGAACCGTGTGATTTCGAAAAACAGGAGAACTGTTTAGCAGTGGGATTCCGGTGCCTCCACAAATCCAACCATCCCACCTCCTGTAGCAATCTAGCCAGCGGAGTTAGCCTATGAGGAGCTGGGGTGCTCGGGCCCGGGTGTTTATCCAGGGCCGGAACCAACCAGCTGTTGAAATCGCCCACCAGCAGTAACGGGAGATCCGGCTTCCCCTCCATAAATTCCAGGAGGAGCCGGAGTACCCGAGCATTAAACGGGGGAGGGATGTACACACAAGCAAGAATACATTTCAGGATACCAATGCGACAATGCAAAAATACAAATCTACCCTCCTGATCTATTTTGGACTCAAATTCCTGATAGTCCAGGGAGCTGTGTATCACTACACTCACCCCCCGAGAAAAGGAGGTGTGAGTGGAGTGGTACGACCACCCAATCCACCTATATTTCACACAGCTTATAGAATCAGACGTTAAATGTGTTTCCTGTAGGCAAATAACCGCAGGATAGAACTTTTTCAGACATGAGAAAATCATAGTACGTTTCAGGGGGGAGTTCATGCCCCTAATGTTCCAGGAGATCACTGGTGAACCCGCCATAGCAAAAACACTGTTAATTGTGAGGGAGGGTTAGAGGGTGGCTTGCCTGCACAGAAACCACCCAAATCTTGTTGGAAGAGATTGCAGCAGGCTTGAGTGAAGTCAAAATAGCAGATGGTTAGTGGGAGTAAGATTCTTGGACTGCAGTAAAGAACAGGCTGCATGGAATAGCATAGCACAATGGTGCCAACAAACAGCAGTGCAACTGCACTAAGGTATTTCCTTTCGTGATTTGGTGCTCTCACTCCTGTGAGAGAGCAGGTAAAAATAAACAAAATAGGCATCCTGATGAGCCATGCCAACGGGGTAGGCCCATAGGGCCCAACAGGGCCTAGAAACAGACCAACTAATACTTCAGACATCTCAAGTCAAGTAAAGGGGGTTTCAAAGTTCAGTTCCTTTCACTGAAGAAATATGGGATGATTCCCGGCACTTAGGTAACTTTGAAGAGGTCAGGTGAGTTGGTAGGTTATGGTAAAAAGGTGTAAGATCAAAGAAAAACCAAAGACAACATGGTAGTGACCTTGTGAAGAAAACAACAAAAAAGAGAGAGTGTGGCATCTCAAAGTGTGGACTGCGCTCTTACCATCTGGAAGTGTGTCCCGTTCAGTCACCTTCCGCCTCAGCGCGGTGGCGACGCAGTGCTTGTTCATTATGGTCCAACCAGGCGGCAGCCTCTCTGGCAGAGTCAAAGAATTGTGCATGTCCTTCCGCAGTTACTCGGAGCCTCGCCGGGTATAGCATAGCGTATGGCAGTTGCAAAGCTCTTAGGCGCCTCTTCACATCGCTGAACTTAGCTCTATTTCTTTGCACCTCGGCCGAAAAGTCTGGATAGAAGGACACTCTTACGCCATTGAACTTCACTGCGGCCTGTTCTCTTGCGCAGCGTAACACTGCCTCTCTGTCACGGTAATGTAGCAGCCTGGCCAACATTGATCTGGGGGGAGCACCCTGTGGGGGAGGTCGCCCCGGTATTCTATGGGCCCTCTCCACTGTAAAAAATGGGGAAAAGGCTTCTCGGCCAAACAGTTCAACCAGCCAGCTTTCCACAAACGACGTGGGATCTCTACCCTCCGACTTCTCAGGGAGGCCGACTATACGGACATTGTTTCTGCGCAAACGATTTTCCGTGTCTTCTGCTCTGTTATACGTATCTTGGGCCATGCGGTAAGCTGCCTTTGCTTCTCGCGCCACCGGGGGTAACTGATCCTCCAAATCGCTTACTCTGCTCTCAACTGCAGTTGCTCTCTCTCTAAGCTTTTGAAGGTCTTGTCTAAGTAGTGAGACCTCTTCCCTCAGGCCCCCAAACTGCTCCTTCATATCAGTGACTGTGGCCGTGCACACCTTTACAGCCTTCAAAATATCAGCCAGGGTGGGCTGCTCCAGGGACTCAGGTATCTCATCTGATGGTGGGGGGGAGGGAGGCTGACTAGTGTCCTCATGGAGCTGTTCAGGCATGGTGTCTGTATCAAGGCCCCAGTCAGCTTGTGAAAAAAGATCTGTAGCTTCCCCGTTACTTGTAGTCCCCCCCGCATCCTCCGGGATTTGTATTTTCTGTGTGTAGTATGTCATGTCTCTGTACTGCTCCTTACCCTGTCCTTTCAGCTGCTTCTTGCTAATATTATCCCTGGGCTTGTCTATCGTTCGCGGCGTGCGCTGTGCTTTGGCTGCTGCAGCGGCGGCGCCATCTTGCGATTCCGGTCCCGCCATCTCCAACGGGCCTCGGCGGGTCTTTGCTCTCGTGCAGAGAGCCGGTGGTGGGTCCGGATGGTAAGGGGTCTCGGTAGCCAGCTGGGGAGCCGAAAAAATCAGGATCAGGGGTGCCGGGAAAGGATCAATCTGAGGATCAGGCAGGAGCTGTGAGAAGTGCGTCCTCTCACATGCCGGTCTTGGCCACGCCCCCTTTATATGCATTTTTACATTGGAGTTTATCCAGGACTTTTGTTCGCTCTTTTAAATTACCCAATGGGATGCATTTAAATGTGTGTGTCACTGGCGCAAAACCTGTTCTATCAATCAATATAAAAGTGATATCTGTAGCTGCTGCATCCAAAAAATTCTCGAGAGAAAAAAATTAAAAGTGCTTTGTGTGTGGATGCGCTGCTCTCATTTGTACTCTCTTTCCTATCTATGTGTATCCTATCTGTTAGACATAATCTTATTCACCATCCACCTATATAAATACATCACATTAAGCAACAACCATATGCAAATTATATAAATCATATAAAAGTCCGGTGACATGTATCACATGATAATAAAGTCCCTTCATATATGCTTGCAAATCTTCCGTTAGTTTGCCGTGATCGGCGTGCTCTTGTGTTTAATCAATTTAAAGTGACTTAGTGCTTCACCACCACCTGTGAGATTGGCCACTCACCAGATATTTCTTTAAAACTGCACCTTTGGTTCATTCATAGGGATAACCACTCCACTCAAAGGGAACTTCTCCAATAGCTATACTAGGACCTTAGTGTTCCTCATAAAAATGGATGAAGACAATCATCGCACAATAACGTTTAAAACCTTTATTTTATAAAACACAGAAAAACTATGCACTCACATTTCCAAGTGCCATTAAGCCGGCACAAAGCTTTTCCAGCAGTTAGGGACGGGTGGGCGCTGCAGCCCGGTTCGCCTAGTGTGTGCTGTGCTGCCTCCGTGTGCCGCTTGCGTTCCCCCCTTGTGTCCGTTCGCGTCCTCACCAACCACGCTCGTTCCCGGTCACGTGGGTACAAAAATCTCCCAGCAGCCTCTACGCGTTTCGCATTCCAATGTGCGTCATCAGGAAGCTGCCGTTTGATTGGTTCTCGTTCTATTTATGTTGAGCACGGGCGGAAATGACTCTGCCGCCATCTTGGGTGTGGGTATTCCCTTAGTTCTATTCTATTGGGACTTCCTCCCTCTTGGCGCCATTTTAACTATGGGCAATTGGAAGTAGCAAGGATTTGCTGTTCCATATTACACATTGTGCGGCAATTAGCCACGGAATAAAAATGTGCATAAGATGTTCATAATGCCAAAGCATCTAAGGGCCAATAAGGGCCATTAACTTACTAATATGTGAAAGCCTCTCCAGCAGATACAGATGGGTTAGTTTAAAATCATTTATATAATTTTAGCATATTAATGGGCAAATCGGAATAAGAACGAATAATGGTGGAGTGAGGGAAACAGCATGTACACTGGACAACCATGAAATGGGCTAATTGCCCATAGTTAAAATGGTGCCAAGAGGGAGGAAGTCCCAATAGAATAGAACTAAGGGAATACCCACACCCAAGATAGCGGCAGAGTCATTTCCGCCCGTGCTCAACATAAATAGAACGAGAACCAATCAAACGGCAGCTTCCTGATGACGCACATTGGAATGCGAAACGCGTAGAGGCTGCTGGGAGATTTTTGTACCCACGTGACCGGGAACGAGCGTGGTTGGTGAGGACGCGAACGGACACAAGGGGGGGAACGCAAGCGGCACACGGAGGCAGCACAGCACACACTAGGCGAACCGGGCTGCAGCGCCCACCCGTCCCTAACTGCTGGAAAAGCTTTGTGCCGGCTTAATGGCACTTGGAAATGTGAGTGCATAGTTTTTCTGTGTTTTATAAAATAAAGGTTTTAAACGTTATTGTGCGATGATTGTCTTCATCCATTTTTATGAGGAACACTAAGGTCCTAGTATAGCTATTGGAGAAGTTCCCTTTGAGTGGAGTGGTTATCCCTATGAATGAACCAAAGGTGCAGTTTTAAAGAAATATCTGGTGAGTGGCCAATCTCACAGGTGGTGGTGAAGCACTAAGTCACTTTAAATTGATTAAACACAAGAGCACGCCGATCACGGCAAACTAACGGAAGATTTGCAAGCATATATGAAGGGACTTTATTATCATGTGATACATGTCACCGGACTTTTATATGATTTATATAATTTGCATATGGTTGTTGCTTAATGTGATGTATTTATATAGGTGGATAGTGAATAAGATTATGTCTAACAGATAGGATACACATAGATAGGAAAGAGAGTACAAATGAGAGCAGCGCATCCACACACAAAGCACTTTCAATGGGATGCATTGGCTAATGCCCTAAAAGCAAACCCATCTCTCCTCCATGTTCTTTGTTCCTAAGATTTTATCCCAATTTAGGCCTTCTAGCAAGGCTCGTAGTTTAGGGAAGTTGGTGTCTTTGTATTCCCCTTATGTTTCCTATTTGTGTGATTTATACTGAAGCCAATTGACCTGTTATCACTCTTACCTAAATTGCCCTGTATTTCCAGATCCGTGATCAGGTCTGTATTGTTGGTAATCAGTAGATCCAGTAAAGCTTTATTTCTAGTTGGTGCGTCTACCATCTGACCCATCAAATTGTCCTGCAAGACATTTAGGAACTGGCGAGCCTTAGATGAATGCGCGGTTCCCTCTGCCCAGTCTATGTCTGGATAGTTAAAATCCCCCATTATGATAACACTTCCCATCTTTGCTGCTAAGCCAAATTGTGATAGGAGATCTGTCTCCCCTTCCTCCCTCATGTTAGGGGGCCTATAGCATACTCCCAGTATTATTTTCCCTTTAGCTTCATCCCCTTTGGAGCTCTACCCATAAGGATTCCACCTCCTCCCTAGCTCCCTTAGTGATGTATTCTCTCACATTCACTTGTACATTATTCTTGATATATAGGCTTACCCCTCCCCCTTTTTTACCCTCTATCCTTGCAATAAAGGGTATACCCTTGAATATTTGCCAGCCAATCATGAGAGCTGTTGAACCAGGTCTCTGAAATTCCCACAAAATCCTCCTCATACAACAGTATCTCTAGTTCACCCATCTTGCCCACCAGGCTCCTGGCATTGGTGAACATGCCACAGACCGGTCGCATATTATCCTCTTAATGTGTGTTCCGAGATTGCAACTAGGACTTGCTACTATACTTACCTTGGGTTTATGTGCTTTGGTCAACCTACCACTAATGTCCCCAATACTATCCTCTGGAATATGTTCCGCGCTGACTCTCTACCTCTGGACCCTCCCCCCCCATTTCCTAGTTTAAAAACCCCTCTGACTTTTTGGCCATCTTCATTCCCAGCTAATCTGCACCCTCCTCATTTAGGTGCAGAAGTCGGCCCAGTCCTCCAGGTACCCAAACCCCTCCTTACTACACCAGCTCTTCAGCCACTTGTTTACTTCACCAATCTCCCTCTGCCTTTCTGGTGTGGCTCGATGTACCGGTAGTATTCCTGAGAATACTACCTTGGAGGTCCTTTTCCTCAATTTAGCTCCTAATGCCACGTACACACGATCAGAAATTTCGCCAGCAAAAGTCCGATGTGAGCTTTTGGTTGGAAATTCCGACTGTATGCTCCATTGGACTTTTGCTGGCAGAATTTAGTAGAGATAGTCTTATAGACTTTTAAAGGGTGTTCCGTGGCTTTTGAATTTGTCATGAACACCCCAAATTGTTTGCTGTTCGGCAAACGGGCAAACAGCCAATGTTCAACCTGAACATAAAGCCCATCCCTAGTTGTTTTGCTGCTGGTATTCACACAGAGTTCTGACAAATGTATTTCTTGTGATCTCCTTAATATTTTTAGTTTTTAAAACCAGATCTCCATAATGTTTAGAATTTTTTTCCTTTTAAATAAAGATCTCCTTTTTTGGATCATTTTAAAATTTTCTAGTGATCTCCATAATTTTTTGTGTGTGTCAAGTTACCACAACAGCATTATCATCTTGTATTTTTTTAACCTCAAGGAGGTTGGTGTCCCTTGTTAATTTGGCATTGTATTTTTGAAATGTACCTGCCTAATCAAACTGTCTTTTTAATAAAAACACATAGGCAAGTATTTGCTGAAAACAAAATTACCATTTATTCTGGGTCATAACAAAAGAAAGAGGGAAGGCAATGCTGGAGAAACTGCAGAAATTTGCAAAGCCTTTGGACCCCAGGGCAGACAACTATTTGAATAA
Organism: Aquarana catesbeiana; assembly: GCF_042186555.1. NCBI lineage: Eukaryota > Metazoa > Chordata > Amphibia > Anura > Ranidae > Aquarana > Aquarana catesbeiana. The sequence continues at coordinate 9,198,759 of NC_133327.1, forward strand.
GAAAATTGGTAGCCAGAGGAGTCCATACAATAGGGAGCACAATCAGGTCCTGGACTTCGAGAGATCAGGAACAGCAGCAGATCACATTTATGTCCCCAGGCTGTGGTACTACAACAGCCTGCGTCTTGTCAGACCAGACTGAACCCAGGTCATCACTCTTGTCGTACTTGCACGCTTCCCTGCATGCTGTGGCTTTGTTCACTTTGTTGTGGCAGGAGGTGGAGGAGGATTGACAAACCCAGAAAGGTGTGTATTTTCTGTCAGTTGGCCACTCAACCCTTTATTTAGGGTCTGTAAAATGATGTTCTCACAGATGAGGCGTTGGCCCACCTCCATTTTCGTTGCTACTACGCAGGCATAGCCCTCATGAATGCTGGGGGGGGGGGGGGGGGGTAGGGGGGGGGGGGGGGGGGGGTCTCAGGGTTGCATGAGCATTCCGAATGAGGGCAAGTGCTGCCTCCTCCACGTTCCTCCCCTTCCTGGGCCTTTTGGGTAGGTGGCGGAGGGGAGGGACCTGGGATTGGGTCAGTCCACTGGGTCCAGCCACCTCCTGCCTGCCACATTCCAGACCCTCATCCTGGCTGAGTCTTTCCTGTGTATTAAAAAAAAAAAAAAAAAAAAAAAAAAAAAAAGAGGACATAGTTAGTTTTAGTTTCTGCTTCATCAATCACACACAATTTTCAGCTCATGACTGTTGCAAATTGACTATCATTCTGACCAGCATTTTTCATTCTCGTCCCAATCATTTTTTGGCCACTACTGTCTATTGATATGTAAAACATTTATTGTTCAATTATTAATTTCTTATCAATAACATCATGTAGTTAACATCATTAATTTTAGGACAAGAAATATGTAGATAAATACTATACCTGCCTCAAGCTGGGCTCCTCCACTTCTTCCTGGATGGAAGGCCCAGGTTGGTCCTCAGAAGCCACAGCTGGGAGGGAATGAAGTGTGGAAAGTGATGACCTCACTTCAGTCTGGTCTTTCGGGAAACACATTGTTGTAGTACCACAGACTACAGGACCTCATTACGCTCCTTAAGCTGAAAATCAGAAACAAGCGATAATATTGATAATGATAATATGCACTGAAACCCAAATGTGAACTGACTACATACACTGAAGAACAGATACGAACCCACAAGCACAAACTGAAGAGCAGTAACAATCTGAAAAGCACAAATCATCTCTCACCAAGCTTCTACTAACATAAGGTAAACACGAGATTAGCAGAAGGAGCCCAAAGAGTGGCGCGTTTCGTATGGAACTTCCCTTTTCTAGTGCAGTCGTACGTGTTGTACGTCACCGCGTTCTTGATGGTCGAAAGTGCAGAGAACGTGTGTGACCATCACCATCAAACCATCCAAGGTTTTTCCGACGAAAATTCCGATCGTGTGTGCACGGCATAAGTCCCTAAAATCGTTCTTTAGGACACTTCATCTGCCTCTGAGTTTGTCATTGGTGCCAAATTGCACTATGACAGATGGGTCTTCCCCAGCCTCTCCCAGTAATCTGTCCACCAGATCCGTGATGTGCCAAACCCGAGTGCCTGGTAGACAACATACTGTTCGGTGCTTCAGGTCTTTGTTACGGATTGCCCTCTCTGTCCTAAGAATTGAGTCCACTACCACCAGAATCTGTCTTTCCTTTCCCTTCGCTCCCCCCCCCCCCCACTCACTGGTGGAGTTCTTCCCCCAGCAGCTAGAAGAGTCCCTCAGCTCCCGCAGTGCTGGTCCCTGACTGGTTTCACCAATGTCACACAATGGAGCGTGCTTATTGGGATGCTCCAGCACTGGATCGGCCTCTCTGGCACTCCCCCCCCCCCCCCCCCCCTCCACCCTACCTGACTGTTGCCCATCTACTCTTTGTCTCCACCCGCCTCTGTGCTGACCCCTGCCGTGTACGTTCCTGGCTCTCCTTTAGTATGGACAGTCTTCTCAGTGCTGAGTTGCTTCCCCAAATTCAGAACCTGGGCTTCCAGGAAAACAATGTGCTTACATTTTGCACAGCAGTATTCACCCTCGATCGGATAATCAAGGAAAGCATACATGCCGCAAGATGGACAACAAGTCACCTCTCCACACCCGCCGGGCATCGTACCTATTAAAATTTAACCACTTCGCGCCCATGGGGCATCCTGGACTTTGCAGGGCTATATCTGAATGAAGCCTGTAGCTACAGACATCATTCAGATATCGGCTTTTTCAGCCGGCGATTCCCTACACCATAAGAACGATCATAGTGGCTGTTCCGCACTCGTTCTTACGGGTGGCGGGAGGGGACGCCCCGCCACCCTCCGGTGCTTGTACCGACTCACCACTTCCATCAGTGAGTCGGACACAGGATCCGCCAGCCCCGCATGGTGACCATAGATATTTCCGGCGGACCAGATGGTCGCCGGAGTCTCTATGATTGTTCGGAGGCCGGGCGCGATGTTATGACGTCACGCCCGGCCTCTGCATTCAAAAAAACGGCGCCGCTTCTGCTGGGAAGCGTTTTTTTTTTTTTTTTTTTTTTTTTTAATTTTAGGCTTCCCAGCCTAGAGGTGAGATGTGGGGTCTTATTGGACCCCATATCTCACTGTAAAAAAGGACCGATCGTGCCATATTCCTATTACAAGGGATGTTTACATTCCTTGTAATAGGAATAAAAGTGATCAAAATTATTTTTTTTTAAATGTCAAACAAAAAAAAAAAAAATTTAAAGTGTCCCTGTCCCCGTGTGTTCGCATGCAGAAGCAAGTCCTGCCCACATATGAAAACGGTGTTCAAACCACACGTGAGGTATCACCGCGAACATTAGAGCGAGAGAAATAACTCTAGCCCTAGACCTCCTCTAACTCGAAACATGTAACCAGTAAAAAAAATTTTAAAGCGTCGCCTATGGGGATTTTTAAGTACCAAAGTTTGGCGCCATTCCACGAGTGTGTGCAATTTTGCAGTGTGACATGTTAGGTATCCATTTACTCAGCATAACTTCATATTTCACATTATGCAAAAAAATTGGGCTAACTTTAATGTTTTTTTTTTTTTTTTTTTTTTTTTTTTTTTAAGCATTAAACTTTATTTTTCCAAAAAGAATGCAGTCGAAAAATTGCTGCACAAATACCGTGCGAGATAAAAAGTTGCAACGACCGCCATTGTATTCCCTAGGGTCTTTGCCATACATACATATAATGTTTGGAGGTTCTATGTAATTTTCTAGCAAAAAAAAAAAAAAAAAAAATCATGAATTTTACATGTAGGACAGAAATGTCAGAATTGGCCTGGGCACGAAGTGGTTAATGAGGATTGGGGATTATACCCTGTCCAAATTACCCAACTAGGTTCCTGACACTAATACTCAACAAGACAATACACAGGTACTCGCAGAACTACGTGCACACTCGCAATACACAGTACGCAGACCTATGTGCACTCGCAGACCTACCTGCACACTCGCAATACACAGACCTACGTGCACTCGCAGACCTACGTGCACTCGCAGAACCACGTGCACTCGCAGAACCACGTGCACTCGCAGAACCACGTGCACTCGCAGAACATTCTCAGACCTACGTGCACTCACAATACACAGACCTATGTGCATTCGCAATACACAGTATGCGACCTACATGCACTCGCAGACCTATGTGCATTCGCAATACACCTATCAGCAAAAGTATGCAGGCCCCTTGCCACACCCCCTTAAAAGGAGAATTGGAAAAAAAAAAAAAAAAAAAAAAAAAAAAAAAAAAAAAAAAAAAAAAAAAAAAAAAAAAAAAAAAAAAACACACACACACACACACACACACACACACACACACACACACACACACACACACACACACACACACACACACACACACACACACACACACACACACACACACACTTTTTTAACCACTACTATTCCTTTATATTGGCTTTTGGAATTTACAAATGCAGCAATTTAGAAATCAGATGAAAGGTTTAGTGCTGGGAAACACATTTTGATAAATAAAAGTGCATTTTATATACACATCTATATAGATCAGACCAAAATGAGGGACAAATGGGGAGGAATGAGGGACAGAGGCTCCAAATCAGGGACAGTCGGGAGCTATGCAATACACAAGTACTAACGATCCACACACACACTACTCAGAAAACACTCAGGTACTCACACTACACAGGTACTATGACCCCTGTTATAACCTCCTGTTTTTAACTCACCAGTTCCACTTGGTCTAAGTTCCAGCAGGCTCACAATGAGTTCTGCATAAGTTTATATAGGCCTCAAACACCTGTGACCAATTAACCACTCCCCTTAATTAGTAGGCTGAAGGAAGCAAAGAAAAAAAGAAAAGCTTTTTAAAAAGTGTCAGAAAAAGGTGTTAAAAAGCTACAAGGAAACGCCCCAAAAAGAACCTAAAAATGCAACCCAGCAATCACCAGCAGTCAAAAAGCAAGACTTGTTCACTCTCCGCTCAAGGTCCCCACTGTAGCTTCCAACCAGCAGTCAGTGTTCATGCACCTGAAAAGTCCCATACCCCATTTGCCTCTAGTTCTTTATAAAGGAATGTTGGTGCCTCTGATTTTGTGTAAACTGGTCTTGTCCATGCAATTTCTGTAATCTTATTCCAGAGGAAAGCAAAGCATTCCCTTATTAATAGGGAAAAATTCCTTTGTGGTCCGCTAAAGCAATCAGACACTCACTAGATCAACAACCTTCTTCTAAACATTATTAGCCAGTTATATTTTGCTCACTTGGAAACACATCCAGCCCTTTTTAGTAGAGCAAATGTCAAAAGCTAGCTCCTCTGGAAGTCTATCTACACTTACTGTAAAGAAGCCTTTCCACGTGTGCTTAACCTCTTTTTCTCAACGTACAAAAACTGACCCCTTGTCCTTTGCAAGGACCTTAAATTGAACAAATTAAACTGGCATTAAACCCAAAAGCAAATTTTTATAATATTGCAGCTTACCAATTCTTAGATGTGGTGTCTGCTTTCATTTTCTTTTTTTAGGCATTTCTTTCTTCTATTTTTATCTGGTGATCCAGCCAGTAAGTCTGTTTTTAAAAAGAACAAGCTCCCTTGCAGTTACAGGGGCAAGACAAATCATCTAACACTGACAGGGTTGCTTACAATGATCAGCTTTTATTTATTCATGTAAAACCTTTATCGCAAAAGGAAAAAAAAAATTGCTGCAACTGGTTATAAAGTGTGAGCTGGAGAGTGGCTTCAATTTGTTAGTGTATCCAAATCTGTTAATACATCTAACACCCCCCCCCCGACTGTCAATGCTGCTGTCTACTGTGCCCCTTTATCCAGAGTGGGGACGCTCTAATACAGGTGGTGTGTTACTGTCTAAATAACCAGGTGACAACAGAGGGGTAAAAAAGCCTAAAAAAAGAGAAAACGAATGCAGCCATACTAACTAATGATTCGTAAGCTACAATTTATAAAAAAACGCTTGGATCAATATCACTTTTAAACCATGTTTAATATACCCTCTTGAAGACCAGGCTTGTTCTGGCACTTTTTGCAACACTTAGTTTTTTTGGCTAGAAAATTTCTTCGAACCCCCCATATATTATATATTTTTGAAAGCCGGGGCTTTAAAATAAATTGATGGGTTTTGAAATTTTTTATGTCACACGGTATACACTTTTTTTTTAATCTTAATGCACAAAAACACAATATATAACCCAATTTTTTGCAAAATATAAAAGATGATGTTACACTGAGTAAATAAATGCAAAACGTGCCATGTGTGGACAATCGCTGTTTGTGTGCATGCGAGACTGATGCGTTCGCCTTTGCGCACAAGCACGGGGGGGAGGGTTGGGTGAGGACACTTACATTTTTTGTAATTTTTTTTTTTATTGTACACTGTGTTGCTTTACATTTGTTTTAGCACTTTTATTGCTGTCACAAGCAATGCAAACATCCTTGTGACAGTGTTCTGACTCAACTACAAGGCTATAAATGTTATCTTCAGCTTCACATAGAGCTTACATGACCTGGTGATCTATTTATCCCTTGCATCAATTCAGGCAGCTTAACTCAATGAATAACTCACTGTATGGAAAGACAGACGATGAATCCTCTCGAATGTTCCGTTTAATGATGGATATTCATAGGTAGAAAAACGTTGCAGTTGTAAGCCACATGTAAGATGTTACAGCAATGAGGTATACTGTGCACAATGAATAAGAGAGAGGAAGGGGAGGAGAATATACAGAACTACGGTGAGAGAAAGAGTTCAGATAGACAGAGGGAACAAATCTTAAAGATACAGAGCATAATAAATCACATAGTGTAACACAACACTCCCCGTCTGAAATCTTTAGATTTCATAACCATAAACAATTATATATATATTCAATAAGTCCAATACTGTTAAATGTCCTGGAACCTGTAATGAAAAACATGCAACAAGCAAGTATAAACAATAAGTCCAACAGGATTGAAGAACATGTAGTCCGAAGTATGACGTCTTCAAAGAATTCCAAAGTTCAAGGTAGAACCTGTAGATAGCAGCAATGTACTCCCCGCCGTGCCAACAGCATGGCTAGTCCTTGCATAAGTCACTCACCTGGCAAAAGGAGTACTAACTCAGTAATTGGTCGAGTGAAGGTTCGTGTGGATCCTCCCTTGGTTACCTTGACTTCTACCTTCCGGACCTTGTTATCGTCACTGGGCATAACCTTGGTAATAAGACCCATAGGCCACTCATTCCGACAAACTTCCTTGTCTTTTAGAAGGATGAGATCTCCAACCTTAAGATTAGGCTTATATGTTTGCCATTTGTTACGACCTTGAAGGTGATGAAGATACTCCTTCCTCCAGCGATGCCAAAACACATTGGCGAGATGCTGCACCTGCTTCCATTGACGCCTGTAGACATCCTTGGGTTCAATCACACTTGAAGATATTACAGCAGTCCCAATCTTTTGAGTAAGGAGTGAAGCTGGAGTAAGGATCACTGGAGCATCAGGATCTGAAGATACCGGTACTAAAGGTCTTGCGTTCACTATAGCACACACTTCAGCGAGAAAGGTAGACAAAGTATCATGGGTGAGTGTTAAAGACTTGTGAGTCTGCAACATGGAGTCGAGAATTCTTCGTGCTACTCCAATCATTCGTTCCCAAGATCCTCCCATATGTGAAGAATGTGGAGGATTAAACAACCAAGTACATCCATTATTGTCTGCATAGAAGGTGAAAGAATCAATTCTAGTGTCCATTTCACTTCGTATGACTTCGGCAATTTCTACTGCTAACACGGCTGCACAAAGTTCGAGTCTTGGTATGGTATGTGCAGGTTTGGGAGTGAGTTTTGCCTTGCCTAGGACAAAACTACAGTGTGATTCCCCATTCATTTCAGAGATCTTCAAATAGGCTACAGTAGCAATAGCTTCAACTGATGCATCAGAGAAAATATGAATTTCCCTCCGGTAAACAGTTGAAATAGAACCTGGAACATAGCAACGGGAAATCTGAAGTTTTCCTAGTGACTTCAAAGAATGTCTCCACCTTTCCCACTTGTGTTGATTCTCACTAGGTAAGGGAGTATCCCAGTCTATGTTCTCAGTAGATAACTGTCTTAGCAGAATCTTACCTTGAATGGTAACTGGAGCAAGGAAACCGAGTGGGTCATAGATGCTATTCACCACCAACAGGACTCCTCTCTTAGTGAAGGGTTTGTCACAGGTTGACACTTGGAAGGTGAATGTGTCTTGTTCGATGTTCCACAACAAACCCAGACTTCGCTGTACAGGAGGCACATCTGTACCCAAATCAAGGTTTTTTAGACTGGTGGCATAGTCCTCAGAGTGAAAGGCATTCATAAGTTCCTGGCTGTTGGATATAATCTTGTGCAGTCTAAGGTTTGCTGTAGCCAGCATCTCCTTTGTTCTGGTGAGGAGATCAATCGCTTCTTTAGCGGTTGGAAAAGACTTGAGTGCGTCATCAACGTAGAAGTTTCTTTCAACAAACTGACGAGCATCAGATCCATATTCTTCTTCTCCAGTCTGAGCTGTTCTCCTTAGCCCATAAGTTGCCACTGCAGGAGAAGGACTGTTACCAAAGACATGTACCTTCATTCGAAAGTCTATAACTTCCTTGTGGATGTCATTGTCTTTGTGCCATAGAAACCTGAGGTAGTTTCTGTTGTCTTCTCTGACAATGAAGCAGTGAAACATCTGTTGAATGTCTGCCATAACTGCTACAGGTTCTTGTCTGAAGCGAATCAAGACTCCTATTAGACTGTTGTTCAAGTTAGGCCCTGTAAGGAGCATGTTGTTGAGAGAAACACCTTCATGCTGAGCACTAGAATCAAAGACAACTCTGATTTGGTCTGGTTTACGTGGGTGATACACGCCAAAGGATGGAAGGTACCAGCATTCTTCTCCCTCCTTTAGTGGGGGTGCAGGCTCTGCATGATCTCTGTCAAATATATTTTGCATAAAGTCGACAAAGTGTCTTTGCATCTCTGGTTTCCTGCTTAAGTTGCGTTTTAAGGAGGAGAATCTACTGATGGCCTGTTGCAAGTTGTTGGGCAGTCTCTCTCTTGGGAGACGAAAAGGTAGGGGTGCTACCCAGTTATTGGAGTTGTCTTGAAAGAACTCATTGTCCATTACCTTGATGAATTCTTTGTCTTCCATTGAAGGAGCCAGTATGTCATCTTGACTGGTTGTATTAAACACTGTAGAGCCGAAGTCGTCATCGTGGCAGGAGAAAGGGCTTGTGTTACCTGAGATACCATGTTGCCATCTATGGCTGGCTATCTTCTCTTTCACCCAGTAGTGATGTGGGCATGGCTCAAAGTAAGTGTTTCGGCCATTTGGCAGAACATTTGTCTTGAATGATGAAATGTTGGTAGGTCTTTTCATTTTGCCTATACAGACGTTGCCTATGATGACCCACCCTAGATCCATGCGCTGAGCAAATGGGGCATCTGGGGGTCCACTGACTTGTCTGTGTACCTTGTGAACTCTTAGAATGTCTCTTCCTAACAGAAGAAGGATCTGAGCATCTTTGTCAAGCGGCGGTATCTCATTTGCTATTACCTTCAGGTGAGGGTGATAGAAAGCAGCAGCTGGAGTAGGGATTTCTTCCCTGTTAGCGGGTATCTGATTGCACTCGACAAGTGTAGGTAGAGGTAATTGCAAGTTACCTTTGAGAGAAGATACCATGAGTCCATGAGCCCTTCTTCCAGAAACCTCTGTAGTTCCACTACAGGTACCCAAGGTGTAAGGATGAGCTTCGCCTTTTATTTCAAATAGATTAAACAGTTCTGATTTTGCAAGCGATCTATTGCTCTGATCGTCTAAGATAGCATAGGTTTTTAGAGTCTTTTCTGGTTGGTCCTTGTGGTATATGTTCACCAAGCATATTTTAGCACAGGACTTATCGCAGCGGTCTTCTCCACAAACTTCGGTGCAGGATGAAGAAATGATGGTAGAATTAGGCACTTGGTCTGTATTCTCCCCGCCATGCGTTAACCTGGGAGGAGAGTTAGCAGGTTGTGCAGAGCTGGGCTCAAGCGGATGTAGGGCTTGCACATGCTCTTCGGAGCCACACTCTATGCACTTGATGGATACATTACAGTCCCTTGCAAAATGTTCGGTAGAAGCACAGCACCTGAAACATACCCTAAATGTCTTTAAAAGCTCCTTACGCTCTTCAAGAGGCTTTTTCCTAAAGCCGATACATTTTTTGAGGGGGTGTGGCTTCTTGTGAATGGGACACTCTCTGTTAGGGTTTTCAATCTTCCTACTCTGTCTGTCCGTGGCAACAACTGTGGTAGGAGTGGGAAGGAAGTCAGTCTTTTTCACGGATACTGGGCCTCTACGGCTTCTATAGTTGCCCTGAAGACTGGTACTCTTAGGAAATGGTGAGAAGAGACTGTACTCACCGTAGGAAAAACTTGGATCATTCTTGGTCTCTGCGATTCTCCTGATGAAGTTGCAGAAGAAAGAGAATGGTGGGAAGGAAACCTTGTTCTCTTTTTTGTATGATGATCCTAGTGCAGACCATTTCTCTTGTACACCATACGGGAGCTTGGAGACAATTGGGTTTACCCCTCTTGCAGTGTCAAGGTAACTGAGTCCAGGTAGTTTTGGTTCTGCCTTGGCTAGCTGAAGCTCAAGGAGAAGGTCACTCAGTCTCTGGAACTCCTTGTTGTCCTTACCAGATATCTTTGGGAAAGTTTCCAGGCGCATGAACAAGGCATTTTCTATAGCTTCTGGACTGCCATAACTTTGCTCTAGTCACTCCCATGCAGCTGTGAGGCCTGCTGTAGGATTGTCCATGAAAACTGATCTTAATGGCTTAACACGTGCAGCAGATAGAGGACCAAGCCATCTAATCAGGAGATCCAATTCTTGAGCCGCTGTAATGCCAAGATCGCTGATTGCAGTTCTGAAAGCACATTTCCAACTTCTGTAGTTCTCAGGTTGGTCATCAAAACTTGTAAGACCAGTCTTTGTGAGCTCTCTGCGAAGTATGTACCTCACAAACTCTGCTGTCTCAGTGGTCTCTGCCTTTATGTGAGATGCTGTTGGCTGAACGGTGCTGATTGCACTATCTTTGACATTATTGTTAAAGGACACAGGTAAATATGGTGCAGCAGATGCGTTCAGGTGAGTTGCTTGCTTGAAGTCGGTTGTTCCAATGGTACATTGATTCAATGCTGTACCGATGACAGGAAATTGATGACTTGCTTGCAGCTTGCTCTGATGCTCTGTGACATAAGAAGGAAGGTTAGGTAGGCAGGCAGGAAATGCATTGGAGTGATTTTGCATGCAGGAAGTTGCTAGAACCTCTTTAACTTGGAGCTGTGAAGGAGTTTCTAAGTTGCCAGGAGCATTGGAGACAATGGAGTGTATACTGCAGTGGCTTAGGACATAGTCTTTAGTGCGTTTGAGGGGATCTTCCATATCTGCTATGTTTAGGTTGATGCTGTCTTTCTCACTTGCACCTTCGTCTGCACTGATAGCTTGCTCTAAAACTCTTAGCCTTGCCATAGCTGCGTCATGTTTACACTGTTCATTTAAGATTTCTATAGTTGCTCTTTGACGTGCTGTGTGAGCTTCCAACTCTGCTCTTTGACGTGCGGTCTGAAGCACCGACTCCGTTTCCAACTCTGCTCTTTGACGTGCTGTTTGAGCTTCCAATTCTGCTCTCTTTTCTGCATATGCGACCTGCACCTTGCTGGCTTCCGCTTCAGCGCGGGCACTAATAAGTCGCTCACTGAGTGTTGAGTATCTTGAACTATGACGTCTAGAAGACCTTTTAGAATGTCTGGTGGAAACAGATCTGTGAGATGCAGTGTCCTGTATCAGCTTTAACTTTGCTTCTGCCTTTAATTTGGTTTGCTGGATAAAACTGTCTCTTTCCAGATTAGGAGCCTTGAAATTCTTTAATTCCTCGAGTGAAAGTTCTGTGTTCATATTTTGTAAGACATGAATGAACTTGTCACTGGTAAGCTGATAGAGCTCATAAGAGATAGAGAGTTGTTTAATGGCGCCCTCTAGTATCAGTAATTCACCTTCAACAGACACTGTATTTGATTCAAAGGCAATCTTGTCCCAAATTAGCTTCAAGCTATTAAACAATTCAGTTCTTAAGGCTTCATAATTCTCCATCACTTTCCAGGTGGGTTTGACTGAGCGTTTGGGTAAGTCAGTTGGCTCAGTGTCTTGTGCTGGAGTGGCTGTGTATTCACATTGAGAGCTGTGGTGACTCATGGCTGACACAGGCAGAGAATGTCTCAGTGATAAGCAGGCAGGATCTGTGTGCTGTAATATGACACCCTGCAGCCTGGTCTCAGGTTATGAAGATTCCATGTGCTGCTGTCTCATTCTTTCTTGCAATGAGGGCAGTAAATCTTGTCTGTAACAGTACTATATGCAGAAATCTTGTAATTAGGCTGTGGAACTCCGTTTTTCTACTGTTCTGACTCAACTACAAGGCTATAAATGTTATCTTCAGCTTCACATAGAGCTTACATGACCTGGTGATCTATTTATCCCTTGCATCAATTCAGGCAGCTTAACTCAATGAATAATTCACTGTATGGAAAGACAGATGATGAATCCTCTCGAATGTTCCGTTTAATGATGGATATTCATAGGTAGAAAAACGTTGCAGTTGTAAGCCACATGTAAGATGTTACAGCAATGAGGTATACTGTGCACAATGAATAAGAGAGAGGAAGGGGAGGAGAATATACAGAACTACGGTGAGAGAAAGAGTTCAGATAGACAGAGGGAACAAATCTTAAAGACACAGAGCAAAATAAATCACATAGTGTAACACAACAGACAGCAATAGGCCAGTGACAGGTACTCTTTATGGAGAGATCTGAGGTCTATAAGACCCCAAATCCAAACTGCACTTAAAATCATTCACAACACCAAGAAAACCGGAAGTGATGTCATCACTTCCAGTTTACTATACTGAACAGCTGATCAAAGCCAATCCAGGCTTTGTCTAGTTGTCCGGCCAGCCGGTGGACGTGCTGGCTGGCAGCTTGCATCTCCCGGTGGGACAGGAGAGCCTGAGCAAGCCGTGGGGACATCCCCTTCCGCTGCTTGGAATAGCAATCAAGCGGCTAGTTAGCTGCTGTTCCGATTGCTACTACAAGAGAGCCAACCTCCAGCTCCTAAAAAACAATACAACCTCTTGAAGACCGATGACTTACCAGGTGACTGGTCGGCAAGTGGACTTACCAGGTGGATTTGTCGGTAAGTGGACTTACCAGGTGGATTGGTCGGCAAGTGGACTTACCAGGTGACTGGTCAGCAAGTGGATATGGATCATTTACCTGTTTATATTTATACATGGTAATCATATCCCTCCAATCACCTCTTCTTAAGGAAAAATACATTCAGTCCAGCTAATCTTTCCCCATATCCGAGGTCTTCCATGCCCATTATTCTTTTAGTTACTCTTCTCTGCACTCTCTCCAGCTCCCCCAAATCCTTTTTGTGAACTGGGGCCCTAAAATGGTCTGCATAGTCCAGATTATGTTTTACTACTAATTTGTACAGGAGCAGTTTTTTTCTTCATCTTGAGTCATATTTAGGTATATATAAGTTCTCAGGGCGCAAAAAAAAAATAGAAAACATTTTCCATACCTCCAAATTCCCCAGAAAACACATGACATGATGGGGGGGGGATTTACTAAAACTAGTAGACACAGAATCTGGTGCAGTGGTGCATAGTACCCAATCAGCTTTTAGCCTAGGTTCACATTGGCGGGATTTGGCATGCGATTTGACATGTCAAATCGCATGCTAAATCTGTGGCCATTGCCGGCAACGGCATCATCCGAATGCTGACTTTGTGGCGCCGCACCGATGCCCAAAAGTAGTTTCTGTACTACTTTTGACGAATTTGGGTGCGATTTCAATAGACATCTGTGCAGGATCCAGCACAAAGGTCTCTGAAATCGCCCCTGAAGTTGGGTAGGAAAGCGTGCAAGTTCAGGTGAACTCTCACAATTTCAATCCCGCTGTCAGTGTGAACCTGGGCTTAGAGTTTGTTGTCAAAGCTTTATTGAACAAGTTGAAGTTTAATGCTGATTGGATGATTGGCAAAGCTGCACCAGATTCTGTGAGCACTAGTTTTGGTCAATCTCCACCTATGGCTACCCAATAACCTTCATATCAGGAAATGGTTGTACCACCTCTGTGGACATCACATTGCCAACCAATCTTTGGGGAACATTTATAATTTGGAATGGATTTGCCTAAACATTATTTGCTCAGGACATACACATTCATGCGTGGCTAAAACAATGGTTCAGGCTCATGAAAAGATCCTTCATTAGATAGATATTTGGGAACTGACTCACCAGTCCCCCACCTCAAGTGAATGACTTGTCCAAGCTTGATAATCTCTTCTGTCCATTAATTTTGCTACTGACTTGGGGTTCCCTGAAAGCTATGCAAGACCCCTATAGGGATCAAAGGTAGTTGGAAGTCTTCCCTACATTCAAAGATGGTGTGCTTCCTTAGCTTTGTGTAGGGCCTGCCAGTGATAGCACCAGTGACCTGATAGGTACATTATCTGCACTGATGCTGGAGGAGGCGAGCTAAAAAAATAAATTGAATAAAGGACACCATGATTATGTAAGGTCCACAAGAGAAAACTCATTGCTGTTCAGGAATTGTCCGATGCCAGTGATGGCGAACCTTGGCACCCCAGATGTTTTGGAACTACATTTCCCGTGATACTCATGCACTCTGCAGTGTAGCTGAGCATCATGGGAAATGTAGTTCCAAAACATCTGGGTTGCCAAGGTTCGCCATCACTGTCCTATGCTGTTCCTTTCTCTCAGTACTAGCCTACCAGTCAGGTCCAAGCCTACTGAACACAATATATACTCTACAAGCCTAAGGATCCATCTATGACCATCTCTCCATCAGACAACCATCTTTATCTTTGTTTGGCACATGGCAGACCTACCTAAGTTTAGTTCAGCTCATCCACGGGGTCCCGGCATTTGTTGACACAGTACTCGCTGCAGCACTTCTGGGAACCTTCACAGTCCACATCATTGACACAGGTGTTTGTGTTGACAGATGGACATTTGAACATCATTATAGCACCAGGCAGCCCAAAGAGAGGACACTGCCAACTTTTTTCAGCTGGAATAAACAGAAACTGTTTTTTGGCATGGATTTGTTGTTTGAGTCACTTGACTTTAGCTCTGAAATTTAGAAAAATATTTGAAACCCCCAAATGTCTTCTTGATAAATCGTCACATACTGTATGGTGGTCAGTCTGTGACTATATTTCCATCCTAAGACCATCTTATCTCTGTATGGTACATGGCAGGCCTACCTAAGGTTGGCTCACCCACAGGGACCCAGCACTTGTTGACGCACGACTCGCTGCAGCACGTCTGGTGACCTTCGCAGTCCACATCATTCACACAGGCAGTTGTGTTGACAGATGGACATTTATACAGCATAACAGTACCCAGCAGCCCCAAATAAGGACAATGCCTACTTTTTTCAACATGAATAAACAAAAAATATGTGAGACTCTGAGTGGGTGGTGGTGACTACTGACACAGTAACCGGTTTATCAGTGATTAGGAATATTGATACTGGTAGCACTAGTCTGGAGACATTGTACTGCTGTGGTGGTGAACAGAGATAATAGCTGGCAGCACTGACATACGGGGAGAGATTTACTAAAACTGGAGCACTCAGAATCTGGTGCATGGCAGCCAATCAGCCTCTAAGTTCAGCGTTGTCAATAAAACCTCTATGAAGAACTGTACCAGATTCTGCATGCTCCAGTTTTAGTAAATCTCCCCCAGAGTTGTCAGAACAGGATCGCCACCACAGAGGTACAATGTCACTATACTGACACTGGACTTTCTCTGGTGACAGTATGTTAAAAAGAATATAATTTCCTTTACAGTTTTTTGTTACATATTGTCACAAGAGCGGTGTAATTTCACCATAGTGACACTGTACTGCTCTGGGGGGGGGGTGATCAGACAATCAATTTTCTATGTGCCTTTGGCATCAATTCATGATGCCAGTGTTTCCTACTTTGATTGCTGTGATTGGTCATAGCTATCACATGGCAGAAGATTGCCGTTTTTCACCCTGTACATGTGATGACTATGACCAATCACAGAGATCACACAGTAGTAAACAATGGCATCATGAATGACAGCCGTTGTTTACTACCACTGATTGTGATTGCTGTGATTGGCCACAGCGATCACGTGGTACCAGGGCCAATCACAGTGGCCTGGTACCCCGATTGGTGATCCACTGTGTCCAGATCACACTGGTGGCTCCTTACTGGTGCCCACAACAGGAGGATGTATGGGTATGCCCTCAAGGAACAAAGAGGTGGTTAACCACTTGCTTACAGGGCACTTAAACCCCCCTCCTATCCAGACCAATTTTCAGCTTTCAGCGCTGACGCACTTTGAATGACAATTGCGCGGTCATACAACACTGTACCCAAATGAAATTTTTATCATTTTTTCCCCACAAATAGAGCTTTCTTTTGGTGGTATTTGATCACCTCTGCGGTTTTTATTTTTTGTTAAAAAAATTTAAAAAGAGCAAATTTAAAAAAAATATATATATATTTTTTTATATTTTGTTATAAAATTTTTTTAAAGGGTATTTTTTCTCCTTCATTGATGTACGCTGATGAGGCGGCACCAATGGGCACTGATAGGTAGCAGTGATGGGCACTGATGGGTGGCAGTGATGGGCACTGATTGGTGGCAATAATGGGCACTGATCTTGTACACTGCTAGGTGGCACTGATTGGCACCACTGGTGGGCATTGTTAGGTGGCAATGGTGGGCATTGATAGGTGGCACTTGCAGGCATTGATAGGTGGCACTTATGGGCATTGATACGTGGCACTGGTGGGCACTGTGGGCACTGTGATGTGGCAATAACAGGTGGCACTGGCAGGGGGTACTTGTGGCACAATTGAGGCACGTATGAGGCATTATTGCCTCCTCCTCTTCGGGACCGATGTCCCTTGCTGCTGAGCCGGTGATCGGCTTTTTTTTCTCCTCGCACTGTCAGCGCGAGGAGAAAAAAAAAACGATCAAAGAGCTTTTCTTTTGATCATGTGATCAGCTGTCATTGGCTGACAGCTGATCACATGGTAAGGGGCCAGGACCGGCCCCTTACTTGGATCGGTGATCACCCGAGTCTCAGTGACTCATGATCACAGCGCGCTCCACGCGCGCCCTGCAGGGCACGCGCAGGGCACGTGCACAGGGGAGGCCGTCATATGACGGCCTCCCGGGAATTCAGGTCCGCGCTGTAGCCGTCATTCGGCTATAGCGCGGATGTCAAGCGGTTAAAGCAAAATGTTGTGTGTATTGTATGATGTATGATCTGATGTCACCATACATGGGAAGAACACACAAATGCAAACTGAATCTCCCTATGAGTTGTCACACAGGATAACAACTGTGATGGAACTCTTGAGAGTGGAGGTTTGGTGCATAGGAACATGATTTTAGAAGCTTTGGTTGGATATTTCAAGGGCAATATTTTATCAGTTACTCCAAATCCTCATAGTTTAAATGACATATTGTTAAAAGCTGATCATTTACGAAGAAAATCAAATAAAGAGACTGAGAGTTGATGCAGTGATATTTTTTAGGGGAGATCAGCAGGTAAAAACTTGTGCAAACAGCCAGGGAAGATTTACCAAAAAGAAAAAAAATCCTAATGTGAAAAGTTAAACAAAATAATATTGATCCAGAATCCAAGACCCGGGTATAATTTTCTGTGAAAACAGGAAAATCACCATGTAAAAAGCTGAATATGAAAAATTAAAATAGAGTGTGAAAAGTTAATAGAAGAAAATGCAAATCTTCAAAAACAGTTGCAGAGATTACAGGGGAGCCATGTACTTTTTGCAGAGATAGAAAAAAGATGTAGGGCCTTCAAGGATGCCATAGATGTAGAGATAGTAGGAGATGGAGGTCCTTTAAGAAAGTCATACATTCAGAGATAGCAGAAGGTGGAGATCCTTCAAGAATGCCATAGATACAGAAGTAGTAAAAGGTGTCGGTCCTTCAAGAAAGTATTGTGGAAATATGAGCCCTGAAAATGATAAACTTTATTATTAATGTGACTTATGCCCCGTACACATGGTCGGATTTTCCGATGGAAAATGTCCGATCAGAGCGTGTGGACGGAAATTCCGACCGTGTGTGGGCTCCATCGGACATTTTCCATCGGATTTTCCGACACACAAAGTTTGATAGCAGGATATAAAATTTTCCGACAACAAAATCCGTTGTCGGAAATTCCGATCGTGTGTACACAAATCCGACGGACAAAGTGCCATGCATGCTCAGAATAAATAAAAAGATGAAAACTATTGGCCACTGCCCCGTTTATAGTCCCGCCGTACGTGTTTTACGTCACCGCGTTTAGAACGATGGGATTTTCCGACAACTTTGTGTGACCGTGTGTATGCAAGACAAGCTTGAGCCAACATCCTTCAGAAAAAATCCTAGGATTTTGTTGTCGGAATGTCCAAACAAAGTCCGACCGTGTGTACGGGGCATTACAGTGAACTTTTGATGAGTTGCAGAATACTGCTTGGACATGCTTAGAAGCAACTGAGACACCATACCCAGCTGTGGAATTTTATCTATCGTAGCTATCTGACAAAAGCCTCTTCCCTGGCCATTTGGTAGCATAATTTATGGCTCCCGTCGAGTGACGCTTCTTCTCAGTGACAGCTGTTATATAGTTGAGGGTGGGGCAACCCGGTGCCGTAATAGAGTGACACCAGCCCCCCTGACGCCACTTGACATCAGAGGAAGATGGGGTCGCCTGTTTACGTCGCCGAGTGGCCCCGCCCTCAGCTATATAACAGCTGTCACCGAGAAGAAGTGTCACTTGGCGGGAGCCTCCCATGGAGGCGGAGCTTTTGAGACTTTTTTTTTTCTTCTGTCCGTCGGGTGGTGTGAGATGGATTTACATCGCGGGACATTTTTATTTTTTTATTAAATGACTTGTCCCAAAGTGTCTCCTGTCTTTATAGTTTTTGACACTTTTTGTGAAATGGTAGGGATACAATGTACCTGTTACCAATTCACATGGGGGGAGGCCGGGATCTGGGGGTGCCCTTGTTAAAAGGAGCTTCCAGATTCCGATAAGCCCCCTGCCCGTAGACCCCCACAACCACCGGGCAAGGGTTGTGGGGATGAGGCCCTTGTCCCCATCAAAATGGGGACAAGGTGCTTTGTGGGGCTACTCCAAAGCACCCTCTCCATGTTGAGGGCATGCGACCTGGTATGGTTCAGGGGGGGCACTCTCTCACCCCCCCTCTTTTTCTGTGGCCTGCCAGGTTGCGTGCTCGGATAAGGGTCTGGTATAGATTTTGGGGGGACCCCTATGCCATTTTTTTTATTTTGGCGCAGGGTTCCCCTTAATATTCATACCAGACCTGAAAGGCCTGGTATGGATTTTGGGGGGGACCCCCACGTAATTTTTTTTAAATTTTGGTTCAGGGTTCCCCTTAATATTCATACCAGACACAAAGGGCCTGGAAATGGACTGGGGGGGACCCATGCTGTTTTTTTTAATGAGTTTTATCTATATTGCCGAGACCCGACAATTCATTACAGCCGCAATCAGTTTTAGATGACTTTTTTTCCTTTAGAAATGTGATTTTGCTGTGGTACTTTTCTAAACATGGGAAAATGGCGCCACTTTACAGGCATACTATAGACACCCCCCAGGCATGATATTTAAAGGAATATTTAATTTTTATTGTTTCACTTTAAGCATTAAAAAAATCACTGCCCCCGAAAAAACGTCAGTTTTTAAAAGAAAATTTGCATTGATACATGTCCCCTGGGACAGGACCCAGGTCCCCAAACACTTGTTATGACAATAACTTGCATATAAGCCTTTAAAATGAGCACTTTTGGTTTTTCATGTTAGTGTCCCATAGATTTTTAAAGGGGTTCCGTGGCTTTTGAATTTGCCATTAACACCGCATAATTTTCGTTGTTCGTTGTTTCGTTGTTCCGAACGTCCGAACAATCAAAGTTTGGCTCAAACTTATGCTCGGGCCGAACCGTTTGCCCATCCCTTGTCACCAGTATGGTATTTGTAAATTGAAATCATATCCCCTCTCAAGCATCTTTTCTCCAGAGAGAATAAGTTCAGTGCTCGTAACCTTTCTTCATAACGAATATCCTCCAGACCCTTTATTAGCTTTGTTGCCCTTCTTTGTACTCGCTCCATTTCCAGTACATCCTTCCTCAGGACTGGTGCCTAGAACTGGACAGCATACTCCAGGTGAGGCCGGACCAGAGTCTTGTAGAGTGGGAGAATTATCGTTTTATCCCTGGAGTTAATTCTTTTTTTTATGCATGCCAATATTCTGTTTGCTTTGCTAGAAGCAGCTTGGCATTGCATGCCATTGCTAAGCCTATCATCTACTAGGACCCCCAGGTCCTTTTCCATCCTAGATTCCCCCAGAGGTTCTCCCCACAGTGTATAGATTGCATTCATATTTTTGCCACCCAAATGCATTATTTTACATTTTTCTACATTAAACCTTATTTGCCATGTAGTTGCCACCCCATTAATTTGTTCAGATCTTCTTGCAAGGTTTCCATATCCTGCGGAGAAGTTATTGCCCTGCTTAGCTTAGTATCGTCCGCAAATACAGAGCTTGAACTGTTTACCCCATCCTCCGGGTCATTTATGAACAAATTAAACAGGATTGGTCCCAGCACAGAATCTTGGGGGACCCCATTACCTACCCCTGACTTCCGAGTACTCCCCATTTATCACCACCCTCCGAACTCGCCCTTGTAGCCAGTTTTCGATCCATGTACTCACCCTATGGTCCATGCCAACGGAGCTTATTTTGTACAGTAAACGTTTATGGGGAACTGTGTCAAATGCTTTTGCAAAATCCAGATACACCACGTCTACGGGCCTTCCTTTATCTAGATGGCAACTCACCTCCTCATAGAAGGTTAATAGATTGGTTTGGCAAGAACGATTCTTCCTGAATCCATGCTGATTACTGCTAATGATACCGTTCTTATTACTAAAATCTTCTATATAGCCCCTTATCATACCCTCCAAGAGCTTGCATACTATTGATGTTAGGCTAACTGGTCTGTAATTCTCAGGGATGTATTTTGGGCCCTTTTTAAATATTGGTGCTACATTGGCTTTTCTCCAATCCGCTGGTACCTCAGTCCTCAGTCCTAGTTTACCTTCTGTGCATTATACCGCACAAGCGCAGTCAGGCTAAATTGCTATTTTTAATCCAGCAGCTGTGTAGGTAGTCAAACTGTCCGGACTTGATGACATCATAGCATTATGTCAACGCGTTTGCCCGCCTCATCATTGAAGGCTTCATCAGGTACTCGAGAAAGCTTGCAATCAGGATGGGAGTGAAACGCATTGACATAATAATATTACGCCCGAAGACTGAGTGATCTGAAACCGCTGGGCGGAGGCGCAGGGGGACTGTAAGCCACAACATAGCTTTTTACCTTATGCCCCACCATTCTGTTTCTGTGCCCACACAGTCCCTTGCAAATGTATTCACCCCCTTGGCATTTTACCTATTTTGTTACAGTACAGCCTTTAGTTCAATGTTTTTTTTAATCTGAATTATATGCAATGGATCAGAACACAATATTCTAAGTTGGTGAAGTAAAATTAGAAAAATATATACATAAAACTATTTTTCAGAAAAAAAAAACTGATAATTGCCATGTGCGTATGTATTCACCCCCATTGTTATGAAGCCCATAAAAAGCTCCGGTGCAACCAATTATCTTCAGAAGTCACAAAATTAGTGAAATGATGTCCACCTGTGTGTAATCTAAGTGTCACATGATCTGTCATTACATATACACACCTTTTTGAAAGGCCCCAGAGGCTGCAACACCTAAGTAAGAGGCGCCACTAACCAAACACTGCCATGAAGACCAAGGAACTCTCCAAACAAGTAAGGGACACTGTTGTTGAGAAGTACAAGTCAGGGTTAGGTTATAAGAAAATATCCAAATCTTTGATGATCTCTAGGAGCACCATCAAATCTATCATAACCAAATGGAAAGAACATGGCACAACAGCAAACCTGCCAAGAGACGGCCGCACACCAAAACTCACGGACCGGGCAAGGAGGGCATTAATCAGAGAGGAAGCACAGAGACCTAAGGTAACCCTGGAGGAGCTGCAGAGTTCCACAGCAGAGACTGGAGTATCTGTACATAGGATGACAATAAGCCATACGCTCCATAGAGTTGGGCTTTATGGCAGAGTGGCCAGAAGAAAGCCATTACTTTCAGCAAAAAACAAAATGGCACGTTTTTAGTTTGCGAAAAGGCATATGGGAGACTCCCAAAATGTGTGGAGGAATGTCTGATGAGACTACAATTGAACTTTTTGGCCATCAAAGAAAAAGCTATGTCTGGCGCAAACCCAACACATCACATCACCCAAAGAACATCATCCCCACAGTGAAACATGGTGGTGGCAGCATCATGCTGTGGGGATGTATTTCAGCAGGACTGGGAAACTGGTCAGAGTTGAGGGAAAGATGGATGGTGCTAAACACAGGGATATTCTTGAGCAAAACCTATACCACTCTATGTGTGATTTGAGGCTAGGATGGAGGTTCACCTTCCAGCAGGACAATGACCCCAAACACACTGCTAAAGCAACACTTGAGTGGTTTGAGGGGAAACATTTAAATGTGTTGGAATAGCCTAGTAAAAGCCCCGACCTCAAGCCAATAGAAAATCTGTGGTCAGACTTAAAGATTGCTGTTTACAAGCGCAAATGATCCAACCTGAAGGAGCTGGAGCAGTTTTGCAAGGAGGAATGGGCAAAAATCCCAGTTGTAAGATGTGGCAAGCTCATAGAGACTTATCCAAAGCGACTTGGATAGCCGCAAAAGGTGGCTCTACAAAGTACTGACTCTAGGGGGGGTGAATAGTTATGCACAATGACTTTTTCTGTTATTTTGTCCTATTTGTTGATTGCTTCACAATTAAAAAAAAAGTTGTGGGCATGTTCTTTAAATTAAATTATGCAAATCCTCAAACAATTCATGTTAATTCCAGGTTGTGAGGCAACAAAACACGAAAAATGCCAAGGGGGGTGAATACTTTTGCAAGGCACTGTATGCTGATTTGGCTTTATTTATGCTGCTCATCAATTTTGAGAGCTGTCGCAGTCATTTATCGAGCAGATACTGTATATGAGATACCTTTTCAGCTCCTGCAATATTACTAATAAAGGTTAAGGAGTCAGTCTTGATTACAGCATTTGACAGTGACTCATCTATTGATATAGGTAATCATTACCTATCCGCAAATAGGTTCAATCTTGACAGCATTGTAATTTTTATGGTGTAGGGTGGAGGTATGTATTGGGTTGCTACATTTGATATACTTGTTATTGTTATTTTTACTTTAACTATCATTATCTTCTTTGGTAAAGTAAAAAAAAAAAATTTGTTTAAAAATAACAAGCATGTTATACTCACCTGCTTTGATATTGTACAGAGCGGTCCCAATCCTCCTGTTCTCAGGTCCCCCGGCGGCGCTCCTGGCTCCTCTTCTTCTTCCTGTGTCCCCATAGCAAACAGTTTGCTATGGAGGCACACTGGGGTTGATTTACTAAAGGCAAATAGACTGTGCACTTTGCAAAGTTTTTTGCACTTTACAAAGAATACCCAATCACGTGCAAGGAAAATAAAAAACAAAATTGTTGCTTGCACATGATTGGATGATGGAAGTCAGCAGAGCTTCTGCTCATTTACTAAGCTCTGGAGCAACTGCCCTTGCAGAGTGCAACTGCACTTTGCAAAGTGCATAGTCGATTTGCCTTAAGTAAATCAGCCCCACAGTGTCTATGCACTCCTGAGCTGGGCTCCATAGACTTACACATATGCATTGGCCCCTGCTGCTGCTAGAGTGGTGCGTAAAGAGGAAGAGAGGGGAGAAGAGAGCCATCTACAGTGCTTGATCTATTCTCCCCTCTATTCCCCTTCACATAGTATCGCTTTAAAGTGATTGTAAACCTTTGTTTATTTATTTTTAATAACATACATATACTTACCTCCACTGTGCAGTTCGTTTTACACAGTGTGACCCCAATCATCGTCTTCTGGGGTTCCGCGACGGCGCTGGCGGCTCCTCCCCGCATCGGTTACCTTTGCGAGTCCAGCATTTGCGTGCATAGGCACAGAATGACGGACTCGGCCCCGCCCCCCGGCATCATTGGAGGAAGCCAATGGCTGCCCTGCCCTGCTATCAATCTATCCAATCAAGAGCCGAGAACCCCAGGCAGAGAGGAAGAGCGCATCTCCACCAATGGAACGAAGGGCTCAGGTGAGTAAAATGGGGGGGCTGGGGGGCTGGTCAGTGTCAGAAGTTTTTTCCCCTTAAAGCATAGGATGCATTAAGGGGAAAAAACACGAGTGTTTACAACCCCTTTAAGTTCCACTACCTGGATCTTCAGTAGTGCTTCTTTTTCCCCAAGAGTCTATTCCTTGGTTTTTTATTTGAGTATGCTTTACATACTTAGATCCACACCAATTAATGTGGTGAGGCAGCAGACTAGGTTACTAATTCCCTCCGTTATCATGTTACCTTAATAGTAATATTTTTCTATTTGGTTCCACATGTTGGACACCCCTTGCTATGCAATTATACTTAGAAAATGCAGTGTTCAGTATTCTATTGCTTTGGTGTGTACACCATCACCTGATGTATGCCCTGAACAAGAGATTGTGTGCACCCTCTATGGGCACTGCTTATCTGCTTATATGTACAGTCCTTTCCTTGGGCAAAACACGTTGGGGAGGGTGGATGGTGGGTGGGAAGTCATGCTGTGAACTGTTCTTATCAAATTTAAAAGTTTTAGCATTTGTGACCTCATTGGTATGCAGCCGTTTATTCCTCTTGACACTATCCTGTAGAGCAGGGACATGGTCTCAGGTGGGCACCCGATAGCAGTCGGACGATCAGGGAGAAGAGAGCATTTCCAGAGCAGCATTGATTACTGATTTTCTTTTCTGCAGTTATACAATGTAGTCTAGTCACCTTCTCGGCTCTTATCTGTGACTGGATAATGAAGGAGCAACAGCAAGGTAATGAGCTCTTCCCTCTGCTCTCTCTACCTCTGTGCAGGTTCCATGCACTCCTATGTGAATCCATCACTCCTGATTGTCTCCTAGTGCTGTTCTTCCTTCTCCAAGTGGAGTGGTCTACAGGGGATTTCAAGAGACTAATGCCAAGTCAGTTTCATGAACTTATACCACCTATACTTTTAATAATTTCTAATGAACACGGAACTATGATAATTGCCACCGTGTTGTGTTATTTTTCATTTTTTTAAATATTAGCTTTAAAGTGTAAGACTTTTGCTGTTTTAGATAAACATACTAATGCCACGTACACACAATCGGAAATTTGGCCAGCAAAAGACCGATGAGAGCTTTTGGTCGGAAAATGCGACCGTGTGTATGCTCCATTGGACTTTTGCTGGCCGAATTCCAGCCAGCAAAAGATTGAGAGCATGTTCTCAATTTTTCGGTCGGAAAAAGTTCCTATCCAAAAATGCGATCGTCTGTAGCAATTCCTAGGCGCAAAATTCCCACGCATGTTCGGAAACAATTCGACACATGCTCGGAAGCATTGAACTTAATTTTCTCAGCTCATCGTAGTGTTGTACGTCACCGCGTTCTTGACGGTCGAAAGTTCAGCGAACTTTTGTGTGACCGTGTGTATGCAAGGCAAGCTTGAGCGGAATGCCGTTGGAAAAGCCATCATATCTTTTTCCGACCAAAATCCCAATCGTGTGTATGCTGCAAAAGTTTGCTAAGGTCTTAAATCATCATTTATTATACATTTCTAAGAATTAAACACACACTTATAAATAGAAGGAGAGAGGAATAAAAGAAGAGGCTTAGAAAAGGAATAGTAGTCATGGAACAGATTCACTTACCTGTGGTCATTGCTTGGAGCAGGACTGTCCCCATGATAAGGAAGAGAGATGCCACCATCACCTTCGTCTGATGGGAATACACCTTTGATTATCAGCTCTGCAAATGAATTTTATAACCAGATAATTAGGACCAGTCAGTATCTGAAACACAATTGTATTTTTTAATAAAGCTCTCAGTTTCTCAATAGGTTAGTAACTCAACAATGAGTGCTTATTTAAATGGCCATTAGGTTATTGGTCTAGGAAAGTTGACAAACAAGTCAAAAATATTTACCAAAACTACCATACTTAAAGCAATGTGGAATTCCTGGTTCACTCTGGAGTCCTTTGTTCAGCTTATATGCCTTAAGCAAGTCATGGTTGTCCAAAAATCAAGACATTGGCTTAAGGGTAATTCTGCTACTTGTCAGCGCTTATGTTAAGGGGCTAGTTATTAAAATTTTTCAGTTACAGGTATTCAAGTTATGGTTACTTCCATTAAAAAAGTCATTCCACGCCCATACACTGACGTCTCCCTGAGGTAACTCAGGTGTGGGCTGTGTGGGTCATCCCGGACGGTTGGGTGGTTGTTGTATCTGTGCACCCCCCTTTGATGGTGGATGTCTTTTGGACGCCCATGCGTCACCGCCCGTACATGACGCTGGGGGTGTAGCCTTCGGGGTCTTGTGGGTATATCTGGACGTTCAGCACGGTTGGGATTCTGATTCATTACTTGGCGATTGGATAGAGCGGTCACATCTCTAAGAACAAACTGACAACCATTGGATGATTTTCACTCCTATTGAGGTACAACTTTTTTACTTTCCTGACACCCATTGGGTTTGTTACATTGTTTTTATACACATGTAATACTATATCATTCTACATTGCCCCGTAGTCTCTCTGCCCATACCAGTTTTATAACCATGCATTCATGCATTTACTATATTCCATATCTCAGTTAGCTTGTTCATACCAAGATACTCTTATAACCTTAATTCACTCACTTACATCTTTATGTATATATAAATTAAAGCTTAGAACCCTATACAATAAGTTCATTTTGCAGTTATGATGCCCTCTGATATATATGCATCCTTGCAGACATTTTTCAGACACAATGTTTAAGGGGCTAAGTGGAGACCGCAGTGAGAAATACCCCTATCCAGTCCGTGCTGATCCTCCGGATGTTCCCCTATTGTGGCCTTGTTTTGTTCCGCCTCCTCAGCTCCCGAGCTGGATGCATTACACTGCTGCCATCTCGATATCCAGCGTTTGGCGATTCATCTCAGACTCCGGTAAGTATGAGGTCTCTGCATCAGGCCTCTCTTGCTAACCATTCCATCTGCCCCCATTTACCAACCACATACATTTATTGATCTTATTACTTACATTGCAGATACAACATTCATGCATCCGCCCCTGAAGAGCGAGCAGGGTCTCGCGAAATGCATAGGGCTTTATTGATGCTTATTTTATGCCGGTACATGCTGGGTATTATTGATGTCTGCATTATGTTTACATACTTCCCTGTCCACATGTATGTACATTTTATCTTATTTTGTATGTGTACTTACTGACCCAGCAATTTTCAAGTTTTATTGTTGCTCATTGATGTATAACATTTGTAATAAATCTTTGTATATTTACGTTCATCTGTGTTGTGTACATTGGCTATTATGCCTGGTAACTCACAATCATTATTGTTACCGCTCAGTTACATAACATTTTGAAATGAATAAATTGATTTTGTCTCAGTGTTCACTGTGGACATTGGCTAAACCTCTCTCACCTCATCTAAAGTCCCAGGGCTATTTTTCTTGTTTTTTTGTGCACTATTAGGGATGGAGGTGTCAGAGGGGTCACACCAGACCTTAATCTTCCTTTTTTTGAAAAAAGTCATGATTGCCCATGTTTTTTTTTCCCCCAACAAAATAACCTAAAGCCCTTCCTTAACAAATGGCACAATTTACCTGAGAATTGTAGCCTACCATCCATAGTCTCCAACTTTTTCTTGAAGAATGACCACCAAAGTCCATAAAAATAATCAGAGCGTCACAAAGCTGTGAAATGGAATCTGTTTTCAAGTTCCTTTATTATTCAGATAAAATGTAATTAGGGGAAAATAATATGACTACATTTCTCAGAGAATTTTCTGTTGTGGAAACACAGATAGTTACCCCAGAACTTTCAAATCTCCTAAGTATAATAGGGCGTACACACGGTCGGACTTTGTTCGGACATTCCGACAACAAAATCCTAGGATTTTTTCCGACGGATGTTGGCTCAAACTTTTTTGTCTACACACGGTCGCACAAAGTTGTCGGAATTTCCGATCGCCAACCACACGGTCACGTACACCATGTACGACGAGACTAGAAAAGGCCGGTTCAGAACCAAGCGCGGCACCCTTTGGGCTCCTTTTGCTAATCTCGTGTTAGTAAAAGTTTGGTGAGAGACGATTCGCGCTTTTTCAGACTCGTGGCTTTCAGATCGTTTTCTGCCGTTCACTTTGTGCTTGTGGGTTTGTATCTGCTCTTCAGTGCGTGCAAGCAAGTTCTGCGTGACTTTAGGTAGTCATTGTATTCTTGTTCGTTCGTTACTGTTTTTCAGGTCGCTCTTCACAGGCCTTGCTGTTCTTCAGTGCGTTCTGTTACTTCGTTCTGAGCAGCCGACCGTTTTCTAGCCATGTTTCGTATGCGTATTCCTCGTAGAGTTCGTGCTGTGCGGGGGCTTGGTGTTGGGGTCCTGACCTTGACACAAATCCAGTCCATGAACAGGGTGGGGAGGAGTTCATGGACCAAGAATTGGTTTCTTCAGCGTGACCAGTTCTCTCATATGCCTTTGCTCCGTGAGATCCGTGAGAATAATCCTGATGATTTCAGGAACTTTCTCAGGATGACGGACCCCGTGTTTCACCGTCTGTTGGCTTAGCTGACCCCCTATATCAGCAGGCAGGATACCTGCATGAGGCAAGCCATCACTCCGGAGCAGAGGTTGGTCGCTACCCTGCGGTATTTGGCGACAGGGAGAAGTCTGCAGGACTTAAAGTTCTCGACAGGCATCTCCCCCCAGGCTCTGGGGATCATTATCCCAGAGACCTGTTCTGCCATCATACAGGTCCTGCAGAAGGAGTATATGAAGGTAAGATTTATCCTTTAATATCACATTTTATTGTATTTAATGTTTGATAATATCTTGTATTTCTTTCCTCATTCCCTAATTACCATGATTGGAATATGCTGTGAATGTCCCCTTTGTCCTCATGCATGCTGGATTTTTATCTAATTATTATTTTAGGTCCTTCATACATATTGCCCTTCACTAACCTCCCCAGCATGGTGTCTCCTGCCCTATATTCACCTCATGTAGTCACTTAACAATGTATTTTATCAGCTCCATAGTAGTGCTTTACCCCAAACACCCCCTAAAATGTTTGGAAATGTTATTTTTGATTTAAATTCAGGCAGAGTGCCAGAGGTTTTTTGTGGTGTCCCCAAATAATTTTTAGTAACCCTCCCTCCCCCCAACTGCTAAGTCAGCTGATCCCAATTCTCTATCCTCAATCATCTATCTGCTGACTTTGCCAAACCCATACACACTATACCCACCTCTTTTGTGGTCAGATTTATGGATGAATTCCCCAAAGCATGTAGTGCAAGGGCCTGCCTGTATACTTTCAAATGGTACTATTTAAAGTTTTTGTATCCTATTATTATCTTGATAGGTAATAGCAGAATGTCCAAATGTCCTCAAATGTGTACAATGTGTATTTATATCTTTGTATTATGACACTTCTTACCTGTCCAGTGGGCTGCCAATAGTGTAACTAAGGAGGGTCTGTTCAAAGTAATACCCATTATTTAGGCATTCATCTCTCAATGAAGTGAAGAGGGTTACCTGTCCAAGATTTCCACACACCCCCTATAATGTTAGAAATGGCCCATGAGAGGGGGGGAGGGGGAATATGATAGGTGTACCTTATACTTTGGCCTTGTTAAATTCCCCTTAATAAATGCTATCTGGAGGTTGACCCATAATGTTTGTGTCTAATCTGCTTGCCATGTTTCAGAGTAAAAATAGTAATGTTTATTGTTTTTTCCTCAACAGTTTCCTTCCACGCCACAGGAATGGCAGACTGTGGCCTCCCACTTTGCCGAGCGGTGGGACTTTCCTAACTGCGGAGGGGCAATTGATGGGAAACACATCCACATCGTCCCACCACCCAACTCGTGGTCGTACTATTATAATTACAAGGGGTTTAATAGTATAGTGATGTTGGCGGTGGTGTCGGCTAATTACGACTTCTTGTATGTGGACGTGGGGAAGAAAGGCCGGATGTCCGATGGTGGAGTCATCGCCCAGACGGAGTTCTACAGGCGTCTCCAGAATGGCAGCTTGGATTTGCCAGCTCCAGAGGACAATGTGGAAGGACACCCATTTGTGTTCGTTGCTGATGAAGCGTTTGCGCTGGGGGACCACCTGATGCTGCCATTCCCAATGAGGACCCTCACCCCGGAACAGAGGGTTTTTAATTACCGGCTGGCCAGAGCCCGAAGAGTGGTGGAGAACACATTTGGAATCCTGGCCAGCCGGTTCCGACTATTTCTGACACCCATCCATATGGCGGAGTATAAACTGAACCATATTATACTGGCGTGCTGTGTTCTCCATAACTTTTTAAGGAAACATTCGGCCAACTATGCTGGCTCAGTTGGGCCTGAGGCTGGAATCCTACATCAAACCACACTGACGGCGCTTGAAAGTGGCCGTCCTGGCTTGCCCTCCCTGAGTGCCCGTGATGTCCGGTTACGCTACCTGGAGTTCTTTGCGGGTAGGGGGGCTATCAATATGCCAGACAATATGTGAAGCCTTTTTATAATAAAAAAAAAAAAGAAATTCTTGGTGGACATTTACAGCTTGTGTTTGTTTTAGCTGACCCTGACAGAAATGTCCAGAAAATGTTGTGATTGTTTAACCTTATACAAAGCACTGTTGGCTGTTATTTCCTAAATGCAAAAACACATTTCACTACAAGTGCACTTGCAACTGCACTGAAACTGCACTTGTAGTCAAAGAGGATTTGCCCTTAGGAAATAACCCCCATTTTTGCTGAAAACAGCAATTACATCACCCCAAAAGTGTTGTATTGTAGTGTTGAGACAATAATCCACACATTCTTGAGTAAGCAACTTTTTTATACCTGCACAATCACATGTGCATTTACCAAAGGTTTTTAAAACAAACCAACATGTTTGTTGTATAACAATTTTTACAGTAGCATTATCAAAAATCGAAATGTCCATTTCAGATAAAACAGGCCTGTGTAAAACCAACAAGAAAGACAAAAAACTTGAACTTACAAAGTTTACATATGGTAAAACCTGAAGGCTATATCAGACATCAGTATTTAGGAACTGGGTTTGATATAGCGTTCAGATGGGGGGAAATCACCCCAGGAAAAGCCAAATTTGGAAGATGCACACAAATTTACGAATGTCAAAATGTGCTATCTGCCATCAGGGGGATCAAGGGACGTGTTTTGGGGGAGCAAGCCCTTCCTCAACGCTACTTTATAATTGAGGAAGGGGTTGCACCCCCAAAACGCGTCCATTGATCTCCCGCGATGGCAGATAGCACATGTTGACACACTGTGTGCATCCTCCAAATTTGGCTTTTCAAAACATTGCAAAAAGTTTTAAAAGATTGGACCACAATCCAAAAAGTGATTTTGTGGGGTTTTAAATGCGCCCCAAAACATCAATGATGTTATTATTTTTTTTAATAACATCATTGATTTTTTGCTGTATGTTTTGCAGTTCTACATTACACCCCATGATCTCCCCGATCAGGATCTGGGCACTTTCTGATGTGAAACGTTCTGGAGCACGATCACCTAAAAAGAGAGAAACAAAACAAAAACAGGTATCAAAAATCTGCCACCATCCATCTCTTTTACCTGAGTCTGTGGTCGCAGACACTCACCTGTTGTGGTGCCAATCTCCACCACATCTTCTTCTTCCTCCTGCTCAGCTTGGGTTGGGGGTATTTCACCTTCTTCCTGAGGTGGGGGGTCTCTGGTCTCCTCGGATGAGGGGTGTCCTCCGAGTCTTTTCTCCCCTATGTAAAACAAAAATGGTATAATTAGCACACAGATATTTGATGGCAGAACTAGAAATAGGAAACATTGCTTGGAAGTGGGGTACAATTGTCTATTTTAGCCGAGTTCCAAGATGTATTTTTTTTATTGGCCTTTGTCAAGCTGCAATACTTTACCTGTTTAGTACAAGCTTCACAGATGGAGACCCCCCTATAGTATACACTGGAGAACCTGTGTGGCCCCCTAATAAAAATGGTGTTCTTGTGTCCCACACTAGTGCTCCAGTGTCCAGATGTGAAAACAGCTGCTCAGTGTCTTCTCCTTACACACAATCTAGTTTGCATTTCATTCTAGTAACAAACCCATCTACACAAACAACTATTTGGCATCCAAGTAGGCCCAAAAAAAATGTGTGAAAATGCATATGGCCTAAACAATGGTGTTTTAGAGGCCGAAAGAAAAATGTTTGATACGAACGAATAATGGGCCCATGAACATTAAAGTTGCCCTTTTAAATGTTACAATTAATAAAAGCATATGGAGCAGCACGAACGCAATAAAGACAGAAAGAATAGGAACACAGCACAACTACTTACTTTTTTGCAGCACTCTCCGGATCTTTCGGTACTGCTCTGGCTCTCTCAATTTCAGGTCCGACCACCGCTTCCTGAGCTGATCTTTCGATCGTCGTACCCCGAAATTCTTCTGCAGGCTTTTGATCACTTTCGCCATGATCTTGGCCTTTTGGATATTGGGGTTGGGGTAAGGCCCATACTTTCTGTCATAGTCGGACTTCTTCATGATGTCGACCATCTCCAACATCTCCCCAAAGGACATATTTGTGGCCTTAAAACGTCTCCTTCTGGATCGGGACGTGTCCGGATCCGGGCTTTCCTCTTCCTCATTGCTTTAATTAGCATGCACCTGCTCTGACTCCGCCATGTGCTCTTCACCCACTGTGCCGAACGAAAAGGGGCAGGGAATAGACTAGAAAGAACGTCAGGGGCGGGCGGAGTTACACGCATGGGCAGTGTGTATAAAGCGTAACACGCGTGCGTATTGCGTATGAGGAGAGTTTTGTCTGACATTAGGCTTTGTCTTGTGTTGTGTCTTGCAGTGAACATGGATATCTTACTGAAAGACAATGACTTCATGTCAGTATTCATAGATATCTTAAGGGAGCTGCCCTGTCTGTGGGAGATTAAACACCCCCATTTCAAGAACCAAGCAAAGAGGAAGGCAGCACTGGTGCAATTGTGTGAAATTGTGAAGCAGGTGATCCCCACGGCAGACATCACCTATTTAAAGATCTTCATTGGTGGCCTGAGGAGTACATATCTAAGGGAGCGCAAGAAAGTCCTGGATTCACAGAGATCCGGAGCAGCAGATGACATCTATGTCCCCAGGATGTTGTACTACGACAGGCTACATTTTCTGGCAGGCCAGCCTGAACCCAGGTCATCCCTCTCCAGTCTTCCTTCCACGCTTCCTTCCCCCCCGGCTGAGGCTTCTGACGCCCAACCTGGGCCTTCCAGGCCACATGTGGAGGAGCCCAGATTGAGCCAGGTATAGCATTCCTCTAAATATTTCTGGTTGTACAATCAATGATGTTAACTAGATGTTAGTTGGGAGTACTAATTTATGATTGTGATTGATGAAGCAAAAACTAAAACCATGTCCCTTTTTCATACACAGGGAAGTCTCAGCCAGGAGGTGGCCGGGCCGAGCCGGCTGGCTGATCTGCAGGTCCCTCCACCCCCACTGAAAAGAGAAAGTGGCAGTAGGAGGAGTGCCCTAGAGGAGGCTACCGGAGGACTCTTTTGGAGGGCTACAGAGGTCCTGGGAGCACGACAGACCGTGGAGGAGGACATTGCTGCCGTCATTGCATATAAAATGCAGAGGATGGAGGAGGGCCAACAAGTCTTGTGTGAGGCGCTCATATTGGAGGCTCTTAACAAAGGTATGAGGGGCCAAATGACAGCTCAGACACACCTTTGCGATGGTCCTCCTCCTCCTCCTGCAGGTCCTCCTCCTCATCCTCCCTCTCCTCCAGGTCCTCCCAGTCCTCCTCCAGGTCCTACTCCTCCTCCTGCCACATCTCCAACTGCACAGCCACAGCCGGGAAGGAAGCGTGAAAGGAAGACCAGAAAGTGAGGACCCTGGATCCAGTCTGGTCGGCCAAAAAATGCAGCCTCTTGTGGTACCACAGCCTGGGGACACACATGTCATCTGCTGCTATCTGGATCTCTGTGAATTCTGGACCAGACTGCCCTCCCTTACATATGGACTCCTCAGGCCACCAATTTTGATGTTCAAGAATTGATGTCTGCCTTGGGGGTCCCAGGCTTCGCTAATTTCTCATGTTGATCCAGTGTTGCCTTCCTCTTTGTTTGGTTCTGATCCCTTAATAAAGGATTTTTGTTTTTAATTATACTCTCCTATGTGTTTTACTTCAAAAAGGACAGTTTTTTTGTGAGGATTCAGGTACATTTCAAATATACAATGTGAAATTAACAAGGGACACCAACACCAAACAATCTCCTTGAGATTAAATAATAAAAGATATCAATGGTGTTGGGGTAACTTGACACACAAAACACACACAAAAATATTCTGCAGTAAAAATAAAAATAACATTGAACAAAGATCAGCCTTTGAAAAAATCCAAACATTAAATTAAAAAAAAAGGCTTAAAATCCCCCAAAAAAATAAATAAAAAAATAAAAAATCTGTCAGATGTGACAACTAATAACAATATATTCAGGGAATCCCAATAAAAAAACAAAAATAAAAGTTTGTGAGAAGTGTGTGTGAATATGAGCAGCAAAACTACTTAATTCTTGTCACATTATAAAGAAGAAGAGAGTGCGCTGTATTAAACCATTTTTAACATTGCAGCGTGACGAAAGTGCTGTATCCATTGCGAACGCTAAGTTTACCAGAACGAGCTGTTCCGTCTTGGAATTTCTTCTGAGCATGCGTGGCACTTTGTGCGTCGGAACAGGCCACACACGGTCGGAATTGACGCGATCGGATTTTGTTGTCGGAAAATTTTATCTCCTGCTCTCCAACTTTGTGTGTCGGAAAATCCGATGGAAAATGTCCGATGAAGCCCACACACGGTCGGAATTTCCGACAACACGCTCCGATCGGACATTTTCCGACCGTGTGTACGGGGCATTAGAAGGCTCACAATAGGAGTAGGTGGAATTTTTTTTTCAAAAGTTGGAAGGGGGTTAAAACAATTGGTTAGGGTTTGTGTTGTGTGCAGATACCAATAGAGAGTGGGGCCAAAATATTCAAGTTTTGAGGGGTTGATAAGCTTGCAAAGAATAAAATTGCAAAAATATGGTAAACTAAACAAATGT
This sequence comes from Aquarana catesbeiana, assembly GCF_042186555.1. Lineage (NCBI taxonomy): Eukaryota > Metazoa > Chordata > Amphibia > Anura > Ranidae > Aquarana > Aquarana catesbeiana. Next base: position 9,233,702 of record NC_133327.1, read on the forward strand.
TGTTGACTTTACAATATGTGGACACCAACAACAGGCAATCCTGACAATAAGTGGGCTACCAAGGGACAACCCTGACAATTTCAAAAACGACAAACGGAGCAATCCTGACAAGACATAGACTACAAATGGGCAACTCAGACAATGCATGGGCTACTAAGAAGCATTTTGAAAATACATTGGTTACAAAGGGGCAATTCTGACAAAATGCGGGCTAATCAATATAAAATATGTTGGTGCGCTTATCAAACTATCCCCATCTGTTGGAGCGGTGCTTATATATAAAATCCTAAACATAAAAATACCCTAATATCATAATCAGTAAAGTGAATAAATACAAACAATAGTATAAACACTATATAATTGATAGTCAAAAAATAGTCATACACTGAAACAGCGCTAATGTTGAGCAAATAGAAAAACACTGTGTGCCCAACTACACACAAAAACGTCCATAAAAGTAGTGCTGTGTAAGTAGTGGTTCAGAGGGTGTTCAGAGTAGATCTTAGAGTATGTCACAGCGTGCACCATCCACTGATCACTCCAACTCCACCGTGTGTAAACACACTCCCCTCAGGGGGTTAAACTCACCAGTGCTAAGTGTATTAAAAGCCTCCAAGAAAGAGATATCCTGGGCCACATTAACACAGCACTTCTCCAGGTAATAGGTAGATGGAGGGGCTCCATAATCAGCAGGTATGATAACTCAAAGAATTATTGCTCAACAATGGCCCACAATTTGTTTCATATAAGTTTGAGTCCTTCCTGAGAGTGGAAAATGTTGTTCATAGGAAATCCTCCGTTCATTACTAGCAGCCACTGCTCCAACTTCACCTTCCCATCAGTGCGCCTCATCAGTGCCACCTATCAGTTTTTATCAGTGCAGCCTATCAGTGTCCATCAATGCCACCTATCAGTGCATCCTACCAGTGCCCATCAGTGCAGCCTCATCAGTGCCCATCAGTGAAGGAGAAAAATTACCTGTTTGCAAAATTTTATAACAAACTATGAAAAAGTTTTGTGTTTTTTTTCAAAACTTTCTGTTTATTTCAATTGTTTAGCAACAAACAAAAAACCCAGTGGTGATTAAATACCACCAAAAGAAAGCTCTATTTGGGTAAAAAAAAAATATAAAAATGTAGTTTGGGGACCGTGCAATTATCATTCAAAGTACGACAACACTGAAAGCTGAAAATTGTCCTGCGCAGGAAGGGGGTGTAGGTGCCCAGTAGACAAGTGGTTAATATGATGTGCCTATAATCATACATTTACATGTGAGTGGAATTTTCTCTTTTAACCTTTTGTGCAAAAAAAATTCTACACTTAAAATGGTCACATCCTCTGTATTCTTCTTTTAGTACAGTTTTATTTCCGGAGGATTTACCCTGATTCTGGCCATAAGAGGAGCAGCAAGCCATCTATTTAAGAGAAACTGTGATTTAAATTGTGGAGGGCTATGCAAATGTTTATTCAGAAGACCTAGGGTTTGCACTATAAACCATTGCTTACTTATCGACATCAGCAAAGAAAGCTCACAAAAAAGCAAAACTAAAATTAAATAATAAATAATAATAATTTTAATTATACTAAAACTTAAAAAAACTGAGGATTATGGTGCATCTCAGTAATTAAAAAATAGAACAAATATCTATAACGTCAATAACAGTGTGTAAACACAAACTTGTATGGGTGTATCAAAAATCATCTACAGTAGCTCACAAAAGTGAGTACACCCCTCGCATTTTTGTAAATATTTTATTATATCTTTTCATGTGACAACACTGAAGAAATTAGGCTTTGCTACAATGTAAAGTAGTGAGTGTACAGCTTGTATATATATTACAGTTCAGAGTATATAGTGCAGTCAGTGTAGTATATATATATATATATATATATATATATAGAATACAGTTCAGAGTATATAGTGCAGTCAGTGTAGTATATACTGTATAATACAGTTCAGAGTATATAGTGCAGTCAGTGTAGTATATATATATATATACACACACACATACACACATACATACATACATACATACATACATTACAGTTCAGAGTATATAGTGCGGTCAGTGTAGTGTATATATAATACAGTTCAGAGTATATAGTGCAGTCAGTGTAGTATATACTGTATAATGCAGTTCAGAGTATATAGTGCAGCCTGTGTAGTTTATATATTACAGCTCAGAGTTTATAGTGCAGTCAGTGTAGTATATATAATACAGTTCAGCGTATATAGTGCAGTCAGTGTAGTATATATATATATAATACAGTTCAGAGTATATAGTTCAGTCCGTGTAGTATATATAATACAACTCAGAGTATATAGTGCAGTCCGTGTAGTTTATATAATACAGTTCAGAGTATATAGTGCAGTCCGTGTAGTTTATATAATACAGTTCAGAGTATATAGTGCAGTCAGTGTAGTATATATAATACAGTTCAGAGTATATAGTGCAGTCAGTGTAGAATATATAATACAGTTCAGAGTATATAGTGCAGTCAGTGTAGTATATATAATACAGTTCAGAGTATATAGTGCAGTCAGTGTAGTATATATAATACAGTTCAGAGTATATAATGCAGTCAGTGTAGTATATACAGTATATCTATACCAGTGATACAATGCATGATGAAAAAAAAGGCATGATCAAGAACAAACATACTAAACTAGTGCAGCGCAAATACCCTTCATATATTATAAAAAAATCTGGAAGAATCATAAATCATAAGGAATGTATAGAAAGGTCCAAATAGATGTCCAAAAAAAGTTAATGATCTAAAGATCCCTGATAGTGCAAAGTGGTGCCTCTAGATGAAACATGCAGGTGTCATATGTTGTGCAGCACCTCCACCGTATATATAAATGGCCGCTCACCTCACAACTATGACCTCCTGAACCAACAGGATGGTCAAACTAGCATTCCCTGAAAGGGACCTGACAATCTCCTGATGGTCTATACCAGTGGTTCTCAACCTTTCTAGTGACGTGACCCCTTGATAAATTTTCCAAAGTTGTGGGGACCCCTAACAGTAAAATTATTTTCGTAGCGTGGGTTGTCAGCACCCAAGGCAAGACAAGTCATTTGCGGCCCTAACCCACGGACATTTAGCGCTCCCTGAGTCCCTTCCACTCGTACATTATTAAAACCCCTTATGGTACATTTTAGGACGTACCACTCTTTCTCCTTGTTCTCCTTTCTTTGCCTTTTATCCCTCTCTATCCTAATTTCTTGTTTTTTTTTTCCCCCACTCCTCTCTCTAGCCCTATTTCTTGTTCTTTCTCTTCTTATTGCTCTCCCTTTTTCTTTGCCCCCCCCCCCTCTTTTCCTCTCCCTTCCATGTATTCTCTATTTTATTCCTTCTCTTACTCCTTGGTGGGGGGGTGGGGGGAATGGGATGAGTGGCAGTGCTGGCGGGGAGTTGGAATGAGTGGTAATGCTGGGGGGAGTTCTGATCATCCAACTTAGGTGCTCTTGATCAAGGTCATCTGCTGATCTGAGAACTATAGTGGGGACCTATAGTGGGGACTCTCTGACTTTGTGGTGTTTCATAGCAGTGACACCTATGCAGAAATCAGGAGATAGGGTCTCCTCCAGCCCCTCCCACTTCACATTCCTCACCAGTCAGCTGACCTCTAGTCTCTGACCCCCAGCCATGTCGTGAAATGAATGGGCGGCTGCAAGGAGGCTGAGTGGGCTCCAGGTACAGCCCAGCTGGGCGACCACAGGCTCCAGGGACAGCCCTGCTGAGCGGCCGCAAGAAGGCTGGGGGAGCGGTGCGCGCTTCAGGAACAGCCCAGGATTCGGTGACCCCTGGCAAATTTTCATTCGTCACCCGAGGGGGTCCTGACCCCCAGGTTGAGAACCACTGGTCTATACGGTCCAAGACACCAGTTCCTCTGTAGGAGTGTAGGTAGCAATATAAAAGCAAATAGAAAGAATATAGTGCTCTCTGCTAAAAGATCATTTATTCAAAAATGGTAAAATCATTTACAAATCGGGCACTTGTAACAAGTGCATAAATGAGCGCTGTGTGTATGCACAATCAATCCAGAAAGATGGCCGTCATCTGTGGCTCCTCCTACGTACGCGTTACATTCTGGGTGGGACTTCCTCAGCAGGTTCCAGAAATTATGTCCTGAATTGATATAGAACAAATCATAATAGTAAAGCGGTGTTTCCTCCATCAACGTCTTTGTTTGGTGAACCCCCGCTCCTTCATATTTGGTTGATAATTTTACACAGGTCCTCAGGGTATAGTTATACAAAAAGTAAATAAACACTCCAATCATCTGGAATGACAAATACATGATTACAAACTGCACAAAAAAAAAACAAAATACATGAAATATACATCATATTACTATATACACATAAATCCTCGTAACAAAGTTGCCACATGGTTATAGATTACACTTGTGTATGGTCTATATGCATCTCTAAGTTTTCCATCAGAGCAATATAAGGTGACTATAAAAGTGAATGAAAAGCACCAAATAAATACACATATGCCGGATTGCCCGTCATTCTCTCCGCCCAATGGAGGGGGAAAAAAAAATAAAATCAGAGCTTATATAGCCAGCACCCCTGTCCACTTCCCCAGGGAGTGACATCACTTCGAGGTCATGGGGAGGAGACAGTCCCCAGTCAAAAAATTGCCATCTTGAACAGGGACTGGCAAATTACCATTCCCCTACTCCACCCTCAACATCCCGAAGGTACTTATCCAAACCAACTCCATGTGCGCTACCATGGAGCACACTCTGTGGCACCATCCTGTTCAACCTCCCTGTGCGCCTCACCGTTGAGAGCATCCTGTGGCACAATCATGCCCAACGGTAGGGCACACAGGGAAGTGATGTCATCATTCTATGGGGGATCAGGAAGGAATTTTTTCCCCTTGCTGAAGCAAATTGGATCATGCATTATTGAGTTTTTTTTGCCTTTCTCTGGATCAACTGTGGGTATAGGATTGTATTTATATGTACACTGTATTGCCAAAAGTATTGGGACGCCTGCCTTTACACGCACAAGAAATTTAATGGCATACCAGTCTTACTCCGTAGGGTTCAATATTGAGTTGGCCCGCCCTTTGCAGCTATAACAGCTTCAATTCTTCTGGGAAGGATGTCCACAAGGTTTAGGAGTGTGTCTATGGGAAAGCTTGAACATTCTTTCAGAAGCGCATTTGTGAGGTCAGGCACTGATGTTGGACGAGAAGGCCTGGCTCGCAGTCTCCATTCTAATTCATCCCAAAGGTGTTCTATCGGGTTGAGGTCATGACTCTGTGCAGGCCAGTCAAGTTCCTCCACCCCAAACTAGCTCATTCATATCTTTATGGACCTTGCTTTGTGCACTGGTAGGCAGTCATGTTGGAACAGGAAGGGGCCATCCACAAACTGTTTCCAGAAAGTTGGGAGCATGAAATTGTTCAAAATGTCTTGGTATGCTGACGCCTTAAGAGTTCCCTTCGCTAAAACTAATGGGCCAAGCCCAACCTCTAAAAAAAAACACCCCACACCATAATCCCCCCTCCACCAAATGATTTGGACTAGTGCACAAAACAAAGTGCATACCAACATCAATTCTTCTAGGTACACTTGCAAACACTTTTTGAAGGTATTGCAGAAGGTAGGTTGTTCCAAACATCTTGGAAAACTAACCTTGGAGATCCTCTATGAATGTAGGCTGCCTCAAATCCTTCTGTCTTTTCATGCAATTCCAGACAGGCTCCATGATGTTGAGATCAGGGCTCTGTGGGGGCCAAACCATCACTTCCAGCACACCTTGTTTTTCTTTAAGCTGAGGATAGTTCCTAATGACATTGGCTGTATGTTTGGGGTCATTGTCCTGCTGTAGAATACATTTGGGGCCAATCCCACGTCTCCCTAATGGCATGGCATTGTGGATATGTTTCTGCCTGTATTTTTCAGCATTGAGGACCAATATTGTAGATCTTTATAGAGGAATTAGGACCTCCTTCCTCCTCCTGGGAATCCCTCTATTGACATCAAGGTTCATTCATATAAAGAAATCAGGACCTCTCTCTTCCTGCTGTTGACCCCTGCAGTGATAACTGAAGATCTATGTAGCGGTACCCCCATAGAAGCTGCTTGAATATTTGTGCCGGGGTCTCCCACTGAATAATCCACAGCCAATTACACTGTATCTTCACACAGCCAGCTGCACACACTCTTCCGCTCGTTGTCTCCATTGACCAGTCTAGGGGATGTGTTTTTAAGTTTTATTTGGAGAACTTGGATAGGAGAAGGGAATTAGTAGGATACTCCAAATGATCCATTCACATGCGAGGACAACTCTCTCTGTAGTGCTGTGAAGCGGATTATCTACTGAACCAAAAAGCGTCTGTATGGAATGAACAAGCCCCTTTGTAGCAGAAGGGACTCAGTAGACTTTGTTACTTCAAGAGACTGGCCAGCGTCTCCTTTAGCTCACACACCCAGTATGCTGACTTCTAAGACCAAGAGGGGGATTTTAGAAACACACACAGTCTCAGGGATCCCTTTAGGGGTCTGTACTCACAAAATGTCCAGGAACAGCTGGTAGCCTCCTTCCAACTTCCGAGCAACACTCTATATAAGTGATATCAGACAGGATCCGTGGACATCCTCCCTGAGTCAGCTTGCAAAGGAACTATGGTTTGTAGCTTCAGCATTTCAGGCCCTCAGATCGACCACCACCTTAATGACTAAGCGCACGTGAAGTGTGTGAAATGTGTCTACCCAGCATTCTGATTCCTGTAGTTTTGGGATGTCCTAATAAAGGATTTTGATCTACAGTGGTGTGCGGTAATTATTTCTATTCTCATTGTGTGCAGAGGCGAACCGAGGTGAGCACCTACTGGATCATTAGGCTTCCTGGTCTCACCTGGAGTGGCGGGTTTTTCTTGTTCCACCTCAGATCGAACACCTAAGGCCGCATGGCAGCCTGTGCTGGGGACAGGCAGGAGCCTCCTCCCCACCTGGACCTCTCTCAGAGGTAGAGTGGACCATGAGCCCATGTGCTCTTCAGACTTAAATACAGGCACCCAGCATTCCTTGGGGCACATCCCCTTCTAATTGGCCAGGGCTGTATCTACATCTATGCTCTCACCTGCTGGGTTTCCTCCCAATGTCCAATAAGCCTCATTGCTATTGGATCAGTGTGAAACATCAAGACAGCATGAGCAAAACCACAGCACATTGAGCAGACCTCACTAAACAATCACAGCTATCTGTTAAGCAGACGGCACTTAAATTTGCCTGTCTGCTTCTCTGTTAAGCAGAAAAGCCAAAAAAATGATATACACTTTCTAGCACCTACCTAGGAGGGTGCTACATCTTTATAAAGGAATCAGGACCTCCTTCCTCCTGCTGGTGATCCCTCTAGTGATAACTAAAGATCTATATAGAGGAATCAGGAGTTTTTTTTCTCCAGCTGGTGATACCTCTGGTGATAACTAAAGATCTACAGTATGTATATTTCAAGAGCGATTTGATGGTGGATGTGAGGGATAACTTTCCTAATGGGGCTAGTGAGGAGATGGAGTTTTTATGCCTGGAGCTTCAAAGGGACAAAACAAATGTTAAATGAATTGTGGGTGTATGCTATAGGCTCCCTAACATTAAAGCAGAGGAGAAGACCCATCCCCTTTCACAGATAGAGATTTCTGGAAGCTGGGCTAATGTTATAATCATGGGGGACTTTAACTATCTTGATATTGATTGGGCAAAGGGAAGGGCACACTAAGGCTCATTGTTTTTTGAATGTCAATCAGGACAATTACACCAACTAGAGATATGCTCTACTGCAGTGGTCATCAACTCCTGTCCTTGGGGCCCACTAATAGGCCAGGTTTGCAAGATAACTGAAATACATCAAAGGTGATATCATTTGCTGCTCATTGATTGCAGTATTCTAGTCTGCATCTCCCCAAGGCAATACATAAAACCTGACCTCTTAGTGAGCCCTGAGTACAGGGTTGATGACTACTGCTCTACTGGACCTACTAATTACAGACAACACAGAGCTGATTATATATGTGAACGCGATGGATGTTTTAGGCAATAACAATCACAGAGTCATTATATTTGTTGTAAATTATGGTAAAGAGAGACACAAGGGAAGGATAAGTACACTTATTTCAAAATAGCCATGTTAAATATTACTAATTGGGATCAAATTCTTGCTACTAAGAACACTAAAGAAAAGTAGGTTTTAAGGACATATTAAACAAGGACATTCATCATTTTACTGGGCAACAAACATAAAACAGCAAAAGTCAAACCCGAGTGACTAAATAATAAGGTAAAAAAGGCACATTACCAAGGAAAACTGTCCTTTAAAAAATATATGCCTGAAGGGTCACCATCGGCATTCCAAAACAACAAAGAATGCAATAGGAAATGCAAGAGTGTTATCAGGGCAGCTAAAATAGTAGATTATAAGAGACACATTGCTAAGGAGAGTAAAAAAACAACAAAAAAAAAACATTTTTTTTTAATATATTAATAGTAAGAAATCTAGGTCAGAACATATTGGCCCTATAAAAGATGATATGGGGAAGTGGGTGACAAGAGACAGGGAGAAGACAACTGTATTGAATACTGTGATCAAGGCTTGTAAGCCGGAACGTGTGAGCCCCTGTATCGTTTCACTCACTTTTTTTATGCACCAATAAAGAACCAACAAGGACGTTTGGAGTTGACGTCTCTATTCTTTGTATTTATGTATTGAATACATTCTTCTTCTACTTAGTTTATATGAATGAAAGGAGGGGTATGATTAACAAGATAACAATGCTAATAACAATGTATTAAATGTACCTTTGTGGCTGACAGAAACCAGTCTAGTAACATTTATGGTGAATAAATTACCAGGACCAGGTGGCTTACACCCAAGAGTTACCAAAGTACTTAGTCATGTTAAAACCAGACCATTATTCCTAATTTTAAGGACAACTTGCTGACTGGACTTGTACCAGCTGATTGGAGGCACTAATATGCAGCACTGATAGGCGGCAATGATATGCAGCACTGATGGGCACTGATGGGTGGCATTGATGGGCACTAATAGGCGGCACTGATGAGGAGGCACTGACATTTATTACTGATGGCCACTAATTGGCATCTGTGATGGGCACTGACAGGTGTTACTGATGGGCACTGATTGGCATTTTTGATGGGCACGAATTGACATTTTCATGGGCACTGACTGGAATTTTCAAGGGCACTGACTGGCATCTGATGGGCAGTGATTGGCAGATGTGGTGGGCACCTCTGATGCGGGCTGAGCTGCTAATCAATGTGCAGATTATCAGCGTATACCCCCTCTGACAGGAGAGCCGCCGATCGGCTCTCCCTGTCAGTGCAAACCGAGGAAAGTCGTTTACCGATACTTCCTGGTTACTGCTGTGATCAGCTGTGATTGGTCACAGCTGATCACGTGGTAAAGAGCCTACGTCATAGCCTCTTTACCACAATTGGAGATGCAGTGTGTCGGAGTGACACACAGCACCACCGATCACCGTGCTGCGCGCCCCCGGGGGTGCGTATGAGCGGCTTATACTGCTGGACGTCATATGACGTCCAGTTAGGATAACGGAGTCACATTGCCCATGTCAATCCGCAATAGGGCTGGTGGGAAGTGGTTAAAGGAATTTTTCATTTTTATTGTTGCACAATTAAAATCACTGCTCCTGAAAAGGTGATCGTTTAAAAAAATAAATTTATTAATACATGTCGCCCAGGGCAGTACCCAGACCCCATATCCCTTTTATGGCCAATTACTTGCATATCAGCCTTCAAAATGGGCACTTCAATGGGGTTCATGATGCGTCGTTCGGGTTAGAACTTTTGGGTGTTTGGCCCATCTCTACTTGTCAAATGTTTTGGGTGTACTATACTATATACACCTTACTCATTCACGTTGGGTCAGGCGGAATAATCCTCTGTACCGTGGCTTCCAACAAGTAAATTAAAATTCTGGCCCGCCCCAGTGGATTGATATAAAAGAAGAGGCCAGAACTTTAATTTAATTGTTGGAAGCTGCAGCACAAAGGATTATTCCACCTGCTCCCAAAAATGAGTAAATGGTCCCCTCTCTGTCCTTGGCCCTTACTGCTAAACTAATGCGGACCAGGGAACTTTTATTTAATTGCTGGGAGCCAGGGCTGGCAGGATTACTGTGCATGTGCCCAAAGGTATTTAAAGAGTCTGCCCTCAGCCCCTCGCTGAACTGGTGGGGCCTGGCCCTGAACAGGAGGGTCGGCTCTACCTCTAGGGTTCAAATAAACATTCAATATTGATTGTAGTGATGAGAATTTTTTTTTTCTCTTAGAGAACGAATGTGGTTTTTGTTTGGAAAAGGACATACCATATTCAAATGTTTAAGCAAACAAAATTTTGAAGTACATTTGAACTGTTTCTGGTTCTGTTAATGTTTTCAAATGTACTGATGAATTTTCTTTGCATGAACATTTGTTCAATGATCTACCAGGGTATGGCAAGCTATAAGGGGAGACTTTCTCACCCAACTGTAACTCCTCCATGGCTAGTAGATAAGTTGTAGAAAGCTCCTGGAGTGTCCATGTCCAAGAGGAGAGGCATGGCAATGGAAGGCTTTGATCTAGGTGGGCTTACCTTCAACCTTAACTGATGGAGCAATGTTAACAGTGACCATACTGTCCAAAAAGGTCGGGTCTAATGAGGTGCATACAGACATACAAGATATAAAAAATACATACATGTGGGGCAGAACAAGTATTTAACATGTGATTGAATAATTCCATTTGGGTGCTTTGATATGGCACTCTTATTCATCTACTTCTCAGGTCCTATATGTGGATCAATTGTTTGGGGTGTCATCTTCATCTTCATCAGGTGTACTCTTCCTGCTATAACAATGTAAAGAAGAAATAGCATTGTTTTCACTATCTTCCAATTCTGAAGTCTTCTCTGTCATGTGAGAGGAAAGTTTTATATTTGTAAGAATATAATTATAGTGGCGTCCCGTCATTATTAATGTCATATGTAGTAAAGTGTATATTAAAAACCAAAATATCCTACTAGGCTATAATTTGTATGATGGAACTCTGGATATAATAATATCTTCTTCTCTAACATTCCACCTCCTCCCTGATCTCCTCCTGTACTGAGTCCTATATAACACGCCGTGTACATCCCGAATCTCATAGACTCCATAGACTTAACCATGTCTCCTTACACCGGCGTCTTCCTCCTCCTCCTCCTGAGCTGTGCAGCCATCTATGCGGACAACCAACCCCACTATCCAGATCCTCCACCCCACAAGCCACCTCCTCCACCTATTCAACCCCACCATCCACCTCCTCCACCTATTCAACCCCACCATCCACCTCCTCCACCTATTCAACCCAACCATCCACCTCCTCCACCTATTCAACCCCACCATCCACCTCCTCCACATCCTAACAACATAGGTAAGTCAACCAACAAGGGTCAAACACTCAGAGAATGGCAGAACTTGGGGGACAACTTTACTTATTATTAGTTTGTTGTGTTATTTCATTTGGATGTGTAAATTTAACTTTAAATTTGATCCCCAGACTTCTCTTTAGTCTTGCACAGTTGTACAGGCTCCCCCCTGTGCTGAAATGGCTTACTCCTATTTCACTGCACACTGTGAGCTTCTCAGAATGTGCATTCGAAGTTGCAGTAAATCAAGTAGAGCCCGCCTCATTTCCTGGCTGGAGGATGTCCAGTATCATGTAGTCTTTCCTCCCCAGCCAGACTGTTCCTGGCTTGTCCTTTTTATTCATATGATATGCTCAGAATTGGGGATTGTGTTAGAGAATTGATTACATTTAGAGCTGATTTGCATTAGCTGTGGGAGGGGGCATTAAAATAGGAATTTGTATCCCTGTTTTACCTCCCCTGATCTCCCCACTGAAGCTGCAAAGGTAGCTGGATGGAGTTGTACACATACCGCGGCTTTGATGCTTTGCTTTCCAAGTGCGTCCAAAATTTGACCCCCCTGTGACTGCCTGGTATATACAACCCATTGAAATTAATGGGGCCACACTGCAGCCACCCTACTTCTCAGTGGTGCAGTTTTAAAGGGTTAAAGCAGGCACCGAGGAGGCAACATGTCATTTCCCAGTCACCTACCAACCAAATTTCTTTTGAAATCGATCCACCACAGATCCAACTGTAGGGGGAGTTTGTATTGCACCTCATGGCAGTCAAAGAGGAAGGGCTTCCCAACTGCTTTCTGATTGGGCAAAGGGCAATGCTGACGAAAGATAAATTATCCCCATCCTATGATTACTGCAATTAAATATATTAATATTTGGCATGACACCCTCAGTTCATGACTTGTAAGCCATTAAAAACAATTAGAAGTGCATGAATAAAATGTATTAAAGACAAGATTCCACTTAACAGAAGCTTGGATATCTCTCACTTCCACTACAATTAAAAATGCTTTGGCCCAAGCGAAAATTTAATACCGCCTGAGGTTATACCCTCTTTGATGAAATAAGCAATATTACCACATGTAATATTAGTGGATTTGCCCCTTTCCGAGTACCATACCAGTTTGGTGCACCCGGCCCAGAATAGGGTGATGTTTAGATGTTCCAGTTTTTCATTTAAAAAATGGGCACTGCGGTGCAAAGTTCCCCGTACTGGAGATAAAAGATTCAGGTGATTCAATCTGTCTTTATCTAAAAGTGAAATATCCAACTTGGGAAATTTATTAATTGGAGAAAAATTTTCACATCCAGTTGTAGCAATATCTTCTTATATTCTCCAGTGTTGCTTTGTGGGTTTTTTTACTTTTATCTTTGTTTTATTCATTTATTATTGTTACAGTATTTATTATTAATAAAAAATGTATTATTATTATTTTTTGTAAGATGCATGGATACTATAATTTTTTTTTCTTTAGATACGTTTTAAGTTAATCACTGAGGTTTAAAAATACACATTCTCATTATTTATTATTATTGTTATTATTATTATTGTTATTATTATTATTATTTTATTATTAATTTACCCATTTATGTATTTATTTTGTAAGATGCAATGCTATAATTTTTTTCTTTAGATAAATTTTAAGTTGGTAACCGAGGTTTAACATACGTTGTCCTTATTATTTGTTTATTATTATTTATTTACTTGTTTATCTATTTATGTAATTATTTTGTAAGATGCAATGCTATATTTTTTCCTTTAGATACATTTTAAGTTAGTCACTCAGGTTAAACAAAATACATCATTCTCCTTAATGTAGTAGTAGTAGTAGTAGTAGTAGTAGTAGTAGTAGTAGTAGTATTGTTCATGTATCTCCAAGAAAAAGGCCAAGAAGTACATAAAGCTAAGAACAGGGGGTGAGCTCACAGGGGGCAACCTTAAAGGTATGATCTATGGAGGTTTCATTCAGTAGAGCCAGATGTGAGGTTTGGGTGTCTACCCAAAAAGAAGAGGGGGTGACCTCACAAGGGGCAACCTCATGGATATGACCTATGGAGCTTTCCTCCAGTAGAGCTGTTGATGAGGTTAACATATCTCTTTGAAAACAGTCATGAAGTATATAAAGATAAGAAGAGGGGTGTCCTCACAGGGGGCAACCTCCAAGGTTAGACCTATGGAGCTTCTCTCCAGTAGAGCCAGGGATAAGGATCACATTATCTCCAGGAAAACTGTCCAGAAGTTTTTAAAGATAAGAGGGGGTGACCTCAGATGAGGCAACCTCAAGTGTATGACTCATGGAATCTCCCTCCAGTAGAGCCGGGGACAAGGTTCACGTGTCTCCAATAAAAAGGTCAAGAAGTAGATAAAGATAAGAACAGGGAGTGAGCTCACAGGGGGCAACCTCAAGGGTATGCTCTATGGAGCTTTGAACTAGCAGAGCCAGATATGATGTTCTGGTTTCTACAAGAAAATGGTTAAGAAGTATATAAGGTTAAGAAGAGGGGGTAACCTCACATGGGGCAAGCTCGAGGGTATGACCCATGGAGCTTCTCTCCAGTAGAGCCAGGGATGAGGTTCACATGTCTCCAGCAAAACAGTCAAGAAGTATATAAGGATAAGAAGAGCTGGTGACCTCACATGGGCCAACCTTGAGTGTGGGACCCATGGAGCCTCCCTCCAATAGAGCTGGGGACAAGGTTCACATGTCTCCAATAAAAAGGTCAACAAGTATATAAAGATACAGGGGCATCCTGGGGGATATGATTTATGGAACTTGCCTCCAGTACAGCCAGGTATGAGGTCTCCAAAAAAAAAGAACAGTCAAGCACTATATATAGATAAGAACAAGGGGAGAGCAAAAAAATGGAGAGATGTGTGGAAGAAGGGAGACTGTAGGCCGGTGTTTTGTTTTGCAAGAGAGAGTGAGATAGAGAGATAGAGAGAGAGATAGAGAGAGAGAGACAGAGAGAGAGAGAGAGAGAGAGGGAGAGAGAGAGATAGAGAGAGAGAGAGAGAGAGAGAGAGAGAGAGAGCTCTTCTCCTTTTCACTTCACTAACATCAATACTGAGTCATCACATCTATGACTTCTCCCTTAGGGTTTATGATGAAGTTTCAATCAGACAAAGGGAGCTGCAAAGCAAGCTTCCTCTGCTGTGTTGTCTATTTTGCTAACCTGCAGTGCTCTGGAAATCCTTTGTCAATTAATACTTTTTTTTTGTTTGTTTGTTTTTTTATGTTCATTTGCAAAACAATAATTAGATATATACAGTAATTTAAACATGTATACACTTGAAAAATTGACTCAAATAAACTCAAAATTACTACAGTTTCTGGAAGGAGAAAAGTAAGATGATGCCATGCTCCATCTTCAAGACACTTTAGATAAAACAAAGCAAGTTTAGGCTGGAGTAAATTCGTTGTTTATACGTCCTGATACGCGAGGGGAAGATGTGGCCAAATCAAGCATTTCCTGTGTATTATATGGTGATAAAGGAACCAACCTATTTATAAGACAAACACAGTGCTGGGAACAGGGAAATGCATTCTACTAGGCCAGGTAAAACCAATTAAAGTTCCTCTATATTTGTGTTGCAGCTCAGAAAGCTTGTCCAGCGGTTCCCAGGATAGCATGTCTGACCCCGTGGCTTAAACCAGAGTGCACCTTTGACCGTGAGTGCCGCCCGAATCAAAAATGCTGCAGAACCCCCTGCAATAAAGCCTGCACGAATGTCTAAGGTAACAATGCTAAGTTAAGAGCACAGCGAGGAAATCGAGGGCTCAATTTACTAATAGATAAATACTGCATTCATTTTTCTGTTTAAAATATCTCATGCAGTGTTTATCTCAGGAACAGGCAAATCACTAAAAAACATGCATTCAGTTTTTTGTTTTGTGGTGTTTACCATATTGTTTTACACCTTATTTTAACGCAGATCGGACATCGGGCAGCAGCAGAAAGTAAATTTTTTCAGTGGTATTCCTATAATTGCTACATGTGACAGTTCCAACTCAGAGCTGCTGGTTGTCAGGGAGCTGGTACCCGCCAGTGTCCTAACAACCAGAAACTCATCCCTGCCCTGATGAGATCATAGGCTTCAATGTACTGAATGCGCTTCCCACCTGTTCCCTATTAGATGATAGGCTCTAATGTACAGAATGCTCATCCCACCTGTTCCCTATTGGATGATAGTCACTAATATACAGGACCTTCATATCTCCTGTTCCCTATTAGATGATAGGCTCTAATATACAGGACCCTCATATCTCCTGTTCGCTATTAGATGATAGGCTCTAATGTACAGGACCCCCATCCCACCTGTTCCCTATTAGATGATAGGCTCTAATGTACAGGACCTTCATACCTCTGGTTCCCTATTAGATGATAGGCTCTAATGTACAGAATGCTCATCCCACCTGTTCCCTATTGGATGATAGTCACTAATATACAGGACCTTCATATCTCCTGTTCCCTATTAGATGATTGGCTCTAATATACATAACCCTCATATCTCCTGTTCTCTATTAGATGATAGGCTCTAATATACAAGACCCTCATATCTCCTGTTCCCTATTAGATAATGTGGGGGAAGTCGCCCTGGGACTTTGAGTGAGGTGGGAGAGATTAGGCACACATACATGAGAATGCAATAAAATCATTTTATTAATTACAAGATGCTGTATAACCAAATGGGAATAGCAATAAGTGTGCATTACCCGGCATAGTGGCCAAGCTATCAGCAAACGTATAAACAAAACATCAATCATTACACACAATACATATCCATAAAACAACCATACAGTACATGGTAAATTACTACATCAGTAGGTAAATGTAAAAAAATGAGTAATTGTACATACATGAATAAAGCAATGTGTGAGTAATAATACCCACAACATAACAACAACCCAGCATTTAAACATATATAGAGAGCATCGATGATACCCTACGCGTTTCGCGAGTCTCTGCTCGCTCTTCAGGGGCAGATGCATGGATATAATGTCTGAAACAAAGTATAATAGGATAAATGGGTATATATATATGAATAAAAAAATTCATCCCTATTAGATGATAGGCTCTAATATACAAGACCCTCATATCTCCTGTTCTCTATTAGATGATAGGCTCTAATATACAGGACCCTCATATCTCCTGTTCTCTATTAGATGATAGGCTCTAATGTACAGGACCCTCATATCTCCAGTTCCCTATTAGATGATAGGCTCTAATGTACAGGACCCTCATATCTCCTGTTCTCTATTAGATGATAGGCTCCAATATACAGGGCCCTCATATCTCCTGTTCTTTATTAGATGATAGGCTCTAATGTACAGGACCTTCATACATCCCATTTTCCATTAGATGATAGCAGAGGCGTAACTAGACCCTTCAGCGCCCCGGTGCAAGAAACCATGATGGGCCCCCCTTCCATCCGAGCCCCGGGCTTCCAATTTTGGGAGGGTGTGACATCCTCCCAAAACCGTGCTTCCCGCATGACCCCTGGGATGTGCATCCAGCGCAATCACATCGGCCCTTTACCATGTGATCAGCTGATCACATGTAAACAGACTTGCCGGTTATCCACAGCCCTTTCCTCACACGCTGTGTCTGTGTTAGGAAATGACTGCCGTTAACTGTCAAGAATGTCAGTAAATTGTTTACACTGATAATCAGTGCCCCAATCATCAGTGCCATCTATCAGTGCCCATCAGTGCTGCCTATCAGTGCTCATCAATGCTGCCTATCAGTGCCCATCACTTCCACCTACAAGTGTTACCTATCAGTGCTCATTAATGCCGCCTATTAGTGCCCATCATTTCTGCCTATCAGCACCACCTATCAGTGCTCATTAATGCCGCCTAACAGCGTCCATCAGTGCCACCTATCAGTACTCTTCAATTATGCCCATCAAAGCCCATCAATACTGCCTGAGTTCTGCCTATCAGTGTTCCTCAGTGCCCATCAGTACCACCTATCAGTGCCCATAAATGCCACCTATCAGTGCCCATCAATGCCACCTATCAGTGCAGCCTATCAGTGCACATTAGTGCCTCCTATCAGTGCTGCCTATCAGTGCTCATCAATGTGGCCTATCAGTGCTCATCAGTGCCTCCTATCAGTGCCCATCAGTGCCTCCTATCAGTGCCCATCAGTGCCTTCTATCAGTGCCTTCTATCAGTGCTCATCAGTGCTGTCTATCAGTGCTCATCAGTGCCCATCAGTGCCTTCTATCAGTGCTCATCAGTGTCCATCAGTGCCTTCTATCAGTGCTCATCAGTGCCCATCAGTGCCTTCTATCAGTGCTCATCAGTGCCCATCAGTGCCTTCTATCAGTGCTCATCAGTGCCTTATATCAGTGCTCATCATTGCCTTCTAACAGTGCTCATCAGTGCCTTCTATTAGTGCTAATCAGTGCCTTCTATCAGTGCTCATCAGTGCTTTATATCAGTTCCCATCAGTGCCTTCTATCAGTGCTCATCAGTGCTTTCTATCAGTTCCCATCAGTGCCTTCTATCAGTGCTCATCAGTGCCTTCTATTAGTGCTCATCAGTGCCTTCTATTAGTGCTTATCAGTGCTCATCAGTGCCTTCTATCAGTGCTCATCAGTGCCTTCTATTAGTGCTCATCAGTGCCTTCTATCAGTGCTCATCAGTGCTCATCGGTTCCTTCTATCAGTGCTCATCAGTGCCTTCTATTAGTGCTTATCAGTGCCTTCTATTAGTGCTCATCAGTGCCTTCTATTAGTGCTCATCAGTGCTCATCAGTGCCTTCTATTAGTGCTCATCAGTGCCTTCTATTAGTGCTCATCAGTGCCTTCTATTAGTGCTCATCAGTGCTCATCAGTGCCTTCTATCAGTGCTCATCAGTGCCGTCTATCAGTGCTCATCAGTGTTTTCTATCAGTGCTCATCAGTGCCTTCTATTAGTGCTCATCAGTGCCTTCTATCAGTGCTCATCAGTGCCGTCTATCAGTGCTCATCAGTGCTTTCTATCAGTGCTCATCAGTGCCTTCTATCAGTGCTCATCAGTGCTTTCTATCAGTGCTCATCAGTGCCTTCTATCAGTGCTCATCAGTGCCTTCTATTAGTGCTCATCAGTACCTTCTATCAGTGCTCATCAGTGCCGTCTATTAATTTCCATCAGTGTCGTCTGCCTTCTCAGGACAGCACGGCTCTGAGCGGAGATCGTGTGTCATAGAACAATAGCACAGAGACACCGGTGGCATTAACGTTCTACTTGCCCGTCCGTCCTCTCTGGCAGGGGATGAGAGAGGACACACAGCTGATCTCACGGCTCTCCCCCTTCTCCCCCCCCCTCCCTCTCCTGTGTGGCAGTCTAGTGTGAAGCTAAGGAGCTCACATTTCCCACGGAGCACACAGGAGAGAGGAGGGGGGAGAAGGGGGAGCAAGTAGAACGTTAATGCCGCCGGTGTCCCTGTGCTATTGTTTTATGACACACGATCTCCACTCAGAGCCGTGTGTGAAGAGCAACCCTGCTGGGCCCCCCCCACACACACACACAGTGGCGGCATGCTGGGCCCCGTCGCAACTGCTACTGTTGCGACCCTGGTAATTCTGCCACTGGATGATAGGCTCTAATGTACAGGACCCTCATATCTCCTATTCTCTATTAGATGATAGGCTCTAATGTACAAGACCCTCATATCTCCTTTTCTCTATTAGATGATAGGCTCTAATATACAGGACCCTCATATCTCCTGTTCTCTATTAGATGATAGGCTCTAATGTACAAGACCCTCATATCTCCTTTTCTCTATTAGATGATAGGCTCTAATATACAGGACCCTCATATCTCCTGTTCTCTATTAGATGATAGGCTCTAATGTACAGGACCCTCATATATCCTGTTCTCTATTAGATGATAGGCTCTAATGTACAGGACCCTCATATCTTCTGTTCTCTATTAGATGATAGGCTCTAATATACAAGACCCTCATATCTCCTGTTCTCTATTAGATGATAGGCTCTAATATACAGGACCCTCATATCTCCTGTTCTCTATTAGATGATAGGCTCTAATGTACAGGACCCTCATATCTCCTGTTCTCTATTAGATAATAGGCTCTAATATACAAGACCCTCATATCTCCTGTTCTCTATTAGATGATAGGCTCTAATATACAGGACCCTCATATCTCCTGTTCTCTATTAGATGATAGGCTCTAATATACAAGACCCTCATATCTCCTGTTCTCTATTAGATGATAGGCTCTAATATACAGGACCCTCATACCTCCTGTTCTCTATTAGATGATAGGCTCTAATGTACAGGACCCTCATACCTCCTGTTCTCTATTAGATGATAGGCTCTAATGTACAGGACCCTCATATCTCCTGTTTTCTATTAGATGATAGGCTCTAATGTACAGGACCCCCATCCCACCTGTTCCCTATTAGATGATAGGCTCTAATGTACAGGACGATCATATCTCCTGTTCTCTACTAGATGATAGGCTCTAATGTACAGGACCCCCCCATATCTCCTTTTCTCTATTAGATGATAGGCTCTAATGTACAGGACCCCCCATATCTCCTGTTCTCTATTAGATGATAGGCTCTAATGTACAGGACCCCCCATATCTCCTTTTCTCTATTAGATGATAGGCTCTAATGTACACAACCTCAATGGCTTCTATGGGGTAGGGTTTGGGACCCAATGAGGTTCCTTACTCTTACTCTATACTCTATACTCTATACAAAAAAAATACAGTATTATACAGTATTTATATAGCGCCAACAGTTTACGTAGCGCTTTACAACTAGAGGGTAGACAGTACAAATACAATACAATTTGATACAGTAGGAATCAGAGGGCCCTGCTCCTTAGAGCTTACAATCTAAGAGGGAAGGTCAAGAGATACAAGAGGTAATAACTGTGGGTGATGTGCTAATTGAGAAGATAAATGTACAGTTGTTAGGTGGGGGCCAGATAGGCTTCTCTGAAGAGATGAGTTTTCAGGGATCGTCTGAAAGTGGATAAAGTAGGAGAAAATCGGACGGATTGGGGTAGAGCATTCCAGAGGATGGGGGAGGCTCTGGAGAAGTCCTGGAGGCGAGCATGGGATGAGGTGACAAGGGGGTTTGAGAACAGGAGGTCTTGGGAGGAGCGAAGAGAACGATTAGGTTGGTATTTTGTGACTAGGTTAGAGATGTAGCTAGGGGCCAGGTTGTGGATGGCTTTGTAAGTTATAGTTAGTATCTTGAATTTAATTCGGTGACTGAGTGGCAGCCAATGGAGGGATTGGCAGAGGGGTGTAGCAGACGCTGAGTGGTTTATGTGGTGGATGAGCCTGGCCGCAGCGTTCATGATGGACTGAAGTGGGGATAGCCTATTTAGAGGTAAACCAATGAGGAGGGAGTTGCAGTAGTCAAGGCGGGAGATGACCAGGGAGTGGATTAGAAGCTTTGTGGTGTCATTGGTTAGGAAGGGACGTATCTTGGAGATGTTGCGAAGATTGAGGCGGCAAGCTTTGGATAGTGATAGAATGTGGGGTCGAAAGGTTAGTTCAGAGTCCAGGATTACACCTAGGACCTTGGCGTGGGGAGATGGGTTGATAGTTGAGCCGTTGATCTTGACAGGGAGATCAGGGGAAGTGGCACCTGAGGGAGGAAATATCATGAGCTCGGTTTTGGATAGGTTGAGTTTGAGAAAGTGATGTGACATCCAGGCTGATATGTCTGCTAGTAAGTTGGTAATGCGTGAGGAGACAGATGGAGAGAGCTGGGGGGTGGAGAGATAGATTTGGGTGTCATCAGCGTAGAGATGATATTTAAAGCCGTGGGAGGCAATCAACTGACCCAAGGAGGTGGTGTAGATTGAGAAAAGGAGAGGTCCGAGAACAGAACCTTGGGGGACCCCAACGGAAGAAGGAAGAGCAGAGGAGGAAGTAGAGTTGTAAGTGACACTGAAGGAGCGGTGGGATAGGTAGGATGAGAACCAGCGAAGAGTACAGTCACGGAGACCAAAGGAGTGGAGTTTTTTGAGGAGGAGGGGGTGGTCCACTGTGTCAAAGGCAGCAGAGAGATCCAGGAGAAGTAGTACAGAATAGTGTCCATTGGCTTTAGCCATTAGTAGGTCATTTGAGAGTTTAAGGAGAGCAGTTTCCGTGGAGTGTTGAGGGCGAAAACCGGACTGAAGGGGATCAAGAAGTTTATTCATGGTCAGATGGTCGCTTAGTCGGTTGTAGACCAGACTATTAGATGACAGGCTCTAATATACAGGATCCTCATATCTCCTGTTCTCTATTAGATGATAGGCTCTAATGTACAGGACCCTCATATCTCCTGTTCTCTATTAGATGATAGGCTCTAATGTACAGGACGATCATATCTCCTGTTCTCTACTAGATGATAGGCTCTAATGTACAGGACCCCCCCATATCTCCTTTTCTCTATTAGATGATAGGCTCTAATGTACAGGACCCCCCATATCTCCTGTTCTCTATTAGATGATAGGCTCTAATGTACAGGACCCCCCATATCTCCTGTTCTCTATTAGATGATAGGCTCTAATGTACAGGACCCCCCATATCTCCTATTCTCTATTAGATGATAGGCTCTAATGTACAGGACCCCCCATATCTCCTTTTCTCTATTAGATGATAGGCTCTAATGTACACAACCTCAATGGCTTCTATGGGGTAGGGCTTGGGACCCAATGAGGTTCCTTACTCTATACAAAAAAAAAAGATGGCTAGACTGAGAGGGTGTCATCAGTCTGCTGCAAGCAGGAGGAGGCATTTACACGATCTCCCCTCTCCCAGTGATCAGGCAGCTACATTATAACTTGGTAGAAATTCACAAGATGAGCAGGGGCTGATTTGTGTCAGACATCTGTGAACACAAGCACCAGGATTCACATGACTGTGTCATCTCTGAGCTGGCATCTCAGTCCAGGAAGTAGATGATGACCCGGGATGATGCCTGAACAAAGATAGCTGTGTACTTCTGGAGAGAAAGCAGATGGAGGCACTGTCAGGGGGGGGAGTACTGTGTTCTCTATGAGAGGGAATACATATGTTGATACATTACTGAGCACGCTGCACTGTACATGAAAAATGTATTTGATGCTAGGCCCTCTTGTAAATGCTTAATGTTTCCATCTGCTTATTATATATTTCTGTTTTTGCAGGTTTGGCTGCAGACCAATACAGGAAGATTTGGTTCCTCCAGAGAATACCCAGCTGAGTGTAGAACATGAAATTTGGGTGTCTCGGGTGTAATTCCCGTTGTGTATTGTGTGCTTTGATCATTAAAATACATGACAAGGATTGGTGTGTACTGAGACTTTTGTGGGTCAGGTTGGTGCATTCTTTATAACGGTTTAATCTGCTTGTATTTTCCCTTCCTTGGTTCCTCCCTCCCCTCTCATCAACATGCTAATGAAAGTTTTTAAAAAAACTCTTTCCAATTCCATTACATACCTGGTTTTACCCAGTGTTGTCATGACTGGGCCTCTATGCAATCCAGGCAGATCATGGCTGGTAGGAGATGGTGTCCATAGCTTCCTAAAAACATCACAGCCCCCCGTCTCAGTACTCCTCTCAAGGACCTCCGCCCCGATGCAAGCGGTGGGCTAGCACTAGGGATGAGTTATGCAAATATCTACATGTCTTAATGGATGGATGTCAGTCTAAAGCAGGGGTCTCAAACTCAAATTACCTGAGGGCCACAGGACAAATTTTCACATCCAATGGGGGCCACATGCAAACTGTCCTTTCCCCCCAGCACTGGTGTTAGCAGACGCACTATTAACCCCCAGCACTGGTGTCGGCGGACCCAATACTAAAAGCCAGCATTACCCCCTACACTCCACAAATAACTCCCACACACTCCCCTTCACAAATATCCCCCCCTTACATTTCACAAATACCAACCCCCCCACACACACACACTCCACAAATACCCCTCTTCACAAATTTTAACCCCAGTCACGCAACTAAGGACTTTGCTCAGCCTCGGTGTGATGGCTCACTTACCTCATCTCCTGGCGGTCAGCTGGTGGCCTGATTTTCTGCCTCCCAAGTCCTATCCTCCTGTCAGGTCCTGGCTTCATCAAAGGCCTAGTGGCAGGGCACCCTGAGAACGCCACAATCTTCCGCCATGAGGTGGCAGCAGGACCCTGGATCCGGGGCCAGTGTTCTGTCGAAGTGCCCACTATCGAATAGTGCCCGTGACGAGCGCCGTACGTAATAGCACAACAACTGATTTTATGATCAGCTGTTGTGTCGGCGAGACGCACAATAGCCGACTGAAGACATTTTTCAGCCAGATTGTGCCTCGCGCTGCTGAGGAGTGTTCATGTAGGTGAGGGGCGGAATTTAACATGAAGGGCGCGGATGTTTTCAATGATGGCCAGTGCTGCAAAGATGGGGGCAGAATTTTTAAGGATGCCCAAACAAATCTGCTAAACAAATCTTTATCTGCTATTCTTCCTGGAGGAATTCTGCCCCAATCTTTGCAGCAGTGGCCATCCTTGAAAAACATCCGCCCCCTTCATGTTAGATCAGCAGTGGCCTTCAATTAAAACATCCGCCCCCTTCATGTTAGATCAGCACTGGCCTTCAATTAAAACATCCGCCCCCTTCATGTTAGATCAGCACTGGCCTTCAATTAAAACATCCGCCCCCTTCATGTTAGATCAGCACTGGCCTTCAATTAAAACATCCGCCCCCTTCATGTTAGATCAGCACTGGCCTTCAATTAAAACATCCGCCCCTTTCATGTTAGATCAGCAGTGGTCTTCAATGAAAACATCCGCCCCCTTCATGTTAGGTCAGCGGTGGCCTTCAATGAAAACATCCGCCCCCTTCATGTTAGATCAGCAGTGGTCTTCAATGAAAACATCCGCCCCCTTCATGTTAGATCAGCAGTGGCCTTCAATGAAAACATCCGCCCCCTTCATGTTAGATCAGCAGTGGCCTTCAATGAAAACATCCGCCCCTTCATGTTAGATCAGCTGTGGCCTTCAATGAAAACATCCACCCCCTTCATGTTAGATCAGCAGTGGCCTTCAATGAAAACATCCGCCCCTCCATGTTAGATCAGCAGTGGTCTTCAATGAAAACATCCGCCCCTTCATGTTAGATCAGCAGTGGCCTTCAATGAAAACATCCGCCCCTCCATGTTAGATCAGCTGTGGCCTTCAATGAAAACATCCACCCCCTTCATGTTAGATCAGCGGTGGCCTTCAATGAAAACATCCGCCCCTTCATGTTAGATCAGCAGTGGTCTTCAATGAAAACATCCGCCCCTTCATGTTAGATCAGCAGTGGCCTTCCAGGAAAACATCCGCCCCCTTCATGTTAGATCAGTGGTGGCCTTCAATAAAAACATCCGCCCCCTTCATGTTAGATCAGCGGTGGCCTTCAATGAAAACATCCGCCCCTTCATGTTAGATCAGTGGTGGCCTTCCAGGAAAACATCCGCCCCCTTCATGTTAGATCAGCGGTGGCCTTCAATGAAAACATCCGCCCCTTCATGTTAGATCAGCAGTGGTCTTCAATGAAAACATCCGCCCCTTCATGTTAGATCAGCAGTGGCCTTCCAGGAAAACATCCGCCCCCTTCATGTTAGATCAGTGGTGGCCTTCAATAAAAACATCCGCCCCCTTCATGTTAGATCAGCGGTGGCCTTCAATGAAAACATCCGCCACTTCATGTTAGATCAGTGGTGGCCTTCCAGGAAAACATCCGCCCCCTTCATGTTAGATCAGCGGTGGCCTTCAATGAAAACATCCGCCCCTTCATGTTAGATCAGCGGTGGCCTTCAATGAAAACATCCGCCCCTTCATGTTAGATCAGCAGTGGCCTTCCAGGAAAACATCCGCCCCCTTCATGTTAGATCAGCGGTGGCCTTCAATGAAAACATCCGCCCCCCTTCATGTTAGATCAGCAGTGGCCTTCGAAGAAAACATCCGCCCCCCACCATGTTAGATCAGTGGTGGCCTTCAATGAAAACATCTGCCCCCCTTCATGTTAGATCAGCAGTGGCCTTCGAAGAAAACATCCGCCCCCTTCATGTTAGATCAGCGGTGGCCTTCAATGAAAACATCCGCCCCTTCATGTTAGATCAGCAGTGGCCTTCAATGAAAACATCCGCCCCTTCATGTTAGATCAGCGGTGGCCTTCAATGAAAACATCCGCCCCTTCATGTTAGATCAGCAGTGGCCTTCAATGAAAACATCCGCCCCCTTCATGTTAGACCGGCAGTGCTCATCAATGCAGCCTCACCAGCGCCCATCAAATGTAGCCTCACCAGTGCCCATCAATGAATGTTTGCATGCTTCCATTCATTCGAGAGTCGGGACACAGAAACAGTCCTCTGCCACCACTGCGCCTCTGACACTATTTGTGAATGGAGCAGCGGCTGCCTGCTCATGCTGAGATTTAGTTGTTTGTTGCAGAGAGAGAAGAGAGTAGGAACACCAGTGGCAGGCGCCCTAGGGAGCAGTTTGCCTAGTGGTAGCACCGGCCCTGAGTGTAGCGGTCCGTATAATGTAAGCTTAAAGCGGAGCTCCACCCAAAAGGGAAAACTCCGCTTGTCTGACTCCTGTTTCTAGGCTTTGTATAGAGCTCCACCATTAGAGACAGTGATGTTAATTTTTTTAATACTGAAGAGTGCAAAATCTGGTGCAGCTCTGCACAGAAACCAATCGGCTTCCAGGTTTTATTGTCAAAGCTTAATTGAACAAGCTGAAGTCAGAAGCTGATTGGCTGCAAAGCAGGGAAAGAAAATCCATTACTTCCCGGAGTAAAAGCACCACACAAAAGTGCACAAAAACACTGGCCAGGCACACATTTAACCCCTTGATCGCTCTAGATCTTTAACCCCTTCCTAGCCAGTGTCATTAGTACAGTGATCATGCATATTTTTAGCACTGATTGCTGTATTAGTTCTCACAAAGTGTCACTTAGTGTCCGATTGTTCGTTGCAATATCACAGTCCTGCTAAAAGCCGCTGATCACCACCATTACTAGTATAATAAATAAAAATTTCAGTACATATACCATAATTTGTAGACGCTATAACTTTTGTGCAAATCAATATACGCTTATTGGGATTTTTTTTTTCACCAAAAACATGTAGCAGAATACATATTGGCATAAATTTATGAAGAAATTAGTTTTTTTTACATTCTTTTATTGGATATGTTTTATAGCAGAAAGTAAAAAATATTGTTTTTTTTGTTTTTTTAAATTGTCTGTATTTTTTTGTTTATAGCGCAAAATATAAAAAACGCAGAGGTGATCAAATACCACCAAAAGAAAGCTCTATTTGCGGGGAAAATAATGACACCAATTTTATTTGGGTACAGTGCTGCATGACTGTGCAATTATCACTTAAGGTAACGCAGTGCCTTATCGCAAAAAATGGCCTGGTCATGGTCAGGTAATTCTTCCCGGAAGTCAAGTGGTTAATATGTTAGGACTTTCTCAGGGCTGATAAAGATACATGGAGTTCTACTGCCATCTTGTGGCCATTTGTCAGTAGTGCACTGTGCAGCAAATCTTGGATAAGTTGATGTCCCTCTGATTGAAGCAGGTACAGAGCACTATTAAACAGCAGCAGTAATATGATAGAAAGACTCTATAGGGCTACATGGGCAAATCATTCTTGCTTCTATTAAAAGAATTAACAAGTTGCTGACAATTATCTCATTAGCAGGACATGGAGGTTAAAGCCCAACTCCAAGCTCCAAACTCTCTTTTGTATAATTACCTTTCCAGTCATCTTCAGGCTTTTGATGTGAAGCACTGGGTGACCAGCCGTACCGTGGATAGACCTTGTCAAGCATGCTTTTTTGTGTCTCTGCTGACCCTCTGATCTCTGCGTGCTTCCCCAATCCCCAAACTTCTGGGTCTGACCACCATTGGCGTGCACAAGCTGGGCCGTTTTTCAATTATTCAAGAACGACACTGCAACATCCCTTCACCTATGTGCCAGGGGGTCAAGGATTTACTCCACAATATGCTCCAAAGCAGAGTCATCAAGGAAAGTAGGTGTCCTTGGGCTGCTCCTGTCATTCTTGTTAGAAAGAAAGAAGTCTGCATTTCTGTGTTGACTACCATAAGTTGAATGTTTGTGTGCATAGAGATGCTAACCCATTGCCAAGATTAAAAGAGTATTTAATGGCCCTGGGGCAAGCTTGCATGTTCTCCACTTTGGATCTGGCCAGTACCAGTAAAATGGAGGCTAGGGAAAAGATTGCTTTTATTTCCCCAATTGGGTTGTACAAAGTCAAAAGCATGCCTAACCAACGACCCCAGTGCATTTCAAAGATTGATGGAAAGATGTTTGGGAGATCTCAACTTTAAGACAGTTCTTATCTACCTGGATGATATCTTTTCCAATATCTTCTGTAGTGCTACCCCCATAGAAGTTGCTGAGATCACACAGGTTCTTTTCCAAAACAGCGCAGAAGTAGCCTGGCACACAGCAACAGTCCCTTCATTCCAGCTCATTGAATATTCTAGGGGTTGTCTTTTTTTTTTCAAAGTTTATTTGCAGATAGAAACTTGGGAGAGGATTTGGGGTGATGTGGGATATTCCAAAATAGAATGTATTGCTACCAGAGGACACTTCTTATTTAGCAACAGTACAGATAGGCTGGCACAGTCCACGGTTCATGCCTGGGGACCAAGAAGTAGTATGAGCACAAATAGAGGCAGACTGGAACAGTCCATGTTCCCTGCTGGAGACCATAAAGTAGTATGAGCATGGGTCATAGCTGGGGACCATGAAGTATTATGAGCACAAATAGGGGCAGACTGGAACAGTCCATGTTCCCTGCTGGAGATCATGAAGTAGCATGAGCATGGGTCATGGCTGGAGACCATGAAGTAGTATGAGCACAAATAGAGACAGACTGAAACAGTCCACAGTTCACGGCTGGGGACCATGAAGTAGTATGAGCACAAGTAAAGGGAGACTAGAACAGTCCACGATTCATGGCTGGGGACCTTTCAGTAGTGTGAGCACAAGTAAAGGCAGATTGGAACAGTCCACAGTTCATGGCTGGGGACCACAAAGTAGTATAAGCACAAATAGCACAAATAAAGGCAGACTAAACCAGTCCATGGTTCATGGCTGGGAACCATGAAGCAGTATGAGCACAAGTAGAGGCAGACTAGAACGGTTAATGGCTGGGGACCATGAACTACTATGAGCACAATAGGGGCAGACTGGAACAGTCCCGGGTTATTGCTGGGGACCATGAAGTAGTATGAGTACAAAAAGAGGCAGACTGGAACAGTCCATGGTTCCCTGCTGGAGACCATGAAGTAGTATGAGCACGGGTCATGGCTGGGGACCATGAAGTAGTATGAGCACAAATAGAGACAGACTGAAACAGTTCATAGTTCATGGCTGGAGACCATGAAGTAGTATGAGCACAGGTAAAGGCAGACTAGAACAGTCTACAATTCATGGCTGAGGACCTTTCAGTAGTATAAGCACAAGTAAAGGCAGATTTGAACAGTCTACAGTTCATGGCTAGGGACCATGAAGTAGTATGAGCACAAATAGAGGCAAACTGAAACAGTCCATGGTTCATGGCTGAGAACCATGAAGTAGTATGAGCACAAGTAGAGGCAGACTAGAACGGTTCATCGCTGGGGACCATGAAGTAGTATGAGCACAAATAGAGGCAGACTGCAACAGTCTATAGTTTACGGTTGGGGACCATGAAGTAGTATGAGCACAGGTAAAGTCAGACTAGAACAGTCCATGGTTTATGGCTGGGGACCATGAAGTAGTATGAGCACAGGTGTAAAGCCAAACTAGGATAATCTACAGTTCACGGTCGGGGACCTTTCCATAGTATGAGCACATTAAAGTCAGACTGGAACAGTCTATGGTTTCATGGCTGGGGACCATGAAGCAATATGAGCACATGTAAAGGCAGACTGAAACAGTCCATGGTTCACGACTGGAGACCATTAAGTGGTAAGAGCACAGGTAAAGGCAGACTGGGACAGTCCACGGTTCACAGCTAGGGACCATGAAGCAGTTCAGCACAGAAAGAGGCTCTACTCATTTGGTCTTGGTACACAGACAGCCCATAGATGCAACCTTATGGAAAGTAGTCCAGCTATTAGTCCAAAGGGCCCCAGGGGCAAGGAGCCCCCCTCTTCTCAGCTCACAGATCCATCCCTACAGGGGGAGAAAGGTGATCTCTTCAGGGCTTCAGACCACTATCTGGCCACACCTCCCCAGGGATTGGCTAGGCCCTGCTGAATATTCAGGCTCCATATTTGAATTCTCCCTCCCTAAGCTCTAGAAACATCTTCTAGAGACAGGGGGAAGCAATCAAACTCTTAGCCTGCGAAGCTCTGAGCAGATCAAACTAAACAATCACTGCTCTGCTGATTTACGGCAGAGGCTAAAAACTAAATTTACCTAGCAACCAGACTAGGATGGCACTACACTTCAAAGACCAAGTTCAACATTTTGATCAAGACTTTACTCATCTGGCATAATGTGGGATAAAAACCTCATAATAAAAACCCTGCTTGGGCTCAACCAACCACAATGACATAAAAGGGGATAAGGAAAAGAGGAAAGGAATACACAGCCCACTGGACACCACATTGCAATCATCCTCAGGGGCCCCTGCATCTGAACTTTGCTGTAACATT
This sequence comes from Aquarana catesbeiana, assembly GCF_042186555.1. Lineage (NCBI taxonomy): Eukaryota > Metazoa > Chordata > Amphibia > Anura > Ranidae > Aquarana > Aquarana catesbeiana. The sequence continues at coordinate 9,263,810 of NC_133327.1, forward strand.
CTTCTGAACGTACTGTATGTTGATTGAAATCTGTATATACTGTATATATCCGGGTATATGTGCAAAATTCCACCAGGACTCTTGTTGAGCCCTTTGCTGATAATACCTGTTTGTACAGTGGATGTATGTACTATTATTATTATTCTGTTCTTATATAAAGCTTGTATTATTTCTATACCGGTGTGCATCTATATATTTATGGTTAAAGTTATATGCTGGTTGCAGTAGTTCTTCTGCAACCAATTACTGTTTTAGATTACGGATTCCCAGGAAGGGAATCCCAACCGTTTACAGAGACCCCATCCTGGGTGGACGCACTGCCAACTTTATTATCAAACCCACTTTTTCACTTAGCAAAAGGTTCTGGTTCTTTTATTTACCTACAGGTTTAGCACACTATCCTGTTTGGGGAGGGCCATTTCTCACAACCGCCTCAAAGGAGGGCTAAATAATAATTATAATAATAATAATAATATATCTGTAGATCCAAAAGCTGTAATAGAATAATAATATCATTATAACTTATTGGCTATTTCTCACATTGTTCGGCTCCATCAGTAAAATCTTGGACGGTGTGATCAGCAGACCTCTCCCCTCCCTCCACTCCATCTTGTTCTGCACACAGAGATATCTCCTCCTATGACTTCGTCTCTCTGACACATATATATTTAGTTTTGGTTCTCTCTTCTGCAGTCAGCGATGGTGTTTTCTGATGCAAGGAAGGAGCTGGACTGTTCCATCAATTTGAACATTTATGCCAGTCCTGTGATCCTGAAATGTGGACACAACTTCTGCCGGGGCTGTATAGAAGGTGTGCTGGATACACAGGGGGAGTCTGGAGTTTATTGCTGTCCTGAATGCAGAGAAGAGTTCCAGGAGCGACTTGAACTTAGCAAGAAAATAGCACTGCGCAACATAGTGGAGAGTTTCCAATCAACTGAGCCAAAGAAGGAGAACCAGATCTTCTTATGTACTCTATTCACTCTCCTGTCCCTTGCTGTTAAATCTTGTCTGCATTGTGAAGTTTCTCTGTGTGATGACCATCTGAGAGTGCACAGCAAGTCATCCCAACATGTCCTATCTGACCTCACCACTCCCCAGAAGAACAGGAAATGCTCTGTCCATGAGAAGATCCTGGAGTATTACTGCACCTTGGACTTGGTCTGTCTCTGTGGGACCTGCCAGCTGCATGGAGACCATCAGGAACACCAGGTGGAGGCACTTGAGGAGGCCTCTGAAAAAAGGAAGGAGAACCTGACCAACGCTTTGCAGAAGTTGGTGAAAAAGAGAGAGGAGATGGAGGAAAGCATCAAGAGTCTGCAGAAGTACAAAAGAAAAGTACAAGACAGAGCAGACAGTGTCACCAGGAGAGTCACCAACTTATTCAGAGACATCAGAAGACAACTGGACATCCTGGAGAAAAAAAATGGGAAAAACTTATTGACCCAAATATAAGAGGGTGAGAAATGCAGCAGCTACTGTAAGTGGAAAAAGAGGGTCAACAATGCCCATCTGCAGCTGTATACCTCCCTGTGTCCTGTGCATGTGTCCTGTGCATGTGTCATGTGTCCTGTGTATATGTGCATGTGTCATGTGTCCTGTGTATATGTGCATGTGTCATGTGTCCTGTGTACATGTGCATGTGTCATGTGACCTGTGTATATGTGCATGTGTCATGTGTCCTGTGTATATGTGCATGTGTCATGTGTCCTGTGTACATGTGCATGTGTCATGTGACCTGTGTATTTGTGCATGTGTCATGTGTCCTGTGTATATGTGCATGTGTCATGTACCTGTGTCCTCAGGGCCGGATTTCCGACAAGGCCACCGAGGCCAGGCCTCGGGGCGGCAGTAGAGCAGGGGCGGCGCCAAAGCCAACCCCCCCCCGCCGCATGAAAATCCCCCCGATCTGTCCCCACGAGTCCCGGCTCCCACGGCTGCCTCCCTGCACAAACATAGCCCCCGGCGCGGCGGCATGGCGGCCTGTAAATACAGTAGCATGCACTGACTTGCTAGTAGGGGCGGACTTGGCCAGGGGGAGGGAGCAAATGACGCCCCCATTAAATGCCCGGCGGTGACTGGCCAGACCGGGTGTATGTCATTCCACTGACTGAGGCGGAGACGGAGCCTAATGCTCCGCCTACCCTCCTCTGCGTGACACATCCCTATCCATGTTCTCCTTGTCCCAGGGGGTGGAGTCTCGGGGTCTCTGTCACTGTAGGAGGAAACAAATGAGGAGGATGATGGGAACCCCCGCAAGTGGTGGCCAGAACAGCAGGTAAGTTGAATTTATTTTTGTAAGTGGCAGTGCTCACTGCTCATCTTAGATCAAATGCAATTTTTCAGAGCATATTGCAATAAAGTGCTCCATGCATGCTCAAACCCATTAAACTGTCCACATTCAGTGAAAGTTCATGTACTGCAAAGTTTGCATAGGTTCCAGCATGCATGGAGCACTTTGCAGTACATGATTTTTCACTGAATGTGGTGGTCTGTCTAATAAGTTTGCATAGATTCCTGTAGAGTCCCATAGATTCATGATAGGCGGCACTGATGGGCACTGATAGGCTGCACTGGTGAGCTGCACTGATGGGCACTGGTAGGCTGCACTGATGGGCACTGATACCCAGCACTGATAGGCGACACTGGTAGGCTGCACAGATGGGCACTGGTAGGCTGCACTGATGGGCACTGATACGCGGCACTGATAGGCGACACTGGTAGGCTGCACTGATGGGCACTGGTAGGCTGCAAAGATGGGCACTGGTAGACTGCACTGATAGGCGGCACTGATGGGCACTAATAGGCGGCACTGGTAGGCTGCACTGATGAGCATTGATAAGCAGCACTGGTAGGCTGCACTGATGGGCACTGGTAGGCTGCACTGATAGGCTGAACTAATGAGCACTGCTAGGCGGCACTGATGGGCACTAATAGGCGGCACTGGTAGGCTGCACTGATGAGCACTGATAGGCGGCACTGATGAGCACTGGTAGGCTGCACTGATGGGCACTGGTAGGCAGCACTGATGGGCTGCACTAATGAGCACTGATAGGCGACACTGGTAGGCTGCACTGATGGGCACTGGTAAGCTGAACTGATAGGCTGCACTAATGAGCACTGATAGGGGGCACTGGTAGGCTGCACTGATGAGCACTGATACGCGGCACTGATAGGCGACACTGGTAGGCTGAACTGATGGACACTGGTAGGCTGCACTGATGGGCACTGGTAGGCTGCACTGATAGGCTGCACTGATAGGCAGCACTGATGGGCACTAATAGGCGGCACTGGTAGGCTGCACTGATGAGCACTGATAGGCGGCACTGGTAGGCTGCACTGATGGGCACTGGTAGGCTGCACTGATAGGCTGAACTAATGAGCACTGATAGGCGGCACTGATGAGCACTGATACGGGGCACTGGTAGGCTGCACTGATGGGCACTGGTAGGCTGCACTGATGGGCACTGGTAGGCTGCACTGGTAGGCTGCACTGATGGGCACTGGTAGGCTGCACTGATGGGCACTGGTAGGCTGCACTGATAGGCGGCACTGATGGGCACTAATAGGCGGCACTGGTAGGCTGCACTGATAAGCACTGATAGGCGGCACTGGTAGGCTGCACTGATGGGCACTGGTGGGCTGCACTGATAGGCAGCACTGATGGGCACTAATAGGCGGCACTGGTAGGCGGCACTGGTAGGCTGCACTGATGGGCACTGGTAGGCTGCACTGATAGGCTGAACTAATGAGCACTGATAGGCGGCACTGATGGGCACTGATAGGCTGCACTGATGGGCACTGATGAGGCTGCACTGATGGGTACTGATATGCTTTATGCTGATATTGTTGAAGTTGTTGTTGATATTTATTTTTGGAACTTAATTCTGCATAAAAGGCTGCACTGATAGGCTGCACTGATAGGCAGCACTGATGGGCACTAATAGGCGGCACTGGTAGGCTGCACTGATGAGCACTGATAGGCGGCACTGGTAGGCTGCACTGATGGGCACTGGTAGGCTGCACTGATAGGCTGAACTAATGAGCACTGATAGGCGGCACTGATGAGCACTGATACGGGGCACTGGTAGGCTGCACTGATGGGCACTGGTAGGCTGCACTGATGGGCACTGGTAGGCTGCACTAATGAGCACTGATAGGCGGCACTGATGGGCACTGATAGGCTGCACTGATGGGCACTGATGAGGCTGCACTGATGGGTACTGATATGCTTTATGTTGATATTGTTGAAGTTGTTGTTGATATTTATTTTTGAAACTTAATTCTGCATAAAAGGCTGCACTGATAGGCTGCACTGATAGGCAGCACTGATGGGCACTAATAGGCGGCACTGGTAGGCTGCACTGATGAGCACTGATAGGCGGCACTGGTAGGCTGCACTGATGGGCACTGGTAGGCTGCACTGATAGGCTGAACTAATGAGCACTGATAGGCGGCACTGATGAGCACTGATACGGGGTACTGGTAGGCTGCACTGATGGGCACTGGTAGGCTGCACTGATGGGCACTGGTAGGCTGCACTGGTAGGCTGCACTGATGGGCACTGGTAGGCTGCACTGATGGGCACTGGTAGGCTGCACTGATAGGCGGCACTGATGGGCACTAATAGGCGGCACTGGTAGGCTGCACTGATAAGCACTGATAGGCGGCACTGGTAGGCTGCACTGATGGGCACTGGTGGGCTGCACTGATAGGCAGCACTGATGGGCACTAATAGGCGGCACTGGTAGGCGGCACTGGTAGGCTGCACTGATGGGCACTGGTAGGCTGCACTGATAGGCTGAACTAATGAGCACTGATAGGCGGCACTGATGGGCACTGATAGGCTGCACTGATGGGCACTGATGAGGCTGCACTGATGGGTACTGATATGCTTTATGTTGATATTGTTGAAGTTGTTGTTGATATTTATTTTTGGAACTTAATTCTGCATAAAACATTTAATAGTGTAATTTCATGAGATATGTTTAGGTGTGAGGTGTGGGGGGCGGCATTGAAAGACCCGGCCTTGGGGCGGCAAAGGGAGTAAATCCGGGCCTGTGTGTTCTGTGTATATGTGCATGTGTATATGTACCTGTGTCCTGTGTATGTGTCATGTGTATATGTACCTGTGTGCATGTGTCTGTGTGCATCCTACCTGTGTCCTGTGTCCTGTACATGCCTCCGTGTGCCGCTCTGCACCAATCAGTGTGTGCTATTACTATTCGGCGGCCATTCACTGTTCAAAAGCCGCGCCTCCTCCTCGTCCATGATAGGCAGTAAACTCCATTTCCCAGCAGTCAGCGGTCAGCCTATTACGGACATTCTCTCATCCTCATACCACGGACGTGGATGAGAGAATGTCCGTGATAGGCTGTACACTGACTGCCTATCACAGACGAGGAGGAGGCGCGGCTTTTGAACAGTGAGAGGCTGCCGAGTGCTATGTAGCACACGCTGGCCGCCGTCTGCCTGCATGACACGCTGATCATGTAGGCAGATGGCAGAGACTCGTGTATAAGTCGAGGGGGGCACTTTCAGCCCCAAAAAAGGGGCTGAAAATTTCGACTTATACTCGAGTATATACGGTATGTCACATTGAGGACATGACGGATCCACTGACTTTCTTACAGAAATCAGACACAGGTGACATGTGTGATACTGAGGATGGAGATAAGGAGGGCAAAGAGAGACAAAATAAACTCCTTCATGGTGGGGGGGACTTGAAGTGACTGAAATCTCACACAGATTGTATACAGGATTATCTGATATAATAACAGGGGTCAGTGGAGCGATTAGACCGGTACCTGCAAAAATATTACTGGATGCAGACACAGCTCATAATTACCTAAATATCTCAGATGATGAAAAGACCGCACACAAGACAAATAAAAATCTGAATCGCTCCTAATACACAACAGAGATTCCATTTCTACCAAGTAGTAAATAGCAGTCTAGATTCTAATCTAGGTGGGCATGGTACAGAATTAAGAGAAATAATAATTCCTCGGGTGTTAAGCAGTCAGAGTTTCGCCTCAGGGGGACATTACTGGGATGTAGATGTTGGGGGATCATCACACTGGAGAGTTGGAATGTGTTACCCCAGTAGGACAGGAGAGGAGTCAGAGATTGGATGTAATGAGAAGTCCTGGTGTCTGGAGGGCACCAGGACTTGTCAAAGGGGGCTTCCGGATTTGGATAATCCCCCCTGTCCGCAGACCCTCACAACCCCTGCCCATGGTTGTCGGGAAGAAGCCCTTGTCCCCATCAACATGGGAACAAGGTGCTTTGGGGTGGGGGGCGCAGAGCCCCCCTGCCCCAAAGCACCCACCCCCTCCATGTTGAGGGCATGTGGCCTGGATTGATCCAGGAGAGGGGGCACTTGCTTGCCCCCCCTCCCCCGAGCACTTGCTCGACCGAAGGGCCTGGTATGGTCTTGGGGGGGACCCCACACAGTTTTTCTTTGGCGTGGGATTCCCCCCTCAAAATTCATACCAGACTCGAAGGGCCTGGTATGGTAAGGTCAAAGTTGGATCCCCTTCATTGAAGTCGCATGGAAGTCAATCATGAAGTCGCATTTACGTCATTACTTTGATGCTTAATACTGGGGTTACGGCAGGCGTCCCCAGCAGGGTCCCTCCTCGCATCAGGTGTCCCCAGCAGGGTCCCTCCCCACGGCGCTGGAACCCAAGACTCGCCAACGGGCCTTGGCGCTGCTCAGGATGGTCACCATGCTCGTCTCTGCGCCATTTACAGAACCAAGAGGCAGAGCATGGGTGGCAAGAAAGCGGCCAATAGAAATGGAGCTCAATTTCTATTGCAGCGTATTAGAATTAGACGTACTGGATTTAGCGTATCTGATACAGGCAGATGTCACCGCTGACATCCGTCGCTCCATAGAGGTAAATGGAGCGTCCGATCGGGTATGAAAAACGGACAGGCGGACCTGATCGGTCCACATGTGTGAAAGGGACCTAATACTCATTACATGGCAAATTCAAATGTCAACCAGGGATTCCGGACTGACAGCTAAATGTCCTCAAATGGATGAGAATGATGTAAAAAAAAAAGAGGGTCCCCCAAAAACTCATACCAGATCTTTCAACAAACCAAAAAAAGCAGCAAAGGGTTTCTCCACCCTCCAGATATATGTATAACATTTGTTTGTACCTGTAGTAGGGCAGGGAAACAATAGTACACATTTTTGTCTTTTATTTTACCTACTGGCATGGATTCATACCTAAGGGGTGCGTGTTTAAGCATTTTTTTGGGGTGTTTTTGCGAGCATTTGCACGCTTTTGAGGGTTTGTGTGTAAGGAAGGGGTTCCCCTAAGTGGACTTTTCAGGCAACCAATAATATTCTAAAAAATATATGCAAGACCAATATAATAACAACAATTTTATTTAGACATGATTAAAATAAAACATTGATTCGCTGATTTGTTACAGTACAATTCATTACTATCACCATAAGGCCCCTTTCACACTGGGGCGGTGGGGGCGTCGGCGGTAAAACAGCGCTATTTTTAGCGCTGTTTTACCGTCATTTTTGCGGCTGTATTCGGCCACTAGTGGTGCGGTTTTAACCCCCGCTGGCGGACGAAAAAGGGTTAAACCCACTCGTACAGCGCGGCTATAGCCGCGGTATTACCGTGGTATAGCCACGCTGTCCCATTGATTTCAATGGGAAGGAGCGGTGAAGGAGCAGTGAACACACCGCTCCTTCACCGCTCCAAAGATGCAGCTCGCAGGACTTTTTTTACCGTCCTGCCAGCGCACCGCTTCACCGAGGGCTTTCACACTGAACAAACAGCGGAGGCTGTTTAGGGGCGGTTTGCAGGCGGTATTTTTAGCGCAATAATGCCTGCAAACCACCCCAGTGTGAAAAGGGCCTAAATGAGAGATTTTTTGAAAAGACCTCCTTACACCCAACGCGTTTCGGGATACGGTATAGTCCTTCTTCAGGGGTGTAACGGAAGGAGGAATTCATCTAAAGCATAATTTAAATATTGAATCAGTATTTTGCCATCATAACATACAGAATTAAGTGTTTGATTGTTGTCATGATTCACTTACATAGAGTTGAATGGTAAAGACGGATTTCAACGTTTCATTATAGCAACATTAAAAATGCAGACCAATAGCACAAAAATAGGAATTGCCGGTGGGGAGTGCTCCTTCAAGGCAAAGGCGCATTGAATATGTCTGAAACAGACTTGATATTGGCAGAACATCCAAAAGGCGGAGAGTTTCCTGAAATCCTGGACAACAGCTGGCCAGGAGGATATACTGAGGCCGTAAGTGGATATCCCTAAAAAAGTATAAAAGTATAAGGGAGAGTATAACTCAATTGTGACTAAAATAGGAGCCGAAGTATGTCATATTTATAGTGTATTCTGTATCACCATGCACATGAAAATTAACTAAACATACCTGGTAGTATGGAAAATCTTGCTGGAAAAGTTGACAACCAAACAAAGTGATAGATCAAGATCAGCCACTACAAAAAATAATAAATAAATGGATGGGTCATGTTAAGGTATAGTTTAATTAGAGCCTCAAAAGGCATATAGTAGGCCTTTTAGGGAGATAGGGAGACGGTCTTAAAAAGACTTCTTAATTTTACCCATTCGTTTATATGTGATGGCAGCAGTAAATGGTATGATAGTAATAAAAATTTTTTAGCTTGCTTGTAAAGAGGATGGAAAAAGCCGGCCACACGTCCCAAACACCAGCAGATAAGTGCTGGATGTGGAGGTGCGCCGGCTGTAGATGTAAGGGTTAATCAGCTACCGCAAGTAATTGCGGACAGCTGATATTGAGGAAGAGATTACTGGGAGATCCCAGGATGGCCCCCTTAGCTGAGTGTGCACGGCGCGGCCCCCATCGCGCATGCGCGAACGTCTGCGCGTCGGAGCGGAGTCACGCACACCCAGCCCACCGACACAGTATGCCTCACCGGCGGACTGCGCATGTCCTCCGGAGTGGCAAGATGGGAGCTGTGGGCAGTGATGTAAACGTCCATTAGTCTCCAAAGCGCCGCCTGGGTTATGCAGCCAGGCGGCTTGGTGTGCCGGGCAATCCTAGTGGTCAGCTGCAGCACCAGGAATGATGCAAGGAAAGTCTCCTACAAAAGAGTTAAACAAGATATGGATTCTGTTTCTAATATCACTGCTCCCCTGTCACACAGTTTGTTAGGTAGCACTGTGCACAGCCCTGATTTGCGCTCACCTAGGGAGTCTGCTAGGTTGTCAGTCCCTGAGGTGAGTATGAAGGAAGTGCTGCCATGTGAGATGTCCCCTTTAGGTTATCACCTACCGGGGTCAGTGAAGGATAAAATTTGGGCTGGGGATTTTGTAGATATGCTATCCCATCAAAGGATTTTATTTTTAAAACGGAAAAGAAAGGGGAGGACAGGCAGGAAGAGGATAGGCGCAGGCTAGTTTAATAATTGGTTGCAGGCATTTTTTGTTTTTTCCAGAGTACTGGTTGAAAAACAGCCTGAGCTGAGCGGAGGCCTTTTTCAGCATATGGATCATGTGCTAGAGGCCTATAAAATTTTTGGCGGATTGGGCTGGTATTTTTATGACGAGTCCTTTCGCCAGAAACTGGCGGTGCATCTGTCACTAAGGTGGGGGATGAAAGATGTGGGCCTATGGCTGAATTTGATTGTTCCTCAGAGACCGACCATAGGTGAGTTGAGCCAGGCTAACCCTGTTAACACAGGGTACCGCAGGGGTTGTTGCTTTGCCTTTAATGAGAGTTCCTGTCGGTTTAACGCAACATGCAAGTATAGGCACGAATGCTCGGTTTGTGCGGGGTCCCACCCGATGGTAAAATGTTTCCAGAAGACGGCGCCGCAGTCTTCGCGGGATATTTTTCCAAAAAGCCTGCACGCCAGTAAGGCTGGGAAGCATGCGCCCCTGTTTGGACCTGTACCCAAACAGGGAGACGGCGCTTTTATTAATTGAAGGCTACTCGTGCGGTTTTCCCCTTCCAGTTTATCCAGGCACAGGTTGTACGGTAGTGGAGAATTTAAAATCCGTGCAACGTTTTCCGGAGGTAGTACGGGAGAAGGTGTTTAAGGAAATAGCGGAAGGGCGGATGGCAGGGCCTTTTTCTTTGCCTCCTTTCCACAGTTTCTGGATTTCACCGATTGGGGTGGTGCCTAAGAAGGAGCCAAACACCTTCTGGTTGATTCAGCACCTCTCTTTATCCAAGGGGGGTTCCTTGAATGACGACATTGATGGTGCTTCTTGTTCGGTGGTTTATGCCACCTTTGAGGAAGCTATCGTCAAGGTGAAGACACATGGCCGTGGGGCTCTTTTGGCTAAAGCAGACATCAAGTCGGCCTTCCGGCTTTTGCTCATCGCCCCGGCTGCATTCAGTTCATTGGGTTTCTATTTTGAAGGTGCTTATTTTTTCGACAAGTGCCTCCCAATGGGGTGTTCGTTGTCTTGTAGCTATTTTGAGACTTTTTCCACTTTCCTACATTGGGTCATGTGTTTCGAGTCAGGACAGGATGCGGTGGTGCATTATTTAGACGATTTTCTGTTTGTCGGCCCACGAATTCGGATCTCTGTTACCATTTGTTGCATCTGTTTACATTAATTGCAGGACATTTTGGTGTTCCCCTGGCAGGGAAAAAGACTTGTCTGCCTGCAACGCAGATAGAATTTTTGGGAATTCACATGGACACTGAGGCCATGGAGTTTAGTTTGCCCATGGCCAAGGTTGCGAGGATGCGGAACCTTATCGCTTTATTTTTGAGGCGGCGGAAGGTTCTTTTGAAGGAAATGCAGTCATTACTGGGCCTTCTGGCTTTCGCATGCAAAATAATGCCGGTAGGAAGAATCTTTTCGCAACGTTTATATCTCGCCACTTCCGGTTTGAAATCCCCGTTTGCGCACATCCATTTGACGAAGGCTTTAAAGGACGATCTGGTGGTATGGGCCGATTTTTTTGGCAGAGTTCAATGGTAGGTCCTTTTTTCAGTCAGACTTTATTTTTGCACCGGATTTTCGCCTATTCACGGATGCAGCTGGTTCCAAGGGCTATTTGGGGGTCACATTTGAAGTGGTGCCTGGCCGGTGGCTTGGGTCCACAAGAAAGGGACGAGGAATATTGTGCTCCTCGAGCTTTTCCCAATACTGGTGGCTGTCTCGCTGTGGGGACGTATCAGACAATCAGTGGCTCCTCATACATGGGTGGATTATTCTACCGCTTGGAGGAGGTGGGTGTCGTTTACTGGCAGTGCCGGTTTTGCTTGGGATGTGCCATCTGAATCTGCTATTTTGTCTTTTCTGATTTCCTAGATGGATCGGCAGTTTTCCTACAGCTACATTGCAAAGACGCTAGCGGGGGTATCCTTTTTCTTTCGACTACAGCGGCTCCCGCCTTGCTCCAGTTTTTTATCAGTAAAGCAGGCACTGAAGGGATACAGGAAGCGACATTTTGCCCCGGATGGGAGGAGGCCCATTAGTATTGAATTACTAAGGCGGATTTGTGAGGCCACATCGGTAATATGCTTTACAGGTTATGAGGCCTTGCTTTTTCAAACAGCCTTTGTGCTGGCATATTTTGGAGCGTTTCGGAATTGCTTTCGGGTTCCAGGAGGTGTTCTCGGGGGATGTTAGCCGAACATGTTTTAGTGGAGAAAGGGAGGGTATACCTTTTCCTGCGCCAATCAAAAAGGAACCAATTAGGTTGTGGGGAATGGGTTACTTTGGTAGCAGGCGAAGGATAGCTCGTTGTGCCGGTGGTGGTCAGCTCTTTCTTGTCGGTTCGTCCGGGGGGTGGGAGTGGCCATTTTTTAGTGCATTTAGATCTGTCCCCGGTCACCAAGTATCAGTTTACTTATGTACTAAAGCACTGTATGGCACATTTAGGGCTAGACAATTTGAAGTTTTCCTCTCATTCCTTTAGGATAGGGGCGGCATCTGACGCAGCCACTCAGGGTCTCCCGGCTTCAGCCATTATGGGTTTGGGTAGATGGAAGTCCGATTGTTTCAAATGTTATGTCAGACCTAACCTTGCTTTTTGGTTTCATAGGTTTTTTTTGGATTCTGGGCCATTCCTACATATACTGGGCACGAAAGTGTGCGGCTCAACGTGGGTATTCGACTAATCTGTCGTTACAGCCGGAATCCTTCACTGTGTATTGGAAAGGTGTGCGAGGCATGAAGTGGCACCAGTTTTATTTTCAGTTGTCACAGTTGTGCCAGGTTTGGCCACTTCCCTCGATACTGATAGTGCATTTAGGTGGGAATGATTTAGGTAACACCCGTACGCTAGACTTGTTGTCCTCGGTTAAGAGGGATCTCTCCCGTTTTCATTTAACCTCCCCAGATACAATCATTGTGTTTTCAGAGATAGTGCCACGATTGAGTTGGCTGTCGTCTCCATTGCACAGGGTAATTGAAAAAATGAGGAAGAGGGTAAATCGGGCAATGGCTAAATTTATGCTGTCCTTGGGGGGTTTTGCGTATCGGCGCGTGGATCTGGAAGGTGGGTTCGCGGGGTTGTATAGCTAGGACGGGGTCCACCTTTCGGATGTGGGTGCTGATATCTTTAACCTGGGGCTGCAAAACAGCATTGAGATGGCCGCGTATGTGGGGTAGGCCGGGCTTGTTGCTCAAGTCCGGCTAGTGGGGACATATTCGGTGTTGATACAGTGAAGCTGCCCTAGTTCCAAAAACTGGGCAGAGATTATGTGATTTATGGTATTAGTATTAAAGTGTTTCAGTTACATATGGTTATGTAAATATGTTGTTAAACCAATAAAGTGCCGTGGACATTTCTGCCAAATAAACTGGTTTGGGTGTTTGGTTTGTGTGGTTGTATCTGGGGAAAAGGTGGGGGCGTGTGTGGCCTACAGTCCCATGTTAAAAGCGGGCAAAAGTATTGGGGCCCACTTTCTTGGGACTGGGGCCACCTGGCCCCTCTTTTAGGTAGTAAGGGGTTAAGGAGGTATGGGTAAGGGTAGGCGGTTCTGTCCATCTAATTAGCTCAGGTACAGGTGAGGGATATCCAATGGGTATCCAGAGAAGGTTCTGGTTCCCCAGGGAAGGCTATTTAAGGGCTGCAGAGGGTCTAGGACGTCCTCTGCAGTGGTCTAGGAAGAAGAGCTCCCTCCCTTCCCGTCGCGGCATCTTATGTGGTAGGGTCACCCTGGAATCCGGGGGGGACATATTCGTTGTTGATACAGTAAAGCTGCCCGAGTTCCAAAAACTGGGCAGAGATTATGTGATTTATGGTATTAGTATTAAAGTGTTTCAGTTATATATGGTTATGTAAATATGTTGTTAAACCAATAAAGTACCGCGGCCATTTCTGCCAAATAAACTGGTTTGGGTGTTTGGTTTGTGTGGTTGTATCTGGGGAATAGGTGGGGGCGGGTGTGGCCTACAGTCCCAGTGGGAAGAATGTTCCTTACATTGGTGATCAGTGGGAAGAATGCTCCTTACATTGGTGATCAGTGGGAAGAATGCTCCTTACATTGGTGATCAGTGGGAAGAATGCCCCATACATTGGTGATCAGTGAGAAGAATGTCCCTTACATTGGTGGTCGGTGAGAAGAATGCTCCTTACATTGGTGGTCGGTGAGAAGAATGTCCCTTACATTGGTGATCAGTGGGAAGAATGTTCCTTACATTGGTGATCAGTGAGGAGAATGTTCCTTACATTGGTGATCAGTGGGAAGAATGTCCCTTACATTGGTGATCAGTGGGAAGAATGTCCTTTACATTGATGATCAGTGGGAAGAATGTTCCTTACATTGGTGATCAGTGGGAAGAATGTCCCTTACATTGGTGATCAGTGGGAAGAATGCTCCTTACATTGGTGATCAGTGAAAATGATATAAAGTAAATAAAAACTATTTTAAAAAATGTAAAGCACACCCATGACCCCCCGCACACGCTCTATGTGAAAAGCTTTTTGTAGGAAGAGCATATGTATGTAAACAATAATGGCGCCACACATATATGGTATAGTCGGGAATGTTGGAGTAAGAGCAATTCTAGGGCCATAATTTTGTAACTTGCTGGACAGAGCTTTTTATTTTTTGTATATTTTTAATGAAACAGCTAAGAAGACATTTGTTGCACCTGCACCGACAGAGGCTGCTTCACCAGCTGCAGTAAAAACACCCGCCGGTGTTTTCCACCATTCCAGAGCATTATGGGTTCACGAAGCCATCGACCACCCCATACTCACAAGGGATGCTCTGCCCATCTGGGCCTAATAAAGAGCTGTCTTGGAGACTAAGGCCTGGGTTTTCAGTTTTGCAGAAACACACTACAGTCCATTTAACACGGTTTCCTATGGGTAGCGTTCACATCTGTGCATATTATGGAAATGGCAAGGGACTTTTTCTGGTCTTTAGTTCCATAGACTTTAATGGATCAAAAACATGTAACGAAAATGCACCTGGAATATGCAAACTGCAACCTGAATAGGTGTGAACCAGGCATCAAATTTTGAGACTGTGTTAATTTGCCTCGATGATATCATCATCTTCTCCAAGACATTTGAAAAACACGTCAAACAACGGGACCAGGTGTTGGTAAAGGATGCAAAACATACCAGAGGAAACAAGCTGGAGTCCAAGTGGGAGTACACCCTGTACCTTTCCCACCTACAATTGTCTATGATCTTGTCTCGAAGGGGCCTGACCCTGTAAAGAAGCGGCTGCATCGAAACATGCTGAAACCTTGTGTGCTGGCTGGTGACTGCTCCAAAAAACCTGCCGATGAATGGTAGGTGCTTGATCCCTCAGATATTCCCCTAGTGCATGAAGCTTAAGCTAACTGGTCCCTGCCACCCCTCATACTTGAGCCTCCAACTTCTCCTAACTCAGAGACCGATTACATTGAAGTCGAGAACCCAGGGGGCCTATCCACCCCATCCAGTACCACAGTCTGTAATAACTGATGCGAGGATCTGACCTTGGGCCCAGGTGAAGAGAAAGTGGAAGACACATCCGATCCACTGCCACCCGAGGCCCCTGAGCCACTATCTACAGAATCAAGAGAGCCGATGCCCTTTGCGGTCTAAGACCCCTTATACACTGAGGCACTTTTCAGGGGCTAAAGGGCTAAAAATAGTGCCTGAAAAACGTCTCTCAATGCTTCCCAGTGTGAAAGCCCGAGTTCTTTCACATTGAAGCGGTGCGCTGGCAGGATGTTAAAGCCCTGCAAGCAGCATCTTTGGAGCATTGGAGGAGCGGCGTATACACCGCTTCTCCAATGCCCCTGCCCATTGAAATGAATGGGCACTTTGCAGGTGCTTCGGCAGCAGCGCTACACGGGCGCTATTAACCCTTTCTTCGGCCGTTAACGGGGGTCAAAAGCTAGTGGCCGAAAAACACAGATAAAAAGATGGTAAAGCACCGCTGAAACTTGTGGCACTTTACCGCTAATGCTGCAGGTGGCTCGGTGTGAAAGGGCTCTAACTGCGGACAGGTTCCTGAAAGATATTCTGATTTTGTTGTTTTGAACTTGTTTACTGTCTTGCCTTAAACTTCCTTTAACCACTTCAGCCCCGGAAGGTTTTACCCCCTTCCTGACCAGAGCACTTTTTACAATTCGGCACTGCGTCGCTTTAACTGCTAATTGCGCGGTCATGCAATGCTGTACCCAAACGAAATTTGCGTCCTTTTCTTCCCACAAATAGAGCTTTCTTTTGATAGTATTTGATCACCTCTGCCGTTTTTATTTTTTGCGCTATACACGGAAAAAGACCGAAAATTTTGAAAAAAAATGATATTTTCTACTTTTTGTTCTAAAAAAAATCCAATAAACTCAATTTTAGTCATACATCTAGGCCAAAATGTATTCGGCCACATGTCTTTGGTAAAAAAAATGTCAATAAGTGTATATTTATTGGTTTGCGCAAAAGTTATAGCGTCTACAAACTAGGGTACATTTTCTGGAATTTACACAGCCTTTAATTTATGACTGCCTATGTCGTTTCTTGAGGTGCTAAAATGGCAGGGCAGTACAAAACCCCCACAAATGACCCCATTTTGGAAAGTAGACACCCCAAGGAATTTGCTGAGAGGCATGTTGAGCCCATTGAATATTCATTTTTTTTGTCCCAAGTGATTGAACAATGACAAAAAAAAAAAAAAAAATTACAAAAATTTGTCACTAAATGATATATTGCTCACACAGGCCATGGGCATATGTGGAATTGCACCCCAAAATACATTTAGCTGCTTCTCCTGAGTATGGGGATACCTCATGTGTGAGACTTTTTGGGAGCCTAGCCGCGTACGGGGCCCCGAAAACCAATCACTGCCTTCAGGATTTCTAAGGGCGTACATTTTTGATTTTACTCCTCACTACCTATCACAGTTTTGAAGGCCATAAAATGCCCAGATGACATAAAACCCCCCCAAATGACCCCATTTTGGAAAGTAGACACCCCAAGCTATTTGCTTTGAGGCATGTTGAGTCCATGGAATGTTTTATATTTTGACACAAGTTGCGGGAAAGTGACAAATTTTTTTTTTTTTTTTTTTTTTTTTGCACAAAGTTGTCACTAAATGATATATTGCTCACACAGGCCATGGGCATATGTGGAATTGCACCCCAAAATACATTTAGCTGCTTCTCCTGAGTATGGGGATACCACATGTGTGGGACTTTTTGGGAGCCTAGCCGCGTACGGGACCCCGAAAACCAATCACTGCCTTCAGGATTTCTAAGGGCGTACATTTTTGATTTTACTCCTCACTGCCTATCACAGTTTCGGAGGCCATGGAATGCCCAGGTGGCACAAACCCCCCCCAAATGACCCCATTTTGGAAAGTAGACACCCCAAGCTATTTGCTGAGAGGCATGGTGAGTATTTTGCAGCTCTCATTTGTTTTTGAAAATAAAGAAAGACGAGAAAAAAATTTTTTTTTTTTCTTTTTTCAATTTTCAAAACTTTGTGACAAAAAGTGAGGTCTGCAAAATACTCACTATACCTCTCATCAAATAGCTTGGGGTGTCTACTTTCCAAAATGGGGTCATTTGGGGGGTTTTTTTGCCACCTGGGCATTCCATGGCCTCCGAAACTGTGATAGGCAGTGAAGAGTGAAATCAAAAATTTACGGCCTAAGAAAGCCTGAAGGCGGTGCTTGGTTTTCGGGGTCCCGTACGCGGCTAGGCTCCCAAAAAGTCCCACACATGTGGTATCCCCGTACTCAGGAGAAGCAGCAGAATGTATTTTGGGGTGTAATTTCACATATTCCCATGGCATGTTTGAGCAATATATCATTTAGTGACAACTTTGCGCAAAAAAAAATAAAAAAAATAAAAAATTGTCTCTTTCCCGCAACTTGTGTCACAATATAAATTATTCCATGGACTCAACATGACTCTCAGCAAATAGCTTGGGGTGTCTACTTTCCAAAATGGGGTCATTTGGGGGGGTTTTGAACTGTCCTGGCATTTTATGCACAACATCTAGAAGCTTATGTCACACATCACCCACACTTCTAACCACTTGAAGACAAAGCCCTTTCTGACACTTATTGTTTACATAAAAAAATAATTTTTTTTTGCAAGAAAATTACTTTGAACCCCCAAACATTATATATTTTTTTTAAAGCAAATGCCCTACAGATTAAAATGGTGGGTGTTTCATTTTTTTTTTTCACACAGTATTTGCGCAGCGATTTTTCAAACGCATTTTTTGGGGAAAAAACACAATTTTTTACATTTTAATGCACTAAAACACACTATATTGCCCAAATGTTTGATGAAATAAAAAAGATGATCTTAGGCCGAGTACATGGATACCAAACATGACATGCTTTAAAATTGCGCACAAACGTGCAGTGGCGACAAACTAAATACATTTTTAAAAGCCTTTAAAAGCCTTTACAGGTTACCACTTTAGATTTACAGAGGAGGTCTACTGCTAAACTTACTGCCCTCGATCTGACCTTCGCGGCGATACCTCACATGCATGGTGCAATTGCTGTTTACATTTGACGCCAGACCGACGCTTGCGTTCGCCTTAGCGCGAGAGCAGGGGGGACAGGGGTGCTTTTTTTTTTTTTTTTTTTTTTTCTTTATTATTATTATTTTTTTATCTTATTTTTAAACTGTTCCTTTCATTTTTTTTTTTTTTTAATCATTTTTATTGTTATCTCAGGGAATGTAAATATCCCCTATCATAGCAATAGGTAGTGACAGGTACTCTTTTTTGCAAAAATTGGGGTCTATTAGACCCTAGATTTCTCCTCTGCCCTCAAAGCATCTGACCACACCAAGATCGGTGTGATAAAATGCTTTCCCAATTTCCCAATGGCGCTGTTTACATCCGGCGAAATCTAAGTCATAAAATGCTCGTAGCTTCCGGTTTCTTAGGCCATAGAGATGTTTGGAGCCACTCTGGTCTCTGATCAGCTCTATGGTCAGCTGGCTGAATCACCGGCTGCATTTTCAGGTTCCCTGTTGAGACAGGAGAGCCAGAGAAAAACACGGAAGACGTTGGGGGGGGAGGGGCATTCCCTCCCACTGCTTGTAAAAGCAGTCTAGAGGCTAATTAGCTGCTAGGATTGCTTTTACATGAAAGCCGACCGCTGGCTGAAAAGAATGATACCAAGATGATACCTAAACCTGCAGGCATCATTCTGGTATAACCACTCAAAGTCGTGAATGGCGTACCTGAAGACAAAAAAATGGTTAACAATAAAGCACAGTAAACGGTAAGGTATAAAAAATTGCATACCTGAAAAGCAAACATGATAAAACATAATAACAATAAAACATTGCAGAATAGAATACAGTAAAAAAGAACAGAACAATAGAGAGAGAGAATAGAGAGAGAAAGAACAATAAAACGACAACTATTTTTTTTTTATTTTATATTTTTGTATGTGTTTTTTTTTTTTTTTACACTTTTTTTTGTAACTAACTTTTATAACTGTAACCGGTTCCAGGTTCGGGTCTCTCAAAATGCGATGGCATCTTGGGAGACCCTGTGAAAGTGTGCCTAGTCTGTGCAATGCTGTACCCTACGCTAATACTCAACTAGTGCATGGTAGCGTTCAAAATATTCACCAATGCAAAGACCAGGATTGTCAGGACAGGAGGGACAATAATAGCGGGTGTCACGCCTATATCCGCGCTTGCTGCAGACACGACATCTTTTTTGGGGGGGGGTTCGTTGGGTAGGGGTACTCGGGAGGACATAAAGAAAATGCCTCTCATGCAGCCGACTGCATTTGGTTGGGGATGTGAATGGGGGAAGTACGGGCGCTGCAGAAGCGGTGGGTTCCCAATTAGGATTGGCGAATGCAGCAGGAAGGGCATTATGGGCACGACGGGCCTGTTTGTCTTCTTCTTGGTGGCAGCGGGACACTACTTGTGCTTGCCACCTCACCAGCTTGAACTGCACTTATGGGACTCGCCACGTCACCAAGTGTTACTGCAGTGCTGGTTTGACTATGACCGGGGTGTACTAGGCCGCTGGTGCTTGCCAGTTCACCAAAACGCTACCAAAAAAACTGTTAGCGATCGCAAGGATCAGGCCTGACTCTGCGAACGCTGCAGTTATGCGTTTAGTGTTTTGTAAGTGACAGTGATCGATCGATACTGCACTTGGGTGGGCTGGGCCGGGCGGAGGGGCAAAACGCAGGTGCTAGCAGGTATCTGGGCTGATCCCGCTAACACTGCGTTTGTGGGAACCCTAAACTGCTGGGGACGCTAGTATAGATCTGATCAGATCAGATATTGATCCGTTCAGATACTATACCACTAAGGGAGGCGTATGCTGCGTGCGTGGGTGTTAGCGGTACTGGCGCTAACCTGACGCTGCCTGGGGCTGGTGCTTGCCAGTTCACCAAAACGCTACCAGAAAAACTGTTAGCGATCGCAGTGATCAGGCCTGACTCTGCGAACGCTGCAGTTATGTGTTTAGTGTTTTGTAAGTGTCAGTGATCGATCGATACTGCACTTGGGTGGGCCGGGCGGAGGGGCAAAACGCAGGTGCTAGCAGGTATCTGGGCTGATCCCGCTAACACTGCGTTTGTGGGAACCCTAAACTGCTGGGGATGCTAGTATAGATCTGATCAGATCAGATATTGATCCGATCAGATACTATACCACTAAGGGAGGTGTACGGTGCGTGCGTGGGTGTTAGCGGTACTGGCGCTAATCTGACGCTGCCTGGGGCTGGTGCTTGCCAGTTCACCAAAACGCTACCAAAAAAACTGTTAGCGATCGCAGGGATCAGGCCTGACTATGCGAACGCTGCAGTTATGCGTTTAGTGTTTTGTAAGTGACAGTGATCGATCGATACTGCACTTGGGTGGGCCGGGCAGAGGGGCAAAACGCAGGTGCTAGCGAGTATCTGGGCTGATCCCGCTAACACTGCGTTTTCGGGAACCCTAAACTGCTGGGGACGCTAGTATAGATCTGATTGGATCAGATATTGATCCGATCAGATACTATACCACTAAGGGAGGCGTATGCTGCGTGCGTGGGTGTTAGCGGTACTGGCGCTAATCTGACGCTGCCTGGGGCGACGCATATCACCGCCGGGCGATCAGGGGGCTAAACCTTTATTCGGTAATAAACGGCGGGTGCCCTGACACTATAAAAAATAAACAAACTAACCAGCGTCACTCGTAACAGTTATACGGTGATCAGTGGTGAAAGGGTTAACTAGGGGGCAATCAAGGGGTTAAAACCTTTATTAGATAGTATATGGGGGTCCCTGACGCTATAAAACGCTGACGGCGAACCTAAATATTTACGTCTCTAACTATCGTCACCAGCGACACTAATACAGCGATCAGAAAAATGATCGCTTAGTGACACTGGTGACAGGGGGTGATCAAGGGGTTAAAACTTTATTAGGGGGGGTTAGGGGGGTATCCTAGACCTAAAGGGGGCTACCACTCACTGCCCTAACACTGTAACTGTCACAAACTGACACTATGCAGTAATCAGAAAAAAAAAAAAAAAAAATACTGCTAATGTCAGTTTGTGACGGGGGGGGGTGATTGGGGGGGGTCGGGGGGCGATCGGGGGGGGATCGGGGGTGTAAGGTATGCCTGGCATGTTCTACTGTGTGTGTTTGTGTGTTGTGCACTTACATGTCTTCTCTCCTCGGCGCTGGACGGAAACTGCCAGACCGAGGAGAGATGACATCACATCCTCTGCCTGTGTGAAACTATACACAGGCAGAGGAGGATTCCCATTGGCTGGGAGCGATCGCGAGGGGGGGGCCACGATCGGATGGTCTCCCCCTCGCCTCCCGACGCTCCCAGTCAGATGCCGACCGCCGATGGCACCGGGGGGGGGTCCGATCGGACCCCCCGCCCGCGGGAGGCAGATCACGTACAGGTACGTGATTCTGCCTGCCCGTGCCATTCTGCCGACGTATATATACGTTAGGCGGTCGGCAAGTGGTTAATTATGCTTTTACTACTGTTGGTATTGTTGTTTCCATGTTGCGATGCCAAGGACAACATCTGTTAAAGAGGGGGGCAGTGTAGACAGGTGCAGTCTACTTACTTCACTGTAGGTGACATTGGTCCACAGCGGCACTGCAGTTGGAGTGAAAGTCAAGAGGAACCTGGTTCCTCTATGGTTTCCTGGGTCACTGGGGAAGCTATTCGATTGGATGCTGCTGCTCCATGTGACTCTGGCAACCATCTTGTGTCAGGCAAAGCCTATTTAAGGCCCTGGCTACCAGGCTTGTCGCATTTGCGAGTGGGTAGAGTAGGGACAGGTACCCCGTCTGTTAGGGACAGAACTAGTGACTGGGAAAGGTTCCTGACAAGAGGGGGAAAGCATAGGGGTTGCAACTTCTCTGGACATCTTCCCACTTGGACAGCCAGGCCGCATTCTGCCCCTCCTAACAGGTGCTCTCAGTTTGGCTGGGACCTGCTCTCTACATGCTGTTAGATTCCATGAGAGGCCCCTAGTTGGGCTGTCTTCTGTGTTTACTATGAACTGTTTTTGCATGACTTATCACAATACAAGTTCTTTGCATCGTATTGTGTGTTATTGCCAACGCATCATGCTGCACCCCACCTACACACTGCTTTACAATATTCCTGTTCTCCTGGTGAGCCCAGCAGCCTGGTGCAGGAAGTGTCTTTTACAAGTATTCCTGCCTGCCTGTAAGCCCAGCACCCCAGTTCTGCACACAACTCCTGGCATTCCTGTATTCCATGCTTTTCCAGATCTTTGTCTCTAGTGCTTTCCTGTACTTGGTCAGTCTGTACCCTGCATGGGTGAAATCTCTAAGCACACCTCTATCAAGCATCCAGGCTGCACAGAGGGTTCATGATTCCAACCCAGGGGCGGACTGACCATTGAGCCACTCGGGCACTGCTCGAGGGCCCTGGGCCACTAGGGGGCCCCATCAGGGTTGCCAGCCTCAGTAAAACCAGGGACAGTATGTATAAATCTGTGTTTTATTTTACATCTGTCTGTGTATACTGTGTGTACTTGTATGTGTATACTGTGTGATTGTATACTGTGGGTGTGTGTGTATACTGTGTGGCCCCATAATCTCTGATTGCCTGGGGGCCCCATAATCTCTTATTGCCCGGGGGCCCCACGAGTTATCAGTCCGCCCCTGTTCCAACCATTTAGAATATCCCTATGAATGACAAACAGATCAGCAGGAAAGCTGTATATCTGTAAAATCCCCTCCCTTCACTCCCTTTTGTTCGGAACACAGAGATACAGTATATCAATAAATCCTCCTCCCTCCGACTCCCTCTCTCCGGACCTCCTCCCCCCTCCCTCTGACACACATCTACTTAGCTTTGCTTCTCTCTTCCACAGTCAGTGATGGAGTTCTCTGATGCAAGGAAGGAGCTGGACTGTTCCATCTGTCTGAACATTTATACCAATCCTGTGACACTGAGATGTGGACACAACTTCTGCCAGGACTGTATAGAAGGGGTTTTGGATAGACAGGGGAGTTGTGGAGTATATTGCTGTCCTGAATGCAGAGAAGAATTCCAGGTGCTGCCTCATCTTAGCAGGAACATTACACTGCGCAACATAGGGAAGATTTTCCGATCTACCGAGCCAGAGAAGGAGGAGAAAAAGGAGAGCCAGATCTTCTGTATGTACTGTATTCACTCTCCTGTACCTGCTGTTAAATATTGTCTGCATTGTGAAGCTTGTCTGTGTGATGACCATCTGAGAATCCACATCAAGTCATCCAAACATGTCCTATCTGACCTCACCACTCCCCAGAAGAACAGAAAATGTTCTGTCCATAAGAAGATCCTGGAGTATTACTGCACTGAGGACTCTGCCTGTCTCTGTGGGTCCTGCAGGCTGCATGGAGACCATCAAGAACACCAGGTGGAGGCACTGGAGGAGGCCTCTGAGAAGAGGAAGGAGAACCTGGCCAATGCTCTGCAGAAGTTGGTGAAAAAGAGAGACGAGATTGAGGAAAGCATCAAGAGTCTGCAGAAATACAAGAGAAAAGTGCAAGACAGTGCAGACGGTGTAACCGAGAGAGTCGCCACCATATTCAGAGACATCAGGAGACAACTGGACATCCTGGAGAGGAGAATTCCTAATAAGATTTCCAGGCAGGCAGAGAAAGTCTCATTCCCAGCCTCTGATTTAATTCAGGATCTGGAAATAAAGAAGAACGAGCTGTCCAGGAAGATGCGTCACATCGAGGAGATATGTAACATGACGGATCCACTGAATGTTTTACAGGAATCAGACAAAGGTGACTTGTGCGATACTGAGGATGGAGATGAGGAGGACAAAAAGAAATGTGATCAACTCCTTCATGGTGGGGGGGAACTGGATGTGGCTGGGATTTCACGCCTATTATATACAGGATTATCTGATATAATAAAAGGGGTATACGGGGGGATCTATATACCAGAACCTGCAGATATATTACTGAATGCAGACACGGCTCATAATTACCTAAATATCTCAGATGATAGGAAGACCGCACACATGATGTATAGAAATTTGAATCGCCCTAATACACCAGAGAGGTTTAAGATCTACCAAGTAGAAAGTGGTAGTGATTATGATTATAATATACGCAGGGAAATTCCAAAATACAAGAATGTGATATCTCCTCAGGTGTTGAGCAGTCAGAGTTTCTCCTCAGGGAGACATTACTGGGATGTGGATGTTGGGGGATCATCACACTGGAGAGTCGGAATGTGTTACCCCAGTATAGCCAGGACAGGAGAGGAGTCAGAGCTTGGAAGTAATGAGAAGTCCTGGTGTCTGGAAAGGAACAGTGATACATTTTTAGTGAAACAAAACGAGCGATCGACCTATATATTGGCCAACATCCCAACACACAGAGTCAGGGTTCATCTTGATTATAAGGCGGGGCGTCTCGCTTTTTACAAGTTGGATATTCCGATCCGACACCTCCACACCTTCACCGACATCTTCACTGAGCCCCTCCATGCTGCAGTATATGTGGGGCAAGGTTGTATAAAGATAGTTGGTGGAGGGGGGGACATATGACAAATCTGCCCAGAGACTCGGACATCACAGGAAGGATGATTATGATCGGTAGGATCTTTCGTAGTGTAAAGTGGCGGGTTTAGGCTCCTGTTGCGTCACCTATCATTCAAACATCCTATAAAATTCCTGATATGGTTATTGATACATTCCTTTTTAGACGACATTTCTCAGCATGCCTCAGAACATGGCTGTGCAAATTATTGGTTCAAACCCTTAATGCCTAAAACCTTAACACTTGCCCCAGTTTTGCAACTTTGGCATGTGTTAGTAAAACTGTACTTACTGTATAATCGCAACTACCTATGCCACTGGGTTACTTGTATAGTGTTATCATTCCAGGAACCACTCCGTGGGGAGCATCTTTCTTATGGAAGGACCCCTTTTCATTTATTGGCAATATGCTTCATGTGTAATCCCAAAATCGTAATGCATTATGGGAATGCTCACAGTATAGATTCTTTTATTTGTAAGTACTGCCTTATATATTAGATACTGTATGCTTAAGAAGATAGGTCCCCCTCCCCACTATGTCATTTCATACCGGTGGTTTTATATTTATTTTTAACGTAATCTTTGGTACCCCCACATATGTTTGTGCCCTCCTGGGGGAGGACATTTCCCTGAGGCCCTTGTATCAACCCCCAGATTTGTTCTTGCACGGTATCTGCTGTACAGCCATACTGATGTGAACCTACAATCTGTATGTTGGATATGATATATGATAATGTCAAAACAATGTATTATTGCTAAAGTTTTTTCCCATTTGTTTTGTGTTTATTAAAAATTAAAAAAAGTAAAATAACTATTATTTTTCTTGCCCACCACCAAAAAAAAAAATGCTAATTAAATTATTCCGTTACCGACATTTATGGCAATACCACATACAGTGGAACCTTGGTTTACGAGTAACGCGGTTAACGAGCATTTTAAATAACGAGCCACCTTTTTTTTTTAAATTCTGACTTGGTTTGTGAGTGTCTCGCAAAACGAGCAGAATTCAAGCCATTTGGCCAGAAGTGCGGGGGGGCACCGGCGACACTCGGAACGGTTCAGAGCCGTTCGGAAATACTCGGAATCACTCGGAAATACTCTGTTCCCGAGTGGTTCCGAACCTTTCCGAGGGTTTCCGAGATCAACCGAGCTGTCCCCGAGTATTTCCGAGGCTCTCCGGCGCCCCCCCCCACCTCTGGCCACATGCGGTATTGCATGCCATAGAAGTCAATGCGGAACAAATTATCTTCCTTTCCATGAACTTCTATAGGGAAACTCGCTTTGATATGGGAGTGCTTTAGATTACAAGCATTCCCCTGGAATGGATTATGCTCGTAATCTAAGGTTCCAATGTGTGTGTGTGTGTGTGTGTATATGTGTGTGTGTATGTATATATATATATGTATATGTATGTATGTGTATATGTATATATATATATATATATATATATATATATATATATATATATATATATGTGTGTGTGTATATATGTATGTGTTTGTGTGTGTATATATATATTCTAACAAGAGCTTGCTTATCATTATTTGAGTAGCACGGTTTTAGTATATATGTGTATATGTGTGTGTGTGTGTGTGTGTGTGTGTGTGTGTGTGTGTGTGTGTGTATATATATATATATATATATATATATATATATATATCTCATCACACTGGAGAGTTGGAATGTGTTGGTATTCTACCAAGAGCTTGCTTATCACTATTTGAGTAGCGAAGTTTTAGTTTTATATATATATATTTAAACTCTTCAGCATCCCTCACTAAACTGTGCACTGTAAACAAATTGGATATTTTTTTTTCTCAGCCCCTACTGTATATCTGCTGTATTCATTTTTCACTTCCTTCTCCCTGGCCGCGGCCCATCACATCATTTCCTGTTTACAATGCCTTCTGGGAAGGGGCGGCAACTTCCTCTGAAACTGCCGTTGCTATGGAAACCTGACCTGAAACCTATTACACTGCTTGTGCTGCACTGAGCATGTGCGAGATCTGAGATCCAGGAAGAAATACAGTCTGGCTTCAGATGCCCACACTTAAGATGGCCACGGCCTGCTGTAAGTTTATAAAATAACAAACTACTGCTATAAACTAACAAAACAGACCTTAGTTTACAGACTAACTTTACTAGAATACATTAAGCTTGTGTATTATAGGGGTATTTTTATTTAAAAAGTATCATTTCGGCCGGAACACTACTTTAACCACTTCCTGCCCGGCCTATAGCAAAATGACGGCCGGGCCGTGGTTCAGTTATCCTGACTGGACATCATATGACGTCCAGCAGGATAACAGTCGCCGCACGCCCGTGGGGGCGCGCATCGTGGTGATCAGTGGTGTGGTGTGTCAGTCTGACACACCGCTACACCGATCTCGGTAAAGAGTCTCTGACGGAGGCTCTTTACCATGTGATCAGCCGCGTCCAATCACAGCTGATCACGATGTAAACAGGAAGAGCCGTTGATTGGCTTTAACTCACTCGCGTCTAACAGACGCGAGCAGAGCCGACCGGCGGCTCTCCTGACAGGGGGTCTGCGCTGGTTGTTTATCAGCCCGGCCCCACTCAGATGCCCACACTGGACCACCAAGAAAGATGCCCAGACCACCAGGGAAGCCCCTAACATGTGGATGGCCAGGTACGTCCCCCATGTGGATGCCAGGTACGTCCCCCATGGCCATCCATATGTGCCAACATATGCCCAATATATGCCAACCAGTGCCCACAAATGGGCACTGACTGGCACCATTATGGAACATAAAATCAGTGATGCCCAGCAATGCCACTCATCAGTGCCACCTATCAGTGACCATCAGTGCCCATCCGTGCCACCCATCAGTGCCACCTATGAGTGCCCATCAGTACCGCTTATGAGTGCTCATCAGTGCCACCTCATCAGTGCCACCTCATCGGTGCTGCTTTATCAGTGCCCCTCATGGAAGAAGAAAACGTACTTATTTACAAAAAAATTTAACAGAAACAAAAACTTTTTTCAAAATGTTCGCGCAAAAAAAAAAAATTGCAGAGGTGATCAAATACCACCAAAAGAAAGCTCTATTCGTGGGAACAAAATGATAAAAAATGTGTTTGGGTACAGTGTAGCATGACCGCGCAATTGTCATTCAGATTGCGACAGCTCTGAAAATTGGCTTGGGCAGGAAGGTGTATAAGTGCCTGGTATTGAAGTGGTTAAACACCTAAATCGTAAACCATCACAATATTGAGCGTAATTAGTCCAATAAGCAGGGTAAATATGCCTTGATGGTTGAAATCAGTGAGAATATCACAAATGACAGCACAACAGACATGCGCACCTCCACCACACAGAGTGCGTGCCTACCAGAAGGCATGCATAACGCGCTTGCGGCTATCAACCCAGCAGGGCCTTTATCCTAGAAATATGGGGAATGTCAGCTCACAGTGGGGTACTTGAATGTTGCAGCCAGGATATGCACCAGGAGCCAGTATACCTCGATCTCTCCAGAGCTCATGAGCATGCATCAAACACGTATACCCAAAAATAAAGAAGGCTCTCCATAGTGTAAATCAAGTAAAACACAAAAAAGAATTGCACTTACATAGAAAGCTTTAAAACGAAGCATTGTATAGAAAAGCCCGCTGGCTCACGAACACCCACCCTCACAGGACCGCTACGCGATGACGTCAGCACGTCACTCCTCCCGACGTATGATTCGTCACAATCTGACGTCGTCCAGGGGCACGGGTGACGTACTGACACATCGCAATTTATAGTATAGGAAGAACCATGCCTCCTTCTGAGTCATAATTAGCGGAACCCTATCATTATTATTATTATTATTATTATTATTATTCAGGATTTATATAGCGCCGACAGTTTACGCAGCGCTTTACAACATTAGGGCAGACAGTACCATTACAATACAATTCAATACAGGAGGAATCAGAGAGCCCTGCTCGTTAGAGCTTACAATCTAGGAGGGAGGGTCAGGATATACAAAAGGGTAATAGCTGTGGGGGATGAGCTAATGGAGAAAATAGTGCAGTTGTTAGATGGAGGCAGGATAGGCTTCTCTGAAGAGGAAAGTTTTCAGGGATCATCTAAAAGTGGATACATTTGGAGACAGTCTGACAGATTGGGGTAGGGAGTTCCAGAGGATAGGCGAGGCTCGGGAGAAGTCCTGGAGGCGGATGTGGGAGGAGGTGATGAGGGAGCTAGAGAGCAGGAGGTCTTGGGAGGAACGAAGAGGGCGATTAGGTTGGTATTTTGAGACTAGGTTAGTGATGTAGCTGGGGGCAGAGTTGTGGATGGCTTTGTAACTTATTGTTAGTATTTTGAATTTAATTCGTTGGGCGAGTGGTAGCCAATGGAGGGATTGGCAGAGAGGGGTAGCAGACACTGTGCGGTTTGTAAGGTGGATGAGCCTGGCAGCAGCATTCATGATGGACTGAAGGGGGGATAGTCTATTTAAAGGTAAGCCAATGCGGAGTGAGTTGCAGTAGTCAAGGCGAGAGATAACCAGGGAGTGAATCAGGAGCTTTGTGGTTTCACTGGTTAGAAAGGGACGTATCATCCATATTGGAGTCTGGAAGCTAGCCCACACACCTTTTATATTCTATCAATATTACATTGAAAAACTCAAGCAAAGAAAAGAAGCAAGATAAAAATTGTTAACCAGACCCTATTTGAAGGTTCGGATATAAATTCACTAAGAATGTCTAGAAACAGGCTATTAATAGACATGTTAATATGGTCATGAGCACATATCTGTATAACATTTGTTGCTTGTACCTGTAGTAGGGCCAGGAAACAATAGTAAACATTTTGCTTTTTCTTCCCTTTTTTTTTTTAAATCTTACCTACAGACATTGATATTAAGGCTGCATTCACGCCTAAGGGGTGCATTTTTGAGCATTTAAATGTTTTGGGGTTTTTTTGGGCGATTCGTATGCGTGTTTTTGTGAAGCATTTTTAAACTGTTTTTGAGCTTTGGCATTTTTTATTTAACCAATAGAGAAAAATCTGTTTCATCATGAGTTGCTATGTTTTTCAGCTTTTTCACCCACATTATTTATTTATTCATATTTTCTTTTACTTTTTTTTTGTTAGGTGTAAAACTTGCAGTCCTCCAGCTGTTGCGGAACTACAAATCCCAGCTTGCCTCTGCCTGTGGCAGTTATGCTTGTAACTTTTTTTTTTTTAAGGGTGGGTTTACACCAGTGCGGAGAGCTGAATTTTTTTGGTAGAAGAAAAAACCAAGCTCTTCATGTGGCCGCACAGAGAACAAAGGTTTTTTGTGTGCCTTGTTCCATATTCCATATATACTTCCATATTGTGGGTCTGAACGGAGTGGAAAACTGCAACATGTCTACATTTTTCTACACCGCTCCGCCGCCGTCACTTTTTGACCCTACATTACTATACACAGCAGATGAGCCGTCACTTTGTGACGCTACATTACTACACACCAGGGCCATCTTTAATGTTGATTGGACCCTGGGCAAACATTTTCTTGCCCCCCCCCCCAATACAATTTCACTCTCCACCTGCTCCGAGACATACAATAAATAGCAGCTAGACTTAAAATCAGTTTACTGTATCAAATCAGCCAGCGATTGCGATTGGTTGCCAGAGGTTACAGTGTATCATTACCGCTTACTGACTGGTTGCTAGAGGTTACAGCATGCATTACAGCTCACTGATTAGTTGCTAGATGTTACAGCACATGATTTCTGCTTGTTGATTGGTTGCTAGAGATTACTGTACAGTAATACTGCTCGCTGATTGGTTGCTAGAGGTTACTGCACATCATCTCCTCACTGCAGGGGGCAAGATATAAATATGAATGCCGAATTTATTTACATATCTATGCCGCCGGATGTGCATATTTACATATGAACGCCGGTTATTTACATGTAAACACAGGGTCTACAGCTGAGTCATCTGTACACAGCAATAGGGCAGAGCTGGGCAGCATTAGTACCACCACTTCACACTGAGACATTGGGACACAGCACAGGACTAAAACTTCAAGGGACAAGGGTATTTAAACTGGGATAGTTGCCAAGTATGGGGCATCTGCTTTTGGCCCCACAACAATGACAGGGCCCTGGGCAGCTGCCCCTTTTGCCCTGCCTTAAAGACGGCCCTGCTACACACAGCAGATGAGCCATTACTTTGTGACCCTACATTACTATACACAGCAGATGACATCAGCGGAGGGAGAAGAAACAGAGGAAGAAGACAACGAAAGGAAGAAGAACCAGAGGAAAAACCAGAGGAAGAAGACATCAGCAGAGGGAGAAGAACCAGAGGAAGAACACGAGGAAGAAGACATCAGCAGAGGGAGAAAAACCGAAGGCAGAAGACATCACTGGAGAAAGAAAGACAGAAGACACGTTGAAGCTACATTAATAAAGGACTTTGTTAAAATCCTGTGTACTGTTTTTATTTATTTTTGACACTTTTTTCGGTGAATGAGTAGGGGTACAATGTACCCCATACTTATTCAAATGGGGGGGGGCGGGATCTGGGAGGCCCCTTGTGAAAGGGGACTCCCAGATTTGGATAAGCCCCCCCTGCCGGCAGACCCTCACAACCACTGCCCGTGGTTGCCTGGAAGAGGCCCTTGTCCCCGTGAACATGGGAACAAGTTGCTTTGGGATAGGGGGCGCAGAGCCCCCTGCCCCAAAGCACCCACCCCCGCATGTTGAGGGCATGTGGCCTGGATTGATCCAGAAGAGGGGGCACTTGCGTGCCCCCCCCCTTTGTGCTGGGATAAGGGTCTGGTATGGATTTTGGGGGGTACTCCATGCCGTTTTTGTTTTAAATTTTGGCGTGGGAACTCCCCTTAAAATCCATACCAGACCGGTACAAGGGCCTGGTATGGTCTTGGGGGGGGGCCCCACACAGTTTTTTTTTTGGAGTTGGATTCCCTCCTTAAAATTCGTAACAGACTCGAAGGGCCTGGTATGGTCAGATCAAAGTTGGATCCCCTTCATTAAAGTCGCATGGAAGTCAGACATGAAGTCGCATTTACGTCATTACTTTGACGCTTAATACCGGGGTTACGGCAGGAGCTAGCTGCCATAACCCTGGTATCATTTTGTTCTGTGGGCAATTCAGCATCAGATAAAAGTGATCCCGGCAGTGGATTTGCCATGAGATCACTTTTATAGGCAGAGGGAGAGGTGCTGTCCCCCCCCCCCCCCCCGCCGCTTTACGGTCGTTTCCGAGCTTACCGGAGCTGCTGGTAAGCCCAAAATTTGATGCAGCCAATGGCTAGGCAGGAAGTCGAGTGAGGGCAAGATAGCCCCCACTTGGCTCTATGCCCTTGGAGGAGGACCAGAGCAACCTCCAATGTCACTTTCAGTTCTCGGGCTTAATCACTTCCCGACTGCCCCATAACACACATGGCATCCACTGATTGTTCGGTACACTGCCAGTCTGTTTATGTAAACAAGGCAGATCACAGTTCTGTCAGTAGGGAAGGCATGGATCCTGTGTTCCTGCAAAGCAGAAACACCAATCTATGTATTCCACTAGTAAAAGTACTTCCCCCACTACACTCAAACATTAGATGGGACACAGTTAACCCTTTGATCACCCCTGATGTTAATCCCTTCTCTGCCAGTGTCATTAGTACAGTGACAGTGACAATATCGCAGTCCCGCTATAAGTCACTTATTACTAGTAAAATAATTTTAAAAAATATCCCATAGTTTGTAGACGCTATAACTTTTGTGCAAACCAAACAATATACGCTTTTTGGGACTTTGTTTTACCAAAAATATGTAGCAGAATGCATATTGGCCTAAACTGATGAAGGAATTCGATTTTTTACTAGATAAGTTTTCTAGTAGAAAGTAAAAAATATTGTTTTTTTTTTTTTTTCAAAATTGTCGGCCGTTCTTTCTTTATAGCGCAAAAAATAAAAAAGACCGCAGAGGTGATCAAATACCACCAAAAGAAAGCGTTATTTGTGGGAAACAAAGGTCATCAATTTTATTTGGGTGCAGCGCTGCGTCACACGACCGCGCAATTGTCAGTTAAAGTAACATAGTGCTGTATCGCAAAAAAATGGTCTGGTCAGGAAGGGGATCAAGTGGAGAGATGATTTTGTTTTTTAATCAG
This sequence comes from Aquarana catesbeiana, assembly GCF_042186555.1. Classification (NCBI taxonomy): domain Eukaryota; kingdom Metazoa; phylum Chordata; class Amphibia; order Anura; family Ranidae; genus Aquarana; species Aquarana catesbeiana. Next base: position 9,296,411 of record NC_133327.1, read on the forward strand.
TGTCAAAATGTGTTGTTTTTTTTTTTTTTATTTTAAGGGTAAATGAGAGATTTGCAGTCTTTTTGACACCAGATCTCTCAATAAAGAGGACCTGTCATGCTTATTTCTATTACAAGGGATGTTTAAATTCCTTGTAATAGGAATAAAAGTGATAAAAAAATAAATAAATAAAGTGACAGTGTAAAAATAAAAAGTAAAATAAATAAGAAAAAAAAAATGTAAAGTACCACCATCCCTCCGTGCTCGTGCCCAGACATGAAAGCATACCTAAATTACGGCCGCATATGTAAACGGTGTTCAAACCACACATGTGAGGTATCACCGCAATCGTTAGAGAGAGAGCAATAATTCTAGCACAAGATCTTCTCTGTAACTCTAAACTGGTAACCCGTAAAACTTTTTAAATCTTGCCTATGGAGATTTTTAGGTAACGTAGTTTGTCGCCATTCCAGGAGCGTGCGCAATTTTAAAGCATGACATGTTAGGTATCTATTTACTCGGCGTAACAACATCTTACACATTATACAAAAAAATTGGGCTAACTTTACTGTTTTGTTTTTTTTAATTCGGTAACCACCGGACCATTTGGCTGCCTAAGGACCAGAGGACTTTTTCCAATTTGGCACTGCGTCGCTTTAACTGCTAATTGCGCGGTCATGCAATGCTGTACCCAAACGAAATTTGCGTCCTTTTCCTCCCACAAATAGAGCTTTCTTTTGATGGTATTTGATCACCTCTGCCGTTTTTATTTTTTGCGCTATAAACGGAAAAAGACCGAAAATTTTGAAAAAAATGATATTTTCTACTGTTTGTTATAAAAAAATCCAATAAACTCAATTTTAGTCATACATTTAGGCCAAAATGTATTCGGCCACATGTCTTTGGTAAAAAAAAATGTCAGTAAGCGTATATTTATTGGTTTGCGCAAAAGTTATAGCGTCTACAAACTAGGGTACATTTTCTGGAATTTACACAGCTTTTAGTTTATGACTGCCTATGTCATTTCTTGAGGTGCTAAAATGGCAGGGCAGTACAAACCCCCCCCCAATGACCCCATTTCTAGACCCCCTGTGCACCCCAACTGTATGCTGTATTCCTGGGACCCCTGTGCACCACCGTGTACCCCTTATACATTGTTCTCCTTGTTTACCTGGAAGCCCAGTATCCCAATGCGTTAGGATACCCCTGTACTCTTTTGTGTCTCAGTGAACACCAACACCCTGGTGTAACGATATTAGGTACGGAACATGAAAAGCTGTAGCTAGCTGCCATCTTGTGTGGAAGTAGCCATGACAGTTTGGCTAACCATGTAACATTACAGAGAAATCTGAACTCCCTCCTCCCTCCTCCCTTGTCTTAGGAATTCAAAGCTTTTTAAAGTGGAGTTCCACCCACTTTTACAACTCTTCAGCATTCCTCACTAAACTGTGCACTGTAAACAAATTGGATATTTTTTTATTTTTTTTCTCAGCACCTACTGTATATCTGCTGTATTAATTTTTCACTTCCTCCTCCCTGGCCGCGGCCCATCGCATCATTTCCTGTTTGCAATGCCTTCTGGGAAGGGGCGGCAACTTCCTTTGAAACTGCCGTTGCTATGGAAACCTGACCTGAAACCTATTACACTGCTTGTGCTGCACTGAGCATGTGCGAGATCTGCAAGGATGAGATCCAGGAAGAAATACAGTCTGGCTTCAGATGCCCACACTTAAGATGGCCACGGCCTGCTGTAAGTTTATAAAATAACAACCTACTGCTATAAACTAACAAAACAGACCTTAGTTTACAGACTAACTTTACTAGAATACATTAAGCTTGTGTATTGTAGGGGTATTTTTATTTAAAAAGTATAATTTCGGCCGGAACACCACTTTAAAGCGGAGTTCCACACAAAAATGGAACTTCCGCTTTTCGGAACCCTCCCCCCTCCGGTGTCACATTTGGCACCTTTCAGGGGGAAGGGGGGTGCAGATACCTGTCTAACACAGGTATTTGCATCCACTTCCGGCATAGACTATCATGGGAGTCTACGCCTCTTCCCGTCCCCATCGTGCTGTCTCCTGGGAACACACAGCTCCCAGGAGAGAGCGGGGACCACTTGGGACGCGCAGCGCGACTCGCGCATGCACAGTAGGGAACCGGGAAGTGAAGCCGCAATGCTTCACTTCCTGATTCCCTCACCTAGGATGGCGGCGGCAGCTGCCGAGAACCGAGCGGGTTCTCGGCGTCGCCTGCCAAAATCGCTGGACCCCGGGACAGGTAAGTGGCCATGTATTAAAAGTCAGCAGCTGCAGTATTTGTAGCTGCTGGCTTTTAATATTTTTTTTTTTTGGCGGTGTGGGTGGACCCCCGCTTTAAGTTCAACAGAAAAGGTTATCTCAACAGAGGAAATAGAACCAGGCTAAGTCAGTAAAAAACAGCTTGTTGAAAGGGCAGAGTGTTCAGGCCTGTTGTAAAACTGTCACCCTCTCCCTTCAGAGACCTAACAGGCCCCAGTTGTAAAATGTCTGAATACACGTCCAGCTTAAAACAGTGGAATAAGTATGAAATTTCAGCATGTTTCATAACTTCCGACTTAGTAATAGCACAACCATAATATGGACATATTTCGTTTCCTCAGATAATATGTAACGTTTCAAGTCCAGACACCCCTATGTCAGGTCATATGGGAAACCACTGGTACCACTTATTCCTCCTAAGCAGGCTATACATTATAGATATGGCATGTTTAGACTTGTTTTGAAGGAAATCTCACGTTGAATAATAATATGGATATTTGCAGTCTGTCAACACTATAGATGCAGATATATCAATATGTATCACAAAATCTACCTGGGACGTGGTCATGAGTGTAGACACCTCCCAGCAACCAACCCCTAAACAAGATGACCAGACGATGGTCACTGGTCGCTGTCAACACCCCCTTTGATTTGACAGAAAAGAGGAGATGCCAAAACAATAGACAGTTCTCCTTTTACCATCCAAGAAGAAACATCTGCCAAGTCGAGACCCGATTACCTAGCTCATCGATCGAACTCTGATCAACCCTTCGGACATTAATTGCAAGTATTCTTCCTTCCCAATTCTACCTTTTTGCTTTGTGGCTGTATATTGTCTTTATCTTTTTGAAACATCTTTTTTCTGTAAATGTTTTATTTGCATCAACTTTGACCTTTTCATAATAAACCCTTATGTTGAAAAGTGTTAACCTTGTCTCTAAAGCTCTTAACGCAAGCTATAAACGAACCTGCCTCTTGAAGGGCGCTCCAGTTGTAGAGTAAGACTCTGAGCAGACCTGTCTGTGGTGGCAGTGTGTGTGGCAGACGCTTATTCTAAAATTATAATTGGTATTGCTAAAATTACGAGTCTCCCCCGTCTCGGTCTTTTAAACGGGGGTGGTGGCAGTTAAAGGGTTAATTGACTAATTAGCCCAGTGACAATCACTCTCAGGCTGCTCGCACCTAGGTTGTGGTCCCGCAAGCTGGAAAATCTTTGTGCTGGGCGCAGCTGAGAGTGGCATTGTTACGTAAGTGACAGCGTGGTGTGAGGTTGGCCGGTCCTTTGTTGCAAGTTAGCGAGGAGGGCAGGGATCTGACACCCGCGTTCGTCACACCTGGTATTGTAAGTCTCTAGTATTCCTGCTTCTAAGCCCAGCACCCCAATGCTGCAAGGGGCTCTTACTGGTTTACATGTTCTTTGTTCCTGATAGCTGCCTGATTAGGTGAGTCAGAGCAGTGGTTCTCAACCTCAGTCCTCAAGTACCCCCAACAGGCCATATTTTGGGAATTTCTCTTAGATAAAACAGCTGTCCAATACCAAGCCATTGACTCTGATTTAAAGCACCTGTGCAAGAAAAAGGAAAAGCTGCAAACATGGCCTGTTTGGGGAACTTGAGGACCGTGGTTGAGAACCACAAACTTGGTCATTTTCAGCACATCTCTACCTTCAAGAGCTCTGGGAATGATCAGGCAGTTCCTTAGTTCCTCCACCCTTTCAGGGGACCTCGCCTCTACTATAGGTGTGGGGCAGGCTGGGTTCTACCCCCCCCCCCCCATCTGTACCAATGGGTATCCTTCTTCTGTTATAGAAACCCTGCACACCCCAACTGTATCCTGTGTCCCAGGAACCCCTGTGCACCACTGTGTTCAACCTTATACATTGTTACCCCTGTGTACCTGGAAGCCCAGCATCCCAATACTATACCCCTGTACTTTTTTTTTTTTTTTGTCCCAGTGAACCCAACGCCCCAATATTGTAAGTGTCTCTTGCTCGTATTCCTTCCTGCCTGTAAACCCAGTGCTGCATAAAACTCTGCATTCCTGCCAGTCCTGTATTCTGTGCATTTGCAGATCTTTGTCTCTAGTGCAGGGAAAGACAACCTTGCCCAATTCAGCTTAAGAGCAATTTTATTTTTAATTTTTTCTTTGTTGCATACATGTAAAAAAAAACTTTTTTTTTGGCAATAAAATGACATAAACCCACAGAACATTATATATTTTCTGAAAGTAGGGGGAAAAAAAGTGGTGGTTGCAATTTTTTTTTTTTATTTTGCGTGATATTTGAGCAACTGGTGTGTGGGGTGTTTTTTTTTTTTTTGTTTTTTTTTAACGCAAATTTTACAGAAACAATATAATAAAATGAATTTTGTGCACAATTACACCATATCGTACCCATTTTTGGTTAAAATATATAAAAGCTGAGGTTGCATCGAGTAAATGGATGCCTAACATTCCATGTTTTAAAATTGCATGTGCCTACGATATTGCCAAACTATGGTACCCAAAAATCAGCATAGGCGACACTTTAAAATTTGGAGAGAACTAGGAGCTCTTGTGCTAGAATTATTATTCTCACTCAGACAATCGCAGGGATATGTCACATGTTTGGTGCGACCGCGGTTTACATACACGTACGCACCCTGGGCTTGCGTTTGCGCAAGTGTGCGTGGGCAACAGGGGTTTTGGGAATTTTTTTTTTTTTTTTATTTAACGTGATTGCTATCACAAGGGGTTAACAAAACCCCTATGTGATGTCATTGGACAGGTGACGGGTACTCTTTTTGTAGACATTAGGGGTCTAATGGACCCCAATGTCTCCCCTGCCTTTCATAACCTCTAACTTAGCACAGATCGGCTTGGTTAGATGTATCCATTGGCTGTAGTGACCAGAAAAGTGTGCATCTGAACCCGGAAGTGAGATCATTTCTGGTTTCATTGTTTGCAGGTGAGATGGAGGCATGGATTTGCCTCGGTCTCGCTGCAGTCTCTCTCCCCCCTGCCGTTTGATGTGTTCCCGGCATTGGTAAGCACAGGACAGCCTGGGAACCACGGGAGGAAGGGGGGCTGCCGGCGGGAGGGAGGCACCATGTTGCCGTCTCTGTGAAAGTGGTTGGTAGTTATGGAGCTGCCGCATCACTTTCACCAGGCCATGTCACCCCCTCACACCTGATTTAAACCTCTAAAATCAGGTAGTGAGGAGGCAACATATCCCCTCCTCAACACCTGTAAAAACGCACTCGGATCACTTTTCAGAGGAGCAGCAGTAAATGGACCATTATTTGCATTAGACAGCAGCATCCTTAGGGCTCATTCACGCATAAAGTTGGGGGTTAGTAAAACCCTGCAGTTGAGGTTTTACCACCCCCAACCCATTCCTCCTTTAGGAAGCACTTTCAGAAAGTGCACCAAACTGCAGGATATAATGGATGTCTGACTAAACGCAGCAAAGCCGCAAGTACGCTGCACCCGTGGTGTGGGTAAACCGCAGCAAATCAGTGTGAAAGCAGCCCTATACTATACCCAGTGTATTGCTTCACACTGACTTGAAGATCTCTTTTTTCCTGCTGCTGGCACCACTCTGGAGACAACCAGCCGGGATAAGAGATGGATTGCAGTTGGTATCACGGTACATGGAACAGGAGCCGGCACTACAGAGGAGCCATTGGCTTATGTGGCTCTTGCTCCCTACTACAGCTCTGCATTGCATTCTGTTTGATGCTCTGGGATAGCGGGTCAGCAAATCCAGACCGTAAACTACCAGTCACCTGTCCGTGATCTACTGGTTGCTGACTCCCGCTCTAGTGCTTCGCTGTACCAAGCCAGCTGTACCCGCATCAGTGCAATTTCAAAACGCACTGCTATCCAATGTGCAGTCTGCAAGAAGGGTTCTCAATTCCAACCATTTTAAAATGGCCCCATTCATGATGGACAGATCAACAGGAAAGCTGTAGGTGTGCTGCCCCAACGGGGCATAGAATTTATACATAGATTGTTCCTTAACTATTTTCTATGGACATTTTATATTTAGTTCACATGCTGCCATCTAGTAACCTTTTGTGGTAATGCACTTGTTTCTTATGTTCTTTTTCCCTTATGTTATGACACACTTCCTTTTTATATATAATGCTCCACCCTTCTTCCTGTGTTTGTACTTCCTGTGTCACGGATGCAGCAACAAGCCACATGTAGCAGGGCACATGTATTCTGCATTGTAAGCTACAGACAATATCATCTTTTGACCGCATAAATATCACAACCTATTCATCTGTTTTGAAAAAGGGGGAGTTTGGGACTTTATATGAAGTATGCGGCTGAAATGAACGTAGAAGGACTGTTGGATAATTGATGATCTATAACCCAAACATATATTGTCTCGGCATGTACATAGTAACATAGCATGAACCAATAGCATGACTAAAAGGTTTATTAAACATGACAATCATATAATATTGTATCAGAGGTAACATGAATAGTACATGACCTTAACAACATAAATAGGAAAGAGGGAAACCACCAGATTCAAATTCTGTGCTCATGTATTGTATCAGGTTCATAAATATCTTGGTAGAGGCCGATGGAAACAACAAAATAGCAAACATATTGTGGAATATCACTCTTCAATAAAATTGGTATTCTAGGCATCTATAGAGCTCGCTGCGTTTCATAGATATCTCCACTCTTCAGGAGCAGATGCTATAATCTATGTAACGTACAGTAAATTTTGTAAAACTGGCCAATTAGAAAGGGGAAATTGGGAAAAAGAGGGGTTAGGGGATGGGTATGACGAGAGTTGATATGACAACGATGATAAAAAGGTATAGCCCATAAACGACTTACAATTGAGCTGAGATAATATGTGGCAGCACAATGGGCCAGGACCGACTGGGGAAGTGGTCATCCTCCCGAGAGCTGAGGCAGTAAATCCCACAGGCGAGATGGGAAAAACCAAAGTGGGGGGAGTCTATGCCTCTTCCCGTCCCCACCGCGCTGTCTGCTGGGACACACACGGGGGACCAGTTAGGAAGCGCAGCGCGACTCGCGCATGGGCAGTAGGGAACCGGGAAGTGAAGTCGCAGCGCTTCACTTCCTGATTCCCTTACAGAGAATGGCGGCGGCAGCACCCGAGGACCGAGGGACGTTTCGGTCTCGGGTGCCGACATCGCTGTACCCTGGGACAGGTGAGTGTCCTTATTTTACAAGTCTTTTAAAAAAAAAAATTGTCGTGGGACTCCCTCTTTAAGGTAAGTTTTATCCTTTAACATTACATTACATGTATTTAATGTTTGCTATTGTATTAATTTCATCATTACCTAATTACCATGATTGGAATATGCTGTTAATGTCCCCTTTTATCCTCATGCATGCATGTTTATATTTTTTAAACTCCTTTTTTGGCCTACATGCATATTTGCCTTCATTAACCTCCCCAGCATGCAATCCTGGGCCCATATACACCTATAGCCTAGTCCCTTGTTAACACTGTATCTTGTCAGCTCCATTCAGTGTTGCCAACCTACCAGATTGAAATCTACTGACACGACACCCAAAATTTACTGGCACAGCCAAGTTTTTACTGGCATTTCCAAAAGTTACAAAAAAATGTTTTACGTGCAAATTTCAGTATTTATTCTACAAATAAGTATGATATGCAATCAGCAATGTGATTTAAGGTAGATATTAGGGCACAAAAACATATTTATTTTATTTTCGATATAGCAAAAGAAATTAGAATGGGCGCTCCTCTTGCTTCCATCCTGCAGACCTGCACATGAGAGTCCGGCTGCTCCACTCAGGTTCCCTTGCGCCATGACGTCGCACAACATGCTCAGGCACTGTCTCTGCCAGACCTCCCTCCGCCCAAACACACTGTAGCAGGCACTCGGATGGTCTTGGCTAGGCGTCACAGCCATATTTTTTACTGGCAGCCTTTTCCTGTCACTGGCATTTACTGGCAGGAGAAAAGTGCCCTTTTTTTTTTTACTGGCTGCTAGTAAAAATACTGACGGTTGGCAACACTGGCTCCATTGTAGTGCTTTCCTCGAACCACCCCCTCAAATGTCTCCCAATTGTAATGTGTGGTCTTAAACTAATTTTGAACCCTCCCCCACCCCCCCATACAATTTGATCAATGGGCCATCAGAGGGGGTGAGGAATCTTATAAGTGGGCCTTATATTTTAGATTATATTAAATACTACTTCTAAAAAATGTTATACTGCTGTTGTGCAAGAATGTTTTTGTGTAATCTGCTTGCAAAGTTTTGTTTTAAAAGTACTTTTGTTTTTTTCTCTCTTGTTTGACTCCACAGTTTCCTTCCATGCCACAGGAATGGCAGACTGTGGCCTCTCAGTTCGCTGACCGTTGGGACTTTTCCAACTATGTTGGGGCAATCGATGGGAAGCATGTCCGCATTGTGCCACCTCCCCATTCTGGGTCTTACTACTTCAATTACAAGGGGTTTAATAGTGTAGTATTGATGGCAGTGGTATCGGCACAATATGATTTTATGTATGTGGACGTGGGAAAGAACGGCCGGATGGAGGAGTCTTTGCCCAGGCCGAGTTCTGCCAGCGTCTCCAGACTGGTGGCCTGGGATTGCCACCTGATGCCGAGAACGTTGAGGGACTCCCCTCTGTATTTATCGCAGATGAAGCCTTCGGTCTGGGCGAGCACCTGATGAGGCTGTTCCCCCAAAGGACCCTCACCCCGGAGAGGAGGGTTTTAACTACCGGCTGGCCAGAGCGAGAAGAGTTGTTTCTCTCAGCCATCAATACGGCAGATTATAAAATCAGTCATCTAATCATGTGCTGTTACGTACTTTGTTTTCTAAAAAAAAAAAAAAAAATTTGCAATCATATCACTTCAGTTGGGCCTGAGGCCGGACTTAGTGCAGAATCTGTACTCACAGGCCTGGATACTGGCTTGGCCCCCCCAAACCGCCCGTCAAGTGCAGGACAGATATGTAAATTATTTTAATGGTAGGGGGGCCATTTCAATGCCAGAACATATTTAACCTTTCAAATAATTAAAAAAAAATATATATATATTTTTTATGATAAAATCTCGAGTTTTTATTCTTGTTTGCTTTTCTCTTTGGCTGTCTCCTATGTTCTCCTAGTGCTAAGTGCATCTACCTTTAGTAAATAAAGCCCTTTGTCACTGTAAACACAAAATGAATTCCAAAACTGGTATTGAAAGAAGAAGCCACACACATTGTTTAAAATTTTTACTCTGTGTTTTTTTTTTTTTTTGTGTTTTTTTTACATGTGCCTTTTTTTTTTTTTTTTATAAAATTTTGTATTTTTAAAACACGTTTTTTTCACAAAATGTGGAGAAAGAGAGCCGCCGCTCTCTCATGAAGGATATGGGATTTTAAAGGGAGGTGGTATGTCTGTTAAGGTGAGCAACAACAACAATTTAGTATAAACGTATAAATTTATTAATATATGGTCATAATACATATTATAACTGTAATATGAAGCTTGGTGTATGAAATCAAATACGTAGATATGCAGGGGCAGTCAACATGTTTCGCAAGAACGCTTCGTCAGGGCACTGCATGCATTAATGATTTCATCTGGGTTGCATAAGATTGGAACATGCCATTAGTATAATACCAAACATATAATTAGCAATTCAAAAAAACACAAAATTATTTAATTACATTGTGCTTGTATAGTAACAATATAAACAACAACATATGCTCACCTGGTCTATAAAAAAAAGCCACTAAATCGCAACATTGCACAGACACCCACTCATCAAAACACTACTAAGGGCTGATTCCCAATGAAAGTCAGATCCAAACAGGATTGCCGGTGTGGAGATTGGACCGTGTGTATTAGCCGAATGGGATAGTATAACAACCTACAAGGTAAATTATGCAGATAGTAAGAATAAAAATGAATCAATTCCGGTGTCTTTATTTATCAACATATTGCTGGCATCCATTTAATCAAAACAGAAAAAACGGCATAGTAAATGAATTCTTGGGGTAATTATATAGTTTATTAATGTATTTAATATATATATATATATATATATATATATATATATATATATATATATATATATATATATATATATATATATATATATATATATATATATATATATATATATATATATATATATATATAATCATTATTCTTTATTTGATTTAATTAACCTGGATAAGGCTCATCGCTTGGAGGTTGGGAAGAGAGATAAATATAGGATTACATAGTATGTCTATAGTTAAGCCTATAGGTGTGTAGAATATAATATATAATTATCCACTCCCCAACCAGCTCAAAGGAGACAAATGAATAACGCTACAAAGCTTAGTGAATGCTTACCTGGTAAAGTGAACGATATAGATTAGGATGCATCCATAGATGAAAATTCGGTAGCGGTGTGTGAAGACACCACACCGTGCTGACAGCAAGTTGCACGTGTCGGCATAGAGCTGGCGCTGCCATCTTTAAATCTACACGGTCCCACCGGAAGTGAAGGGTCAGCAATGACCCCTGACATCATGTCCGGGCGTCCCTGCATTTGCGCCAGCGCACCGGCCCTGATGGGGAATTGGTGCGCCAGCGCCATGAGTCGTGCAGAAAGTGTGAGCAAGATGTGAGGGCGGATAAGAAAACTCTGCCCTCATAATCGGGGACACACAAACCTCCACACCAATAGCAGCCTGCCCCAAGGTGTATGACGGGTGAGCGCTGAGATGAAGCAGAAGTGTCCTTCCTTAGTGCAGACCACAGATAATAAAATAAGTAGGAGCGATCTCAGGGGTTTCACCAAGGTAATCTTCAGTTGTGGTATTTTTAATTAGGATTTTTCACATTATCAACCTTTTGGTTGGGTTATCAGTCTAATATAGCACTATCAGTTTTACATTTTATGTCCACTATAGGATCACTCATTGCTATAATACTACTATTAGTGCATTAATATGGACCACTATGTGATCTTTTGATCCTTTTCATTTTCCCTTTATCATTTAATTAGTATCATGTTTCCAACATTATCTACTTTTTTTTTTTTTTTTCACCAACACCACTATTTTGAACATTTTTACACCTTAGGCATATGGCTTACCACTCCTCAGCCATCTTTCTTCCACTTTGGTTTTTCCATCTCGCCCGTGGGATTTACTGCCTCAGCTCCCGGGAGGATGACCACTTCCCCGGTCTGTCCTGGCCCAATGTGCTGCCACATATTATCTCAGCTCAATTGTAAGTGGTTTATGGGCTATACCTTTTTATCATCGTTTTCATAGTCCTCCCCTAACCCCTCTTTTTCCAATTTCCCCTTTCTAATTGGCCAGTTTTACTAATTTACTGTACGTTACATTCATAGATTATTGCATCTGCTCCTGAAGATATCCATGAAACGCATCGAGCTCTATAGATGCCTAGAATACCAATTTTATTGAAGAGTGATATTCCACAATATGTTTGCTATTTTGTTGTTTCTATCGGCCTCTACCAAAATATTTATGAACCTGATACAATACATGAGCACAGAATTTGAATCTGGTGGTTTCCCTCTTTCCTATTTATGTTAATGTCATGTACTATTCATGTTACCTCTGATACAATATTATATGATTGTCATGTTTAATAAACCTTTTAATCATGGTATTGGTTCATGCTATGTTACTATGTACATGCCATGACACTATATGTTTGGGTTATATATTATCAATTATCCACCAGTCCTTCTATGTTCATGTTGTTAATTTCGGCCGCATACTTCATATAAAGTCCCAAGCTCCCCCTTTTTCAGCACAACAGGGATGGAGGCGCTCTACGGCGGATGCCCAGGCCTCATATAAAGTCCCAAACTTTCCCCCCTCCTATTCATCTGTTTATATCCTGTCATCTGCTGTAACCTGATGTTCAGAATAAAAGCATCTTATGGATGGACTCGGTAATTGGCGAGCTCAAACTATCTGATGAGGATTGTCCTCCAGTGATTATATCTTATACAGGCCAGGCATAGAGGTCTCACAAGGGATAGTCGCTTCACAACAATCTGAGTCAGAATAGTAGGTCTGTGACAATCCCATCAGTAAAATATTGGGACAGTGTGATCAACAGACCTCTCCCCATAGTTGACAACATTGTCCAAAAAAATTATAGAAACACTTTTTTTTTGTCTGTTGGCGGGCTTTTTTCTATAATTGGGGGAGCGGGGCATTCGTTTGTAAGTGTGACATAGCAGGAAGGAGAAAAATGTGGCGCTCGAAGTGCGCAGCTGCGTAAAATGGTGTGGTTTAAATTAGTGGGCGTGGCTTAAATGGGTGTGACTCAAAGGGGGTGTGGTTCGAGTCTGAGATGAATGAGGGATGGAGAAAGGAAAAATAGGGAGGGAAGGAGAGAGAAGGAAAGGGGGATGGAGGGACAACAGGCCCAGATCCTACACCACAATAGAAATGTGTATTTCAGAAAGTTTAACAATCAGCAGATAAAGATACTCCAAACACCTGGTGTTAGTGTTTCAATTATCACGGCACCATGGTTGGTATGGTGTCAGGATGATTAAAGCACAATATTTATTATATTACATTGTAATATAAAATTAGGTTCAACTCACCATAATGCCAAATCAGTGGGAGCCCTGAGCATGTCACTTGTCACATCGTCTGCCACCAGGCGTCCCCAGCAGAATCCATCCTTTTGTCAGGCGTCCCCAGCAGGGTCCCATCTCGCACCAGGTGTCCCCAGCAGGGTCCCTCCTTATGCCAGGCATTCCTAGCAGGGTCCCCCTCATGTCAGGCGTCCCTCCTCACGTCCCCAGCAGGGTCCCTCCTTGCGCCAGGCATCCCCAGCAGGGTCCCTCCTTGCACCAGGCGTCCCCAGCAGGGTCCCTCCTTGCGCCAGGCATCCCAAGCAGGGTCCCTTCTTGCGCCAGGCATCCCCAGCAGGGTCCCTTCTTGCCCCAGGCGTCCCCAACAGGGTCCCTCCTTGCGCCAGGCGTCACCAGCAGGGTCCCTCCTTGCGTATAGAAGGTGTTCTGGATATGCAGGGGGGTCTGGAGTTTATCGCTGTCCTGCATGCAGAGGAGAGTTCCAGGAGCGACCTGAACTTATCAGGAACATAACACTGTGCAACATAATGGAGAGTTTCCAATCTAACAAAGCAGAGGAGGAGAGCCTGCTCTTCTGTACTCACTGCTCTCCTGTACCCGCTATTAAATCTTGTCTGCATTGTGAAGCTTCTCTGTGTGAGAGTCCACAGCAAGTCATCCCAACATGTCCTATCTGACCTCACCACTCCAGAGAAGAACAGGAAATGCTCCATCCATGAGAAGATCCTGGAGTATTACTGCACTGAGGACTCGGCCTGCATGGAGACCATCAGGAACACCTGGTGGAAGCATTCGAGGAGGCCTCTGAAAAAAGGAAGGAGAACCTGAACAATGCTTTGCAGAAGTTGGGGGAAAAAGAGAGAGGAGATGGAGGAAAGCATCAGGAGTCTGCAGAAGTACAAAAGAAAAGTACAAGACAGTGCAGACAGTGTAACCAGGAGAGTCACCAACCTATTCAGAGACATCAGAAGACAGCTTGACATCCTGGAAAGGAAAGTTCTGAATAAAAGCTAGTGCCAGAAAGATAATGTCTCATTACCTGCCTCTGATTTAATCCAGGAGCTGGGGATAAAGAGAAGCCCGTAGCAAAAGACGCAGGAATAGACGGAGGGCTGGCATGACTGGGTAGCAGGGCAAGCAGGTTACTTAATGGTTAACCTGGGGGATCAGTGTAGTGGGAGTGGCCAGATAGTTTCTGCAGTGTAGTCAGGAAGGGGCCAGTGTCTGGTGGTCAGTCGAAGGTCACCGGACGAAGAACCAGCTCTTCCACTCCTGCCTGCCTTTATTTTTTGGACTGTGATGGATGGTTTCCTGGCCCAACTTAGAGCGGCTGCTGCCTCCAAGGGCACTGCCTGGCTGCAGCAGCAGATCGCCTCTGCCACGAGGGGAGAATGCGGCAGCAGGAGAGTCTGGGGGCTGGCGTGCTCGGAGGTCTCTGCCTCCAAATCGCTTTTCTCCCCCCTCCTCCCCCTGACCTCAGCACTAACATGGGAGCCCCCCTACAAGGGACCCTCCAGGCTCATCCGCACAGCTATCCACCCAGCTGGCCGGTGGCAGCGCTGGGAGGAATCCCCATCGAAGACAGAGCTCTTCAGGCAGGGACTGCAGTGCGGCTTCCCCATGGTCCCGCCTGCACGTCACAGGAGACAGAAACATGCCGCCGCCTCTCCGGTCAGGGAGGCGGCCCGGCACGGGAGAGAATGCTCGTCAGGTGCCGGCCAGCTTCCCCAACAAGATGGACTGGTCCTCAGATCGGGGGTGGAGCCACGCGTGCTTCCCCCAACCCCAACCCCCCCCCCGCATTAGGGACAGGGTGCGCTCATGGCCCAAACCGCTGTGGAAGCGGCCTTTCAGCTGCTGCCGGTCCATCCGCAAAGTTTTTATCTCCTGGGGTGTCAGTGGCAGGATGCCTTTTATGTGGACTGATGTCTGCCTATGGGCTGTTCGATCACATGCTCCCTGGTTGAGACCTTCAGTTCATTCGTGGAATGGGTGGTGCGGGATGTGTCGGGTATCAATTCCATCATCCATTATCTTGCCGATTTTTTTTTTTTTTTTTTTATGCATGGGCCCTCCTTCCTCTAGGTTGTGTGGTATCTTGCTGGCTACTCTACACATATTTCGGAACGCTTTGGTATACCGCTGGCGCCTGACAAGACAGTGGTCGAGCTTAGCTTTCTGGGTATAGTTATAGATTCCCAGGTTATGGAATGTTGGTTGCTGGATCACAAGTTGTTTGCTCTGCAGGCAGAGATCCACGTAGTGGTGGGTAGGCGCAAAGTTCAACTGCAACAGCTACAGTCCCTGTTAAGAAAGTTGAACTTTGCGTGCAGGATCATGCCTATGGGGAGAGTGTTTTGTCCTTGCTTATGGGCTGCGACGGCGGGTGTCTCCCCTCCAACCCATTTCATTATGCTGACTCGGTATCACAGGGAGGACCTGTGCGTTTTGGCATGTTTTCCTAGACTCCTTTTAATGGCCGGTCACTTTGGATGGGAGGGCCGGTGAGTAATTTTTATTTGGAATTTTATACCGAAGCAGCTGGGTCGTCGGATATGGGGCCTTTTTTGGGGGACGATTGAATGCACAGAGCTGGTCGGAAGACTGGCTGGGGCAGGGTTTCTCAAAAATCTTGTTCTGCTGGAACTATTTCTGGTCATTGTCACAGTGGAGATCTGGGTTGAGTTCTTCATGATGGGAAGATCCGTCTACATTGTGACAATTTGGGGGTGGTTCAGGTCATCAATCAAGTGGCGGATTCGTCAACGCCAGTGGCATGCCTGCTGTGGCACCTGGTGTTGCGTTGTCTGCAATTAAATGTTTTTATGTATGCAGTGCATATTCCAGGAATGACTAATGCAGTGGCTGATGCTTTGTCTCGGTTTCAGTGGGACAGATTCCATGAGTTGGCACCGGGAGCGGAGCAGCACGGGTATCCATGTCCCCAGCAGCTGTGACAAATTGCATTGGAGTTGTCACAGGATTGATTCGGAATTCTGTTAGCAGGAGTACACGGTCTGCCTATGCAAAGGTTTGGCAGGAGTGGTTCGGGCTGCTGGAGCGGGTTGCCAAGTTACGTGTGAGGGGGTAGTTACGGTCTTGCTGTATTTTATCTGCTTAAATTATGAGAAAGGATTGTCCGTTTCAGCCATGGACCGCAAGATAGCGGGTTTAGCCTTTTGGTTCAAACTGATGGGGGTTGTGATTTTGCAAAAGCCTTTATGGTTAGGCAGGCCTTGAAGGGGTATAGAAGAGGTAACAAGAAAAACAGTCGGCGCCCAGTCACTTTCTCCATTTTGCAGCAGTTGCTTTTAGAGGTAAGTTTGGTATGCAACTCTAGCTACGAGGCCTGTTTGTTTAGGATGGCATTCACCCTGGCCTTCTATGGGGCTTTTAGGGTGGGCGAATTGGTTAGCCACTCTAGAGCGGCTCAAGGGGGACTCCTGGTAAGTGATGTACACTGTGGAAGTACTTCGGTGGCTCTATTTCTTCGCCGGTTGAAAGTGGACCAGTTGGGGAGGGGTAAGTATGTACATGTCTATAAGGTCGCTGGGTCTTCCATTTGCCCAGTGGCTGCGGTTCAGGAGTATTTGGGCATCCACCTATCGGTTGGGTGATCCTTTTAGTGCACAGGGATGGGTTGTCCTTATCTGTGTTCCAGTTTGGCTCAGTGTTTTGCCAATGCTTGAGGGGAGCGGGTTATGACCCCTGGCTTATTCTTCTCATTCCTTCCACAACGGCGCTGAGGCTGCCCGGTGGGGATTGGAGACTTCAGTTATAAAGCGCATTGGGCGATGGGAATCTGACCGATTCAAGCTTTACGTATGCCCCCATTTGGTCTAGGTCATCCAGATTTGTCATTTGCTGTGTTGCATGCTTGTTCTCCATGTTGGGTTTATTTTATTTCTATGTTCCGTATTTTTCTTTTCAGATGATGTGGCTGGTCTTTTGTGGATCATGGGACATTCTTATGTAATTTGGGGGGCAAAATGGGCAGATGTTCGTCTTGGTATTGCACATCGGGGGCAATGATTTGTGAGTTAGGTCTAGGCAGCATTTGATTAGGGACATTAAATTTGATGTCCTTCGCATCCGCATGGACTTTCCCCATACACTCATCGTGTGGTCATACATGGTCGGCCACACGTCTCGTCGCTGGGCTAGGTCGGTGGACAAGGTTAACAAGATCCACATTAAACTTAACAAGGAGGTTGGCAGGTTCATTACACGTAATGGTGGTTTCGTGGTGAGGCACCGGGATTTGGAGGTTGATACTAGCCAGTACTTGAGGGGGGACGGCCTACATCCTAACGCTGTTTGGTGTTGGGCCTGCAGGACGGCATCCAAAGAGCCCTGCGTTTTTTGGGGCGTCCACAGGTGTAAGGTTTCACACCTGTGGCGGTTGGGATCTTTGGAGGCCTTCTAAATTAAGACCAATATGGCATAGTGGAGAAGCATCTATGGTATGGGATCCTCGGTAAGATGGCGTTTAACTGAGCATTTGGATATGGGTCCCAGCATTGGAAGGTGGAGAGTTGGTATCGTCCTCGAGTCGGCGTGCTGTGACTGGGGACCTTGTGTGGTCACGCTGATACTACGTAAATTTGGGGTCTTTTCGGTGGCTTCAAAGATCTACAACATATCTACGATTTTATTTTGGAAAGTATTGTTTGTAAATAAAATGTTTACGATTAATTGTTAATAAAATGGCCAGTACTGCCAATTTTACTCCAAAAACTGGTGTTGTCTGATTATTTAAAGCGGAGGTTCACACAAAAATTGAACTTCCGCTTTTCGGAACCCCCCCCCCTCCGGTGTCTTATTTGGCACCTTTCAGGAGGGAGGGGAGTGCAGATACCTGATAGGTATTTGCATCCACTTCCGGGCATAGACTCCCACAGGAGTCTACGCCACCTCCCATCTCCCCTGCGCTGTCTGCTGGGACACACACGGGTCCCAGAGACAGCAGGGACCATTCGGATTGCGCAGCGCGACTCGCGCATGCGCAGTAGGGAACCGAGAAGTGAAGCCGCAAGGCTTCATTTCCTGATTCCCTTACCGAAGATGGCGGCTGCAGCATCCGAGGACCGAGGGACGGTTCGGCCTCGGGTGCCGACATCGCAGGCGCCCTGGACAGGTAAGTGTCCTTATTTTAAAAGTCAGCAGCTGCAGTATTTGTAGCTGCTGACTTTTAAAAAAAAAAAAAATTGCTGGACTTCCGCTTTAAGATGGTATATCATAATAGGGTAGGTGTAGAGGTAATAAGGCCAGTTTGCATCTGTCTTACCATAGTCAAGAAGAATGAGCTGGTCAGGAAGATATGTCACATCGAGGAGATATGCAACATGATGGATCCACTGACTTTCTTACAGGAATCAGACACAGGTGACTTGTTTTATAATGAGGATTCAGATGAGGACAAAGAGAAATGTGATAAACTCCTTCATAGTGAAGAGGAACTGTATGTGGCTGGAATTTCATACCGATTATATACAGTATTATCTGATATAATAATGGGTATACGGAGGGATCTATATACCAGAACCTGCAGGGAGACATTACTGGGATGTAGATGTTGGGGGATCATCACACAAGTCGGGATGTGTTACCCCAGTATAGCCAGGATAGGAGCAGCGTCAGAGATTGGATGTAATGAGAAGTCCTGGTGTCTGGAAAGGAATGGTGATGGGTTATTAGTGAAATATAACAAGCAATCTCCGAGATGCGGCATGTTTGGGGGACATGAGCTCATCGGGATCGTATGACTCTGCTCCTTCTGAAAGACTTTCAGGAACGTCCACTCAGGGCGAAAGACTCACCCGGCCATTTATATGCATTGGCCAGGTGGGAAGTGATTAATTATTCATGAATTTTATTCATTTATTTTTCGGATTTGAGCTGAAAATTGCTCAAAAAAGCACAACAAAACACACTAAAACCCTCAAATCAAGCATTTCCATGCATTTCTATGGAACAAAAATGATTAAAATTTTTTGAGCTTCCGGTGAGTTTTATGCCTCATGCACACTGGACGTTGTAATAATGTTATAAAAAGTCTCCAGTAGCTTTGCAGAGTTTTTCAAAGTTTTTGCAAGCTTTTTTTTTTTTTTTCAAATGGATAAACTTTAAACGCTGGCGAGCCATGTTTTTGAGCGTTTATCTGGGTTTTTTTACTCCTCTTAGAACCCACTAGTTTTATTGATTTTTTTTTTTTTTACAGCCAAAAAATGCCCCAGCCAATGAACACATAGGATAACGTGCTGGAGAGTTTGACTGTAGAAAAAAAGTCTGAAGCCAAAAACAGCAGCTGTAAAAACATCCAGTGTGCATGAGGCCTTAGTGGAGATGTATACCCTCTCCATAGAGAATAATTGACTTTTTTCTCCTTCAGTGTTTTGTAGCTGTAGCACTGGTAGATTTTCAATCTACTGCTTATCGGTAAATTTAGTGGGTTATCTGTTTATACGTAGTCAGATTTGCCTCTGTTCCAGTTTGGCTGAGTTGCATGTGGTTTCACACTGTGCATGTGGGTGTCGTTGTCACCATGGGTCGGTGTTGGAAAGGCAACACGTTTAGTGTATAAGTGCTCCTCTGTCCCGGAGATAACTCGGTGGAGGTGGTTCTCCGAGTTGCATTCTCGGAGAGGGTATTTATGGGACAGACGCCATGTTTTAGCATTCGTTTCGTTCCACCTGCTGGCCCTCCTGGCCGACAGGTATTTGCTAGGAGTACTACCTCGTGGTCCTCCATCCAGGAGGCCCACGTCGCTGTGGCGTGTGGGTGGGCCCAGAAGCCTGTCTGGGGCCTACCACAGCGGCAGAGGAATGGTCCTGAGCTGTCTGTCCCATGGGAAGAAGCTGGATCCCAGGGGAGGACCCGTCATGGAAGGATCATGCAGAGTGCTGGTCTGGAGAGGGGCCTGGTGACTCAGTTGGAGGCCGCATCCTAAAATAATATTACCGCATAGTACTGCCAGGTCGGCTTTAAGGTTCTAGTGCTGTGTTTGCTATTCATCATAAACCATTACATCCTGTGGCAGAGGATCGTACGGGTTTTGTTCCAACCATGTCTGTGGCAGAGACTTTTGTTCGTGCTACGTACTGGCTGCTAGGTTAGTGAGAGAAACCTATCCAGGCGGGCAAAGATTTAACTATAAAGAGAGAGTACATTCATCTGCAAGCTCTCAATTCCTAATACTACACCAAGAAAAGGTATTTGAACTTCCCTGCTGCTTTCCTTCTACCCTTTCCTGCTACTTCCTTCAGTTTACGTTTATTAAAGCATTGGAAAAGATACTCAAGTGTCCGGTGCCTACATTGTCTGGTATTAAACTCAACGGGACCCTAGACCCGGTTCTGGTGAAATAGAGGTAACAAAGGTGACGGTAACAGCCCACTTTAAACCAGCAGCTCCACCGAGAGTTATTGCTACATAGCTTTGAGCTTCAAGCTACAGAGTGCTGAGTGGTGAACAGGGCCTAAAGGAAAACTGTTTGTGTTTTAAAAAAAAAAAATGACATTTAACTATAACCTTGGCCCTGACACTTATTTATTTTTTTTTTTACTCATAATTTTTATTTTTTATTTTTCCACCAGTGTAGAGAGCTAAGAATTTGCAATCTAGGAAACAGCGATCATGGGTCAATCAGCTTCAAGATAAATCACACAAGTAGAAAACATAAGGGGAATACAAAGACACTGAATTACAAAAGAGCCAACTTCCCTAAACTACGAACCTTGCTAGAAGATATGAATTGGGGGGGGAAAAATCTTGGGAACAAAGAACATGG
The DNA here is from genome assembly GCF_042186555.1 of Aquarana catesbeiana. NCBI lineage: Eukaryota > Metazoa > Chordata > Amphibia > Anura > Ranidae > Aquarana > Aquarana catesbeiana. Next base: position 9,317,055 of record NC_133327.1, read on the forward strand.
AGGAGGGATGGGTTTGCTTTAAGGGCATTAGCCAATGCATTCCATTGGGTAATAAATTTAAAAGAGCGGACAAAAGTCCTGGATGGCTTAACTCCAATGTAAAAATGCATATAAAAGCAAAGGAGAATGCCTTCAAAAAATACAAGGTTGAGGGATCATCAGCATTCATACTTTAGAAAGAATGCAACAAGAAATGTAAAGGTGCAATAAGAGCGGCTAAGATAGAACACGAAAGACACATACCGGAGGAGAGCAATAAGAATCCCAAGAAATACTTTAAGTATGTAAACAGTAAAAAAGGATGACAGACCATATTGGCCCCATAAAGAATGAGGAAGGACATCTGGTTACAAAGGATGGGGAGATGGCAAAGGTATTGAATTTATTCATCTCCTTGACAGAGGACAGAATTAGAATTAGACTTGGGGAAACGTAACATTAATAAATCACTGGGACCAGATGGCTTGCACCCGAGGGTACTTGAGAAACTCAGTCAAGTAATTGCCAAACCATTGTTCCTAATTTTTACTGACAGTCTACTGACTG